>NC_080170.1:53406848-54006848 GCF_950295315.1 Erinaceus europaeus | reverse complement strand
AAAAAAAAGAAGAAGAAATAAATTTTTTTCAGAAGAAACAAAATATTTGCCAATTGTATATGTGGGGGGCACTAAATAATTACATTTCTAAATGAATAATGTTAGGGGAATCTCCACAGTTTACTCCCTTGTCACATTCAAATAATCAAATAACCATTTCTTCTATGTTTTTTTTAAAGATTTCTTTTTTTTTTATTTTATTTATTTTCCCTTTTGTTGCTCTTGTTGTTCTTCTACATTTTTATACAGCGTGTTTTACTTGTATATTAACAGAATGTTACATTTTTCAAGCACTGGTACTATAAAAGTAGATAGTCATGAATGATTAATAATAAATTCATGAAAGATTAATAATTAATGAAGAATGTATAGCCAAACAATAGCCTTCTTTATTTGCCTAGAGTCCAATTTATGCATCTGTTACCTACTGTATATTTTCCCATTCTAAAAAAGAAATTTGCCATTAGTGGGAGGTGTTTTTTTTTTTTTAACAATTACAAAGTTTTTTTGTTGTTGTTTTGTTTTTAAGAAACTACAGTTGAAAATCACCAGCAAATTACCTTGAAAGCATCATCATTTTGAGTTTGGTTATAGTAAATCCAGCTTTGTTTATGATTTCAATTATTTCTCCAGCTTTTGCTACTGCATCTGGTTTTATCAAGGCTAATGTTCTATAAAGGAATAAAGAATAATAGTCAAGATTTGCAAATAACCCAAGTACCAAACAATAGATGAGAAGATTAGGGAGTTGTGCTAAACATTAACTATGAAATACTACTCAGATTTAAGTATATATATATATATATATATATATATATATATATATATATATACATATCACAGCCTTTTGTTATAGCATGGCTAAACTGGAGAGATTCATGCTAAATAAACTTAGTACAATGGGGGAAATAAGACATACCAAATGTTCTCACTCATAAGGGAGATTTAGGAAACAAAGAGAAAAAGAGGTAGGGTGAAATAAGTGCAAACAGTTAAATTATGCATGCAGAGCTGGGGTCATACTACAGTTGTAAAGGGTTTTAGGAGGAGTGAGCCTACATTGGTGGTAGGTAAAGTGGGCTAGTACTTTTTTATGATGTGAAATTGCACCCCTAAAACAACAGTCTTGTAAAACATTTCCTCAATATCATTTTTTTTAAAGAATAAGTTTGAAAGTAAAAAAAATAGCTGTTTTTTCCACTAATTGTCTTAGCAGTAGTAGTTCTCTTATCATCCTCAAACAAAATGAAAGAAGCATAGTAAAGGTCTCTTAAAAAGTTATGCAACGGTTACTATTTTTTCTCCAAGGAAAATAAAAATTAAGTACCCAGTGTAATAGCATAAAAAGTTTAGGGGAAAGACATCAAATTGTTTTTCATTGAAGTAACATTTCATTATAATATTACCCTTCAGGTGTACATCATTATCAATCAGCTCATGGTAATAATCTACAAGTGATTCAGATGTAAGGAGAAAGATGGGAAAAAAAGAGAAAGAAAAAAGGAAAGAAGCAAAGCAAGACAACCCAAAACCATCAGACTCCACTAGAAAAGGCTACATAAAGATATGGTTAAGCACACACGGTGCAAAGTGCAAGGGCCAGTGTAACGATCCCAGTCCAAGCCCCCAGCTCCCCACCTGAAGGGAGGAAACGCCCCAAGAAGCAGGTCTGCAGGTGTCTACCTTTCTCTCTTCCTCTGTATCTTACCCTCCTCTCTTGATTTCTCTGCCCTATCCAACAAAAACAACAGCTATGATAACAATAACAACTACAACAAGCAGAACAACAAAGGCAACAAAATGGGAAAAATGATCTCCAGGAACAGTGGATTCATAGTGTAGGCTCTGAGCCCTAGCAATAACCCTGGAGGCAAAAAAATAAATAAATAAAATAAAAATAAAAATGAAAGACATGGTTATTTCTGAAAGGGAAAAGAGAACAGAGAGCTTATTCAAAGATACAGGAACTGAAAACTTCTGAAACATGGGGGTGAACTGGAAATACAAGTCCATGAACCTAACCAAATAGCTAGTTATCTAAATGCAAACAGAATGTCACTAAAAACACATTAGTAAAACTATTAAGTTCCTAATACAAAGAAAGGATAGTGAATGTGGCTAGGTGGGGGAGAAATCTAAAAGGCATTTTCACTAGGATTTCATCAGACTTCTCAACAGTAACTCTATAGGCCTGGAAAGAGTGAAGAAATCTTAAATACACTCCAAGATAAAAACTGCCAGTGAGAAAGAAGTATGCTTTCCTGCAACCCTCTTTCAGGAATGAGGGAAAAACAAAGGTCTTCCCAGACAAACAAAATAGGAAAATTGTCATTTTTAGTGTGCCCTGTAAAAAAAAAAAAAAAAAAAAAGGGCTGGGTGATGGCGCACATGGTTAAGCACACACATTACAGTGTGCAAGGACCTCAGTTCGAGCCCCCAGTCCCCACCTGCAGGGGGAAAGCTTTGTGAGTGGTGAAGCAGGGCTGCAGGTGTCTGTCTCTATAAATATAGCCCCCTTTCCTCTTGATTTCTGGCTTTCTCTATCCAATAAACAATAAAAATTAAATCTTTTGGCTTCCAGGTTATCACTAGGGATCAATGCCTACATAATTCTTCTACTCCCAGCAGTTTTTGTTTTTTAGTTAGAGGGGAGGAAGAGAACATAGTATTGCTCTAGACCTTATGAGGTTTCCCTCAGATAGGTAGTCCCATGTAGCGGCCACGGGCTGGAACCAGAGTCTCTAAACAGAGTAAAGTGTGTGCTCTATACTAACCCACCCTCTGAAAACACAAACATTTAAAACTTTAGTTTCACAGGATGCATTTTTATAAAAAAGGGCAAATCTCTAAAAGTTGCACTAGCTACCTAATGGAGTTGGCTTCTGTTCTCTTTAACTTCCACATATGCATACTATGTAGTCAGTTCAGCACTGACTTGGAAATAACAACAAACTCTTGCATTAATACAAATTAAGTGCTAATAGTAAAGGTGAACTGATACACAAAAAGCTAAACATCTTCTTACTTGACAACAAACAGTAAATGCCATACTAGCTTCTGAACTCCTATCTTCCTCAAAGCCATACAACAAAGCAATGCACTGCTCCCACTCAGAGAATCTAAAGGTTAGGGAGATGCACATCACCTGAGGCCCTCATTATGCAGATGAGAAAATTAGGTGTGAAAGAGAGGCCAGCACCAAACACCAGACAGCTGGTCCTCAATGTAGGGAAAAACAATAGCTTATCTCCCTCCTTTCACACCAGAAATAGCATCACCACTATTCAAATTGCCTAAAAGGTATCACAAAGCTGTCAAGAGTAGTGTTTATGAATTTAAGATAGAGTGGATGAGTTGGAGGAATTGGGTATTATGTTTACTTGATGTGAAAAATTAGAAGAGTAGCTGTATTTTTCCTTCTTTATGTTCAATTGTTCTAACACATTGGTATTATATCAGGAATCTAGGTTGGCTTTTCATAGTTGGCTTTTTCCACCACAAAGACGAATGTAGCTACAAATAAAATAACTCAAATGCCCTTGTTCACAGTTATAGGTAACATAGCTAAAGTTGAAAACTTTTAAAGAACAAAAATTGTTCATCTTAAGTCTATTCCAGCTATCCCAATCATTTTCTTTATTTTGAAGCAAATGGATCATTTATATTTCATGTTATATAGTTTTGTCAAAACAATACAATTTTTATATCTTTTACTTTTTAAGTTTACATTACTTAAAGACTTTAGTCAACTTGCTCCATAACTTTAGCTTGTGCTAAACTCTGAAAGAACATTTTATAAAATATAATTTGAATGTGTTAGGTCCCATATTTGATCCCAGGATTCCATATGCAGTAAATAAAATATGCTCTGATATGTGTGTCTCTTTCATAAATAAATCTTTTTAAAAAGGAAAATATAAAACATCAGCAGCCATCAATTCCTGTGAACAAAAAGCAAAATGAAATGTGTAAAACCCACAGGATTGGACTGGGGAGATAGCATAGTGTTAATGCAAAATATGTTCATGCCTGCAGATTCTCTGGTCCCAAATTTAATACCATTTACTATCATAAATCAGAGCTGAACAGTGCACTAGTGAAAATCAAGTGGTCAAAAACCCCACAAAATGTAGTTTAAAGTGCAACTGTATTTCTCTTTTTTATCACCTAACCAGAGGGAGGTCATTGATGTAAATATTAAATAGTGTAGGAGCCAGAACAGAGCCCTGGGGGAGGCCACTTGAGACAAGTCTCCATCTGCTAGACTTGTCACCCAGATGTACCCGGAATCTTCTGTTTTGGAGAAGAAACGATATAGTGTTGGCCACCCATGGAGGCAGGCATCTTGAGATCTTGACTAGGAGACCACGGTGCCAGACCGTGTCATAGGCTGCTGTGAGATCAACAAAGACAGCACCCGTCTTTAAATTCTTCTGGAATCCATTTTCAATGTAAGTTGAGAGGGCCAGGGCTTGTTTGCAGGTAGATCTTCCTGGGCAGAAACCAGCCTGGGCGGGTGATAGGAATTTCTCTGTAAGATGAGAAATACGTGACAGAAGCAGCCTCTCAAGGAGTTTGTAACACACGGAGAGGAGAGAAATTGGTCTATAGCTGGCGGCCAGTGTTGGGTCTTTCTTTGGTTTCAAAACCGCTATAATCTTCGCACGACGCCAAACTTTGGGCATAGACTCAGATTCCAAGATGTGGGACAGGAATGAAGTGAGCCACTTCTTTGCCGCAGGACCCAGGTTAAGAATGAGTTCTGGGTTGATGTTATCATAGCCAGCAGCTGTTCCCAGTTTAACCCTCTTCAAAGCGTCTTCCAGTTCAGACAGTGTAAAGGGAGAGATTTTTGGAGATGGACAAGATAACCGGAAGTGGGATGACCATTCATGGGAAATTTCTGGGTGACAAGTCTAGCAGATGGAGACTTGTCTCAAGTGGCCTCCCCCAGGGCTCTGTTCTGGCTCCTATGCTATTTAATATTTACATCAATGACCTCCCAGAAACTTCTTCAAGGAAGTTCATCTACGCCGATGATATCTGCTGTGCAACTCAGGCATCCAAGTTCGACATCCTCGAGGAAACACTCACGAAAGACATGTCTCTGATATCTGATTACTGTAAAAAATGGCGACTAATCCCTAGCACTGCAAAAACGGTATCATCTGTTTTCCATCTACACCATGCCTCAGCCTCGCGTGAGCTTAATGTACAGCTTGGTGATACGAGAATCCGGCATGAAGCCCAGCCAGTCTATCTTGGCGTTACTCTCGATCGCACTCTGTCATTTCACAAACATCTCATAAAAACTGCAGCAAAGGTGGGTGCGAGGAATAACATCATTGCAAGACTGGCCAGCTCCTCATGGGGCGCGAACGCTTCCACACTACGATCATCCTCTCTGGCATTATGCTATTCCACTGCAGAATACTGTGCCCCAGTATGGTTCCGTAGCCCCCATGTCCACTTGGTCGATTCCAAATTATATTCCTCCATGAGGATAATTTCTGGAACCATCCGTTCCACCCCGGTTCCATGGCTGCCAGTTCTTAGCAACATCGCCCCGCCAGATATTCGTCGGGATGCGGCATCATCTAAGTTCATTTCCCACGTCTACGCTTGACCGGACCTGCCAATATACGCGGATATCTTCGCCCACCCTGTTCAATGCTTGACGTCTCGTCACCCAATCTGGTCCCCTACGCCTACACTGAACTTCTCTGTTCCAGACTCTTGGAAACAGAGTTGGCAGTCAGCTGAGGTAAAGAACAAACACCTCATCACAGACCCCTGCAAGCGTCAACCTGGCTTTGACCTAGCACATTATGATTGGGCTCTCCTCAATCGCTATCGAACAGGCCATGGCAGGTGTGCCGCTATGTTCCACCGCTGGGGAGCCAGAGACGACCCGAACTGCCCCTGCGGCTACAGACAGACTATGACCCACACAGTCAACGACTGCCACCTCTCCAGATTCAAAGGAGGTCTCGAAACTTTACATCAGGCTCAACCTGATGCTGTTGACTGGCTACGGAAGAAGGGCAAACGCTAGAAGAAGAAGAACCTAACCAGAGACAAAGGGTTATCCTGACACCTACTGTTTCCTTCCTAATTTGGGATATTTTAGCAATTAAATTAGTAAACTTCATTTACACACTAGGTTTAACTCATATATTTTTTTCTTAAGCTGCTAAGCTAGTCAAGCTAAATAATGGACTCATCCCAGTACTTGGCACATAGTGTCCTACTCATTCTGAGTTTTTTTTTTTTTCTGAATTCTTTAACTGGGTGAAAATCCACATTGTCCTTTATGACCCAATTCAACAGCTCCACAAAGCCACTCCTACTAATCCACAATAAACAACCTTTCTCAGTCTCTACTGGGCTCTGTTTTTTTGCCCACCAACTATGTTCCCTATAAACGCCAAGACTTTTTAGAAAATATCCTCAGTTCCTTGTGAGATACATGCTCCTAAGAATATGAGGAATATATAAAAAGTCTGGGGTTCCTCTCTTTCTGCTCCCTGGAAATAATCAGTGCCTCAGTCCATGGGTATCATCAGTCTGTTATAAGTAAAATCAGAATTAGTCTAGTTCCACCAAATTCTAAAATGGTCATAATTCTGGATTGCTTAAAAAAAATCTGTTGTAAAAGCACAGATAGAAATAAGAAATTGGAAAATTGGTAGCATGACACCTACATGATGTTCTAAAAATGAAAAACAAAATTGTACTTCTTACTTTTCTTTCCTACTTCCCAGTTGGCGAGCTGTATACTGATCTCCATAGTCAATCAGCACCAATTGTCTCGAGAAGACATTAATTTTGTTGCCTATAAATAAATCTTCCAAGTGAAGATCATCATATTTGGTTCGTTTTAGAAAGGTACGATGATTCTTTACATCATGCTGAAACAAAAAGTAACAATATAGTAAGATAGTTATCAATAATAATCATATATAAACTAGTAATAGTTTTTATTCTGCTTTACTAGTTATTTTGTGTTCCTTCTTTGCTACAAATATAAATCAGAATTTTATAACATTTTATGCTATATCTGTTAGTCAACTCTAGTAATGATGCAAAAATTTTTTACAAATTCATGATTTTTAAAAATGCTGAACAGAGGGGGCCATGCAGTGGCATACCAGGTTAAGCGCATATAGCATGGAGTGCAAGGACCAGCGTAGGAATCTGGGTTCAAGTCCCGGCTCCTCACCTGCACAATGGGTCACTATGCAAGCAGTGAACAGGTCTGCAGGTATCTGTCTTTCTCTCCCACTCTCTATCTTCCCCTATTCTCTTGATTTCTCTCTGTCCTGTCCAACAACAACAGCAATAATAACAACAGCAATAGTAACAATGATGACAACAATAACAACAGCAGCAACAAGATGGAAAAAATGGCCTCCAGGAGCAATGGATTCATAGCACAGGCACTGAGCCTCAGTGATAACCCTGGAGGGAAAATTTTGTTGTCAATTCATTTCAGTAAAATTGGTGCCTATTAAATACCACAGACATTCCAAACTTTTGTTTTGGTCTGCACAAAACTCTAATACCAAATAAGCCTAAAGGAAAGAGATTACTAGTGAAGTCACTCAAAGAAATCAGTGGTACTTGCTTAACTGAATCTTCAATTTGACTTTCTGTAGAAATAACAGCTTTCAATAATGATATAAATCTGAGCATGACAATCTTTCTAGATAGCTATTTATTTACTGTTATACAACAGCATAACACCTTGCCAATTTTATTTTATTTTATTTTTTTAAAAGGTTTTTTTTTAATATTTATTTTATTTATTCCCTTTTATTGCCCTTGTTGTTCTATTGTTGTAGTTATTATTGTTGTTGTCGTTGTTGGATAGGACAGAGAGAAATGGAGAGGGGAGGGGAAGACAGAGAGGAGGAGAGAAAGATAGACACCTGCAGACCTGCTTCACTGCCTGTGAAGCGACTCCCCTGCAGGCGGGGAGCCGGGGTTTGAACCGGGATCCTTATGCCGGTCCTTGTGCTTTGCGCCACCTGCGCTTAACCCGCTGCGCTACAGCCCGACTCCCATACCTTGCCAATTTTAAAGAAAGATTCACTTACCATTTCCACAGATCCATCTCCTGGGTAAAATAAAAGTTCATAACGTCGAAAAAGTGAAGCATTTGGGTCAAACCACTCTGCAATAAAAACAAATCTCTCACTCTGATTCTGAAAAAAGAGAGAGAGAAGAATTTGAACACTCACTCATATCAATGCAAGCACTCTTGTATATATCATGCAGATTGAACACAAGAAATTTGTAGCAAACACATATATTACTACTTATCCAGCATACGGGGTAATTCTGCCATTCAACAATATAGCAATTACCAACACACCCTCAAAAATATTTCTTCTGATTTCTTATTAAATGGCTTTCCAAACCTGAGATGACTTACGAACCATCCAATTGTCCTGAGCAAATTAGTCATTTTAAGAACACAAGCTCCTGAGCTGACTGTGGTTAAGAATTCAGTCCTTTTGAAAGCAAGTGATTGATACATATCAGATAATCATGACTTATAGAAATAAAGCTCTCTGAGAAGCTGGCTTTGACTACATGAAGTTCTACTTGCCCTATCTGGAAGAATTCAATCACATTGGCATATTGCTGTCACTAAAATTATAGTAAGTATCTTTTCTCTCCTTAGTCATTTCACACCATAGTATCTTTTTATAGAGTTAGTGAGGAGGATGTGTGAGTCTAGGTCTTCCTGGAAACAGACACTAAGATCACACTAACTTGTGCAAGTTTACTCCTGTAAAAAAAAAAAAAAAAAAAATCAGCAAGGGGAATTCCTAGGGAAGGAAATGAGGAGGATCCAGTAGTCAGCAGAGCATAGGAAAATCTGACCTGAGTGTTCATCAGGGAAGGAAACTTAGGCACTAGTTCCCACCCCCCCACCCCACCCCTTCTTTGTTTTCAGTCAGGGGTCAGAGGGGGTTGCTGAAGCTGATCCATAGAAATCCAGATTCCTTCACTTTCGAGAGGACCGGCTGACATCAGTCCCCTGATCCTGTCAGTGGTTGAAAGCAGCCCTTGGGAAGCATGTCTCAAGTGCAATAGTAGAGGACTGAGAGCCCAGGAGCTCTGTGCCTGGGACATGGAGGATTCCAGAACCCAGGAGCAGGCTCAGGTAAGATAAACATACAATGACACAGGGTATAAGCAGATGACTCCAGATCTCCAACTCTTAAATCATTCTCTTCTACTGCAGAAGTGGGGAACCTTTTTGCTGCTAAGAGCCATTTGTATATTTATATCAATTACCAAGGAATGTTCCTCATCCCTATTCTAGAGGGAAAGAAGGTTATAAGAGCGACTGAACTCTGCAGCTTCATGTGCTCTGTTTGCAAAGCCTTCAGAACCAGCAACTAAATCTTCTCAATGCAACTACCTATTGAAATATAAAAGAACTTAAATATTCAAAAGCAACCTGATAATAGTAAACACCAGGCAACAGTGTCTGACTAGTTAGTCTAACAATCCACTAAAAAATGTATACTGGACTGGGGAGATAGTATGATTATGCAAAAAGACCTCATGCCTGAGGCACCAAAGATCCCAGGAACAATCCATAGCAACATCACAAGCCAGAGCTGAGCAGTCCCCTAATTAAAAAAAAAAAAAAAAAATGTATAGCCTGCTTCCCCAGAGCTTTGCCTGACTAGGGAAAGAGAGAGACAGACTGGGAGGATGGATTAACCTGTCAATGCCCATGTTCAGCGAAGAAGCAATTACAGAAGCCAGACCTTCCACCTTCTGCACCCCATAATGACCCTGGGTCCATACTCTCAGAGGGTTAAAGAATGGTAAAGCTATCGGGAGGGGATGGGATGGGATACTGAGTTCTGGTGGTGGGAATTGTGTAGAACTGTACCCCTCTTATCCTATGGTCTTGTCAGTGTTTCCATTTTATAAATAAAATTTTTTTAAATAAGGACCTAGTGGGGGTTGTATTGTTGTGTGGAAAAATGAGAAATGTTATGTATGTACAAACTATTGTATTTACTGTCGACTATAAAACATTAATATCCCAATAAAGAAATAAAAATATATATTTAAAATGTATACTACACTCCATAATGCTAATACTTCCAGAAAATGACTTCACAGTAGACAAGAAAGCATTCTGTTCATATGCAAGTGCTTTCCTGCCTGAGTCACAATGAAATGAATTTTCTTTTTTGGATGAAAATATAGACTCTAAGCCAAGGTGGTGGTGTACTTAATAGAACTCAGATATTACAATGAGTAAGGATCTGGGTTCCAGCTCCCCAGTGCCCACCTATGTGTGTGTGGGGGGGCCACAGAAGAGGTGAAGCAATGCTGCAGGTCTCTTTCTTTCTCTCCCCCTCTCTATCTCTACCTCCCCTCTTGATTTCTGTTTCTATCCAATAAATAGAAGAATGAGAAGAAAGAATGGAAGAAAGGAAGGAATAAAGAGTAAGAAGGAGGAGGAAAGATGGAAGGAAGAAAGGAGAAGAAGAATAAGGAGGAGGAGGAGGAGAAAAAGGAAAATATAGGGATCCAGGCAGTGGCTCACCTGGTTGAGCACACACATTAGTGTGCAAGGACCTCAATTCAAACCCCGAGTCTCCACCTGCAGAGGGGAAGCTTCATAAGAGGTGAAACAATGCTAGAGATACTTCTTTCTCTCTCTTCTCCTTCCATCTCAATTTCTCTCTGTACCTATCCTAAATAAAATTGTTTTTAAAGTGTAGATTTATTGGATGAGATTAAGGAAGAGGCAGTTTTGAGACACTCAGCAGTGCAGAGCCCACCATTTGTCCAGAGCATCCCAGTTAGAGATGTATTTGACCCCACAGTCATCTGGGATGAGGCACTTTCAGTCACTATGTCCAAGTTCATCCACATTAAACCTGGTCAAATTCCACTTTTTCATCTCATCAGAAGGTGGCCAGAGAACTTAAACTTGGCTAAAGTACAGGGCCTCAATCACATGCTCCTTGTTCTGCAGCTTGGTGCAGATGAACACGATGGCCTGGCCAACGTGGATCCTGGCCTCTGTGCCATAAGGCTTTCCAAAAGGACACCCCACACACACCTATCTGGAATCTAAGAACAGAAACACCAGGTGATCAATAATGAAATGAATATTCAGTAGGAAGGGCTGTCTCCAAGACTCTTCAAGCAACCAATACAAAAACAGGATGCAATGCAGACACTACCAAGGAGGCTTAACTGACCACAAGTTCTTTTTCTGATTATTAGGGAAAAACAATTTACAGGACATTTGTTGTCACATGGATGTAATTTCTTTTCTTTCTTTTTCTTTTCTTTCGCTACAGCATGGCCTAGTTCCAGCTTATGGTGGTTCTGGCATCGAACCTGGGATTTTGTAGCCTTAGGCATGAAAGACTTTTTTTTGCATAACCAATATGCTGTCTCCCCAGTCTCATGGATATAATTTCTTTTTTTTTTTTATCTTTTTTTTAAATATTTATTTTATTTATTTATTCCCTTTTGTTGCCCTTGTTGTTTTATTGTTGTAGTTATTATTGTTGTTGTCGTTGTTAGATAGGACAGAGAGAAATGGAGAAAGGAGGGGAAGACAGAGAGGAGGAGAGAAAGATAGACACCTGCAGACCTGCTTCACCGCCTGTGAAGCGACTCCCCTGCAGGTGGGGAGCCGGGGTTCAAACCGGGATCCTTATGCCGGTCCTTGTGCTTTGGGCCACCTGCGCTTAACCCGCTGCGCTACAGCCCGACTCCTGGATATAATTTCTTAACTTTATGAGATATCCTGGAAAACTTAGGTATCTATAACTGATTTCAGTCTAAGTTAATTTCATTATTGGTTGCTGTGTGACTCTAGTCACGCTGGAGATAAAGCTCATAGTTCAACGGATCCTGAAAGTTCCCTCTGTATTAACAAAGTCTACATACTGATATTCGCCTCGAATGAAGGTAGGATAGAAATCCAGTGTGATTCCCCACACCTATGGACATCTAATCTTTGATAAGGGGGTCCAAAGGATTAAATGGAAGAAGGAGGCTCTCTTCAATAAATGGTGCTGGGAAAACTGGGTTGTAACATGCAAAAGAATGAAATTGAACCACTTTATCTCACCAGAAACAAAAATCAACTCCAAATGGATCAAAGACCTGGATGTCAGACCTGAAACAATCAAATACTTAGAGGAAAACATTGGTAAAACAGTTTCCCACCTATACCTCAAGGACATCTTTGATGAAACAAACCCAATTGCAAGGAAGACTAAAGCAGAAACAAACCAATGGGACTACATAAAATTGAAAGCTTCTGCACATCCAAAGAAACTATTAAACAAAGAGACCCCTCACAGAATGGGAGAAGATCTTCACATGCCATACATCAGACAAGAAACTAATCACCAAAATATATAAAGAGCTCAGCAAACTTAGCACCAAAAAAGAAAATGACCCCATCCAAAAATGGGCAGAGGATATGAACAAAACATTCACTACAGAGGAGATCCAAAAGGCTAACAAACATATGAAAAACTGATCTAGGTCACTGATTGTCAGAGAAATGCAAATTAAGACAACACTAAGATACCACCTCACTCCTATAAGAATGGCATACATCAAAAAGGACAGCAGCAACAAATGCTGGAGAGGATGTGGGGACAGAGGAACCCTTTTACATTGCTGGTGGGAATGTAAATTGGTACAGCCTCTGTGGAGAGCAGTCTGGAAAACTCTCACAAGGCTAGACATGGACCTTCCATAACATCCAGTAATTCCTCTCCTGGGGTTATACCCCAAGGACTACATAACACCCAACCAAAAAGAGGTGTGTACTCCTATGTTCATAGCAGCACAATTCATAATAGCTAAAACCTGGAAGCAACCCAGGTGCCCAACAACAGATGAGTGGCTGAGAAAGCTGTGGTATATATACACAATGGAATACTATGCAGCTATCAAGAACAATGAACCCACCTTCTCTGACCCATCTTGGACAGAGCTAGAAGGAATTATGTTAAGTGAGCTAAGTCAGAAATATAAAGATGAGTATGGGATGATCCCACTCATCAACAGAAGTTAACTAAGAAGATCTGAAAGGGAAACTAAAAGCAGGACCTGACCAAATTGTAAGTAGGGCACCAAAGTAAAAACCCTGTGGTGAGGGGTAGACATGCAGCTTCCTAGGACAGTGGGGGGTGGGAGTGGGTGGGAGGGATGGGTCACAGTCTTTTGGTGGTGGGAATGGTGTTTATGTACACTTCTAATAAAATGTAGTCATATAAATCACTAGTTAATTAATATGGGAGGGGGAAAATTAAGTGTATGTCTCGAAGTTTTTTAAAACACAGACTGAATCTTTTTAATATATATGCTGTGTATTTGATATGCGGATTCTCTCAGAAGCCTAGACCAAGTAGATCAGAAGCAACCAATAGCACAGCTATATACAAGATACTCGGTACTATACAGCAAACCCTAACAAAAGGACTTTTCAAAGTTAACCCAATTACCAAATAATGTGATGATAACATTAACTATCGATTGTCTTTTTGAACCCTAAGACAGCAGGAACCTCACATCTCCACTATAGAGCCTCTACTTCCCCCAGTCCTGGAACCCTTGGATAGGGTCCACTTTCCCGTATGCCTCTCCCAATCCATATCAAATAATATTGCATCTGCCGATCACAACCTAATCAACACAACGATTGCCACCTCAACATGCTTCACTTCAGACTGTGTCCAGAGACTTCACGTGTGGAATGACAACCCTTCAGCTTCATTACTCGGGTGAGACCTTTCCTTTCATAATATACTCTAATTCCATCCCAGGTGGTTCACTTTCTAACAAAGTCCCAAAACCTAGATATACACCAGTTTCTGTGAGAGCTTATGTTCACACGTATCCATAAACTACTGCAAAATATATACCTGAAAGTAGAAGTACACTAGAGTTTGCAGTGAGTACCCCCCTAACACTTCCTCTCCACTATTCCAAGCTTTGGGTCCATGATTGCTCAAAAATTTGTTTGGCTTCGTATGTTAACTCTCTTTTCAGTCACCAGGTTCCAGATGTCATCAGGATGCCGGCCAGGCTTCCCTGGACTGAAGATCCCACCAATGTGTCCTGGAGCTCCACTTCCCCAGAGACCCACCCTAGTAGGGAAAGAGAGAGGCAGACTGGGAGTATGGACCGACCAGTCAACGCCCATGTTCAGCGGGGAAGCAATTACAGAAGCCAGACCTTCCACCTTCTACAACCCACAATGACCCTGGGTCCATGCTCCCAGAGGGATAGAGAGTGGGAAAGCTATCAGGGGAGGGGGTGGGATATGGAGATTGGGTGGTGGGAATTGTGTGGAGTTGTACCCCTCCTAAACTATGGTTTTGTTAATTTATCCTTTCTTAAATAAATAAAATTTAAAAAAAGAAAAAGAAAAAAAGAAAAGAAATCCAGTGTGATAAATGGCACTTCACCTAGTTGTTTCCAGTGAGGATAGGAAATGTGGTTTCCCAAGAACAGGCTTGTACTATACCTTCAATGTTCTGAAAATAAATGGATCATTAGAGACTTACCTTTGGACACAGGATGCAAATCAACTTAATAATTCTTCTTGCTTTCCATAAACACCATAGTGGTAATTGCAACAGAAATGAAAAGACAACAACCAAAAGGCTGATAATTTTTCTGCAACTGTGGCTAGACATAAAATCTAGCTTAATGAGAACTTATTTTGTACACAGTTTTTACCAAAGAGACTATCCCCAGGACTTCTCTCAAAGATGTGATTCTCTCTCACATTAAATTGTGGCCAGTATTAGTCTTCCTTTGGTGTGGGCCAGAACCAGTTTTGAGTCTGTCTAGATTGTTCTCAGGGGCAATAATGTCCCCTTATAAGTCTGTCAGGAAAGGCAAACAAGGTAAGTTGGAGTAAAAAGTTTCCTCATATGGAGAATTTCACTTGCTAAATCTAGCTTAACATTTCTTACTAGGAAAGTCCAAGGAGCCTATTACACGAGGAGGGAAAGGTTGGAAGGTTAAGTTTAACTAACCATCCTGTTTCATTTAAATTCTTTAAGAACCAAGCAAAATCATTGTTATCACTTTTGTCTTACAAAAAAAAATTTACCAATTAGTGGCTGGAAATAACTCTTCTGGTAGAGTACAGTACTTGAACATCTGAGGCTCTTGGTTTGATCCCCAATACCACAGAATAAAGCCCTGGTTTTTCTCTCCATTCTCTAGCTATATAAAATAAATCTTTTTAGGGAGTCAGGCGGTAGCACAGCAGGTTAAGCACATGTGGCGCAAAGCACAAGGACCGGTGTAAGGATCCCGGTTCAAGCCCCCGGCTCTCTTCCACCTGCTTCCACCAGCAATAACTACAACAATAAAACAACAAGGGCAACAAAAGGGAATAGATAAGTATAAAAAAAAAATTAAATAAATAAATAAATCTTTAGACTTCATATATTTCCAATATTTATTTCTTTTAATTATTTTTTAATTTTTTAAATATTTATTTTCCCTTTTGTTGCCCTTGATTTTTTTATTGTTGTAGTTATTATTGTTGTTATTGATGTCGACACTGTTAGTAAGGACAGAGACAAATGGAGAGAGGAGGGGAAGACAGAGGGGGAGAGAAAGATAGACACCTGCAGACCTGCTTCACCACCTGTGAAGTGACTCCCCTACAGGTGGGGAGGCAGGGGCTCGAACCAGGATCCTTATGCTGGTCCTTGTGCTTCGCGCCATGTGAGCTTCAACCCTCAAGCCCGACTCCTGATTTATATCTTTTAAATCATTAGAGACAATCTCTTAGAAGCTGAGTACATTATTCCTTGCCATTAATAGAGAAACGTAAAAACTACAATAAACAGAACATGAGCTCCTGGGTTTGCTCAACTGTGATGCTAAGGAACACACCTTCACATTAATTCTGGATGAACTTTATGAACAAATGAAAAATGGTAGAAAAGAGGCATTTCTAGTATGATGGTAGATAGCATAATGGTTTTGCAAAGAGACTCTCATGCTTGAGGTTCCTAAGTACCGGATTCAATTCCCCGCACCACCATAAGCCAGAGCTGGGCAGCGCTCTGGTTAAAAAAAAAAAAAAAGGCATATCCATAGTATTAGTGTATATCCAGAGACAACCAAATAAGGGAGTATTCTCAAAGGCACACATTCAGGTTCAGAGAAGAAGACTTTTTTCAAACATTTTTCAGCATGAGGTCTACATATTCCTGGAAATACCTCCTCTCAGATCTTCAGATTACCACTGTCAACTTAAGCTCACATGTTACCATGAGGAGAAAAAAAAGAAAGAAAAGGAGAGAGAGGAAAAAAAAACACTACACCACAGTTTACTATGGAGAACTTCTCTAAAAAATGCTTAGTGTCAGGTATCATAAAGAAAACACAAGCACAACACTAGCCAATAGATAAAATTCTGTATTTAGAATGTGACTGTCACTGAATTTTTGAGAGATCAAAGGAACAAGAATGATGGGGAATTAGTAACTCATGTGGTTGGACAAGGTTTTTAATGACGTGTACTAGTAGAAACTTCACAAAAACCATTGTTTCTCCATGGCCATATCTATGTTGCCAAGTAGAATCTGGCAGGTTTGTATGAAATACATTCTCTCTTGAATCAAATTATTAGATTCTAGAAAATAGAAAATACACTATTTTTTCTGAAATTCCAAAATGAATTTCCTAGTTCTGAGCATTTAAAAATAAATTAAAAATAGGGCCTTAGACTAAAGCTGTTTCCATGTCAATGATTTTAAAGAAACAATTTTGAGTTTCAATGAGTTTTCTACTATTTCCCAGTTGTCTCTTTTATAGGCTTCCAACCTAATCTCTATTTCCATCCTTCTGCTTTTTACAGGTTTAGTTTGTTCTTATATTCCCCTTTATACTGGTTTATTAAGGTAGTACCTTAAGATGCTGGCTTTTACTTTCTCTTCTTTTCCAGCTAGTCATTTCTCCTTGATTTTTTTAAAATTTATTTCTTTATTGGAGGATTAATGTTTTACATTCAACAGTGAATACAATAGTTTGTACATGCATAACATTCCCCAGTTTCCCATTTAACAATACAACTCCCACTATGTCATTTATCATCCTTCATGGACCTGTATTCTTCCCACCCACCCACCCCAGAGTCTTTTACTTTGGTGAAATACGCCAATTACATTTCAGGTTCTACTTGTGTTTTCTTTTCTGATCTTGTTTTTCAACTTTGGCCTGAGAGTGAGATCATCCCATATTCATCCTTCTGTTTCTGAATTATTTCACATAACATGAATTTTTCAAGGTCCATCCAAGATCGGCTGAAAACAGCGAAGTCACCATTTTTTACAGCTGAGTAGTATTCCATTGTGTATATAGACCACAACTTGCTCAGCCACTCATCTGTTGTTGGACACCTGGGTTGCTTCCAGGTTTAGGCTATTAAAAATTGTGCTGCCAAGAACATATGTGTACACAGATCTTTTTGGATGGATGTGTTGGGTTCCTTAGGATATATCCCCAGGAGAGGAATTGCAGGGTCATAGGGTAGGTCCATTTCTAGCCTTCTGAGAGTTCTCCAGACTGTTCTCCACAGAGGTTGGAACAATTGGCATTCCCACCAGCAGTGCAGGAGGGTTCCTTTGATCCCACACCCTCTCCAGCATTTGCTGCTGTTACCTTTTATGATGTATGACATTCCCACAGGAGTGAAGTGATAGCTCATTGTTGTCTTGATTTGCATTTCTCTGACAATCAGAGACTTGGAGCATTTTTTCATGTGTCTCTCAGCCTTTTGGATCTCTTCTGTGGTGAATATTCTGTCCAAGTCCTCCCCCCATTTTTGGATGGGGTTATTTGTTGTCTTGTTGTTGAGTCTGGCAAGCTCTTTATATATGTTGGTTATTAAACTCTTATCTGATGTATGGCATGTAAAAATCTTCTCCCATTCTGTGAGGGACCTCTTGGTTTGGGTAGTGGTATGTTTTGCTGTGAAGAAGCTTTTTAATTTGATGTAGTCCCATAGGTTTATACTTGCCTTAGTCTTCTTTGTAATTGGATTTGTTTCATTGAAAATGTCTTTAAAATTTATGCGGAAAAGAGTTCTGCCAATATTTTCCTCTAAGTATTTGATAGTTTGTGGTCTAACATCCAAGTCCTTGATCCACTTGGAATTTACTTTTGTATTTGGTGAAATACAGTGATTCAGTTTCATTCTTCTGCATGTTTCAACCCATTGTTTCCAACACCATTTGTTGAAGAGACTCTGCTTTCCCAATGTAATAGTTTGGGCCCCTTTGTCAAAGATTAGATGTCCATAGGTGTGGGGGCTCACTTCTGGGCTCTCAATTCTATTCCACTGGTCAGTGTGTCTGTTCATGTTCCAGTACCAAGCAGTTTTGATGATAATGGCACTCTAATACAGTTTGAGATCTGGGAGTGTGATGCCTCCAGTTCTGTTCTTTTTTCTCAAGATTATTTTGGCAATTCTAGGTCTTTTCTGGTTCCAGACAAACATTTGTAGCATTTTTTCTATTCTCCTAAAAAATGTGCTTGGGATCTTGATGGGGATATCATTAAATTTGTAGATGCTCTGGGTAATATATTCATTTTGATGATGTTAATTCTTCCAACCCATGAACATGGAATATCTTTCCACTTCTTTGTGTCTTTTTCAATTTCCTTGAGTAGTGACTCATAATTTTCAGTATACAAGTCTTTCACTTCTTTGGTTAGGTTTACTCCTAGATATTTTATTGTTTTTGTTGCTATAGTAAAAGGAATTGATTTCTGGATTTCAATTTCTTCTAACTTAGTGTTTGCATAGAGGAATGCCACTGACTTTTGAATGTTAATTTTATAGCCTGACACCTTACTGTATTGCCTGATAATTTCCAAAAGCTTCTTGCTGGATTCCTTAGGTTTTTCCATGTATACTATCATGTCATCTGCAAATAAGGAGAGTTTGACTTCTCTTCCAATCTATATCCCTTTAACTCCTTGCTCCTGCCTGATTGCTATGGCAAGAACTTCCAACACTATGTTGAATAGTAATGGTGATAGTGGGCATCCCTGTCTAGTATCTGATCTGAGTGGAAATGCTTCCAGTTTTTCACCATTGAGTATGCTGTTGGCTTTAGGTTTGCTATATATAAACTCCACTGTCTGCAGGAATTTTCCATCTATTCCCATTTTTTGTAGTGTTTTGCTCATAAAGGGATGCTGGATTTTGTCAAAGGCTTTCTCTGCATCTATTGATATGACCATGTGGTTTTTGGTCTTGCTTTTGTTGATATGGTGGATCACACAGATTGATTTTCGTATATTAAACCAACCTTGCATGCCTGGGATAAACCCCACTTGGTCATGATGAACAATCTTTTTAATATACTGCTGTATCCAGTTGGCTAGAATTTTGTTCAATATTTTCGCATCTATGTTCATCAGAGATATTCGTCTGTAGTTTTCTTTTTTGGTTGTGTCCTTGTCTGCTTTTGGTATCAGGGGGATGTTGGCTTCATTGAAGCTTGCAGGGAGTATTCTAGTGTCTTCAATCTTCTGGAAGACTTGTAAAAGTAGAGGTATTAGTTCTTCTTTGAAGGTTTTGTAGAATTCATTTGTAAAACCATCTGGTCCAGGACTTTTATTTTTGGGGAGATTTTTGATAACTGTTTCAATTCCATTAGCTGTGATGGGCCTGTTCATGTTATCCACTTCCTCCTAGTTTTGGAAGTTGGTAGGTATCTAGGAAATTGTCCATTTCTTCCAGGTTCACTAGCTTGGTGGCATATAGTTGTTCATAGAAGCCTCGCATGATATGTTGAATTTCTGCGGTGTCTGTTGTGATATCTCCTCTTTCTTTACTAACCAATTTATTTGGGTCTTCTCCCTTTTTTGTTTTGTGAGTCTGGCTAAAGGTTTGTCGATTTTGTTTACTCTTTCAAAGAACCAACATTTACTTTCATTGATCTTTTGTATGGTTTTCTTATTCTCAATGTTATTTATTTCTGCCCTAACTTTAGTGATTTCTGTCCTTCTGGTTGCTTTAGGGTTCCTTTGTTCTTCTTCTTCTATGTCTTTAAGATGTGCAATCAGGCTGTTTATTTGTGCTTTTTCTTGTTTCCTAATGTGTGCTTGTATAGCTATGAACTTCCCTCTTAGGACTGCTTTAGCTGTGTCCCAAATATTTTGATAGCTTGTGTCTTCATTTTCATTGAACTCTCAAAACATTTTGATTTCTTCCTTGATTTCCTCTTTGACCCAGAAGTTGTTAAAAAGTGTACTGTTGAGCTTCCACATTTTGAGACTGTTACTAATCTTTTGTTGATTGTTAAGTGTTAGTTTAATTCCACTGTGGTCTGAGAAGATGCTTCGGATGATTTCAATGCTCTTGAATTGGCTGATGCTGTCTTTGTGGCCTAACATATGGTCTATCCTTGAGAATGACCCATGTGGATTTGAGTAAAATGTGTATTCCAGTTTCTTGGGATGAATGACTCTGAAAATGTCCTATAGTTCTAGTTTATCTATCTCTTCATTTAGCTCCCTTATGTCTTTATTGATTTTCTGCCTGGATGATCTGTCAAGTTGAGAAAGTGGGGTGTTGAAGTCCCCTACTATGATTGTGTTACTGTTAATATATTGCTGTAGCTCTTTCAGTAGAAGTTTGATGTATTTAGATGGCTTCTCAGTGGGTGCATAGATGTTAATAATTAAGTCTTCTTGATTGACTGATCCTGAGTATTAAGTAGTGTCCATTCCTATCGTTTTTAATCTTATCTATTTTAAAGTCTATCATGTCAGATATGAGAATAGCTGTTCCTGCCCTTTTTTGTGGGTCATTGGCTTGTATGATAGTTTTCCATCCTTTCACTTTAAGTCTGTGTTTGTCTTGTTGAGTTAGGTGGGTTTCCTGTAGACAGCATATTGTTGGGTTGTAGTTTCTGATCCTTTTAACGCCATTCTTGTAGAGTTTTAGAGTGTTTTGATATATGTCCTATTTGTGGTGGTCTGGTTGTTTATAGGAGACCTTTCAGAACTTCTTTCAGGGCAGGCTTGCTGATGGTTGATTCCTTCAACTGTTGCTTGTCTGAGGTTTTGATGCCTCCATCTAGTCTGAATGACAGTCTAGCAGGATATAGTATTCTTGGCTGAAAGCCTTTCTCATTGAGCACTCGATAGATATCTTGTCATTCTCTTCTGGCCTGCAGTGTTTGTATGGAGAAGTCTGCTGCTAATCTTATGGGTTTTCCTTTGTAGGTGACTCTGTTTTTCTCTTGCAACCTTCAGGATCCTTTCTTTATCCTTATTCCTTTCCATTCTAAGTACAATATGTCTTGGTGTCTTTAGGTCTGGGTTAATTCTGTTTGGGACCCTCTGGGCTTCTTGAATCTTTATGTCTTTGATGTTGTCTAGACTAAAGAAGTTTTCAGCTATTATGGCCTGGAAAATGCTTTCTTCCTCTCTCTCTTCCTCTGGTAAGCCAATAATGCGTATATTGTTTCTTCTGAAGTCATCCCATAGGACTCTGTTGTTGTTTTCAGCATCTCTTAGTCTCTTTTTGAGATCTCTAACTTCTTTTTTAGTTGTCTCTAATTCATCCTTAATCTTGCTAATTCTGTCTTCAGCCTCATAGATTATATTCTCTCTGCCCTCTACTGTTTTCTGGAGTTCATCTATTTTGTTGCCCTGCTCTGATACTGTTTTAGCTTTTTCAACTAGTTGCATTCTTAGCTCAGCGATTTCTGCTTTCAGCTCTCTAATAACCATGAGATAATTAGTATTTTCTTCCATATTCTCATTTGTTGTTCCTGCATTTCTGATTACAATTTTTTCAAATTCTTTACTCACTCCTGTTATTTCCTTAGCTAATGTTTGGATGTTGAACTCGTTATTTTGTGCTTCACCCTCTGGAGGACTTTTAGCTGGACTCTTGTCCTGGTTCGATTCTCCAATATTTTTTCTTGTTGTTTTAACCCTTTTATATATTATGTTATGAGTTCCCTTTATCAGTACTTTTCAAATTATTGATCACTATTGCCTGGATTGACGTCTACGTAAGTTAATTAAAGGGTTCACAGTGGTGGAAGTTAACAGTTGTTTCAATCCCTGAGTTGGAGCTCAGTGGTTTAGAAGCCTCTTTGTTTTTTTTTCTTCCCTGTAGGCTATGGGAGCCTGAGGGCTTTTAAACTATCAATAGGCTTCTTAGCTTAATAACTGACTCCTGACCAAGCTCCAGCAATACCCCTGTTGGCAATAAGAAAGAAAGAAAGAAAGAGAGGAAGGAAGGAAGGAAGGTGGAAAGAAAGAAAAGGAAGGGAGGGAAGTAGAAAGAAAGAAAGTAAAACAGAGAACGGATAGGAGAGAGAGAAAGAAAGAAAGAAAGAAAGAAAGAGAGGAAGGAAGGGAGGGAGTAAGGAAGGTGGAAAGAAAGAAAGGAAGAAAGGGAGGGAGGGAGAGAGAAAGAAAGAAGGAGTAAAACAGAGAAAGGATGGAAGAGAGAAAGAAAGAAAAAGAAAGGAAGGAAGGAAGAAAGAAATAAAGAAAAGAAAGAAAAAGAAAGGAAGGAAGGAAGGAAGGAAGAAAGAAAGGGAAGAAAGAATGGAAGGAAGGAAGGAAGGAAGGCAGGCAGGCAGGCAGGCCTGATTTCCATCTCTTGTCCCACAGTCACTCCTGTTTATTCTGCCGTAGCCGTGCAAACATGGCACCCTCCCACCAGTCTCTCTAGCAGCAGTCCTACTTGCTGGGATACTTTCAGATGACTGATCGTTTTCTACTCTCAGGCCTTTGCTCAACCATCAATGAAACCAACCTTACTACATTCTCTTATATTGTACTTATCACCTCTACCAGCTCTACACATATTTCTCTATGGCATCTAATATCTTCAAGTATCATGTACATTTGATAGTTTATTATGTATCCTTTGATGGGATGAAAGTCTTTGGAGGGCAGAATCCTTTTGTAAATATATATTTTAATTTTTTAATATTTACTTATTCATTTTCCCTTTTTGTTGCCCTTGTTGTTTTCATTGTTGTAGTTATCATTGTTGTTATTGATGTCATAGTTGTTGGATAGGACAGAGAGAAATGGAGAGGAGGGGGAGCAGAGGGGGGAGAGAAAGACAGACGCCTGCAGACCTGTTTCACCACTTGTGAAGCAACTCCCCTGCAGGTGGGGAGCCGGGGGCTTGAACCGGGATCCTTACGCCTGTCCTTGTGCTTTACACCACCTGCGCTTAACCGCTGCCCTACGCGTAGCCCAACTCCCTGTAAAGATTTTTTTTTAATATTTATTTATTCCTTTTTGTTGCCCTTGAGGATTATTTTTCATGCTGTTTGACTAGCAGGAACCTCACACATGTGTGGTTTCACTGTTCCTAGGCTGAATTTTGATTCAGAGAGACAGAAAGAAAAGGAGAGACACCATAGTATCAGTGCAGGGCCAAGAATTTTGTCTTGTGTTTATGGCTGCAATCCCCAGAGACAAGGTTTATGCATGACATATAATTAACTATTTGTTGAATCAATAAATTAATTTGAATTTATGAAGGATAATCTGCGATGCTGCATCTTCTGTACTTTCTAGAAGAATGGCATTCAGTGCCCACTTCAGAATGATCACAACTGGGCCCGGGTGGTGGTGCACCTGGTTGAGCAGACATATTACAGTACTCAAGGACCAGGGTTCGAGCCCCTAGTCCCCACCTGCAGGGGGAAAGCTTTGCAAGTGGTGTCGCTCTGTCTCTCTCCCTATCACTCCCTCCCCTCTCAATTTCTGGCTGTCTCTATCCAATAAATAAAGATAATTTAAAAAAAAAAAAAAGAATGATCACAACTATTGATAGTAAGCAACTGATAAACTTCATAAGCACTCAGAGCACTACTGGGCGTGTATAATGGTGAATGAGCGCCACCTACTGCTTACTGTGGGTTCTGATATATCCAGTCACAGTTTAAACACTCAATTGTAGCTAAAAAGTATACATCACATCTTAATCTTATAAAGACCTTAACTGACTATCTTAATATGAACTACAAGTTGTTTCTTTTTCTAATATTGGTTGTGTCACTTACATACTTTAGAAATTGTGCTTTCCTCTCTCAATCCATACCATTTGATACTGCATCTGCTGATCTCAACCAACTCAATACAACCAGTACCACCTCAATATGTCTCACTTTGTACTGTATCTAGAGACACCAGGCCTGGGATGTCAACCCTTTAGCTCCATTACTCTGGTGAGATCTTTCCTAGCTCATAGGATTCCTTAATCTCATTTCGGGTAGCACACTTCCTAACAAAGCCACAGAACCTAGATGTACATAGACCAGGGCTCATGGGATAGGGCACATGTGCACATGTATCCATAAGTTGGGGAAAAATATATAAAGTACACAATGGTTTGTAGTGACTCAATAAATGCAGCAAGCATGTAGAAAGACCCAAAAAAGACACCATGAAGTACTTAATCAAACAGTTTCTACTTAAACCTAGATACCTTCCTCATCTACTTCCTATTTCATTTCCCTCAATTATTCCAAGGCTAACCTTGTCAGATAAACAAAGGACTACAAAAGTTGGATAAGGGCAAGAGACTGGCACACTTTAATGATGGGTGTATTGGTCACTACCAGGCCACCCTATCATCTGGGGCCTTAGTCAGGGAAGCCTGGGATTCTCACATAGATATGATGAGCCTAGACCTCTAGCAGATTCCTCTCTCCATCGCTGGTCATCTCCATTAGCAACAGCATTGTGGACCCTTTTGTGGCCCTCTACAGGATCTTGCTCTCAAGGTGAAACAATGGGAGATCGGGTCAACATACTCTGCCACTTAAGGAAGACTGGTCCTGAACTAGGTGCAGTCTAGAATGTTCCTAGTTGTAACCATGAAATGCAAGCTCAGACTGACAGGGATGCAAAGGTTACATAGGTTCCTGAGCTGGATATGGGCCCAGATCAGATCAGTGGGCCTCTAGTTAACAGTACTTATATATTTTTTCCATATTTAGGAGCTACTCTCTGCCCTGATCCAGCTTTCTAGTCCTATTTCCAACTCTGGCACCATCTCCCCAGACAGCACCTTTAGCCCACCTGCATGTTGGCTGTTGGGCTGAGGCAAAAATTAGTAAAGTCATGGGCCCCTCAGAAATATACTTAAAATAGACTTCCTAGATTCTCTCAACATGAAGACCCCAAGTCTCATCTGCTATATTCTTACCTATAGGTTCCTGATTATTAAACAAACAATTTGTTCTATTTTGTATCTTAATGCTTTCCAGCCACCAAGCTACAAATACTACCATGATGCCAACCTGATTTCCCTGGGCAGATGACCTCACCAATGTGTCCTGGAACAGCAGCTCTCTAAAGCCCAGACCCACTAGGGAAAGAAACAGGCTGGGGGTATGGATAGACCTGCCAACACCCATGTCCAGTGGAGAAGCAATTACAGAAGCCAGACCTCCCACCTTCTGCACCCCATAATGATCCTGGACCCATGCTCTCAGAGGAATAAATAGGGAACCTTCCAATGAAGGGGATGGGATGCGAAACTCTGGTGATGGGAAATGTGTGGAATTGTACTCCTCTTATCCTATGGTCTTGCTAATCATTATTAAATCAATTAAAAAATATAAGATCAGACAAGAAAGAAAAAGAAATTGAGCTTTCCAAAAAGAAATTGAAAGTCTCCATTTCTCTATCAAAAAAAATTGAAAAAAATTTGGTTCTAGAAAATTTCTGGGAGATGGGAGGGTAGAGAAACAGAACACTAGAGAGGTGTATGGTATAGAATTATACATTGCAATCTTATAATCTTGTAACAAACTATTCATAACAAATAAAAATATTTTTAAAGAAAATATCTAACACCTTGGGCATAACTGGCAGACTAGATAAAGTGTAGACTTCAGGTTAATGGGCTCCAATTCAAGTCCTGCCACTTAGCAGTTCAGTCTAAATGTTGTATAAAGGTGAGACTCTTTCTGTGAGAAGAATTTAATACACACACTGGTTTCAATAAATAATAGATATTGGGTAGGGGAGATAGCATAATGGTTATGCAAAAAAAAAAAAAAAAAACTTTCATGCCTGAGACTCCAAAGTCCCAGATTCAATTCCCTGTACCACCATAAGCCAGGGCTGAGCAGTGCTCTAGTCTTTCTCTCTGTGTACTTTTTCTCTATATATATACAGATCTCTCATTAAAATAAAACAAAAACTCTTAAAAATACTTTAGTAAAAAAGTACTGGCAAAAGCACTATGATTTGCAGGGATGGTCCTGAGTTCAACCCCTAGCACTGCATCTGCCAAAGTGTTGCTCTGGTTCTCCCTCTCGCTCATTAATTTAAAAAAAATTAAGCATAGAAAGGCAGCAAATGCCAGTTCATCAATTCATTCCATTTCTCTCTAATTTTTGCATAAAAATAGTATTTTTTTTTCTGGATACTTTCTCCAACCAGTCCCACGTAAGCTTAAAAAAAAAAAAAAAATACACACATGGCCACCAGGGTTATTGCTTGGGCTCAGTGCCAGCACTGCAAATCCACAGCTCATGGCAGCCATTTTTCTTCCTTAGTTTCTTCTCTTTCTCCTTCTTCTTCATCTCTTCCTCCTCTTCCTCCTCCCCCTCCTTCTTCTTCTTTAAATATACAGGTCAGACAGAAATTGAGAGGGGTAGGGAGATAGAGAGGAAGAGACTAAGAGAGACACCTGGAGACCTGCTTCATTGCTCATAAAGCTTTCCCCCTGCAGGTGGGTAGTGAGGGCTCAAACCTGGGTCTTCGCACATGGTAACAGGTGTGCTCAACTAGTTGTGCCCCATCCCATCTCCTTACACTTTTTTTTTTTTTTTTTTAACCAGAGCACTGCTCATCTCTGGTTTATGCTGGTGTGGGGGATTGAACCTGAGACTTTGGAGCCTCAGGCTTGAGTCTCTTTGCATAACCATTATGCTATCTACCCCCTCCCAGGACTGTTTTTTAATAGCCAAAAAAAAAAAAAAAAATTAACAAGTCCAAACAGTCACTCTTAGAGAAAGTGAATTATTCACTGTTTTCTAACATCCAATGAATGACAGTGCAGGGGTTTAAGCAATTAATAATTTTTAGGGCCAGGGATGGCACACACATTACCATGCTCAAGAACCTGGGTTCAAGCCCCTAGACCCCATCTGCAGGGGTTTTTCACCAGCAGTGAAGCAGTGCTGCAGGTATCTCTTTTTCCTTCTATTTCTCCCTCCCCAGTCAATTTCTCTCTGTTCTATCAAATAAAAGAAAGAAAAAAAAATTGTGGGGAGCAGATAGCCACCAGGAGTGGTGCATTTGTTCTGTAGGCACTGAGCCCCAGAAATTATCCAGGTGGTAAAAATAAACAAAGAAAGAAGCAATGATTTTTTTAAATTTATTCCCTTTTTGTTACCCTTGTTGTTTTATTGTTGTAGTTACTATTGATGTCGTCGTTGTTGGATAGGACAGAGAGAAGTAGAGAGAGGAGGGGAAGGCAAAGAAGAGAAAGATAGACATCTGCAGACCTGCTTCACCGATAGTGAAGCGACTATATTGTAGGTGGGGAGTCCGGGGCTAGAACCGGGATCCTTACGCCTGGTCCTTGTGCTTTGCACCACCTGCGCTTAACCCCCTGCACTACTGCCTGACTCCGGATTTTTTTTTTTAATCTCCTAAAACTACTTCAAGAGTATTTTCCCCATGATTTTGTGTGTGATGATGATGACTCTGGGGTTCCTTAGGTGTGCTCTTTCACTGCTTCCTGATTTTTTTTCATTCTTTTTCAGAGAAAGAGGGAGGAGAGACAGAGAAAAGAGAGATACCAGTGATAATCGATGGTGCTCCCATGTGGTGCCATGATTTAAATCAGAGGCTTTATAAAGGACGCACACACCAGGTAAGCTATCTCTTGGCCTACCTCATGACATTTAATACAGTTTAATTAAAGTATGTGTATGTGTTGTGTAACACAATCTATTTTATTAGCCTTCAATTAATTTCATTAATTTGCCCTTTTTGGACTTCTGAAATTCTTCAAGATTAAATCTTAGGAGCCCTATACTGTTTTGTTTTGTTTTTAAGACAGAGTATGAAAGAGACCACAGCATTTTAGCTGCCTTCAATTTGGAGGCCAGGCTCAAACCTGGGTCACACACATGGCAAAGCAGTACAGTATCCAAGTGAGCTATTTTGCTGGCCCTAAATTTGGGAGGGGGGCATTTAACAGATTTTCCTTTTAAAATCTAAGACAGCAACAGGGAGAGGAGAGACACCACCACAGCATGGTGTCCTATTTGGTTCTCAGTGCTAAAACTTGGGGTTTTGCTCATGATAAAAGTACATACTCAAGTGGGTGAACTATCTCCTGGTCCCCAATTCTGTTTAAGAATACAGATTTATTTTCTCTGTGAGGAAGAATTTAGCTATGACACAGAACAATGTTTTGACAGCTCAGTGCACTTGGAGTTCAGTCTTTTAAGATGAGTGGTGTTGAGACTTCATGGCTGGATACAAGAAGCAGAGGAACAAACCCTGCCTCCTACACACACACACACACACACACACACACACTACACAGCTCACTTTCCAGTCCCCTGCTCTCCTGCCCTCTTCAGTGTCAGCTCCTAAAGGTAGAACTTGTCCTTCATTCTCTTTGGGTGTCTACAACTACCCAATAGAGCAAGGACTAAACAAGACTGTTGAACAAAATTTAAAAGACTACGGGTTCTAAGTTATTCAATAGAATCCCAAATGTTTCTGTGTTGGTGAACAGTCCTTAGCCAATAATTGTTCTCCTATCCTGGTTTCTATCAAGAGGTGAATTGGATAATTCAGTAGGACAGTAGCCCCCTTCTTTTCAGCTACTTTTTCAAAGCATTAGTCTTCTTCCTATACTGTCTAAGTCTTCCCACTCTCCAATGATATTTCTTTCTTTTCCACAAACAAAATGCCTGTCGTTGAAGGATATCATGAGTTAGTTAAGAATCTTCAATATCCTAGAAAGTAGGAAATATTGTGGGTCTCAGACACTGTCTTTTAACTGCTGCAACAGTGCAATGCTTTTCTTGGTGCTGATGTGAAGTTGGAGAGAGGAAGGGAACAAAAGAGGACAAGGGGGCCTCTCTGATGAGTTATTGCTAGGACAGAGACAAATGGAAGAACTCATATGACTGAAATACATGTAAATCTGAAAAAAAAAATTAAGTGTATCTCAAAAGGTAAAACAAAAAAGAATCTGCTCAGATTGTATGAGTAAAATGCCAAGAGCTTCCCAATAAGTTACCAAATGGGCAGTTTTGTATTCCCTGACAATTCACACAATGATACAGCTGTGTCAAAAAGCTTAATATTTTACAAGCTAGCAAAAATGCATTTGCTAAATATCAAGTTGTAACAGGGGTGAGGCTCAGTGGGTCAGGGACCATGAACCATAGTGACTGCTCTGTTCCCAAATGGCCCCCGGTTAATCGAAGCAATCAATGCTGACTTTAGCCTGCATAAGCTTAACTTTTGATGTATATTCACAGTGTTTATTCAGTGAGTGAAAGATGACAGAGAGGGAAATAAAAACCCTCCAAAGCGTGCACTCATCTTGGTGATAACTGGTCTCTTTTTCTCTTCTCACAGGGGTGTGGGTGGGTCACTATTCTAACCTCAGTAATAACATCGGGTAACATTTAGGGAGTGCTGCCCCAGTGTGTAAAGCACTTTATTTGATCTAATCAACAATATATGGGAGTGGGAATTATCAAGCTGATTTTCCAAGTGAGGAGGCAGAATTCCTCATTACCACGGTATTGCAGTGCATACGTTTCTCCCTTCCTCTACCCAAAGGAAGTGGCTTCAGGGAACACTAGAGGCTGGAAACTTTACCAAAGTAAAGTTTATAAAGGCAAACTTTTAAACTGTTTATTCAGAGGATGGCGAAGTAGCTCAGCGGTAGAGCGCAGGACTTACTGCTGGTGGCCCCGGCTTCCAGTCTCAACACCACTCGTGTTAAGTGGCGCTTTGGTCTGTCGCGAAGTAAATAAACAAAAAGTAACAAGTTAGTTTGTTCCGGTGACGACACACCTCAGGCGAGCTGGCCCAAGTCTGTCTCGCTTGCATCCCTGAGGTCTAGCGACACTAAAGCGGCTTCGGGTGCTAGTGAGGAGGGAGAAGAGTGCTTGACAGGGCCGAGGGCAGAAGGGGCCTCACTCACCATAGCGTCGCCTCAGAAACTGGAAAGGAGGAATGGGACCGCAGCTACAAACCAGCAACTCCACACCGCGTTACTCAGGCAACAGGTCCTACCCAGAGGCGGAAGTGCGTAATCGCCCCGCCCCTTCGCCTCTCTGTCGCCTGGGGCGACAGCCTGCTGCCTTCTGGTCTCAAGCTTGCTCCCTAGGGTTGGGCCGACACGTAACCCGGAAGTTAACGTGGACGAGCGCCCGGGATCCCTCTGTTCTGTATTCTAATTCCTCGAGGCCCTCTCTGGTTCTCGTTCCTGAGGCTACCTGCCATTCCCTCTGTGCCCAATGAATTTGGATGCCCCGCAGAGTCGACCTTTTCCTTAAGGAGGGTCCGAAAACGATTCTCAGCTCACCGGAAATGGCTCCCGGAAGTGGTCACCGGAAGTGACGGATCAGGTGCAAGAAACTAGTTACTGAATGGAAAGCCGCATTCGAAAGATCAGCTGTAAATTCTAGGTAAACTAAGTCAAGGGAGGGCAGAACCATACGGCCTTTTGGCGGGGACGGGGGGGTCGAATTGGGGAGGGGTGTCGGTCTTCCAGGGCTGAGCCCGTCACTACCCGGCGCGCTTGGGGGTTTTGTGTTGCACTCTGGTGTGGTTCCTGCGGAGACCCTCTGTCACCGACGCGGATTCCTCTCGTGCCCTGCTATCTTCGGGCACCTGCACATCAGTTGTTTAAATATGTCCCGGGAAGGTGCACATGAGATTGTAGATCGTTTAGGTTTGTCCCCGGGAAAGTACATTTCCAGGTTGTGGAAAGTTTACATCTTCCTCTGGGAACCTGCACATTGAAGTCATCACGAACACTTTGGTTTTGTCATCCGCTGAAATGTTCTCGGAGAAGCTCCTCCCTGACATACAGCAGCAGGTCAGTGTCTCCAGTGACTGCTAGGAAAGGCATGAATTAAAGTTCTTGTTGGCTCACCAGTGATGGACATGTGTCCACAGGAAATTCAGCGCTGTTTCTGAGCCCATTGAGACCGCTGTGGAGACAAACTGGAGACATGGCCATGGTAATACCACCTGTGAAAAGGGGATATGAGGGACACGCCTTTCTAAATGGAGGTTTTGCAAATGCAGGAGCATATTAAAATTATAGGGACTTCATCGGTGTTTATATGATATTAATTATTTGATATTTATACACTTTTAGGTTTTTCAGTAGAAGTCCTGTGGTATATTCTCACTGATAAAAAAAAAAAAAATGATGGCACTCGAAAGTTTACAAACCAAAGGTAAGTGTTCTTCTCTGGATGACAATTGTCTTTCTTTTTAAAATTTTATTGGATCGTGATAGAACTCAAGAGGGAAGGGGAAGATAAGGAGAGAAAAAGACACCTGCAGCACTACTTAACCACTTGTCAAGCTTTCCTCCCTGAAGATCAGACCAGGGGCTTGAACCTGGGTCCTTGTACATTATAACATATGCTCTACTGTGTGTGTCACTGCCCACCCCATCATTTTAGCCAGAGCACTGCCCAGCTCTGGCTTATGGTGCTAGGGATTGAACCTGGGGACCTCAGAGTTTCAGGAATGAATTTATTTATTTTTTTTGCATGACCATTATGCTGTCTTCTCTGCCCTTGTAATAATAGCCTCCCCCCACTGCTTTTTTCTAAATTTGTGATTAATAGCGGTTTACAAGTTTGTTAGTTTACAAGGTATACTTCCACAGTGCTCAAATAATCTGTAAAGCATGAAATTAGTGACTATAGGATAAATATTTGACCTGGGTAATTATATCTCACAGAACCTTTGGCAATAATGTTTCAGATCTCTTCTATGTTTGTTCTGTAGTTCTGTGTTTACATTTCAATGCTTCAGATATAGGATTAAATTGTAAAATTGTTACATAGTGTTAATAAGAATACTGCTACTAAACAGTAAGCAAAAATGAAGTTTTAAGTAAACAAAAATAATTTTTATTTATTTACATAGTTGGAAAAGCAGGTTATCTGTATGACTTCTACCTGTGATCAGTTAACAAAAGAAGATAAATCTAAGGTTTATTATTTATTCTTAGTGCCTTCCTCCAAAATTGTAGAATGTAGGAAGAAAAAGAAAAAAAAAACTTTTGTCTTTGTTTCCTTTTAAAGAGAGGAAAAGAATAGGAGTTTCTGTTTTGGTTAAATATTACTCATAGTCAGGGAGCTGCAACCACAGATACTTGTCTTCCTACTTGAAAGAAGATGACTACTCATATATGTCTGTGAGTGGGCTCAGTACAGATGTAATAAAGGTTCTCTGTGTGTCATAGAATTAGGAACTTCTTAGTTACAGGATGAGAAAGTGAAGGTCCAACTTCTACTGTCTCCTTGCACCTTAGCCAGAAGCAGGACTATTACAAGAAAGAAGTGCCAAGTGAAATGTAGTATTACTCTGGTCCTTAAATTTGGTAAAGCATTATTATTGTAAAATATTAGAAAGAATCAAATTTTTAGATTCTTTTATATAAGTTAAAGATATTAAGTAAATAATGCTGTATCAACTTGAGGACTTAATGTAGCAGGGCTGGTGAGATACCTCACCTGGTAGAATGCATGCCTATCTTATTCTATGCAAGGCCCAAGTTTGAGCCCCTGCCACATCATGGCAATGCCATGGTCCTGGGGAAAGCTTTGGTGCTGTGGTGTGTCTCTATCTGAAAAGGTTGACCCAGAGCAATGAAACTGTGTGTGCAAGACCCTAGCAAAACACACACACACACACACACACACACAGTGTAGCCATAATAAAAAAGTAATAAAAGAGTTGAAAGATTTTTAAACACCATCAATATTTCAATATTTTCACTGGCATCTGAAAAGATAAAACATTACTTCCTTATCTGGACATTTGCTGGATTTTGGAAATAAGTGTTTCAGTATATTAAAAAATATTTCTTCCTCAAAAAAAAAAATAGAGAACTATAAGTAAGCTTTTAAAGTTAACATTGTATAAAAGTACTGACAAATTTGAATGGTGATTTTAGAGTGATGAGACTTTTTTCTTTTCATTGTTTAGTAATAGTTTTAAAATAATAATTAAACTAGAGTATATGATTGTAAAGATAATCAGTTGCTTCTCTTTATAACAAAGTTTGGAAGAAGAAGAAAAAAAAAAACTTTGGTGCCCTACTCCAGATTTAATCAAATCCTGCTTTTAATTTCCCTTTCTGTTCTTCTTTCTCTATTTCTGTTGATGAGTGGGATCATCCCATACTCACCTTTATCTTTCTGACTTAGCTCACTTAACATTAAAAAAAGCTTATTTAAAAGTATAAACCACAACAAGGGCAACAAAAGGGGTAAAAATAGCCTCCAGGAACAGTGGATTCCTAGTGTGGGCATGGAGCCCCAGTGATAACCCTGGAGGTAAAAGGAAAAAAAAAAAGTAGAAACCTAATAAAACCTGGGGAAAGTATTCTTGTTAGGTATTTCCCTTACTGTGAAATAGTTAATTTTATTATAATTATTATCTTTACATTCTCTTAAAGTTACCATACCATATCCTATAGTCCCCTGCCTGGAGAATTTCATATTTTAAGGTGAGAGTCAAGATTCCAGCAGTCTTCAGGAATATGCAGTGTTCATCTCTTGTGTAATCCCTCCTTTATTTCACAAGAGACACAGATGTGTAATCCCTCTTTTATTTCACAAGAGACACAGATGTGTAATCCATCTTTTAATACAGGTTTGCCTTTCAGAAACTTTTTTTTTTTTATCAGAGCACTACTTAGCTATAGTTTATGGTAGTGCTATGGATTAAACTTGGGACCTTGCTTTCTCAGGAATGAAAGTTGCTTACATAACCATAATTAATGTCATGTATTTCTAATTGATCAAGATGTGGTACTATTGTCTAATAGTAATCAGGAATAAGGACATAACTTTTTTCTTATTTTTTTATTATCTTTATTTATTTATTGGAAAGAGACAGCCAGAAATCAAGAGAGAAGGGGCGAGGGATAGAGAGGAAGAGAGACGGACACCTGCAGCACTGCTTCACCACTCGTGAAGCTTTCCCTCTGCAAGTGGGGACCAGGGACTCAAATCTGGGTCTTGCACATTGTGACATGTGTACTCAACCAGGTGCGCCATCACCCGGCCCCCTGCGCTTTTTTTTTTTAATACTGTTTTCTTAGTCTTAGAAATTATCTGTAATGCTATTGATATAATATGTAATGCTATTTAAAACAGATTTGGGACATGATAATTTTTTTGAGATTTTCTACCATTTTGACTTCATTTGCCTTCAGAGATTTTCACAAATATATTATTGTAAAACAATGAGAAGTTGCTTAATTGTATTTTAATGAAAAAAACTAATTTGTTAGGCAAAAGGTAGGTCATTATTATTCAAAATCAACCACAAAATCATAGACATTATCAATAAACTTGAATAGAAAATTTTATAGTGACAAAGTAATGACAAAACATTTACAATTTATCAGCAGACTCATATGTTAGAATAAAACAAAGCTCAGAGAAAACAACTGGTAAATACTACTTTTATATAATACATACATACATTAAGCCATAACTAGTGATATCTCTAGAGGTATTTTGTAGCTGTTAATTAAACTACTTCTTAATAGCAAGGTTTGGCTTCGTATAAATTTTTTTAATGATTTTAACTTACTCATTAATGAGAAAGATAGGAGAAGGAGAAAGAACCAGCTATCACTCTGGTACATGTGCTTTCAGGGTTTGAACTTGGGGCCATTGTGCCACCTCCTGGGCCCCTTATATAAATTTTTTTTCATTGAAAATTTTGATTATTCCATAAGGATTACTTATAGCTATTATAAAAATATATATTCACATGTAGAAATATGCTTACTGGTAACAAATGTATAGCATTGTAAATACTTAGCATCTATGTTCTTATTTTTTTTAAGTTTTTTTAATTTATTAATGAGAAAGATAGGAGAAAGAGAGAGGTGGGAGAGAGAGAGAAAGAGAAAGAACCAGACATCACTCTGGTACATATGCTGCCGGGAATTGAACATAGGACCTCATGCTTGAGAGTCAGTGCCTTAGCCACTGCACCACCTCCCAGACCACTCTGCTCTATTTTTAAAAGTTCACAGGGAGAAAATGTTTTCATAACACAGTAACTTTGTGGGTAGGACAGTATGTCTGTTGTGAATGTAATTCTCGCCTTTGTTCACTTCCTTGGTGGTTATGCTGCTCAATGGCAGAATGGTGTTCATATACTTTTCCTATTGAAAGAAAGTTCCTAAAGGTTTCCAACATCACATCTCTGTACAAAGTTTCTTCTCTTAAAGATTTAGTAGTGCCCACTCTTCTTGAGAGAACGTCGCAGTTACATCTTCATAGGTCACTGAGCCCCAGCAGTTGGTCCTTGTACACTGTAACTTGTGTACTCTACTGGTTGCAACACTAACAGGCCCCTCCAGTGCCAGAGATTTTGACTTGGCTGTGTCCCTATGATAATGCCTTCTCCTGAAAATCATGCTCTGAGGACTGTGAGTTAGTGTTATTTCTGGGCATTCAGTGGTATAACATGTAGTAATTGCAATTTAGTTGTGTTTTTTTTTTTATTTCTTTATTGGGGAATTAATGTTTTACATTCAACAGTAAATACAATAGTTTGTACATGCATAACATTCCCCAGTTTCCCATTTAACAATACAACCCCCACTATGTCAGTTATCATCCTTCATGGACCTGTATTCTCCCCACCCACCCACCCCAGAGTCTTTTACTTGGTGGCAATATGCCAATTCCATTTCAGGTTCTACTTGTGTTTTTTTTTTCTGATCTTGTTTTTCAACTTCTGCCTGAGAGTGAGATCATCCCATATTCATCCTTCTGTTTCTGACTTATTTCACTCAACATGATTTTTTCAAGGTCCATCCAAGGCAATTTAGTTTAATTCTTAAGTTATTTTATCAGCTTATAAGTCTGTTATAGCTTATCAAAATTTTTGTAATTATTGGTTGTTACTTATTATTTTCTCATTTAATACTCAAAGTACCCCTGAATATAGATATAATTTCAGTGACTCCATATTTGGAGCATTTCTTCATGTTTGTTGGCCTTCTAGATCTCTATGGTGAATATTCTGTTCATATCCTTGCCCCATTTTTGGATGCAGTCATTGTTTTTTGGTTTGTTGTTGTTGTTGTTGCTGCTGAGTTTGGTGAGCTTACTTCTTTAATATTTATTGCCCTTAATGTGCTTTTCAGAGTTATTAGGAAAATGGATGTTTGTTGTGGTTCATACTTAAGTTTCATACTGAATATTTGATTCAGTAAATACCACAGGCATTCAGAATGGAAAAGAGGGAAGATTTAATATATAGAGTTAATATATAGATTTAATATATAGAGTTTCTCCAACAACAGATTAGTGGCTGAGTAAGTTGTGGTCTGTATACACAATGGAATACTACTCAGCTATTAAAAATGGTGGATTCACCTTCTTCAGTCCATCTTGGATGGAGCTTGAAGAAATCATGTTAAGTGGGGAGTCCGCGGTAGCGCAGTGGGTTGGGCGCAGGTGGCGCAAAGCACAAGGACCGGCTGAAGGATCCCGGTTCGAGCCCCCGGTTCGAGCCCCCGGCTCCCCACCTGTAGGGGAATCGCTTCACAAGCGGTGAAGCAGGTCTGCAGGTGTCTATCTTTCTCTCCTCCTCTTTGTCTTCCCCTCCTCTCTCCATTTCTCTCTGTCCTATCCAACAACAACGACATCAATAATAACTACAACGAGGGCAACAAAAGGGAATAAATAATAAATAAAAAATACTAAAAAAAAAGAAATGTTAAGTGAAATAAGTCAGAAACAAAAGGATGAATGTGGGATGATCTCACTCATAGAAGTTGAAAGACAAACAACAACACAACAAAAGGAATTTGAAAAACAAGATCAGAAGGGAAACACTAAGCAGAACTTGGACTGGAGTTAGTGTATTCCACCAAAGTAAAAGACACTGGGGTGGGGTGGGAGTAGAGCTCAGGTCCTGAAACATGATGGCAGAGAGGGATCTAGTGGGAGTTGAATTGTAATGTGGAAAACTGGGAAATGTTATGCATGTACAAACTATTGTGCTTTGCTTTCAGCTATAAACCATTAATCTCCCAATAAATTTTTAAAAATATAATAATCATGTTTAACTATAAAGCAGGGATATGGTCTTAGTTTGGAATAATATCCATTTAAGTATGGACACATATTATGATGCCAATACTTTATAGTTTTAATAAACTATATAAGTATTTTAAAAAAGAATAGAGTTTCAGTTGACTTCCTAAGGATGCTTAAAATAACAGTGAGTGGAAAACGAAGTCATTTAAGAGAATAATAGGCATTAAGAACAAATACTTAGACCAAATGTAAAGCAAAGATTTTTTTTTTTCAGTCAGTGGTTTAATGTCTTGATTTTCCTTTGTTTGTCAACCTTACTTCAACCCCCAGTCCGAGGAGCAGGAGATGGAATGGAAACAGAAGAGCCACCTAAATCTGTTGAAGTTACCTCTGGAGTCCAACCCATAAAGCAACACATCATTCAGAGTCCACGAAAGAAAACAGTTCCATCAGAGAGCCCAGGAGTTCTTCAGTTAGGGAAGATTCTCACTGAAAAAGCAGTGGAAGTCGAAGCCATAAGAATATTAGTTCCCAAAGCTGCTATAACACATGATATTCCCAACAAGAACATAAAGATTCAGGGACATCATAAAGGTGAATTCCTGGGTCAGTCAGAGGGAGTTGTAGACCCTAGGAAAGAACTCTTAGAGGTAAAGAATATATTGGAAAAGCTCCAGACCTCTGAGAGGAGGTTATTACAAGACAAAGAAGGTCTTTCAAACCAGCTCCGAGTACAGACAGAGGTAAGAAAACCCTGAATAGCTTGCTTGAGCACTTTTGAAGACAGTCTGCAAGCCAGAAGATTTTATTTCCTCTTGGGAATGTCATTCAGAATTTATTAGTGCTTCTCCATGTCCTAGAATGTTCTATTATGATATTATGACACCATACATTAGTGCCTATTATTGAACATATATGTTTGTTTTGTAAGCAGTGTGAAGAACATTCTTATATCCAGGAATTTATTCATTTATTCATTCATGAAAGAAAACCACAGCATCATTCTGGTGCATGTAATGCTGAAGATGGAACTCAGAACCTCATGCTTGATAAAACAATGTTTTATCTACTGTGCTACCTCCCAGGCCACTGCTTATTATTCTTTGGGAGTTTTGTTGTTGTTGTTTGTTTTGTTTTTATTTATCTTTACTAATTAGAGACAGCCAGAAATAGAGAAGGTAGGGGGTGATAGGGAGAGATACAGACACCTGCAATAAAGCTTCACCACTCACAAAGCTTTCTCCCTGAAGGTGGGGACCAGGGGCTCAAACCTGGGCCCTTATTTATTGTATCATGTTCACTCAACTATATGTACCACCACCCAGCCCATTTTTGGTTTTTATAAGAGCACCGCTGAGCTCTGGCTTATGGTAGTACTGGGGATTGAATTTTGGACCTTTGATGCTGCAGGCATGAAAGGCTAATTATGCTATCTCTCCAGCATTCTTCTTGTATTCTTTTTTAAGTATATATGTAATATGTATATATATTACTTTACTTTTAGTGAAAGAAATACAGAGAGAGTAGAGTAGAACATTGCTCAGCTCTGGCTTATGGTGGTACTGGAGATTTGGGTCTGAGACCTCAGAGCCTCAGGCATGAAAGTCATTTGCATAACCATTATGCTGTCTCAACAGCCCTTTTTGTATTCCTGAGAATATAAAAACCATAAGGTGTGAATAAACTAATTTTCAAGTGTTCAGCAAGGTAGGGCCATGTAAAATATTGTATTTTTTAAGCAAAATTTAATAGTTTAAGTTTTTGGCATTCATGTTGGCTGGAACCAGTTTTTAATTTTTGTGATTTGTAGTTGTGTGACATGAAACTCAGTTGATAAGTACCTGGCATATGTATAGATAGGATTATGAAACTTAAACAGTTAAGATTTCCTGTTGTACATATTTAGTAATGGAGTTTCCATAGTATAGTGTTTATCACGTTTGCCTCACATTTAGTAATGGAGGACCACAATATACAGAAACAATTTCTCTTTTGTAAATTTTGTGACATTGAAATCAGTGGCATTACTTTGAATTTTCATTATTGTCTTCTAGGTCAATCGTGAATTAAAAAAGTTGCTGGTAGCTTCTGTGGGGGATGATCTTCAATATCACTTTGAACGGCTGGCCCGAGAGAAAAACCAGCTTATTTTAGAAAATGAAGCCTTGGGTCGAAACACAGCTCAGCTTTCAGAACAGTTAGAACGTATGTCTATACAGTGTGATGTCTGGCGAAGTAAATTCCTTGCAAGCAGGTATTTTCTTTTTAAATAGTATTTCATTTTTATTAACAAATTTTTCTACTCCTAAAAAAACTATACAAGGAACAATATATGTTGTGATGCAAAGACAGTCTTGACAAATACATGGAGATTGAAATTTTAAAAAAATAATAATAATCTTTTCAAACCATTATGATATGAGGCTAAAAACTAACCACTAAAATAAACTGAGGAAAATTTCAAATACGTAAAAGCTAAACAACATTCTCCTGAATAATACTTACATCAATGAAGAAATCAAAAGAGAAATTATCTGGAGAATATCAAAAATGAAAAAGACAAGCTATCAGATTCTTTGGAATGAGGCAAAAGCAGTACTAAGGGGGAAGTTAATAGCTGTATACATCCACATTAATGAAGAAAGATTTCAAATAAACAATCTAACATTACCTTGGAAGGAACTATAATAGTAGCAACAAACAACTGAAAGTCAGTAAAAGGATTAAAATAAAAATAAGAGCAGATAGAGCCCAAAAATATAGCATAACAGTTATGCAAGAAGACTTTCATGCCTGAGGCTTGAAATTTCCAGGTTTAATCATTGGCACCACCATAAATCAGAGCTGAATAGTTCTCTTATTTAAAAAAAAAATCTGAGGGCTGGGGAGACAGCATCATGGTTATGCAAAAGGATTTCATGCCTGAGGCTCTAAGGTCCCAGGTTTAATCCCTAGCACTACCATAACCCAGAACTAAGCAGTACTCTGGTCTTCTTCTCTGTATCTCTCATTAAAATAAAATAAAATAAATAAATAGTCAAAGCAGCTAACAGTTGAGGTGGTAGTTCATAAAGAGCATATGTGCTGTGTCCCAGGTTTTAGCTCCGTACCACATGGCAAATGCTATGGCACTGGAGGAAGCTCTGGTTTTGTGATGTCTCTCCCTATTGTCTCTCTAACTGAAAGACCATTGAAATTGTGCAGACATGAGGTGCTGACTCTGCAAAGTGTGCTCTGCATGTGTATCAAAGCAGAATTAAATGGAATTAGAACCAAAAGTGCTTTTTTTAAAGCATAAATAAAATGGATAAATGCCTCTCTAGACATGATAAAAAGACTCATAAATGAAATTGACAGCTTTACAATTGATGCTATAAAAATACAAAGGATTGGGAGTCGGGCAGTAGCACAGTGGGTTAAGCGAGGACCAGCGTAAGAATCCCGGCTCGAGCCCCCAGCTCCCAACCTGCAAGGGGAGTCGCTTCACAAGCGGTGAAGCAGGTACAGGTGTCTATCTTTCTCAACTATAACAACAATAAAAAACAACAAGGGCAACAAAGGGAAAATAAATATATATTAAAAATTATATATAAAAAAGAAATACAAAGGATCGAGTTCTGGTGGTGGGAATTTTACCCCTATTATCCTATGGTTTTATCCTGTTTCCATTTTATAAATAAAAATTTTAAAAAATACAGAGGATCATAAGAGAATATTTTAGGCTCTATCACAAACAAATTGGACAAACTAGTATAAGTAGACACATTCTTAGAGTCATGACACCTCCTAAGACTAAACCAGGAGGAAATATATAGCCTCGACACTCTAATCATTATTGCAGAAATCAAATCAGTAATCTCCCCAAGAACAAAAAACCCAAATCCAAATGGCTTCACTAATAAATTCTACAAAACTTAAAAGGAACTTCAATCCTCCTCAAACTCTTTCAGAGAATTGAAGTAGTAGAGGGCATTGGGTACTCCTAAACCCATTGTGTAAGGCCAAAACCTCCTAAGCAGGAAAGAACACTACATAATAATTATAATAATAATAATAATAGAAAGACTATAGGCCAATTTCCCTGATGAACATTGGTACAAAAGTCCTCAATAAAATATCAACTAATGAGGAGTCGGATGGTAGTGCAGCAGGTTAAGCGTAGGTGGTGCAAAGCGCAAGGACCAGCTTAAGGATCCCGGTTTGAGCCCCCGGCTCCTCACCTGCAGGGGAGTCACTTCACAGGCAGTGAAGCAGGTCTGCAGGTGTCTGTCTTTCTCTTCCCCTCTCTGTCTTTCTCTCCTCTCTCCATTTCTCTCTGTCCTTTCCAACAACAATGACATTAATAACAACAACAATAAAACAAGGGCAACAAAAGGGAAAATATAAATAATTTTTAAAAAAGAAATACAAAATAAGTAAATGTTTTAAAAATATATCAACTAATGGTTGGGTGGTGGCATACTGGGTTAATTGCACATAATACAAATCACAAGGATCCCAGTTTGAGCCCCTGGCTCCCCATCTGCAGGGGGGTCGCTTCACAAGCAGTGAAGCCAGTCGTAGGTAGGTGTCTGTATTTCTCTCCCCCTCTCTATCTTCCCTCTCAATTTCTCTCTGACCTATCCAATAAAACAAAAAAAAATGGCCACCAGGAGCAGTGGATTTGTAGTGTAGGCACTGAGCACCATCGATAACCCTGGAGGCAACAAATTTTTTTTAAAAAAACCATAAAAATAATATTAACTAGTTAAATCTAACAACACATTAAGAATATAACCCAGCAAGAATAAGTACAACTCATATTTCAACATAGTAAATCAATATAATACAGCACATACAAAAGGTAAAAACTGTATAATCTTCCTGACTTCCCTGGGCAGGGATATAAATAGATATATTTATTTTCAATATATACTTTTATGTTGAAAGCACATAAATCATTTTTTTCTGAAAAAAATCCCTATAAATTTATAGGATGTAAATGTACAAGAGTCAAAATTAGTTTTTAACACAAGACTTGTCATATTAATTTCATATTTTCTATGGTCAAAAAGTAACTGAATGGTAGAAAAGTTAGTCTTTTATTTTCCTCAAAAATCTCTACATTTAAAATTAATTTTATAAATCATTATTAAACCACTAGTAAATAAAAGATTAAAAGACATCTGAAAAAATATTTTGTGCAATAAAGACTTTCTCCATAAAAGAAGGTCCTGTTTCCTTCTAAATTCATTGGTATTATCCAAGTAATTGTGAGCATTCTGAAGAGTTTTACCTGTAAATATGCTTTTCATGTTCTGTTAAATGTTGCATGTATGCAAATTAGAGAGTAAGAATTTTTGTTTTTTTATTAAAGCATGAATTTAAAATAATAATTTCTAATTTGTTATTTTTGAAGTTGATCGTTATAGAGTAAGAGTGAAATATATTCTAAAAGTCACTTTACAGAATAAAGTAACTATTTCTTTGTCTTTCTATAATTTTTTTTTTAATTAGATCCCCTTAATGAATTGTAAGCTTATAAATATTAGTTGGCTTTGTTAGTGGAGCAGGGACCTCATGCATATATGACTTCACCACTCCTGGCCTGGTTTTTTTCATTCAGAGATAGATGGAGAGACAACATAGCATGGAAGCTTTTCCCTGGTGCAGTAGCACTTCCAAATGACACCAGCAGTCAGACCTGGGTTCTACATGGCAAGGCATATGCCCTTCCCACTTAAATACCTCTCTGGCCCATCATAAATGTTTTTAAGTGAATATTTTAAAAACTGAACACTTCAACTAAATTAAATCTTTGAGTTTTTAGAAATAGCCACTAAGATAATATATTAACATTTTTACACTGCATTATTGTTAGATAATTTATATGTAAGAGTATCATCTTTTCCAGGGTTATGGCAGATGAGTTAACCAACTCCAGAGCAGCTTTACAAAGACAAAACCGTGATGCACAGAGTGCTATCCAAGATTTGCTGAGTGAACGGGAACAGTTTCGTCAGGAAATGCTATCTACCCAGAAGTATGGCACTTGCTTATATTCTGAACTCTTGTATCTTTGCATGCAGTTTTTGTTCTTGTGATGTTGCTTGCAATATTTACATATTAACACCTTATTGAGCATATACTGTGAGTCGTATTTAAAAAATGGTGCTAGGGAGGAAAGAAAACTGAAATAAAAAGTAGACATCAAGGGACTGCACCAGTTGAATACACATGCTACCATGTGCAAAGGTCCAGCTCTGAGCCCCCAGTGCCCATCTGCAGGAGTAGGGGTGGAGTTTCACAAGCAGTGAAGCAGTGCTGCAAGTATCTCTCTTTCTCTCTCCCTTTTTATCTCCCCTTCTTTCAATTCCTCTCTGTCCTACCAAATAGAAAAGGAAAAAAAAAGGGGGGGTGAGAGTGGTGGGGAGTAGAGCACCCTCTTTACCATGTATGAAGACCTGGGTTCAAGCTCCTGGCACCACATGGAAGCACAACTTGTCATAGTTATTGAACAGTACTGTGGTATTTTTCCTCTCTGTCTATCTCTTCATCTCAGTGATATTAAGTAGAAAACAAAAAGAGTCTACCAGGAGTGGGGGAATCATACAGGTGTGAAGTCTAGGAAGAACAAAAGAAAAAGAAAAGAAGGCATCCATCTTATCATTAATTTGGGGAAGAAAACTAATTACATTTGTAACAGAAGAAATCTCTGGATTCAAGTCTTTGGCTAGTTGTAACAATTTGTATAATTGTTGATAGAAGTCAAAAAGTGTACCTTTTATTTCTTTGGTGTCTTTATGGGGACTTTTCTATTATTTTCAAGAGTTATTTTCATGTCCACATGTTCCAGAACCATTGGAGTAATGGCCTTCCATAGAAACACATTTTTAAATATAATTGATATATTGTAAATGAAATAAGTAAGGGTCAGGTCAATAAGATAGTGCACTTACTTTGTCATGTGTATAACCTAGGTTTGAGCCTATGTCCCACCATGCTAAAGAAAGCTTTGATGCTGTGGTGTCTCTCATTCTTGAGTAATGGTTTATAGTATAGTCTTTTTTTTCACCACTCTTGTCACCAAAGGTCTGTGTCCCCTTCCTAACTCCCATAGATAACCACTGTAGTACTCCCATAGTCTTAGATATAGGTTGACTTTTTTTCACATTCCTATGTTCAGTTCTCTATATTCCGAAATAGTGAAACCATTCTGCAGTTGTCCTTTACCTCCTATTTTCTTCACTAAGCGTAGTCTTCTCCAGTTCTACCCACTGTATCCCAAAGGACACAATATCTTTTGTTTATTGCTGAATAATACTCCATTGAGTATATGTCCCATGACTTTTTATACAGTCAGTCATATGGACATTTTGGTTGCTTCCACGTTTTTGCTATTGTGAATAAAGCTGGTATGAACATGGAGGTGATATATCCCTTCGAATCAGTCTTATTATTATGTCTTTTATGTAAATGACTAGTGGAATTGCTGGATCATAAAATTTTTCCATTTGTATTTGTTTAAGGATTCTCCATACTGTTCTCCATAATGTCTGTACCAATTTGCATTGCAGTGTAGTAGAGTTCCTCACACTCCACATTCTCTCCAACATTCTTGTTTTATTGATAGAGCCCATTCTCATATGTGTGAGGTGGAGTCTCAGTGTAGTTTAATTTGCATTTCTTTAATGAGTGAGTTGGAGTATTTCCACATCTGTAGTCCACGTGTATCTCTTCTTTAGGAACTGTCTTTTCATATCTTCTGCCTTCTTTTTGATTGGGCTGTTCTTTTTGTTAAGCTGTATGAGTTCTTTATAGATATTTGATATCTATCCCTTTTCTCAATTGTAGTGTGCAAATATCTTTTCCTGTCTGATGGGTTTCCTGTTCTTCCTTATGGAAGTGTCTTTCTAAGTGTAGAAGCTTTTTAATTTGATACAGTGCCATTTATTCATTTTTTGAGTTTGTTTCCCTTGTCCATGGGGTGGTCTCCCCAGATATGTCTTTAATGTTAAGGTCCTGAAATGTTTCACCAATGTATTCTTCTATGTATTTTATAGTTTCAGGTCTACTATCCAGATCTTTGATCCATTTTTAGTTATTTTTGGTACATGGTATAAGGTGGTGGTCTAGCTTCATTTTTCTGTATGTGGTTGTCGAATTTACCCAATGCCATTTGTTAAAGACTTTCTTTTCCCTATTGGGCATTTTTGGCCCCTGTATCTTATATAATGTGTTTATACATGTATGGGTTTAGTTCTGGGCTCTCTATCCTGTTCCACTGGTCCATAAGTCCATTTCTGTTCCAATACCACACTGTTTTAACTACTGTTGCTTTGTAATATAAATTGAAGTGAAGAATTGTAATGCTTCTATTTTTCTTTTTCCTTAGAAGTTTTGTTTGTTTGTTTTTGCTATTTGTGGTTTTTTAATAGTTCTACATGAATTCTTGGATAAGTTGTTCAATTTCCTTAAAATATGTCATTGGGATTTTAGTAGGAATTGCAATAAATCTATCTATAGATTGCTTTCAGCAGAATTGCCATTTAAATGATATTTGTTCTTCCAATCCATGAACAGATGTTCTTCCATTTCTTTGTGTCATTCTCTACTTATTTTAACAATGTCTTATGAATGTCAATTCTCTACTTATTTTAACAATGTCTTATGGATGTCAATGAAAATAATTTTCATTGAAAAAGTCCTTCATCTCCTTTGTTACATTTATTCCTAGGTATTGATCTTTTTGGATTTAATATAAGTGGGATTGTGTCCTTGAGTTCCCTTTCCTCTGACCCATCTTTTATATAAAGAAATGCCACAAATTTATGAGAATTGATTTTGTTACCTGCTACTTTACTAAATTTATTGATGATTCCTGGTAGTTTTATGGCAGAAGTTTTGGGGTCCTCTAGGTATAACAGCATATTATCTGCAAATAATGATAATTTAACTTCATTCTTTCCCATCTAGATTCCTTTGATATCTCTTTCTTGCCTGATTGCTATGGTGAGGATTTTTTCAACTATGTTGAAAAAAACAGATGAGAGTGGACATCCTTGCCTAATTCCTGATTTTAGGGGAAAGTAAATACTGTGTTGAGGAATTTTCCTTCCACTCTCAATTTCTTCAGAGCTTTTATCATAAATGGTTATATGACCTTATCAAATGTTTTTTTCTGCATCAATTGATAAGACCATGTGATTTTATTAGTGATTTAATAATGATCAACAAGATTGTGGGGTAAGAGGGATACAATTCCATACAGTTCTCACCATCATGTGTGTGTGTGTGTGTGTGTGTGTGTGTGTGTGTGTATGACCAGATGGTGGCACACTTGGTTGAGTGTACATGTCACCATGTACAAGGACCTGAGTTCAATCCCCTGGTCTCTATCTGCTAGGGGGAAGCTTCACACAAGTGTTGAAGTTAGTACCCCTCTCTCTTTCCTTACAATTTCTCTCTGTCCCTATCCAATAAATAAAAATAGAATGTTTAAGAGAGTCGGGCGGTAGCACATTGGGTTAAGTGCAGGTGGCGTAAAGTGCAAGGATCAGTGCAAGGATCCTGGTTCAAGCCTTCGGTTCCCCACCTGCAGGGGAGTGGCTTCACAGGTGGTGAAGCAGGTCTGCAGGTCTATCTTTCCCCCTCTCTGTCTTCTCCTCTCTCCATTTCTCTCTGTCCTGTCTAACAATATCAATAACAACAACAATAAAAAACAAAAGGGAAAATAAATAAATATAAAAGATTTTAAAAAGTAGAATTTTAAAAAAACAACCTATAAAAAATAAATACCATGAGTAATAGATACACTGGGAGGCCAAGTGGTGGTGCACCTGGTTAAGTGCTCACATTACAGTGTGCAAGGAACGAGGTTCAAACCTCTGGTCCCCACTTATAGGGGGAAAGCTTCATGAGTAATGCAGCAGGGCTGCAGATGTCTCTTGTCTCTTTCCCTCTCTACATCCCCCACTCCTCTCAATTTCTGTCTCTATCCAATAATAAATAAAAATATTTTTAAATAGATACACTGATTATATCAGTAGTCCTATACTATTATATTTATATAATATATTATTATTATTATATCTCACCTGTATAAGAACTAAAAAAGTAATTTCTATGACAACCTAATAAATTGGCAAGTGCTTTCTATAGCCTTGTTTTATCAACCTCCTGATTTACTGTACCATGAAAGATACTTATTTCCGAGATATTTTACTTAGTAGGCTTCGTGTGCTTAGTATTGTATATTCTATGCAGGTTATTGGAAGAACTCTTAGTGTCCTTGCAGTGGGGAAGAGAGCAAACGTACTACCCTAGTATACAACCTCACAGCACAGCAGAACTTGCATTAACCAATCACAAGCTGGCAAAAGCAGTAACATCTCATCTCCTAGGAAATGTTGGCACTAATGGTCAAAAAAAGATTCCAACAGCAGGTGAATTCTGCAGCACCCCAGCAGAGAAAATGGCTGAAATGGTAATATTCTCTTTTGTGATTTGTGGCATGTTATAATGGAAAGTGCTTGGAATTAGGAAATAAGGTCCCAGTCATAGCTCTTCTTTGATGAGCTTTAATTTTCTTGAACATTTCTATTGTTAAAGAGAAGAGTATAATTATTCTTTTTTTTATTCCCTTTTGTTGCCCTTGTTTTATTGTTATAGTTGTTATTGATGTCGTCGTCGTTGGATAGGGTTAGAGAGAAATGGAGAGAGGAGGGGAAGACAGAGGGGGAGAGAAAGACAGACACCTGCATACCTGCTTCACTGCCTGTGAAGCGACTCCCCTGTAGGTGGGGAGCTGGGGGTTCAAACCGGGATCTTTTATGCCAGTCCTTGCGCTTCGCACCACCTGCACTTAACCTGCTGCGCTAACTCCCAAGTATAACTATTCTTAAAGAATGTATTTGTTGTAGTTACTAAATCATTGATAATCCAGGACTTTTGATGTGAAAATCATTGTAGAAATCTTTATTTAGTAATCATGAATGAAAGATTATTCTGACTGGAGAAATTATGCTAATCTCCACTTGAAGATGGCAATGTGCTAAATACTCAAAAGCAATTAGTATGGACCCAGTACTGATAATTCTGGGTTAACTCAAGGTTCATACAGATGACCTATCAAATAGGCATTTTCACAGTCTACCACAGCAACCAAGTTAATTTATCATTCATTCAGATTTTTTTTACTATTTTTAAAATTTTATTTATTATTGGATAGAGACAGCCAGAAATTGAGAGGAAAGGGGGAGACAGAGAGACACCTGCAGTTCTTCAACACTTGTGAAGCTTTCCCCCTTCCAGTGGGGACCAGGGCCTTGAACCTGGGTCCTTGCACATTGTAATGTGAGCGCTTAACCAGGTGTGTCACTCAGATTCATTTTTCCATTTGTTTTTAAGGTAATGACATATTACTGTAATAGAACTTTGGTTTTTTTAATATTTATTTATTTTCCCTTTTGTTGCCCTTGGTTTTTATTGTTGTTGTAGTTATTATTGTTGTTTTTATTGATGTCATCATTGTTGAATAGGACAGAGAGAAATAGAGAAGGGGGATAGAAAGATAGACACCTGCAGACCTGCTTCACCGCCTGTGAAGTGACTCCCCTACAGTTGGGGAGCCAGGGGCTCAAACCGGGATCCTTCTGCCGGTCCTTGCGCTTTGTGCCACCCGCTGCACTATCACCCAACTCCCTGGAATAGAACTTTATATGTAGTTACAGGACAGTGAAGCCCACAGCTTTATCAGTCTCTATTGCATTTATCTGACGTAATCTCTTATTTTCCTTAGATACTACACATTTTGAATCCAGTTACCTGCCCAGAAAGCTCATCTGATAATAGATTTTCAGAGTCTTCACCAACAACCTTACTTGCTACAAAGAAAAATATTGGACGGTTTCATCCCTATACTAGCTATGAAAATATAACTTTCAACTGTTGCAATCATTGTCAGGGAGAACTTACTGTTCTTTAATATTGCTATGTGGGAGGCATGCCACATAAACTTGCTTATTATACATGAGTCACTATTTGAGAGCTAGGGTTCTTATATTGCTAGAAGTTATTGCACTTTTTATTTGAGTATTATATACACCCAAAGATACTTCATGTTGTAGATTCCAGATCACCCTTTCTTAATAAATATCTCAGGGTAAGAAAAGTATGAAACCATGTAGATACATTAGAAGAATGCAGTATTTACTAAATGTGTTTTTCCTAAAGGATTCTAAAATATTGTATACTATTCCTAGACCATAAGTGGTTAATTTGCTGAACAAAGACTCTGAAATAGGGATTGACAAACTATGGCCCTGGGTCAGAGGCAGCCAGTTTGATTGATTGTAGAATTTTTTTTTGCACTATAACAGTAGAGTTGAATAGATGCAATAGGGCTTGTATGATCTGGAAGAACTTTTCTGACTCTTAGTCTGAAAAAGTATCTGGGTTACTGCAGGGATGTCTTTTCCCTCTTTGGTGATCTTTTTGGGCTATAATGACACATATGGTAAGTGGGGCTGTCTTAAAAATAAGTGCTATATGTTAGAAAAATTAAAAACATTTTTGTCACCTTAACATGTGTAAAATATGTTCTTATGTTAGTTATGTTACCATATTTTGAATGGATTCAACTGGGTACTATAGAAAAAAACAAATTCTGTCATTCTGACAAATGCAAAAGCAATATATAACCTGATATTTTAAAAATATGGTAAAGATCTTTCTAAGACATTATTCAAACTCAAGAACAATGTAATCATTAATTTACATTATATAATATATTATTGTTTATAACACTATCATAAAATACCCTTTTACAAGTTAAAAAACCCACAGTTTATACCAAATTATACTAATTAAAGTTCCTATCAGTAGAAAACTTCAAAAACCAAATCTAGTTACATAACTATATTTTAATGTCAATACTATTTTTGTCTGATTTATCTGAGACATAGTTTGGAAATAAATTTCATTACCTTCTTTATTTTGAATACTGGCCTGTTTTTTTTTTTTTTTTTTCTAAAAAGAGATTCTTCTTCATCTAGTTTGTTATTTGCAATTGATTCTTCAGCCTTGTCTTACATTTACTTAGTCAGAAACATAGAAGAAAACTTAAGGGGGCACTGGGTGGTGGCACACCTAGTTAAGCATATAACCATGCTTAAGGACCCAAATTTGAGTCCCCAGTCCCAACCTGCAGAGAAGCAGGTCTGTGGGTGTCTTACCTTTCTCTCTCTATCTCCCCTCCCCTCTCAATTTCTCTCTGCCCTGTCAAGTGAAAATAGAAGGGGTAGGAAAGGGCTGTGAGGAGCAGTAGATTCATAGTGCCAATATGGAGCCCTACAGATAACCCTGGTGGCAATTATTTTAAAAAAAAAAAATCTTAGGGGGTCCAGGAAATGGTATACACATTACCATGTGCAAAGACCCAGGTTCAAGCTCTAGTTCCTACCTCCAGGGGGAATCTTTATGAGTAGTGAAGCAGTGCTACAGGCGTCTCTCCTTTATTTTCCCTTTCCCTCTTGATTTCTGTCTGTATTCAATAAAACTGTATTTAAAATTAGAGGAAACACTTTCTTTTTTTTGCCTCCAAGGTTATCACTGCGGCTTAGTGCCTGCACTTCTGCTCCGAGAGGCCTTTTTTCCCTCATTGTTGTTGCTGTTGTTGTCAGATAGGACAGAGAGGGGGAGAAGAAAGATAGACACCTGCAGACCTGCTTCACCACTTGCAAAGTGACCCCCCTGTAAGATCCTTGCACGGGTCCTTGTGCTTTGTACTATGTACACTACTGCTCAGCCCCAGAGGAAATACTTTTTATGACACTGGCTTTGATAATGATGTTGTGGACATGATATCAGAAGCATAGGCAACAAAAGGGGGAAAAAAGAGAGGGAAGGGAGGGAGGAAGGAAGGAAACTGAACCTAATCAAAATTTTAAGACTGTAACCAAATGATACTCTGAAGTAGTAGTGATGGGGAGTGGAAAGATGTCTTTTCTTCTGGAGTTTTGGGCCATAAAAGAGGCTTAGGAAGGGGCTAGTTGGTGGCACACCCAGCTGAGCTCACACAGTACCATGCACAAGGACTGTTTCAAGCCCTTGCTCCCCACGTGGCTGCAAGAGGAAGCCTCAACCGGTGAAACAGATATGCAAGTGTATCTCTCCTACTCTCTATCTCTCCCTCCCTTCTCAATTTCTCTGAGTCTTAAAATGGGGGTGGGGGACAAAATGACCGTGGATTCATCATACAGGCAAAATTAAGTAGGGGTGTGTGGTGGGGGGTTGCTTAAGGAAATACTATCAGTGGTCCAGGAGGTGGCGCAGTGGATAAAGCATTGGACTCTAAGGCATGAGGAAATACTATCAGTGAAGGAGCTGTTTTAAATGTTACATGTTAGGAAAAAATGCTATTTTATAGCTCATTAATAAGTGCTCTAGCAAAGCAGGTTCTTATGTTGGTTTTGTGCAAAGGAGTCCATATCTTGAATGGACTCAACTTGAAATAGAAGAAACATAGAGTGACCAATAAGCACATCAAAAAATGCTAGCCCATCACTAATAGGCAAAAAGAAAATTAGGGGCAGGGATAGATAGCATGATGGCTATGCAAAGATATTCTCATGCATGAGGCTCCAAAGTCCCAGGTTCAATCTTCCATACCACTGTAAGCCAGAGCTGAGGAGTGCTCTGGTTAAACAAAAAAACAATACCACTTCACATCTATTAAGATAACTAGCCAAAAAAAAAAAAAAACTAACAATTTTGACAAGAATATGAAGAAACTGTGTTATGTTCAAATGGGAATCTAAAATAGCATATGAAGATACTGTAGCAGTTTAAAAATAGCATATAGTGGCCCGGGAGGTGGTGAGATGGATAAAAGTTGAGCTCTCACGCATGAGGTCCCAGGTTCATTCCCCACTGCATGTGCCAGTAATACTATGGTTCTTGTTCTCTCTCATTAATAAATCTAAAAACCAGACTCACCTGGTAGAACACACAAGTTACTATGCACAAGCTGAGCCCTGGGCAACTACATGGGAGCCCCTGCACAAAGGACAAACTTCACAAGCAGTAGAGCAGTACTGTGGTGTTTCTTCTCTCTCTCTCTCTCCCCTCTGTCTCTTTGGGGGAAGGGGTGATGTCTACTGGGAACAAGAAGTGTACAGTAACTGGTAGCAAAAAATAAACATTACAACCATATGATGCAGCAATCTCACTTTTAGATAGCCAAATCAAAAAAAAAAAAAAATCAAAACCAGGGATTCAGATACTTGTTCATAGCAACATTATTCCCAGTAGCCTAAAGGTAGTAAGCTAGACATCCTCTGAGGGATAAGTGGAGAAACAATGTATAGTCTACACCCATTGCAATGTTACTCAGTCTTAAAAAGTAATGAAATTCTGGTATGAACCTTTTTATGCATTACACTTACTGAAACAAAACAGTGTTATTTGTAAGAATTATACCAAATCGTTTTCGTAAAGAGTTTACAGAGAGCCCAGCAGTGGCACACTTGGTTAAGTGCACACATTACAGTGCACAAGGCCCCAGGTTCAAGCCCCTGGCCCCCATCTGCAAGGGGAAAGCTTCATGAGTGGTGTAGTAGGGCTGTAAGTGTCTATCTTCCCCTCCATTCTCAGTTTCTGTCTATACAGTAAACAAATAAATAAATTTTAAGAATTTATAGTAACAGGCACATTGTAAGCTAAGAAATGGCTAATTCTGATAAAGAAATAAATTTTAAAAAAAAGAAATGGGTAATTCTGAAAATAAAATCACCTAAGACTATACATAATTGTCTTTTTAAAATAAATAGGCTGGGAGTATGGATCGACCTGTCAATGCCCATGTTCAGCAGAGAGACAATTGTAGAAGCCAGACCTTTCAGCTTCTGCTCCCCATAATGATCCTGGGTCCATATTCCCAGAGGCATAAAGAATAGGGAAGCTATCAAGGGAGGGGATTATAGAGCTTTGGGTGTGGGCATTGTATAGAAATGTACCCCTCTTATCCTATAGTCTTGTCAATATTTCCATTTTATAAATGAAAATTTTAAAAAGTAAGTAAGTAAATACAATGAGTGGGCAGTGGCACACCAAATAGAGTACACACATTACCATACATTAGGACCTAGTTTCAAGCCCCCATATTCATTTGCAGTTGGGGAAGCTTTGCAAGTAGCATACCAATGCTGCATGGGTCTTTCACACACACACACACACACACACACACACACACACACACACACCCTGTCTGTCTGTCTGTGTCTGCCTCTCTCTCTCTCTCTCTCTCTCTATATATATATATATACATATATGTATATATATATACACACACATATATATATGCCACCAGAAGCAATTGAGCCATTGATTATTAAAGTGTCAAAAAAAGAACTAAATTTGTTTTTAAAATATGAAATTCAAGGGCTGGGTGGTGACACACCTGGTTCAGTGCACAGTGCACAAGGACTTGGGTTCAAGCCCCTGGTCCCCCCTCTGCAGGAAAAAAGCTTTGCAAGTAGTAAACCAGTGCTACAGATGTCTCTCTGTCTCTCTTCCTTTCTATCACCCCCTTCCCTCTCTAGTTCTGGCTGTCTCTACCCAGTAAATAAAGATAATTTTTAAAAAGTAAATGGCTGAATGTTACAAAAAATTAAAGAAAAATATAATTCAAACACGTCCAAAAAATTGTATGGAACCACAAAAAACCACAAATAAAGCACTTCTAAGAAAAAAAAAATGGAGGTATCACACTTCCCAACTTCAGCTTATATTAATTACAGAGCAATTTTAATGTTTAAAACATGGTACTGTAATAAAAATGGATAGCAAGATCAATGGAACAGAACTCAGAGTCCAGAAATAAGCTTACACATATATAATCCTGTATTATATGACAAAGGGGCCAAAATATTTCAATGGGGAAAAGAAGATCTCTTCAACAATTGGTGCTGGAACAACTGGACAGTCATATGCAAAAATAAATAAGTAAAACTAGATTATCATTTAATACCATGCACCAAAATCAGATCAAAATGCATCAAAGATCTGGATATTAGATCAGAAACTAAAATATACAGAAGAAAACACTGCAGAATCTTAACATCAAAGATGTCTAGAGATTCAAGACCTGTGGGTATGTGAAATGAAAACAAGAGTAAAAAAATGGGACCATAACAAACTAAAAGGCTTCTACACATCGAAACCAAACTACACAAGGATAACCAGACAACCCAGTAATTGGGAGAAGATATTTATACAGCATACATCAGACAAGCAATTTACAGCAAATATCTATAAAGAACTGGCACAGCTCAACAAAAGGGAACAAAAATAACCCAATTAAAAGGTGGGCAAAAGAACTGAATAGATATTTTCTAAAGAAGATATACATGACTGACAGACATAATGAAGAAATACTCCATTGGTCATTACAGAAATGCAAATCAAAACTGTACTGACATTTCACCTCACAACTGTGAGAATGGCCTACATCAACAAATCAGGAAATGATATGTGTTGGTGAGGTTGTGGAAAGAATGGGACTCGATTACATTGCTGATGGTAATGCAGACTGGTGCAGCCCTTCTGAAAGGCTACAGAGAGCTCTTAAACAAATTTTAAAAAGTAATTGTCTTATGACCCAGCAATACTCTTGGAAACAGAGTTGGCAGTCAACACCTCATCACAGACCCCTGCAAGCGTCAACCCGGCTTTGACCTAGCACGTTATGATTGGGCCCTCCTCAATCGCTATCGAACAGGCCATGGCTGGTGCGCCGCTGTGTTCCATCACTGAGGAGTCAGAGATGACCCGAACTGCCCCTGCGGCTACAGACAGACTATGACCCACATAGTCAATGTCTGCCACCTCTCCAGATTCAAAGGAGGTCTCGAAACTTTACATCAGGCTCAACCTGATGCTGTTGACTGGCTACGGAAGAAGGGCAAACGCTAGAAGAAGAACCACTCTTAGGTATCCCAAAAGACACTCACTAATCTAAAGGGATATAGTCACCCCTTTATTCACAGCTACATTATTTACAATAGCCAAAGACTGGAAGCAGCCTAAATGTCTATAGACAGATGACAGGCTAAAGAGGTTATGGATTAGGGGGCCACACAGTGGTATACCCAGTTGAAAACACATTGTCATGCACAAGGACCCAGGTTCAAGCCCCTGCTCTGCACCTGCAGGGGTGAAGGTCTGCAGGTGTCTCTTTTTTGTCTCCTCCTCTCTCTCCCCATCTCCTCTCAATTCCTATCTCTTTAATAAGAAAAAAAAAGAATCATTAAAATAAAAAAATACAATAAAAAAAAAGGTGAACAACGACAGTAGATTCATAGTGCTGGCACCAAGACTTAGTAATGATGTTGGTATCAATAAAAATAAATAAGGTCTGGGTTGTGGCACACCTGGTTGAGTGCACATGTTACAATGCACAAGGACCCAGGTTCGAACCCCCAGTCCCCACCTGCAAGGGGGAAGTTTTACAAGTGGTGAAGCAGGGCTGTGAGTGTCTCTCTGTTTCTGTTCCTCTCTATCACTTCCTCCCCTCTAGATTTCTGACTGTCTTTATCCGATAAATAAATAAAGATAAAAAAACTTAAAATAAATAATAATAATAAAAATAAAGGTATGGGATGAATATATAGTGGTATGTCCTTCAGAACAAAGAGAATGGAAATGGAAGTGATTATGTTTAGTGAAATAGATGAAAGACAACTACTAGGTGGTTTCACTTATATGTGGAATCTAGAGAACTGGGACACGTGACCTGAAAACAAACAAACAGGAACAACCAAATAGTCTCTTAGGCTTTCTGAGAACTATGGTGGCTACCATTGGGAGGGTGAGGACACAGGGTATGGATGTGGTGGGTGTGGTATAGAACTAGTCCCTATAATTCTAAGATTCTAGAATCTATAGTCCTAAGATTCTAGAATCTTGTAACCTACTATTAATCACAACAAATAAATAAAATAGAAAAAAAAGAAAAATCTGTCTATTCTATTATTCAGTTTGTCACAGCTATTCAAACTCTAACTTGATGTAAATAGAATTCTATATTAGGCCTTGAATCAAGCTTATTTAAGAGATAACCCTCCTGCCTTATGAAATGTTCTGTTCTCATTATTTTAGCAGAACTTTTAAAAAACAGAATCTTTCCCTTGTGTTCTTCAAATAGAAATACTGAAAATAATTTAGAAAGGAATATAGCACTCATTTGTTGTTCAATTTCTTACATGAACTATTAGATGGTATAACACATTTCAAAACTGTGAAAAAAGACATTTATTTTATGATAAATATACTGTCAACATCACCAAAAGATAAATACTATTTCCATAATTTAGAGTATGACCATAGCACATGGTCCATAAAAAAATGATATCCAAAATTATGAGGATTGCAACTTGCAAATGGGTATTTAATTACCTTCAGTTGTAATGATCAGTAAAACGAAAAGATTTGCCTTCTGACATATACATGTGGTTATGAAACTGTTTAGAACGCCTTGCTTCTAATCGGAGCTGTCTAGCTCTCTCTTTGACAGCTTGTTGTTCTGCTAGTTTTTCTATCCGTTTCCTTCTGAGCCATCTGTAGAAAAAGACATGATCAGATATGCTGAATATCAGTCTGAATACATTCGGCTTACTATAAAGCTATTAGTATAGATAAAGGAAATTATAATTCTCTACACTGAAATATTATAATTACAGCACAAATTATTAAAGGAGTAACTAAAATTTTTCAGGCTTATTTGCCCAGGTAGGTGTGTGGTCTCTCATTCTCTTTATAAATATATATTTGAATGAAAAAAGTTACCTGGTGCAGTCAAATTGCATGTGTGAAGTTGAGGCTGCACAAAATTAAACATGAAAAATAAAATAACTGTATACACATATACCTGGTATATATAAATTTTTTTTCATAAATAAGCCTAGGTAATCAAGTATTAGAGTAAAAAAGATTTAGGAAACATGAACTTTGGAAACACTGAGTCATGGTTGAATTTGATGTTAGGTAAAATAATTATGCAAAATCACACTGCAGAGCAGTATTTATAATTTGTAGTTCAAAAATTATAAATACATACAGAGAAATATCTAGAGCATATGCACTACAGTGTGACAGTAGTTATTTCTGGATAATAAAAATTACTTTTATGGAAAATTAGAAATGTACAATGTTACACATGTACAAACTATTGTATTTAACTGTTGATGGTAAACCATTAATGCTCCAATAAAGAAATTTTTTAAAAATGGAAAAAAATTACTTTCCCCCTCCATCTTTACAGTACATATATACTGCTTCTGTTATAATAAAGGACTATATGTATTTTTTTTAAAAAGTAAAGGGAGAAAGAGGCAGTAAACAGAAAGATAGTAGGTAAGAAATTAAAACAACTGAACTCAATATTCACTTGCTCTCTAAGACTTGCTGACAAAACTGTAAAGTCGGATCAGCTGCCTCACAAGTGGCTGATGATGCATTCTTACACTGAAAAGCTATCAGATCTACCTTAAACCACCAAAATATGTGTCCAAAATGATTTTGTCTCTTCATAGCCTGCCTTTATATAAAAAGTTATTGGTAAAAGCAATATTTATTCAGTTTTCTGAGAGCAATATAAAAGCTGTAACCAAACTTTGGTCCTTTTTTCTTAAAAAATGAACAAAACATCTAATAAACACATAGAAATGCACAGATACTATATACAGAGCTAAAGAATTTTCTTGGACTGGTGTGATGTGCTGAAGTAACGCACCAGACTTTCATGCCTCTGGCTCCAGAGAAAACAGATGGAATATGTTAGAGGAGAGCAGTGCTCGAGTCTCCCCTCCTGACATGAAAATAAATAAAATCTATAAATCTTATCTTCAATTTTCCCATCCTGAATGGACTGTTTTATTTTTTTGTCATCTCTGTGGCTTTACTTCTCCAGGCTAACTTTTTCAACCTAAGAGACACAGACAGAGGGAGAAGACAGAGACAGAAGACTAAGAGATAGCACCAAGTCACCTGCAGTTCTCCAGGGGGAGGTGGAGGGAGGGTACTGGGATAGATCCTGAGTTACCTGACAAGGTATACACTATCCAAACGAGCTGTCTTGCCAGCCCTTATTTAAAAACAAGAATCTTACATCTTTTCAAAATGTGAATTTAAAATGGAAAAGTATGTATTGTTAGAGAAAGATTTTTTTCAAGTTCACTGATTATATATCTTTCTAAAATGACCAGGAGGAGGAAATGCCCTACACCTCAACTTACTTTTGAAATGCTCTCTCTCGTCCTTCTGTTCCTCTAAGGAAGAATAAGCATTCCTCTTGCTTTCGTAGCTCTTCTGTCTTTCTCTCTTTCAGCTGCTCTTCATGTTTTTTTTTAAGCCATAATCGGAAAGCTTGTTGTGGATCTCTGTTTTCCTGTTGATTACAAAAATAATCTTTACTTAATTTAAATAAACCAAAACCACTTTACTGAGGTCCTATTAAAGGATTCGACAAGAACACATATCCCATTTTTATAATATGGTACAAAAAAAAAAAAAACCAATTTTATTAGTGTGGTCCAAATACTTTCAGATCTTATATTTACATGCTAAAGATTTATTAAGGGAGTTATCTTTTCCATTCAGTTTCATCATGGACAAAGTACTTCTAGGTCATGATATTTAGATCTCAAATAGCTTCTACTATTCAGCGATAACTTCATTTATTAAAACATTCACGTATGAACTAAAATTTTTCTATTTTGTGTGTGTGTATGCATGTATTATATGTATCCTAACTGAATATCAAAATTATACTCCTGAAGGAGGCAAAATCTAAGCATGAAAGGTAGAGTAACTGAGGCTACTAAAGATAGCCAGAGGAGGATAATGGAAAGGTCAGAACTTAAAAACATATTAAAACAGTTGGGAGAGTGAAACCTGCCATAGCAAAGGCCAAAAAGTCAACTCTCCTACATATAGTCTTCTGGAAACTGCATAGGGGAAGTTACAAACAGTTGAGAACTGCTTTCAACCTTTGCAGAAGATTTTGCAAGGACAATTAACACTTGTGGTTAGCCCTTCAATGTTAACCAAACACAATATTGGGAAGCCTCTTTCTTTGCATGATTTCTGCCTTTATAATAATCCTTTTCTAACTGCTTGCAACTGAAGTTCTTACCCACCCAACCATGCTTTGTAACATTTTCAAATTACAGACCTTGACCCCAACTGAAAACTTTTAAAATATTATTTCTAGAAAGTTTGGATTTTCCTTGAGATATTACTACCTTTGAAAAATGAATTGGAAGCATTCCACTTTTCTTTTGTAAATTATGTTTATATATGTATGCTGCATCTTTTGCAAGTATACTTCTTGGATCACTACCCCCCCCCCATCTTCCCTACTTCTTCCATAAGGTCTTAGCCTGATATTATGACTCCTTTCGGTAAATAAATTCAACTTGCATTGCTATATGAAATTATTTCTCAAACAGAAGTTTAACTTACTCTACTGTTCATATCTTCAATTTGTTTTGCTCGCTGAATTCTCCTCATTTCTAGTAACTGCTCTCTTTTCTTTTGCAACCATGCTTTAAATACCATATCATTCTCTTTTCTCTTTGCTTTCTCTTCTTCTATTTTTCTTTGTTCTTCCTGGTGGAAATAATATCAACAGACAATAATAAGAAATGAACAAAACTACATAGCAGTTATCAGCAAAGGTAGGCATATTTGAACATATGAAATTAGGATGCTGTACTTCTAAAATATTCCATTTGAACATTGAATCTCCTTTTTAAAAAACAGGGGCTCTAATTTGCTTAGGAGAAAATCAAGTTTTTCAGATAAATTAGACTAAGAACACAGCATTTATATTAACAAAGATATAAAATTCATGCTGTTCAGGAATTCCTTGGTTCTCTCCACTTCCTAGTTCACTTTTATTAAACACCTTAAATCATAGTTATGCAAAAAAAAACTTCACACATTTTAGAAATAGTTGTACAGTGTCTTAAGCATTTTTACATTATTATACATTCTGCTAATTACTATATAGGTTACTGTGGTTACAAAAAGATGTATACAATGATGTTGCTAATATTTGCTTTCAATATAGTTCAGCAAACAAAGGAGATGAAGCAAATAGCCTTAAATTTCAGTGGCTTCTGAGTCTTGATGATTTGGATGTAGGGGTTAATTGTGCCTTTATATGTGTTTGAAACCTTTATTACAATGTTTAAAAACATATTTCAATTAGTATTATTCATAAAGTAACATTTTACTAAAAGAAAAAGCATTAAGACAACTATAAGAACAAATTGAACTTTAAATATGAATTATTCATCTAATGTTATAAAAGCAAGTTAAATGTTGAGGGAGGTACTAAAAACAGTTACATTAAGCTATCAAATAGCTCCTGGGAGCAAACCAGCATGCCACAGTGGAAACAGCAACTAGATATGAAGTGATTAACACTCATTTGGTCTTCATATTATGACACATTAGGCAAACCTGTTGACTTAATATTCTCATTTGTAAAATAGAGTTAAGTCTACAAGTTCTTAGGTCTCTTCCAATACTAAAATTTTATCATGTATTCTTTAACCAGAATACTACTCAGTTCTGGCATATGGTAGTGCCAGAGATTAAACCTGGAATATTCAAGCCTATTGCTTAAATTGCTATGCTATTCCCCTGATCCAACTATAGCATTTAAATGAACTGAATTATATAATTCATGCTTAAGTTTTCTTCAAATAATAGAATTCAATAGAGGTCTTTCTTTACATTTTGATAATATACCAAATACTTCTACTTCTTTTGGATTGAACAAAATAAAGAAAAAAAGATACCCAGTTAGCAGCATAAAATCTTTTAAATACACAATTTTCCTTATTAAGTGTGCTATGATGTATCTGAGCCATGTTAATGAAGTATGTTAGGATTTTAGTAGCCATTAACATTTTATTGAGTATACATCCTTTCAAATTCCTGCTTGAATGTGCTATCTAGATTACATATTCTCACTAACTTCATTTTCTCACCTTTTTCTGATAGTGTGAGTTGCTGATTTAAATGTCAGAAATTTCCCTGATAATTCCCTACATATATGGGATATTTATTTAACATACTATTTCTCAATGGGTGTCAAGGAACTGGAGATTCTGACTTTGACTTTACTATAGAAAGTTGAGTGACCTTTACAAAGTTTCTGAACTAGTTTTCTAACCTCCTAAATGATGTGTTTTTTTTTATTTTTTTAAAATATTTATTTTATTTATTTATTCCCTTTTGTTGCCCTTGTTTTATTGTTGTAGTTATTATTGTTGTTGTCGTTGTTGGATAGGACAGAGAGAAATGGAGAGAGGAGGGGAAGACAGAGAGGAGAAGAGAAAGATAGACACCTGCAGACCTGCTTCACCGCCTGTGAAGCGACTCCCCTGCAGGTGGGGAGCCGGGGTTCGAACCGGGATCCTTATGCCGGTCCTTGTGCTTTGCGCCACCTGCGCTTAACCCGCTGCGCTACAGCCCGACTCCCCCTAAATGATGTTTTAAGTCTCTTCTAATTATAAAATGCTATCGATCAGTGTTTCTGCTCAGGTTTGGTTTTACAGTTATACAATTTACATGGTTCTACTTATTACTATTAGATATCCAGCAGAGAATTTGAGGAACTTCAGTAATTTAGAGAAAACTCACCAGTTTTAATACCTCAAAATTTCAGCTATAAAAGTTTTTTTTTTTTTTACAGACAAACAAAAAAAGATATTTGGACTCCACATTTGGCATTTTATAGACATTTCATTAATGTTATTGGGTTCTATTCTTAACCTAAAATGGAAACCAAGGAATTGTATGTTTGTGTATGCTTAGAAGTCAGATGAAGCACATGCACTTCAGAACAATATAATCCATCACTATGTTACCTCTTTTTTAAAATATTTATTTATTTATTCCTTTTTGTTGCCCTTGTTTTTTCGTTGTTGTACTTATTATTGTTGTGGTTGTTGTTGGATAGGACAGAGAGAAATGGAGAGAGGAGGGGAAGACAGAGAGGGGGAGAGAAACATAGATATCTGCAGACTTGCTTCACCACCTGTGAAGCGACTCCCCTGCAGGTGGGGGGCTACCGGGATCCTTACGCTGGTCCCTGCATTTTGCGCCATGTGTGCTTAACCCACTGCGCTATTGCCGGACTCCCATTATATTACCAATAAAGTTGTGCCTTCATTTTTCCATCTGACATCTGCTTTTCACCTCTCTCACATCAAAATTACTTTCAGCAGTCACTTCATTTCTCTGAGTTTCTCCTTTAAAGTGAAAGGATCAGATGAGGTCTTCACTGACACCTCTTATAGCACTAACACAGATCAACCACTACTATGTTTTGGGATACTTACAAGAAAGGATTGAGGTAATCAAGGTGTTCCATATATAACTGCTTAATCTAGAAACATTTCTAAAAAGCAAGTAAATACATGCAATACTTTGAAGAACTGTTTCAATACCCATTGCATTTATAAAACAGCAACATTCTACTTTAAATACAATGCCAGTGTATGCTCTCACCTCTCTCTTTAGTTTTTCCCTCTTTTGTTCAAGCCGTTTTTGCAGTTCTTTTTGTCGAGGGGACAGACAATATGTTGAGCTCACTAATGATAAATTAACAGATTGTGTCTTATGAGTATATTTCCCACTTCCCTTATTTCTATCAAAGTGGATGACAGAGTCTGACTGAGTCTTAGGATTAAGTGAAGGCTGAAGGGCCCTTGGCTCTTCTGATGGTGAGTGAGCAGCAGAATGAATATGATCCTCAGGATTCTCTTTCTGGACATCACCAGCAGGCAGACTGGAAGGCCTGGGCGATGCCTGCTGTGGGTCATTTTCTATACTATGAACATTATTAAGGGGGGACAAAAAACCCTGGCTCTCAATGTCTTGTAAATTCAGAAGTTCAAATTTTCCATCTCTCTCTACTAGTATCTTTCCATCTTTGTTTTCTTCACAACTTCCACCAGTAAGTGACAGAAGCACATTTTCTTGTATTTCACTGGAAATATGTAACTGTGACAATTTTCCAGATATATTACTTTCATCTTCAAAAGAGTTTTTGTAAATATCATTGTCTTCCAGTGGAGGAACTTCTAAATCAACTAATTTGTCCTTGAATTTAAGTTTTCTCTCCCTTTTATTATTCACAGGTTCTTGATTCTGCAAAAGCTTGTTGGCTTGTATAATTTTCTCCATAATATATCTCCTTACTTCTTCATCCTCATCCTCTTCCAAGTCATTCTGAATTTCCAATTTAGATTCCTGGAAAGAGTTTTCACTATCTGAATCTGATGCAGGATCCAGAGGTTGGCTACTTGGTACAGAAATGAAGTCATTTCTTCTTGGTGAAACTTCGTCCTTCAAAGAGTCATCAGGATCAGAAAGTTGCTTGGTGTGTTCTACTTCTGTTTCATTCTCTTTAAATTCTTGGTAAATATTTTCTTCATTCCTGCAGACCATCTAAAAAAGGAAGATATGAGGTTTAGTTTTTCAGTAAAATTGAGGCTATACTGTTTCCATTTATATCTAATTAATCCAAAATGTATTTCTTTTTCTATATTTAATAGGACAGAAATAAATTAAGAGAAGGGGAAAAGGTAAGGGAAAAGGAGAGGAAAGAGTGGAGGGGGAAAGGGAGGGGGAGGGAGAGACACCTGCAGCACTGCTTCACAAGTCATAAAGTTTCTCCCCTGCAGGTGGGGATTAGAGATTTGAACTGGGGTCTTTGCAGGAAGTGTATCATGTGCACCACCTCCCATTTCCCTCAAAATGGATTTTCAGAGTAACATAATTTGTCTAATAAATGGGGAAATCCACAGGCTTCTTGCTCATAACAGTTCATCTCAGATTTATGAGCACCCCATGAGTGTGATCATAGCACTTCCAGAGATTTTAACTCTAAATTTGAATTTGATGTTGCTAAGTGCAATAGCAATCCTTAAAGTTTTTTTGTATTTATTTTATTTTTCCCTTTTGTTGCCCTTGTTGTTTATCATCATTGTTGTTATTATTGCTGTCATTGTTGTTGGATAGGACAGAGAGAAATGGAGAGAGGAGGGGAAGACACGGAGGGGGAAAGAAAGACACCTGCAGACCTGCTGCATAGCCTGTGAAGTGATCCCCCCCTCCCGCAGGTGGGGAGCCGGGGGCTCTAGCCAGGATCCTGATGGCGGTCTGTGCACTTTGCGCCATGTGCATGTGCTTAACCCACTGCACCACCATCCGGCTCACAATTAGAAGTATAATTTGTGGGAGTCGGGTGGTAGCTCAGCAGGTTAAGCGCATGTGGCGTGAAGTGCAAGGACTGGCGTAAGGATTCTGGTTCGAGCCCCGGTTCCCCACCTGCAGGGGAGTTGCTTCACAGGTGGTGAAGCAGGTCTGCAGGTGTCTATCTGTCCTCCTCCTCCGTCTTCCCCTCCTCTCTCCATTTCTCTCTGTCCTGTCCAACAACGACGACAACAATAATAATAACTACAAAAACAATTTAAAAAACAAGGGCAACAAAAGGAAAAATAAATAAATATATTATAAAAGAGTATAATTTATGTGTATCATGAAAAGATAATTATAAATAATATTTTTTCAACATTACCCCCTCTTAAGGATTTCCTCCCTTTTACATTACTAAGGAGTATTTTTAAAAGATATTTTCCCTGGGCCTTTGAAATAATTCACTTGGATAGTGCACTGCTTTGCCATGCACACAAACCAGGTTTGAGGCTAGCTTTTACTACATTGAAGGAAGCTTTGGTGCTATAGTCTCTTTCTCTCTCACACATCTCTCTTTCTTTCTGCCTCTTCCTCTATCTTTTTTTTTAAAAAGTGTTTTCTCCTTATATTTGTATTCTTCAAAAAAATTATATCTTTCTCGTAGAACCATGGTCAAGTCTTAATCATTTTGATAGTCTTATAATACTTACAGATTATTGCTGCTGTTTTCTCGATTTTTTTTTTCAGGTCAATTTTTAGGTCAGATTTGCCTTTGTCAACTATCCTCAAAGCTTCAATAATCTATCTGAAACATCATCATATAGTTTGCTCTATATTTTTTCCACTAATTATTCACAATCTATAAACCACTATTATCACATTACATCACAAAACACATCACATCTTCTGTTCCTAACTAAAGGTTTCTTTCTTAGCATGTCTCCATTTACTGATACACACATCCTCACCTGTTATCAAACACTTCACTCCTGATCCTGACAATGTAATTTTTTTCTTCTCCCACTCAAAACAGTTCTGTGGGAGCTACTATTTGCTGCATTCTTCAACCTCTTAAAACTCTCTTCCTTTTACTTGCTCTCATGTTATCTTTTTTCTGACAGCCTGCCTCCCCTTCCTATTCTGAACAACAATGTTAGATGTATGAGAAGCAAACCTAGTCTATTAAAATCACAACCAAATAATTATGATCTATGCAGTGTAGCTGTTGCCTTTAGCCTTATATATTTCTTTGGTTCATTCCTATGATATCTGTTTCTGAATTCCCCATTGGTTTTCATTCTTTTAAAACTCACAACTAGTGGTCTGGGAGGTGGCACAGTGGATAAAAGCATCGGACTCTCAAGCATGAGGTCCTGAGTTCAATCCCCGGCAGCACATGTACCAGAGTGATGTCTGACTCTTTTTCTCTCCTCCTATATTTCTCATTAAATAAATAAAATCTTTAAAAAAAAAAAACCCTCACAACTAAATAAATAAAACCACTATTTCTTGCAGTGAAATCGCCCCCTATTACTGTCTTCTCTCTCTCTTTTTTTCTGGCTGATAGTGGTGCAGAGGACTGAACCTGAACCTGGGACTTTGGAATCAGGCATGAGAGTCTCTTTGCATAACCATTATGATATTTACTTCCACCCTCTCATTCCTGTCTCTATCAGCCTCAAAAGAAAGAAGAAAGGTACATGAGAGCTATCTCTGATGTATGGGAGATGATCATTAATATTTTTTGAATAGGTAAATAAATAAAACAAATCATGATCACTTCTCTAATTCTATCTCTGTGTGTTTTGGATATCATATCTTTCCACTCAGAAGACCCTGTTTCAAGCTAATCTACTCTGATACCTACCTACTCTCTTTTCATTTTTTTTAAATGGTCACTTTATTTATTCCCTTTTGTAGCCCTTGTTGTTTTATTGTTGTAGTTATTGTCGTCGCTGTTGTTGGATAGGACAGAGAGAAATGGAGAGAGAAGGGGAAGACAGAGATGAGAGAAAGATAGACACCTGCAGACCTGCCTATGAAGCGACTCCCCTGCAGGTGGGGAGCCTGGGGCTGGAACGAGGACCCTTCTGCTGGTCCTGTGCTTAAACTGATGCACTACTGCCTGACTCCCACTTTTTTTTTTATTTTGTATTTTTTATAGATGAATAGAACTCCTTTTTCCCTATCTTACTGGAGGGTGTTAGTGGTTTATAGTATGGCTGTTGACATATGGGTATAGTGTCTCATCTTTCCATAGTAGATGTTTACCCTATTTGTTTTATGCTTACCAAAGGAGTTTTGTGAGGTTTAAATGTGCAATAATACAAAAACAAAAATCTCTATTTTAAGATTTATTCATGTATGTATTTATCTTTATGAGAGAAAGAGAGACCAGAGCACTACTGAAGTATGGCCTATGGCAGTGCTGGGAATTGAACAGAAGCCTCTAGGGCCCCATGCATACAAAGTCCTATGCTCTAACACTGAACTATCTCCCTGGCCCCATAAGTGAAACTTTTCAAGAATTACAAAGATTTACAAAGAATTACAAAGCACTTTGTTACTGTAATCACTGTGGATATTGCTGGTAATTTACATATACCTCTATTATGCTGGCATCACTTCTTTCTTTTTCATTAATTAACCATTCCAAGTCCTTCTCAAAGTCATCTTCATATTCTCCACTTTCTTTTGAATCAGTTTTTTTATTTTCATCCATTTCCTATGTGCTAAAGAAATAATGCTATAAAATTAAGGAAAGTACATGTTATGTTCACTTTAGGGAGAGTCCATAGTATGGAAATGAATGTTAAAGGTAATCTAATAAATACACTGGAATATAAAGCAAGGAGTGTTCAGAATATATATCTATACTAACAGAAAAAATTATATATATATATATATATATATATATATATATAGAGAGAGAGAGAGAGAGAGAGAGAGAGAGACTTATATAATGGTCATTTTCTAGCAACCTCTAACAACTATCTCACCTCCCACAAATTCCTGATACTTTAATTTACAAGACTAAGGAAGGTGGATAAGGAGATTATCAGAGGCTTAGGAGATTTTCCACATAACCTGCCAATCATTACAATTTCTGTCCAGGTCAGAGCAGATGACTCAGCTTTTTAATCTCATTTATTCATATTTTCTTATGCTCAAATAGAAATGATTATATCACTTTCCAAAATCTATATGGCATAACTGTTACTTGTGATCTGAAGACTTTTTAACTAAACAACAATAGATTCTCAATTATGGTAAATGCTGATTTCCACAGAAGTCAAACTATTATCAACTCTGAATGAAATGTATTTTTCATTTAAAAACACTGTCATGGCTAGTCCTGTGACAATACATTGAGATGCCAAATAAAAGCTAGTGCTGGTGAAAACCAGAGTAATATGTTCCAGTCATGGCAACTGCCCTACAAATATTGAAATGGCCACAATGTGCAGGAGTATTGGACTTATATGTTTCAAGTTGTAAAACCAGTATCAAGGATTGAAAACTCAGAGGCAATTTGTGGTACAACATAAGATTTATGTTTTCTTTCTCCTTTGTTCTTCCTTCCTTCCTTTTTTTTTTTTTCGTTTTATTTTTTATTTATTTTTTGCCTCCAGGGTTATCACTGGGGCTCAGTGCCTGCAATACAAATCCACTGCTCCTGGAGGCTATTTTTTTCCCCTTTTGTTGCACTTGTTGTTTACCGTTGTTATTGTTGTTGTTGTTGGATAGGACAGAGAGAAATCAAGAGAGGAGGGGAAGATAGATGGGGGAGAGAAAGACAGACACCTGAAGACCCATTTTATTGCTTGTGAAGTGACCCCCTGCAGGTGGGGAGCCAGGGGCTCGAACCAGGATCCTTACACTGGTCCTTGCGCTATATGCCATTTGCGCTTAACCCGCTGTGCTATCGCCTGGCCACCCCCTTCCCTTTTTTTTTTTTTAAATTGCCATCAGGGTTATGGCTGGGGCTTGTGCCTGTACAATGATTCCACCACTCCCAGTGATCATTTTATCCTTTTTTTCCCCTTCCTTTTTAATGTGAGAGAATAGAGAGAAACTGAGAAGGTAGAGAGAAATACAGAGACCAGCAGACATGCTTCCTGCAAGTAGGGAGCAGGGACTTGAACCAGGTCCTTGGACATGGTAACATAGTAACAACTGGGTGTGCCACTATCTAGCTTCAGGATTTACATTTTCAAACTTGCTCTGAAGTGAAGTAAGTTTCTTCACAAAGCATTGTGTTCTGGAAGGTGACTGGGAAGGTGGTGTTTTTCGACTGGGAAGGTGGTGTTTATCGTTGTTGTTCAATAGGACAGAGAGGACTTGAGAGGGGAAGGGAGGACAGAGAGGGGGAGAGAAAGATAGACACCTGCAGATCTGCTTTACTTCTTGTGAAGCGACCTCCTCCCACCCCTGCAGATGGGAAGCCTCGGGCTCAAACCGAGACCCTTACATGGATCCTGGCGCTTTGGCATGTGCACTTAACCCGCTGTGCTACCGCCCAACTCCCGTTTCGAACATTTCTAATCGTTTCTAGATTCTAATTCCTTCTAGATATATCTTTTAAACTAAGAATAAAATATGAGTGGCTTGGGAGGTGGCATAGTGAATAAAGCACTGGCTACATCTTATGTGCAATATTCTAAGGGAAGCAAATACAGAGTGATGTTCTGGTTTTCTCTCCACCCCCGCTCTCTTTTTATCATTAAAATAAACTTTTTTTTTTTTAAAAAAAAAGACTATTAAATGGACTTAAAAAACTCAAAGTAAGGTTTCAATAATTCGTAAATTAGAGGTTAAGAGCAGTAATAGCTCAAGGTGAACTGAAAGAAATGATTATTTCAGGGAGTCGGGCTGTAGCGCAGCAGTTTAAGCGCAGGTGGCGCAAAGCACAAGGACCGGCATAAGGATACCGGTTCGAACCCCGGCTCACCGGCTCCCCACCTGCAGGGGAGTCGCTTCACAGGCAGTGAAGCAGGTCTGCAGGTGTCTATCTTTCTCTCCTCCTCTCTGTCTTCCCCTCCTCTCTCCATTTCTCTCTGTCCTATCCAACAATGACAACAACAATAATAACTACAACAATAAAACAACAAAAGGGAATAAAATAAATATTAAAAAAAAAGAAATGATTATTTCAGCATGAATTTATTTACCACTACCTATCTGGAAGGCAGGCTAAAATGTGTATGAGTTGTAATGTTTACTTTCATATTAATTAAAAGGAAGGGTACTGTCTATGGGCATATCACCCTGAACGTGCCTGATTTCATAAAAAAAAAAGGCACCATGAATAATTTAAAATAAACTAAAACTGTAATCCAAAATGTTTACATAATTTACATATATATAATTTATATATATATACATATATATGTATATATATATACACACACATATATATCCAATGTACTGCTCAGCTCTGACTTATGCTGGGGATTGAGCCTCAAACTTCAAAGACTCACGAAAGGAAATTTATTATTTTAGTAAGCATAAAATATATTACATAACTGTCAGAATAAGATTTCTATGGAACTTTCTAGTGCTGTCCAAATTTGTGAATAAATGATTGCCTGAAGACTTTAGTAGACATTTTATTATTTAGTGTCCCATCCATCTGAAAACTCAAATTTAAAACTAGACAGACTCAGCATAATTAAAAATCAGATGATTATACATTAAATATCATAGGCGTCATTAAATATAGCATGTCATAGGTGGAAAGAAAAAAAGCTACAGTGGATGTTGCATCAAATGAAGTTGCGTCAAAGCTTATATGCACTTCTTGGAATATAACATCAAAACCATGCCCAGCTAGTTACCAAGTAAACAAGGAACACCATTTCATAAACTCTTGTTACCAAGTCCCTTTAAGCCTCTCTTAAACGCATGACAGGATATTCAATGCCCACGGGTTATTTCATCTTCATGAACCCAGAGTGCCAACACGCTGGAACAAAAGTGCCTATTACACAAACACAGTTACTTAACACTGGGAATTTACACATTTAAATTTATTATACAGCTTCTGTTAAAAAAAAAAAAAAACCTACCTAAGCAGCTTAGACCTGAACCTTCCTCTGAGTAGGGAACTGTCCTAAGAGATGAAAATTAATTCCTTCCTCCTGGGCGTCTGTCAAATCCCCCGTGGATGTGAGAGCAGCTCTTTCCGCGTCAGTCTGAGCCAAGTCCATGTGTAATACTGTCAAGATTCTGAACATTCAAAGACAGTTCCTTTAATTGAGTCTGGCCTCATCGCCTTTTCAACATCTGCTAGCTTTAAACCTAAGAGAAAGGCAAGGAGGTCTAAAGGCGGCTTAAGCAGAAGTTGGTCGCTACCACCGCCAGCAGCCCCTCTGGCCCGCCCTTCCTACGGCATCCTGCCAGGACTTTTTAAAACACATCATCTGTCAGCGTAAAGTCTTTACAAACAGGAGGTGATAGCACAATGTGTGTGGGGGCCGCAAGACCTGCCGCCTGCAGAAACCTCTCAGGCCCTTGGTGGAAGTTAGCGTTGCAGGAGTGACTTTTCCTTCTGGGGGTGACAGGGCAAGAGACAGGGCAGCCGCGACACGCATGGAGAGAACCGCGAACACCCCAGAAGAAGGCCGGCCCCCACCCCCCTCCCCTGACCTGGGAAGGTGAGAGCGAACAAAAAGCCCCCCCGACCCGGGAGAGCACAGGTCCTGGAAAAGGAGGACAGGACCTAGTGGGGGTTGTACTGTTATGTGGAAAACTGAGAAATGTTACGCGTATACAAACGATTGTATTTACTGTCGAATGTAAAACATTAATCCCCCAATAAAGGGAAAAATACTTAAGGGAAAAAAGCCCCCCCGACCCCTGCTCACCTGGGAAGATGGGTCCTGGGTGAGGTGGGAGGACGGGGACAGGCAATCCCCCCTCCCCGCGCACCCAGACCTCTCGGACACGGACCCGGAGAGAGAGGGGGCCCATAGGATCACCTTACCACCACACACACACACACACACACACACACACACACACACACACACACACACCACACACACACACACACACACACACACACACCACACACACACACACCACACACACACACACCACACACACACACACACACACCACACACACACACACACACACCACACACACCACACACACACACACACACACCACACACACACACACACACACACACACACCACACACACACACACACACACACACCACACACACACACACACACACCACACACACACACACCACACACACACACACACACACACACACCACACACACACACACACACACACACCACACACACACCACACACACACACACCACACACACACACACACACACACACACACACACACACACACACACACACACACACACACACACACACACACCACACACGCCTGCCCGCTTTAGCCCCCGAGGACCCCAGCTCCGTCCAGGACGCCTATCTCCTCCCCTCCCTGCAGCTTCTCCTGCCTGTGAGGGGCGCGGCGGTCGGGGTCGCAGAGCGGGAGGATGGCCACTCCCGGGCGGGCTCGTTTTCTGAGATCTGACAATTAGGCGTCCGAGCAGGTAGCACCGGCTCCTGAGACACTGCCTCCGGCGGCAGCCTGCGTTCGGCTGCCATGGCAACGACGCGGAACTCTGCGTCCCACATCCGGGCCTCTAGGACTCCGCGGGAGCGAGGGCCTGCGCAGGTGCAGCGGTGGGGGGGGACCCCCTCTCTTTCGGGCACGCCTACGGGTGCCTACAGGAGCCAATCACGTTGCGGTTCTCTAGGAGAAGGCCAATCTCTCAGATCCTGGCAAGTTTCGGTTGAAATTAGTTTGGGTGTAGCACCGTTCAATCAGCACCGTTCTTCCGGGAGCGCATCTTGGCCTGCATTCGGCCATGCAGCCTCCATCCCGAGGCCAGCAGCTCCTTTTCCGGGCAGGCCTGGCTTTCTAAGTGCATTCCTGACCTCCAGGGGATGGGAATGAGGCGGGATCCCATCTCTGCAGGGTCCGAAGTGACCCAGGCTCTGCACCGTGGGTCAGAACCCCCAGCCGGCCAGTTCGCTTTAGAGGTGTCTTCTAGGCAGGGTCTGTGCACTCTGTGAGCCACCTGTAGAAATGGCGTATGCATTCCAGAACGTTTCCTTGACCTTTTCAGGTCTGCTGCTGCCTGCGTCACATCCTGACCAAATCTCGGGGTCTTGGGAGCCATTCCTGTACCGGAACCTTCCTTCACCCCACGTCCAGAGTGACACCCACTAGACTGGACTCTGCGTTGTCTCCCAGCGTTATCTATCCCAATCTTCCTCTATCTCCCTTGCTGATAGTACTTTCACTTTCTGGACATCTCATAGTCCTTAGGCCCGTTCTGTCAGTACCATACAGTTTCCCTTCTCAAATTTCTGCTAAAATCCCATCCATCCTACCAGTCAACTCAAAGGCCACCGCCTTCCAGAAGCCCCTCCTGCTTTCCCAAATGCCATGGTCCTCCCCCACCCCCTTACTCTTCCTTTTGTAATTGTGATTCCTGACACTGTCTAGTATTGCAGCTGAGCCTCTATTTTTCCTGTTAATCTCGTTATCTTTGAGAACTGCAGACAAGTCTTTATTATAGTTGTACCACCAGAAGAACTTTACAAAATATAAAAGGGAAGAGGTTTTTAAAAAAAAACTGGTAATTATTACATTGATCTCAACATTCAAAGAAAAGTTTTCTTGAGAGCACAATTTTTGAGATTTATAGTCGAAAATTAGTTGCAAACGGAAAGGGGAAGGGAACTAGTTCTCTATCCCTTTATTCTGTCTCCAAGGTGGCAGGTACTTTCATATAAACTCTTCTATCTTTTCACAATAATCCAGAAATGAGAATCATTCCAATCACTTACACAGGAGGTAACTGAAACTCTATGGAATGACTTTCCAAAATGTGTCAAAACTTTTGACTATTGAACCTAGCATACTGAACTCCCTTCTATGGAAAGAGATGAATATGCAAGATTATTTTCCACAAAGGAGATGGTGTTCACAGATCCCTTTTCCAAACTAAAACTTGCTCAACAAAAAATAAGGCATTCATTGTAGGAAGTACTAATAAGTAAAACAGACATACAACCACTATTACAGGAGCATAATGCTTTGAATAGTGTCCAGAGGACTAGTGATCATTGAGAGTCATTTTAATAGTAATTTTTATGTTGATGTGCTTGTAAAAAAAAAAACGGGCATTTATCTCTTTTACTGACAAGTGGTTATATTGAGTCCATTAAATATTATTTACATAAGTCAGTTTTCATATGGCATTTGGATCTTTTTTGAAACAAAAGGAAAAAAAGACAGTCCCTGCTCAGGAAGCTTACAATCTGAAAGGCATTATGATACAGGGAATATAGCTGTAGGAACAGAGAACTGTGTAATTTTTTTTTTCCCATGAGAAAACTGCCAAGTCTTTGGTGTTAATGAAATGCTTAAACGCTTAGTCAACCAGGTTTTGGAATGGGATGGGAAAGACTCGTTTGAAACTGTGAAGAAAAGATGACTTGATTTCTGGGATGTAATGAACATCTGATTCTCAACTGAAGGCAAGAAAATGCTTTCCTGCATGTCAGAATATTTGAGGTACAGCACACAGACTTTTAAGTTTCAAATCAAGATGGTATCTTCTGTTCTTGATTTGACTTTATTTCCTTTTTTTTTAAAGATTATATTTATTTATAAGAAAGATAGGAGGAGAGAGAAAGAACCAGATATCACTTTGGCACATGTGCTGCCGGGGATCGAACTCGGGACCTTATGCTTGAGAGTCCAAAGCTTTATCACTGCACCACCTCCCGGACCACTCCTTTTTTTAAAAAAAAAAGACTTTATTTATTAATCAGAAAGATAGGAGGAGAGAGAGAGAGAGAGACAAAGAACCAGACATCACTCTGGTACATGTTCTGCCGGGGATTGAACTCGGGACCTCATGCTTGCTTTATCCACTGCACCATTTCCCGGACCACTCAACTTCATTTCCTTTATGTTTAAAATTCAGTGAACACAGGAAGAAGTGTAAGTCTAATTTAGTATCTAAAAGGGAGAATGAATTCTAAAGAGAGGTAAGTCAGTCCAAGGTGAGGAGAAAAGAGAACAGTGTAACATGATGCTTGAGAAAACAGCAGAAATAAGGGGAAGGAGTTTAAGGTAAAGATCAAAGAGCAATGGAAGAATTAGTAGAATGAGCTTAGGTTGAACTGGTCAGGTGAAGAGAAGGTTTAATATGAAATCTGTCCTAGGAGAAACTACTACTAAAATATTTAAAGATATGATCAAAAGTTCCTACTGAAGCAAAAGATAAATCTAAAACAATTTTGATTGAAAAGGAACATATTATTTAATAAAAATAATTTATATTCTATACAGGATTGAATAAAAAGCACAATTTTCATTTCTCTGCAAAACTGCATACAGTACAACTTACAAATTGGGTTCAGTATTCTACAGATAAGCCTACACACCATGAAGTGAACTTACTTGTCTGTAAGTAAATGCTCCTGTTGTATACCACAACATGCTGAATTAAATTTCAGGGAAATGCTATTTTTGGTGATGTGAACAATTTGTACAACAGTCCTTTTTTTTAAACATTTTTAAATAAAATCCCTCTAACACCACCTTGCTACTTATTTCTGAGTAACTAGATAGCAAAAAAAAAAGGAAAATTTAAAGTTGTTGCTTTATGATATTTATGCCCCCTTTTCTTTCTTGACAAAAGTTCTTTTCATTTAAACAGAAAAGGTGAATGGAAAATAACCTTTCTTCCTATTCATTTGCTTCTAGAATCCTTACCTAGGTCAATTGAATATGTTAATTTTACAATATTGACACTAATTCTCACACTGTTTAGCCATGTCACTTTTAAAAAGTTAACACTCCAGGTGAAAGCAGCATCCTAGACTCTTTTCAAGATAAGGCAACAAAGTTGGCATTAAAATAAGTCTTATATATCACATATACTAGTAACCACTTGGTAGACTTATTTCAGAAATAAATGTATACAGAAGACATTTTTTCAAGTAACTTAGAAATGGAATCACTAGTAATCACTATATTAAGCAAATATTCAAGATGGTCCACCCTTAGGAACAAAGGCAGATTTAATGTACAAAATGCAGGAGTCAATGACCCTGCTCTAGAATTCAGGATAAAGAGGCTCAGTTTATAAAAAGGCCTTCAAATAATCCAACTTCTAATGAGATCTTTCTTTTGCAAAGAAGGGCAAATAATATGAAAGCTATAAATGGGGGATGAAAAAAGACTTTCATTTTACTTTGGAAATGAAAATAGAGAATGAACTGACTGTACTTATGACCCACAAACTTAACTTTTCATAATGGAATTAATAGTCCTTTATACTGAAGGATTAAAAAAAGAAACCTGCCTTTAGTTTTCTGGTCAGGTCTCTTCATTTAGATCATTAGCAGCAGGCCTTATAGCATTTCATTTCATGTATCTCAAGTAACAGTTATTTTCTAAGTAAGTGAGCTTCTCTGGGAAGCATATGAAAAATGCAAAAATATATCTCTAAAGAAAATCTAGACAAATAATTGTCATCGTGGAAAGTGAAGACATTCATACAATGAATCTTTAAAAATAACTTACAGGCCAGCTAAATAGCTGACTTGGATAGTGTACTGCTTTGCCATGTAATCAAACCAGATTCAAGCTTGTTACACACACACACACACACACACACACACACACACACAAATACACACACTACACTGAACAAAGCTTTAATGCTATAGTCTCTTTCACTCTCTGCCTCTGTCTCTTAAAATAATAATAATAACTCACAATTAAAAATGACACACATTCCTCATAGGACAAAATAGCAAGCAAACATTACTGGCAAGAACACACAAATGCACATGAGTAGACAGAAATAAGAACTACATTAGGGAAAGCCCAACACTACCCTGACCTGTAACACTGCATGACTCCTTCGAAATCTTGGTCCCATTAAGCCAAGTTTCTGGCTGGCAGATTTGGGAGAGCTTGACTTAAGAAACATCTGGCTCATCTACTCTCATATACATACCACCACCTGATGCTTGATTGCACTTGATTACTTGGTTTTCACAATCAATTTTTTAAAATTATCATTATTATTATTATTATTTTACCAGAGCACTGCTCAACTCTGCCTTATAATGTTGCAGGGGATTAAGCCTGCAATCCTTTCGGGCCTCAGCCACAAAAGTCTTTTTACATAACCATTTTGCTATCTCCTTCACTCTCATTGACTTTGATTCAGAACCATTTTGCTATCTCCTTCACTCTCATTGACTTTGATTCAGAAAAAATTCTCCTTAAATTAGTCCTCATTATAATTCAAAAAATAAACATCTGTCACTGATGTCTCTGGAAAGCAGTACATAACTCCAGGAACACAGGGATAATTGAATGGCTGCTTCAAAGCCATGAAATGCACATTCCAAAATACAGGTAGACACCTTAAATTTTTTAAATAGCCCAGGCCTTGCTGCTAGGCAGAGTTCTGGTTGTGAGAAGCTCATCAGCAAAATATTATGAAATGGTTGCTTGAGAACTTGGTTCTGGATCTTCTGGCTTTCTGTACTTCTTCATAACACTGACTGCACCATTAGCCAGGAAAACCACAGCAATGAATGTAAAATAGCCTGCATAAATCAGGAACTAGAAGAAAAGCAATTGTTAACAGATTATTACATTATTACATATGTATGAATAAACTCTTCAACAAAAGGTAAGTTAAGTTTCTCAGTAGAACTTCCAACAACACTGCATCCTTGTACAATATGCCACTGAACACAAAGAGGTGGTGTGGCTTGGTGATTTCAAACCCAGATTGCCTGAGTGGACTCCTGATTACCTCCCTTACCAGCTGTGACTGGACTGAGCACTATATCTCTGAACCTGTATATCACTCAGAAAGCAGAGTTCAGTTTTTCATACTTTATAGGGTAGCTTGGAAGGAATAAGAGCATGTATTTAGATACTTGTATTTTGCCTTTATTTCTGTTGCTCTTATTACTATAGTCAAACCCTGTTGTCTACCCTTATGCTAATGGGCCAAGTCCTAAAGATCAAGAATTTCTATTCTTTGCCAGAAAAGGGCAGTAGCAGGTCAAACATAGTTCATTATAGGATTATTATTTTTTAAATTAATCTCCTTATTGGAGGAAATTATTTACATGGCAGTGTCACATGTATACGGCTTTTTATCTCCTAGTGGCAAGTGTCTGCACAATGCACCTACCACCAGCTGACCCTCTAAGTCAACTTTTATCATCATTATTTCAAAATAGCTTACTAAGGGCTTATAAGCTGATTCATGGATACACTAGGAAGGTGGTTTTAAGTCTCTGAGCCAGGTTCATTGAAATTTGGATACATTTTATTTAAATTTTTTTATTTATTATTGGATAGAAACAAAGAGAAACTGAGGGGGTGGGAGAGACAGAGAGGGAGAGAGACAGAGAGACACCTGCAGAGCTGCTTCACCACTTGTGAAGCTTTCCCCCTGCAGATGGAGACCAGGGGCCTTGAATCTGCAACCTTGTACACTCTAATATGAGCACTCAACCAGGTATGCCACCACCTGGTCCCTTGGATACATTTTCTCATAAGAAAACTATGAATTCATAATGGAAGTTAAGAGTTTTGGCACAGCTCCTAAACTCTATTCCTCTACAGGACCTTTTAGAAGGGCGTGATGGAGAGGGAGGGATATGGGCTTCAAAGTCAAATGAGGCTCAGGACTCAGTCACAAAAATACTAACTGTGACTTCTAACAACACCTAACATCACTTAACTAGGTTCATGTCTCAAGATTAGATGCTGACAAGAGCACTGCAAAAAATTTCAAATCATAGGAGTCGGGCGGTAGTACAGCAGGTTAAGCGCACGTGGCGCAAAGCGCAAGGACCGGAGTAAGGACCCTGGTTCCAGCCCCTGGCTCTCCACCTGCAGGGGAGTCACTTCACAAGTGGTGAAACAGGTCTGCAGGTGTCTATCTTTCTCTCCCCCTCTCTGTCTTCCCCTCCTCTCTCCATTTTTCTCTGTACTATCCAACAACAATAAAACAAGGACAACAAAAGGGAATAAATAAATATATATCTATTTTTTAATTTCAAATCATATAGATAGCAGTCAGTGGACTTTTTTTATATATCTTTCAAGGAAAACAAAGTACACTACTGCTAAATGACAGTTATTTGAATTCTGAGAAAATACTAGGTATGTGGATAAAGAATTATCATTATTATTATTATTATTATTTACCAGCAGGTATGTATTCAGACATCAGAGTCCACAGGATACAAGTTTAAACTGGAAAATCTGTTTTATATAGAGAGAGATTGCAGGCTACTGCTGAAAGAGTTCCTAGTCATTGAGAAAACAGAACAGAAACTAGGAATCTATCTCTTATGCAGACTATCTGGAAGTCTTAAATGAACTAATTATTTAGGCTGTGATGAATGGGTGGGCATGGGGAGGTTTACTGCCTCTTCTGGAAAAGTACAGGGCAAACTGTACCTACAAACTCACCATGCATAAAGGTACAAGCAACTATGCAGTTCCAGAAAGAATAAAGTATTCAGTGGTCCAGGAGGTGGCGCAGTGGTTAAGGCACTAGACTCTCAGGCATGAAGTCCTGAGTTCAATCTCTGGCAGCACATGTACCAGAGCTATATCTGGTTCTTTCTCTCTCTCCTCCTATATTTCTCATTAATAAATAAATAATATATTTTAAAAGTATTCATACTGTCTCTGGGTATTTGTGTAGGTTTTTTCCCCCATAAATCATATGTTAGGAATCACAAAGTCATTCATCATGAACAAGTAACAACTTAGGTATGTGGTCAAGTTATGTTTTAAATAAAGAAGGGAGGAGACTTAAGAACTGTGAGATGAATGGCATTTCAAACATAGGATATATATTCCCGACACAGAACTAAAAATGGAAGGAATAATGAATGAGGGAGTAGAAGAGTTTAGAAGTCAATACTACCTCTTAGCTCCATTGGTCCAATAAGCTATCCTAAGAAATGCTCTAGGGTCTTATCATAAAGATGAAATGATATTATTAGCTTCCTCTAGTAGAAAAGAACTAAGGATAGGAGATGACTAGACAATGGGATATGACAGGCTTGGAATGTGACATCATTATGCAGTCCTTTACTGTCCCTCTGATTCAGACAAAGTGAGTTCAGTACAAAATCAGAAATCTCACCTGAATAGAAATTTCTAAGCCTAGGCCACTGGCGTCAACCACGATGAGAGTAAGTAGGGTCTGCAGTGCCAGAGCAATGAAGGTGTTTACCCCAAACACCAGGGCATAGCGCTCCATGCTGAGGCTTGTAGCAATCTGAAAACTTCAGAAGTAAACACACAAAAGAAGAATGAGTAGACAAGAATTAGTTTCTGAGCAGTCAAACTTTGTACTTTTTTTTGTTGCTGTCATTGCTGCTATAGACTTCACTTCTCTGGGTTGACATATTTAGGTAAACAGACACAGAGAGACAGAGGGACAGATACCACAATACCTAAGTTTCCCCCAGTGTGGTGGAGGGACCCATGACAAAGTAGGCAACTTTCCCAGATGAGCTATCTTACCAGCCCTACAACTTGTACGGTAAAGGTAAAGAGTAGCATCTTTGCTCTACTGTCACTTCCCTTCCCACCAAGTGAAAGTAATTTTGAGCTAAACGATGGGGTCTCATGAAAATACCTGAAAACAACAGGCACATGAGAACAAGAAAATATACTTTGACTAAATGCTTCCTCAGGAGAGTAACTGATAATGCACATGTAACACAAGCTTTTTGTTTGCTGCTTTTAACTACTTCATCTCTTTATTATTTATTGTTATTTTTTTAATTTTAAATCTCTGTTTAACAGAGCACTACTCCGTTCTGGCTTATGATGGTACAGGGAATTGAACCTTGGACTTTGGAGCCTCAGGCCTGAGAGTCTCTTTGCATAACCATCATGCTATCTACCCCCACATAATACTTCATCTCTTTACAAAGAAGCCATCACTACCTCTACTGCTTCTCGGAATCTAATAACACCTACGTTGCTATGGTGATGAGTAACATGTAAATGATTCTGAAGACCACATAGCTGGCATAGCACACCCAGATGTTGCTCACGGTGTCCATGATGTACACTGCGGCGGCAATCAGGAGAGAAAAGAGAGACAATGTCATCTCCCCCCATGTGGACCAGGATATTTTTATGTAACCAACGGTGAACACAGCAACAGCACCTAGAAAACAGAAAAGTGGCTTAATGATCTTGTTAAATAAATAGAATTCTAATAAGTCAGAAATTCTGCTTAGATCATCACATGTGAAAAGCTTTAAACTTATGGATACAGTGGCTCAAGATGATGGAGGACCCAGAAGGAAAGGCCAAGAATTTTGTATTTAGGGGCCAGGCAGTGATACACCCAGCTAAGCATACATATCACCATATTGAAGGGGCCAGGTTTGAGACCTTGCTCTCTACCTACAGGGAGGTTGCTTCAGAAGCAGTGAAACAGGTCTGCAGCTGTCTACCTCACTCCTTCTCTATTTTCTTTATTTTTTTAAATTCTTTTATTTATTTATAATTGGACAGAGACAAAGAGAAATTGAGAGGGGGAGATAGAGAGGGAAAGAGACAGAGAGACACCTGCAGCCCTGTTTCACTACTCATGAAGCTTTACCCCTGTAGGTGGTGACTGGGGGCTTGAACCCAGGTCCTTAACCAGGCACACCACTGCCTAACCCTTATCTCTTTCCTTCTATACCTCCCCCTGCCTCAATTTCTCTCTATTCTATCAAATAAAATAGAAAGAAAAAAATGGCCACTGGGAAGAGTGGATTTGTAGTGCCAGGATGGAGCTCCATTGATAAGCCTGTGGCAATAAAAGAATTTTAAAAATACATTAAATATGGTGTAAGGATCCCGGTTCGAGCCCCCGGCTCCCCAACTGCAGGGGTGTCACTGCACAAGTGGTGAAGCAGGTCTACAGGTGTCTATCTTTCTCTCCCCCTCTGTCTTCCCCTTCTCTCTCCATTTCTCTCTGTCCTATCCAACGATGACAACAACAACAGCAATAATAACTACAACAATAAAAAAGGGCAACAAAAGGGAAAATAAATAAATAAATAAATAAATATAAAAAATACATTAAATAAAAAGAATTCTGGACTTGATGGAATATGTTACATGAAGCTACTGAGAGAATGAGAGCCTGAATCAGAGCTGCTGGCAATGAGATACAAAGAAGGATATAGACAGCCTAGAAGGTAGCACAGGAGGGAGAAGGTAGAACTCCTGACTTGTAAATGTAAGGGTAGAGAGACTGCATAACGGTTAAATAAACAGACTGTCAGGCTCTCAGATTCCAGGTTCAATGTACTACCATAAACCAGAGCTGAGCAGTGTTTTGGTCTCTATATCTTTCTCTTTGTACTTCTTTCATTAAGAAGAAAATACATAAAATATTTTTTAAAGTAACTACATGTAAGGTCCAAAGTTCAATCCCTGACATTGCATATGGCAGAATAATGCTCTAGTATTTTCTCTAGAATGAAGAGGAGTTCACAGACCAGGGACATGCTAAGGGAAAAACTACCAAGATGAAGGCAAAAAAGAAACACGTGTAGTTGGTCCATATAGCAAGATCAGTTTCAAGTCTCCTGAAAGAAGTTTAGAACTGGCAAAGACATTTCTGCCCTATGGTAAAACTGATGATGATAGTAACAACGATTAAAAGTTACAGTAAAGCTTTCTTTTCTTTTTTTTTAAATTTATTAATGAGAAAAGCTTCATGCCACATGGGCTTAACCCACTGTGCTGCCACCCAACTATTTATTTATTTATTCATTCCCTTTTTGTTACCCTTGTTGTTTTGTTGTTGTTGTTATTGATGTCGTCGTTGTTAGGACAGAGAGAAATGGAGGAGGGGAAGACAGAGAGGAGGAGAGAAAGATAGACACCTGCAGACCTGCTTCACCACCTGTGAAACGACTCCCCTGCAGGTGGGGAGATGGGGGCTAGAACTGGGATTCTTATGCCAGTCCTTGAGCTTCACTCCATGTACGCTTAACCCACTGCACTACCACCCGACTCCACAGTAAAGCCTTCTTTACAAGTGGGTCAGCAATTGAAAAGGGGCAATGGAATAAAATGGTTAAAAGGACACTGGCTCTGAAGTCAGCTTGTTTTGAGTTTAAATCTTGACTTTACTACTTATCCATCTACATGGCTTTGAGCAAATAAATTATTAATCTACCCATTACTTTTTTTTCACCATTCCCATCACCAAAGGTCTGTGTCCCCATCCTTACCCCCATAGATAACCACCATGTTTCTCCCATAGTCTTGAAAATAGGATTTTTTTTCCACATTTGTATATTGAATTGTCTATATTCTGCATATGAGTGAAACCATCCTGTAGTTGTCCTTCATTACTTAACTGTACCTCTATCAGGACTGAGTTACACAGAAGTCTCCTCTCTAGCTTCAAGGAGTACAGGCCCCAGAGGATGCCAGAGTCTGTGGGTTATGTCAAACCCTATCTATGCACTGTGTCCCAGTTAATATCCTCCACAGCTGCTAGAAATAACACAACCCTTAGAACAGCACTCAGAACATATTCATATCAAAAGATGTTAGCTATTATTTTTATAAACTACTCTATATTTCTATATTTCCACTCAACATTTCAATTTCATATCAAGAGATAAAACTACTCAATAAATATAGAGGTGGTGAAACTGTAGAACACAATTTTGAAAATCATTATGTCTGGTCTTCCTAAAGGTTAAATTCAGGTTTTCTAGATAGAGTCATCCAACACTTGAATACTTCTAGATTTCCCTCCCAGATTACAAAGCCAATAAAACAGTTTTGGGCATTATTCCAGTTTAGGGTGGGAAAAAAATCTGATTACATCTGACTTAAATATAGGGGTGCTGCACCCTCCTCTCCTTAATCCCCCATGTCACTTACCCAGTAAGGTAGAAACAGCCTCCACACCCCCATTGTAAATAGCAGCTTGGCGGGAAGGCAGTACCTTCTCCCATAGGCCCTGCGTGTAGTTCACCACTTGAAAGTAGCCACAGGTGGAAAGGGCCCACCACACAGACCAGCAGAGCAGAGGGCGAGAGGAGTAGCACAATCGGAAGTCACTCCAGAGAACCTTCAGCACCAAGAGCCGGTCCGGCTTGGGTTCCTGTGCAGCAAAAGGAAATGAAACTCAAACACAGAGGTAATGGTGCAGAGAGTGAATGTATAGGTTCAGTTTTCTACTCAGCTTTTTTTCTTTTCTTTATGAAACTCAACTGCTATTTCCTTTAAATGTAAACTTCTTAGTGGTTCATCCCTGGGGCGGGGAGGAGAAAACAATTCTATGCAACTTTTACTTCAAATGCTCTCTAAACATTAGCACAATTGTATATCATCCATCAGATAATGGTTGTCCAATAATGCTGTCAGTTATGAGGACAGGAGGTTCTCTTCAGCTCTAAGTAAACACAAGCTGCCTAGAGTTGGTCATTATTGCCACTGAGTGGTGCATATGGGATGTTGTTAAAATTCGGAGGCTCCAGCTGGCCGGGCTAGCTTCACGGGCGGGTAACAGAGACGACCAGACACACGGCTGGGCAGGGAAGCTCTATTTCTTCATTCAGGAACAATGATTCATAAACTAAGACAAACTAATCACCAAACAGAACTCTGTTGCCTCTTTCCCCCGCGACAGCGCCAAGCACTCTCTTACTCTGCAACTCTCCAACTCTTGAACTCTGCAACTCTGGAACCCTCTCGGGGTTCTTTGGGGCGGGGCCAAGCGGCCCGCGAAATTAGCAGGACTGATCCAATTTTCTTGGCAGGGGAGAGCTAGAACAACCCAATGTAAAGCATACAACAATGGGACACCACCTTTCTTTGGCTGAAGTATGTTATTTTTGTAAACAAAACAAATTTCCCGCATTTCTAGAAATGGCATCAACTGCAAAGTACAAATATTAAATTGTGGCTGTCAGTATTTTATGGAACTCAAAATGTGCACAAGGAATACCCGCTATTAGCAAAATTCAGTTTATCAATTTACAAGTGAAAGGATAGCTCTTCTTTTTCAATTAAATCATTCAACAAATGTTTATAAATAACAAGTTTATGGCCAATGTTCCATGTCTGCTGCCTTTCCAAGGAGTTTTGGAACCTTTACACTGGAAAGCCACCCTGGTAGGTGCTGTCCAAGGGACCAAAATACAGCTATATTAACAGATAAGATTTAGAGGGGTGGGCAGTGGCAGACTGGGTTAAGCACACATAGTACGAAGTGCAAGCACCTACATAAGGATCCTGGTTCGAGCCGTGGACTCCCCACCTTGCAGGGGGGTTGCTTCACAAGTGGTGAAGCAGGTCTGCAGGTGTCTGTCTCTCTATCTTCCCCTCATCTCTCAACTTCTCTCTGTCCTATCAATATATATATGTGTGTGTGTGTGTGTATATATATATATATATATATATATATATATATATTAATGTTAACTACATTTTAGAACCTATATGAAACCATTGGTTTACTTTGCATAATTTGTAACAGCTTTAATTTACATCATTTCTAACAGATAAGCAATTTAAAATACATAGGTCTAGGTATCAATCAGACACATATAAGTCTAGTTTGCTGTTAGGAAAGAAATTCACTAACATTGCTATTTCTTTTCTGCATCATCAGCCGCTTTGCCCAAAGCAGAAGCCTCATTCTAAAGAAAAATAACTTACATTCTCTAATTTGTGAACTATAACTCACATCCTCTAATTAATTTGTGAACTTAGCTTATTTTGACTTTTCCCACTTCTTTATTTTTTTCCACCAGGGCACTGCTCAGCTCTGTGTTATGGTTGTGTGGGGACTGAAACTGAGACCTTGGAGCTTCAGGCATGTGAGTCTCTTTGTATAACCATTATGCTATCCATCCCCCCCACTTCCCCTCCTACTTCCCTGTTCTGCTTCACAATAATTGCCACACTCACAAGTGTCAACCATGGCTTCATCTACTAAAGTGGCCCTGGCATCACCAGTACCTGCACTCTAACCTTCCTTCATGTAGGCCAATAATAAACAAGTCAGCAGAGTCAGTGGCTGGCTTCAGGCTCTCCACTGCCTGTTCATTAAAGAGTCAGTAGCAGAACCAAGGAAGTGATGTGAATCCTCACTTATACCACCTGCAGCTAACACAATGGTTCTGACCATGCTGTCTCCCCTGTGAAAGACTTAAGGGAGTACAATCCAAGAGGTAGCGCAGCAGATGAAGTGTTGGATTCTCACACATCAGGTCCAGAGTTTGACCCCTAGAATCACATGTGCCAGAGTGCTCTGGTTCTCTCTCTCTCTCTCCCTCTCAAATAAATAAGTAAATAAATACATATCTCATGGAGTAAAACAGAGATTGAGATGGATAGCACATCGATTTTAAATTATGTTTGGGAGTATATCTGAACAATTCTGCAATAGTCACTCACAGCTGATTTCATTCTCTAAGGTGAGAGAATGGATGAGATTGAAAGTCCTTTTGTATTTTTAGGACAGAGAGAAATTTAGAAGGGAAGGGGATATAGAAAGGGAGAAAGATAGGGTCAGGCAGTAGCACAATGGGTTTAGCACACATGGCATGAAGCACAAGGACCGGCTTAAGAATCTTGGTTTAAACCCCTGGCTCTCCACCTGCAGGGGGGTCGCTTCACAAGCAGTGAAGCAGGTCTGTAACTGTCTATCTTTCTCTCCCCTCTCTGTCTTCCCCTCCTTTCTCAATGTCTCTCTATCCTATCCAACAACAACAGCGATGGCAACAATAACACTAACAACAACAAGAACAACAAAATGGAAAAAATGGCCTCCAGGAGCAGTGGATTTGTGGTGCAGGCACCAAACCTGAGTGATAACCTTGAAGGCAAAAAAAAAAAAAAGGAGGAGGAAGAGGGGAAGAAGTAGAAGTAGTAGTAGAAGAAAAAGAGTCTTGTCAGTATTTCCATTTTATAAATAAAAACTTAAAAAAAGAGAGAGAGACAGACAGACACCTATAGCTTGCTTCACCACTAGTGAAGCTCTTCCCCCCCTACAGGTGGGGACTGTGGACTTGAACCCAGGTCCTTGAGCATTGCATGCTGAACCAGGTGAGCCACCATCCAGGCCCCCCTAAAGTCCTTTCTAACTTTAAGAAGGTCTGATTACTATGTGGCCTGTATTTATAATGACATCGAATTGTAAAATCATATAACTCTTCAGTATGTCAAGTACTAATATGAATATGTATAAGCAACAAATTTCACGTTAGTTTAGGGCAGTTTTTAAGCTGTAGGTCATAATTCATTAGTAGACAATAGAGTTAATTTAATGGGCCACGGTCAGCACCACAAAATACAAATTGAGGGGCCAGGTGGTGGCGCACCTAACTGAATATACACAGCAAACTTTCCAAGTGAGCTACTTTGTCAGCTTACATGCCTATGTATGTACCAAGTGATATGTAAAGTATTGTTTCTTGCTAACATTCAAAAAAGTTTTAGAGGCCAGGAGGTGGCTCACTTGCTACAATACACACATTGCCATTTGTAAGGATGAAAGTTTGAGTCTCTGATCACCACATGGAAGTGCCTACATGGGGGAAAGCTTCAAGAGTAGTGGAGCAGTGCTGTTGTATCTCTCCTCTATATCCCTCTCCCTATCTATCTTTCACCTTCTATCTATAAGAAAAAATGGTCCCCAGGAGCAGAGGAGTCATTTAGGCCCCAAGTACCAGTGATAACCCTAGTGGTAAAGGGGAAAAAAAAAAGTTTAAATTATTTATTTATTTTGGATAGAGACAGAAAGAAATTGAGAAAGACGAGGGAGGCAAAGATGAAAAAGACAGACACTTGGGGGCAAGGCGGTAGGTAGCACAGTGGATTAAGTGCACATGGAGCAAAGCCCAAGGACCAGCGCAAGAATCCCAATTGGGCCCCAGTTCCCCACCTGCAGGGGGGTTGCTTCACAAGCGGTGAAGCAGGTCTGCAGGTATCTAACTTTCTTTCCCCCTCTCTGTCTTCCCCTCCTCTCGATTTCTCTCTGTCTTATCCAACAATAACAACAGCAATAACAACAATGATAAACAAGGGCAACAAGGGGGAAAAGTAGCTTCCAGGAGCAGTGGATTCATGGTGCAGGAACTGAGCCCCAGTGATAACCCTGGAGGCCAAAAAAAAAAATAGACAGACACTTGTAGCACTGCTCCAGCACTACTGAAGCTTCCTTCCTCCCTTGCAGGTGGGGACTGGGAGCCTGAATCCAGGTCCTTGCTCATTATAGCATGCACTTTACTTACCAAGTGCACCACCACCTGGCCCCTAAAATTTTTTTTAAACTCACTGGTCTATAGAAATCCTTAGAACAATATATACATAAGATAAGGCCAATATGTATGAACATATTGTAGCATAAGCCCTTTTAACACATTTGAAACAGACAAAAAAACATGGTCCTTAGGTTTTGTTTTTACTATAAAAAATATCAAATTCATGTACTTTGTTTCCTTCCCATCCAACTGTTACTTATCTCCAACATCACCTCCAAAATCAGCATTTCAATGCTATGTAATCCCTGATCTTACTGACTGAAGTTGCCTACAAGTGCCTAGTAATCAAAATGAGTACCACAGTAAGTGTCACCTGGGCCCACTGAGATGATAACCCAAATTTCAACTAGTAACCACAGAAGAATGGGTGTAGGCAAAAAACAAACAAAAAAAAAGGAGTAATTTTCTTCATGTTGGTTCTTTACTCATGGTCAGCAACAAAGCACATTTTAAGTCTGACAGAGCCTGCCTACAAGACTTATGTAATAAGCTTATTGCCAAACATGTCCCAGGAAACTATGTAGGATAGCTGGAATGAACCTTGCTCCTCACAATTTAAAACTTTGTAGAAAGATTAAAGAAAAGAAAAGAAACTTGTGAAAAAGGATGCAATTAATCCTTCCTGCCTTCCTGGCAAGAAAACATGGATGGATGAGTACTTTTTTTTGTTGTTGTTGTTCTCACCAAGGCTTCACTGCTCCAAGCTGACTTCTTTAGATAGAAAAAGAGAGATAGACAGTGACAGAAAGAGAAATACACAATGGTACCAAAGTTTCCTCTGAGATAGAAACTAGGTTATACTTGTCCATGGAAATGCAGGCACATTATCCAGGTGAGCTATTTTGCTGGCCTTCCATAAATATGTTTGCTGTTAGATCTCTCTCCTTGAAGAGAGATATTCATGGTCATACTTTTAATACTTATTTACTCCATCATCATCTTAAATTTTCTCTTTGACTCTCTTTACATATCATGCATTACTGCCTTAAATGCCCTAAATGTCTTTAAACATACAACAAACCACTTTTAATCTAGAAGAGGAAGTTAACTTCTTATCCTTATAGACTATAGGTTTCAATTCAGAAACTTGAAGTAGATAATAATCATTTACTAGAATAATCTCATCTAGGCATTCAGTAAAAATGATCTGAGTATTTTTTATTATATACTAAGAACCTGGAATGAAAGATGAAGAGAAAGCCCCTATAAGCTAAGACATGGTTGACATGAGCAACAGAATAATGTGTCAATCTGAATTTCTGGGTCATTTACTCTGGGGGTTAGGGGGAGAGGGAGAGGGGACATTTGTCATTCATAATCTAAATATCCATATTATCAATGAGATAATGAAGGAAACAATGAACTAACTCAATAAACCCTTAATTCAAATGAACACAAGGGGAACTGGGTGGTGGGACATCTGGTTGAACACAGATGTGCTAAGGCATGTTCAAGTCCCTGCTTCCCACCTGCAGAGGGGACTTTCTCTCCATGAGCAGTGAAGCAGATCTGCAGGTGTCTTTCTCTCTCCTTCTCTGTCTCCCCTTTTCCTCTCAAATTCTCTCTGTCCTATCTAACTAAAGGGGGGGGAATGAAAAGAGAAGAAAAGAGAGAAAAAAATACTACAGGGAATAGTGGATTGATAGTGCTAGCATCAAGTCTCAGCAATAACCTTGGAGATGATAAAACAAAACAAATGGACACAATGTCAGGCAAAATAACTCATCCATATAGTGCTCTTGCTTTGCCATGCAAGCCCAGCCACCATTTCACTGGAAAAAGCTTCAGTGCAATGGTCTCTCTCCTCACTACCCACCCCCTATTTTTCTATTTGAAAAAGTTGTCCTAGAGTGGTGAAGCCCAGGTGATGACAAACAAGAAAACCAAATTGAACACAGTATAAGGTCCCACAAGAGGGGATTCCTGTCTGTCATCATTTTTGTCCCCTTTGTCTGGCCTTCTGCATCACAACCAAGACACATTAGAGGCTAAACTCACCGGTTCATCCACGGGAGGCTCCTCTACATTAAGAGGAATTTTTGACTCAATGTCCTCCCACCCAGGAAGGTGGTTTGCAGCTGAAGTGTCAGGAACAATGCCACCATTTGGTACTTTGATTCCATTAGTTCCTTGGCAGATGGAAGGAATATGGTGAAAGAAAAGGCTCTTCTGAGGCATGGGCAGGAACCAGGCCACAGCAAAAGCCACAGAAACACAGGTAAGAGAGATGACATTCAGACTGAATAGGGACCAGCCTGCCACTGAGACCAGGATCTGCCCCAGGATAGAGCCCACTGTGAAGCCCACCAAGGTTGCGCTCCTACAGTAACTAGTGACTTTCTGGTACATGTTCAGGTCCACCACACTATAGATGTAAGAGTAATAGGCGACTTCAGTGGCTGTGGCAATGCCATAGAAGAATTCCAAGAACTGGATGGCCAGAAGGCCCTGGGCATAGAGCAGCATAAACCATGTTACAATGAGGCTGAGTCCTTGCAGCAAAATCACAGGCTTGTAGCGGAGGTAGTCTGTGGCAAGGAAGACAGGAAACAGCAGCACCAGGTAAGAATAAGTCCATACTGGGTAAATTTCATTGAAGACCTGAAGGAAAAAGCATGCAAGTCCATTAGTGATCTCAATCCTTTAGAATGTTTATAATAAATACCTTCCCTTATTAGCCTGGCATCTCATTCTGACAACAGCTTGGAATTTACTTTCCTACTTCCACCCCATCCATCAGGGGGTTACACAGGGCATTCAGGAAAAGACCATACAATTTCTAGAACTTAGCCATTGAGTTGCCAAAAGATTCCTTCTTCAACACTCTCAAGAGGAAGCTGTACTAGAAAATGCTTCTTAGATGCACAGTTTTGGTTTGTTTTTTTTTAATTATTTATTTGTTATTAGAAAGACCAGAGTACTGTTCAGCTCTAGCTTACAGTAGTCTCAGGGACAGAACATGGGACAGGGGGCTCAGGTATGCACAATCATTGTGCTACCTCCCTAGCCCAATACTTTGGAGTTTTGTCTTTTTTTTTTTTTTTTGTCTTTTTTTAAACCAGAGTATTTTATACAGGACACTGAACTCAGAACTTTGGAGTTGCAGGCATAAGAGATGGATTTTATTTATTTATTTAATAATGATCAACAATACCGTAGGATAAAAGGGATACAATCTCATACAATTCCCATGACCAGAGTTCCGTATCCCATCTCCTCCATTGGAAGCTTTCCTATTCTTTATCCCACTGGGAGCATGGACCCAGAATCATTATGGGATGCAGAAGGTGAAAGGTCTGGCTTTTGTAATTATTTCTCCATTAGACATGGGCATTGGCAGGTCTGAAAGATGGATCTTTTTTTTTTTAATTTATTATTTATTTATTCCTTTTTGTTGCCCTTGTAGTTATTGTTGTTACTGATGTTGTTGTTGTTGAATAGGACAGAGAGAAATGGATAGAGGGTGAGAGAAAGATAGACACCTGCAGACCTGCTTCACAGCTTGTGAAGCAACTCCCCTGCAGGTGGGGAGCCAGGGGCTCGAACTGGGATCCTTAGGCCGGTCCTTGCACAAGATGGATCTTTTTTTTAATACTGTCTTTTTTTATATTTATTTATTCCCTTTTGTTGCCCTTTTTTATTGTTGTAGTTATTATTGTTGTCATCATTGTTGGATAAGATGGAGAGAAATGGAGAGAGGAGGGGAAGACAGAGAGGAGGAGAGAAAGATAGACACCTGCAGACCTGCTTTACTGCGTGTAAAGTGACTCCCCTGCAGATGGGGAGCCAGGGCTTGGACCGGGATCCTTATGCCCGTCCTTGTGCTTTGTGCCACGTGTGCTTAACCCACTGTGCTACAGCCCGACTCTCAATGCATCTTTTTTCAAGAGAGGCGTCATGTGACATTGCTCTCAATATAGGTAAAAACTGCCCCATTCTCCAAAGGGAGGCTGGGTCAACATACTCTGCCACTCGAGGAAGACTGATCCTGAAAAGAGTGCAGCCTAGAATGTTCCTAGCTATGACTATGGAATATGAGCTCAGACTGGCAGGGATGCAGAGGTTACACAGGCTCCTGTGCTAAATATGAATAGACATAGGTCCTAGATCAGATCAATGGGGTTTACAGTTAATGGTATTTATATACTTTTCCTATATTTGGGAGCTACTCTCTGCCCTAATCCAGCTTTCTGGTCCTATTCCCAACTCTGACACCATCTTCCCAGACAATACTTTTAGCTCATCTGCATGTTAGTTGTGGGGTTCAGGCAAAAATCAGCAAAGTCACAGGTCCCTCAGAATATACCTAACATAGACTTCTGTGCTTCTTCCAACATGAAGACCCCAAATTTCATCTGCTATATTCTTACATTTCGGATTCTGATTATTAAACAATTTGTTTTATTTTACAACTTAATGCTTTTCAGCCACCAACTTATAGATACTACCATGACACCAACCTGACTTTCCTGGGCAAACAACCTAACCAGTGTGTCCTAGAACCCTACCTCCCTTAAGCCCTATCCAACTAGGGAAAGACAGAAATAGGCTGAGGGTATGGATCTACCTGTCAACACCCATGTCCACCAGAGAAGCAATTACAGAAGCCAGATCTCCCACCTTCTGCACTCCACAGAGATCTTTGGTCCATACTCCCAGAGGGATAAAGAATAGAGAACTTTCCAATGGAGGGGATGGGATACCAAACTCTGGTGGTGGAAAATGTATGGAATTGTACCCCTCTTATCCCACAACTCTTCAACATTTTTCCTGAAATCAAAGATTTTTTTTGGAGGGGCTATTTATTTATTTATTTATTTATTTTGTAGCCAGAGACAGAGAAGGCAGAGAGGCAGAAGAGTCAAAGAGAGCACAGCACCAAAACATCCTTCAGTGCAGTGTGGGTTAGGAGCGAACCTGGGTTTCTCACATGGCAAAATAGCATACAGTCCAAGTGATCTACTCTGCCAGCCCTGAAATCTATAATTTTACATTTAATCTTGTAAGATTGTGACCTGGGAGATGATGTAGTAGATAAAGTGTTGAACTCTTGAGCTTGAGGTCCCAAGTTCAGTTCCTAGCATTGCATGTGCCAGACTGATGCTATGGTGTTCCCTTTCCCTTTCCCTTTCCCTCTCCCACTCCCCCTCCCCCCATCTCTCTAACATTTATTTACTTATTTATTTTCTATTGCCACCTGGGTTATTGCTGGGGTTCAGTGCAGGCACTATGAATCCACCGCTCTCTGTGGCTATTTTTTCCTATTACTATTATTATTATTAGGACTGAGAGATGTTCAGAGAGAAGGGAGATATAAAGTGGGAGAGAGAGAGAAAGAGAGAGAGAGAGAGAGAGAGAGACCTGCAGACCTGCTTCACCACTCATGAAGTGTTCCTCCTGTAAGTAGGGAGCAGGAGCTTGAACCTGGATCCCTGCACTTGGTAATATATGCGCTTAAATGGATGTGCCACTGCCCGGCCCCCAACATTTATTTTTAAAAATTTGATAAGGTTAACATTTTTACCAAAATCTAGGGGGGAAAATCCTTAGAAAGTTAAAAGATGGAGGATATTCCTTCCTTTTTCCTCTCCTTTTGTTTTTGGAGTTGGTTAACAATAGCTCTGTTGAAGCTGATCCAACTTCTCCCTTTCTAGAGTCTCCCAGGCAGAAATACAAACTTCATTACAGACATCACTGACCATGACTGGACAATCACTTTGTCTAAAAATCATGTCATGTTTTTTGTTTAATTACCCATTGCTGAAAGCAGCCACCCAGAAGAATAATTTGTTCTTTGTATTTCAATTACAAGAGATTTCTATAACTTTAGGTTCTGCAAATGGTGAACAGAGCCACCCTTTATAAAACCAGCAGAATCAGTCATGATGCCCAACTCTTCAGAGACAAATTCCAACACTGAGCAGACTATCAGATTTCTCTGCAGACCATTCCCTTTTCCCCATCTGGATCACAGTAATAGAAGTTTGCTTTTTGGGTCACACAGTCAGTAAATATTTTCTGGGTATTATCCCAGTACTGCCCAACATCACCATGCACCCTGAAAAACGTTCTGCTAAGAGAACACACAGCAGCTCTCTACCCCTACATGTGACAAAACAGATCACTTTCACATATCAACACTAGGAGTACCTCCCCCTCCATCCCCGTGTGTCTGTTAAGCAAGGAGCACCATTGTGTACATCACATGGCAGAGTGTGAAGCCTGAATAGTAGCAGCTCAGAAGCAGTCTAGTTTCTGCCGGGCTGTGAAGACCATCCCTCTCCCCCAACCTGATGGCATTCTCCTCTTGTAAAAATCATCTTACTCACCAGTTGATTTTTTTCCCCCACTTTATTATGGTCTGTAACTAATATTAATATTCCAGTAGATAAAAAAAAAAAACTGTAACAGTCCTAATCTGTAACAACCCTTGGAGGTATGAGTCTCCAGTCTGAGAAACGAGATTTGAAGTCTGAGTAAAAGTCAGGAAGTTTCTCTAGAGTTAGACAACAGGAGGAGCTCTACTGAAATCCTCAATTCAAGACCTGACTGCAAACTTTCAATTTGCTGTGACATGCCCTTGAAAAGGGAGGAGCAAACTGGGCTGAATGAGGCAGCTGAGGCTGACCTATTTGCAAGGATATTCTCTCTACTCACAGAGGTGCCCACCACCCTTGAAGGGAGTAAGATATTTCAGCAAGAGAGGAGGAAGGCAGGCTGAAAGGATCCTGGGCTCAAAGTTCAAGAGGAGGATGCTGGATCTGCTGTTTTGTTTTAATGGTTGCATCTTAGTTTTAAGTGGAAGAAAGAGAGACACAAAAGGGACAAACACCACAGCACAGTTCCATCATTCATGGGGCTTTCCCTTGGTGCTGGCCATGGTGCTCCCATGTGGTACCAGGGCTCAAAACCCAGTGCTTTCACTTTGATAAGGTGCATTATCAACCAAGTGATCTCTCAGCCGTAATGTCTTTCCTGATGAAAAAAAAAAAAATCAAGTGTTGGAAATGACCATACAATGAGACCTAAACACAGTTCTAAAGCATATAAATGTCCTAAGTACAAAGAACAAGCAAGTTCTTGGTCAGTGAACTAGGCGCTGCCCAGTGCTGAGAGTATCACAATGAAGGAATACTTCATCAAGCAAGGAAAATCTTAATTATGATTATGCAATGCCATCTAAATGCCAGCCATTATTGGGGAGCTGATGGGGTCTGGGGGTTAATATCTGACACAATTTGAACCAGTAGGAATTGAAGACCAGATGACAGGTACTGATTCTGTAATGCCAGGATGTGAGCACCACCTCAGTCAAAGGTAAACAGTCAGATGGGAAGACACTGGAGGCTGGGGGGTAGGGAGGGCAAAAGAAGAGCCTTTTGTGGAGTATGGGGTCAATTAGCATCCACATCCCTAAACTGGGTCAGCAAATATTGACCAAAACATTATCCTGTCCAAAGCATGGCTCTGGCTATTTTCACCTTTTTATCCAAACAGTCCCCTCTCCCCTCCCCCCATCCCTGGAACTGCAGGTCCAGTTCTCGGCAAAGCAGGCTCGGCCACACCACGGCATACGGCTCTGGTGAATCTACAAGCCTCGACAAGATGCTTCAGTAAGGACAGGCTCCCAGATAAAGCCACTCCATCAAAACAAAACAAAACCCAAATTCCTGCCGCTCCAACTGGGAAACCCCCCGCCCCCCATGCCGGGTCCCTCCTCCTGGCTCCGCTGCCAGTCAGCCTCGCCCGACGCAGCGACCGGGACACCGCCACCAGGTCACCCTTGGCCACCCGGCCCCTGCCCACTGGTCCCCTGTGCCCAGCTGGCTCTGCCGTGTCCCTCCGCCCCAGCCTCATGACCCCGACCCACCTCCCGCGCCGTCAGGTTCTTGTCGGGGCCCAGGAGGAACGGCGTGAGGAAGGGCTCAGAAGGTCGCAGGCTGCCCAGGAAGCCATAGGCGCAGAGCAGCGCGGTGGGCAGCGGCCAGCACTCGCGGGGCACGCGCGCCGGCCGCAGCAGCATAGTTGCCGCTGCTGCTGCTGCTGCCGCCGCCGCCGCCGAGCGCCGGGACCCCTGGCCAGGCGCCTCCATGGGCGGGACCGGGCTCCTCCTCCTCCCGCCCCGCCAGGCCGCCCGGAGGGCTCCTTCTCCGGTGGTCACCCGGCCTCCGCCGCTTCTCCCTTCCCCCCCCAATCCCGCCTCCGCGCACGCTGGAACCAATGACTACAAGTCTGGAACTTAGCTGCTTTCCCATTGGTGAGTGTCTTGAGAGCGGCGGCACCCTAGACCACTGACATTCCAGGCGCTGACAACCAGGAGCGGCGCGCACCGGGGCTGGGGGTGAGGGAGTACATACGGCGATGGGAATGTAGGGGGCGATGACGCCAGGGGACAGGTACTGGGACCCCGCACGACACACCACCACAAACTCTCTCTTTGATGTCTTCTCTTCCAGTCACGCGACACCCCTTGGACTCGAGTGTCCCTAGTGTGCTGGGACGTGTAGGTGACACCGGGTTGAAGGAACTTCCTTTCCTTCTGTCTGCTCTGGGCTTCCCCAGCACCCTTCCCACGTGGCCCTGTCCAGGGGTGCTTCTGTCCTGTCACCTTCCAGAGTAGGGCACCCACTCCCGGGGACCAGGCCAGCCCAGCGAGACCTGCTTTATGTTTAGCTTGATTGGTTTATATGTGAAAAACTGTAGAGCTCCGTTTCAGCAAGAACCTCAAACCCAGAGCCTCAGGCATAGAATAGTATGTTCTCTTGCTGTGATTCCCTGCTGCAAAAACCTGTATTTGTTGTTGCTGTTTTGTTTTACTTTACTGAGTGAGAAAAAGGCCACAACTCCCTGCTGCTAAAACCTGTGTTTTCTTTGTTTTTTTTGAGTGAGAAAAGGGCCACTCATTAATGTGGTTCTGGAGACTGGAATCCTGGGCCTCAGGCAGCAAATCCTGATCTTTAGGGGTGTCACCCTCCCTCCACGCACACACAGCCCTTCCTGTGTCATAGATGGGCCTGGAAATCCATTGCTTGCATAGGGTACCCGCAGATGGTTTGGGGACAATGGGCACAACAGGGGCACAATATTGAGCCCGAGGTAAATAATACTCTGTGAGGAGTAGGGAGCCAGGCTCCCGGAGAAATAGCAGTGCAGCTGGAATGCAGAGGCCGCACCAGACAGGACAGAACAGTACCTGCTGAAGTGTCTCCCTCTCTTATTGCCCTTCTACATCCTTTCTCTGTTTCTCTGCCGGAATGAAAAAGTTGACCCTATGAGCTAGGCAATCTGAAAAAGAGAGGGGGCACTCTGAGTCACTAAGGCAATCACAGATAGCTACATCCCTCTCTTCATTAAGTAAAAAACCTGGGACTTCAGAGCCTCAGGCATGAAAGTCTCTTTCATACTTATTGTGCTTTCTCCCCACTCTTATATTTTATATGTAATAATATGTAACAAACCCTCAAGGATTCCTCCAGAGCACAGAAGGACTGGGGTCCCCAGACTCTCTGTCTTCTCCCTGGGCTTGTCTCCCAATCTTCACAGACCTGGAGGGACATGTTCATGGCTGGGCCCCTCTGCAGTGTCTCACAGACATCCTTCCAGATGTACCCCCAAAACATGGGTCGCTCTCAGTTTTGTTCTATTGAACGTTTGGGCCCAACAAGGTTTTCTTCCTGGAACAGCAAATGATACTTTTTACAAGTAGGGTAAGTCAGTCATAGAAAATGAATCCTGTCAGGAGTTGGGTGGTAGCACCGTGGGCTAATCGCACAGCACAAAGCTCAAGGACCATTGTAAGGATCCTGGTTCGAGCCCCCAGCTCCCACCTGCAGGAGAGTCCCTTTACAGGCGGTGAAGCAGGTCTTCAGATTTCTCTCTTTCTCTCCCCCTCTGTCTTCCCCTCCTCTCTCCATTTCTCTCTGTCCTATCTAACAATGATGACATCAATAACAATAACAATAATAACTACAAGAACAATAAAAAACAACAAGGGCATAAAAAAGGGGAAAAGAAAATGTGTCCAATGAACAACAAAAAAGTATATATTAATATATCTATGTCTCATAATAAAGGGAAAGGGGATTTATTTCTAAGGTCACACACACGAATGCACAAATATAAGCTGATTTATCTCTGAGCAAATATACTCATTGATGTTCTCATCTAGCAATGGGTTTTAAAGGGTGGTCCAATAGGCCCTGTGGGCCTTTGGGACCTTTTCCAGAATGTCAGGAGGTCCTTCATAATCATGACATTAAAGCATTCCTTTCTCCTCTGGGAATTACCTGATGTGTGATGTCATTATCACTTTAAATAAAGGATGTATCTTTTTTTAAAAATTTATTTCTTTATTGGGGAATTAATGTTTTACATTCAACGGTAAATACAATAGTTTGTACATGCATAACATTCCCCAGTTTCCCATTTAACAGTACAACCCCCACTATGTCATTTATCATCCTTCATGGACCTGTATTCTCCGCACCCACCCACCCCAGAGTCTTTTACTTTGGTGCAATACGCCAATTCCATTTCAGGTTCTACTTGTGTTTTCTTTTCTGATCTTGTTTTTCAACTTCTGCCTGAGAGTGAGATCATCCCATATTCATCCTTCTGTTTCTGACTTATTTCACTCAACATGATTTTTTCAAGGTCCAGGATGTATCTTTTTATTTTTGAATATTTTAATATAACAAGTTAAATTTATTATGAATAAATTTTACTTTTACCTATATTATTTTTACTTTAATTTAGTATATATAGTTTATAATTATTATTATTAACCAGAGCACTGCTCAGCTCTGGATTATGGTGATGCTAGGGGATAGAACGTGGGACTTCAGAGCCTCAAGCATGAAAGTCTATTGCATAATCATTGTGCAAGATATATTACATATATTTTATATGTAATAATGTACTTACTTTAAATTTAATTAAATGTATTAATACTTCTATGTCTATATTTATGAAAGCACTGCTCAGTTCTGGCTGATGATGGTGCAAGGGATTGAACTTGGGACATAAGAGCTTCAGACATGAAAATCTCTTTGCATAACCATTAGGCTAACTACTCTCTTCCTGCCCTCAGTTCTGTATATTTTTGTGTTTAAGAAACTTCCCACCAACGCAACGATTGCCACCTCAACATGCTTCACCTCAGACTGTGTCCAGAGACTTCACATGTGGAATGACAACCCTTCGGCTTCATTACTTGGGTGAGACCTTTCCTTTTATAGTACACTCTAATTTCATCTCAGGTAGTTCACTTTCTAACAAAGTCCCATAACCTAGATATACACCAGTTTCTGTGAGAGAGAGCTTATGTGCACACGTATCCATAAACTACTGCAAAATATATACCTGAAAGCAGTAGTACACTAGAGTTTGCAGTGAGTACCTCCCTAACACTTCCTTTCCACTATTCCAAGCTTGGGATCCATGATTGCTCAACAAATTGTTTGGCTTCGTATGTTAACTCTCTTTTCAATCACCAGGTTCCAGATGCCACCAGGATGCTGGCCAGGCTTCCCTGGATTGAAGACCCCACCAATGTGTCCTGGAGCTCTGCTTCCCCAGAGACACACCTTACTAGGGAAAGAGAGAGGCAGACTGGGAGTATGGACCGACCAGTCAACGCCCATGTTCAGCGGGGAAGCAATTACAGAAGCCAGACCTTCTTACCTTCTGCAACCCTCAATGACCCTGGGTCCATGCTCCCAGAGGGCTAGAGAATGGGAAAGCTATCATGGGAGGGGGTGGGTTATGGAGATTGGGTGGTGGGAATTGTGTGGAGTTGTACCCCTCCTACCTTATGTTTTTGTTCATTAATCCTTTCTTAAATAAAAAATTAAAAAAAAAAAAAAAAAAAAACTTCCCAGACTGGAACCAACCTAAGTGCTCATCAACAGATGTAGATACAGAAGATATCATCTACATACACAATGAAATACCACTCATCTTTGAGAAACGATATAATCCTGCCATTTGTGACAACAGGGATGGTCTTGGCAGGTAGGGATCAGGGCAAGAGAAACAAGTCAGATGGAGAAAGACAAACACAAAATGATTTCATTCATATATAGTCCACAAAGAAACAAAATGAATGAACCAAATGGAACAAAAATAAACATTTTTTTAAGACTATAAGACCTAATTAGTGGTTACCAGTACAGAAGAGGGAAGAGGGTAACTGGGGAGGTCTTTTGGGTAAAAGGTGTCAGGATGAATAATAGAGTTGTACCTTTAGTAGTAATGTTGATTTATAATGCTGCCGTCTTGAAAATTAATCCAAGAATGTAATGCTACCTCAGTAAAAAATTACTTAAAAACCTTTACAAATTTAGTCTAACATGGCAACTATTCAATAGTTATAATTCACAGAAACAGAGTATTTTTTAAAAGATTTTATTTATTCATGAGAAAGATAGGAAGAGGAAGAGAAAGAACCAAATATCACTCTGGTACATATGCTGGCAGGGACTGAACTTAGAACCTTATGCTTAAGAGTCCAATGCTTTATCCACTGTACTATCTCCCAGACCACTAGAACAGTCTTGAGGGTCTTCAATAAATAGAATCTTGAGACAAAAAAAAAAAATCTACATAGTGTGTATGGTTTTCTTGCTTCCAGTGATGGAATCTGTCTCTCGTCATGACTATAAACTTAACAGTTGTTTACACTTAACATTCAATGTATTTAGCAGGAGAGAAGTCAGAAAGAGAATCTCACCTACTAAGAATAGCTTTTAGTCCCTTTTCTAAGGCTAGGACACCTGAATTGTGTTTCCTATGCATCACTGGTTCTGAATCTTTTGCTTGGTATGAATCACATAGGCACCTCAAATCTGTACACTGTCGGTTATTAGCAACAACAACAACAAGAAAACATTTTAAATTGGGTAGAAATGTTGTCCTTTTTCACTAAAGGTAGGCAGAATTGTAAGAATGACTCTCGAGGATCTGAGTGACACTTAATCTTTTATAATCCCCATTCTTTGGGTATGGGGTAGAAGCCTGTGAATAAATCTTACAACTAAAATCTGTTAACAACCTAAATGAATGTGTAACTGGACTCTTCCACAGAGCCTCCAGATTAGAGCTCAGTCTGGTCAACACCTTAATTTATGCCTGAAAACTACAACTAGAGAATTCAGCCAAATCACTCCAGATTTCTGAACTATAGAACTGTGCATTACCTTTTTTTTTTTTCAGCCTGCTAAATTGGTGGCAATCTGTTTTGCAGCAATAGGACATTAATAAGAGGTGAGAAAACAAAATATGTATTCTTTTTTTAAAGGCAAGATTCTTGCCTTTTTAAAAATATTTTTTATTAATTTATTATTGGATAGAGACAGACAGAAATTGAGAGGGGAAAAGGAGATAGAGAGGGAGAGAAACAGAAAGACACCTGCAGCCCCACTTAACCACTCATGAAGCTTTGCCCCTGAAGATGGGGACCAGGAGCTTGAACCTGGAACCTGGTGCACTGTAGTGTGTGCACTTAACCAGGTGCACCACTGCCTGGCCCCAAAATATGTATTCTTAACTTGAAGTGATATTCACATTATGTAAGACTATGCATTAATAGTATTTTAAGTGATGTTAGCACATTTACAATGTTGTACAACCCCTATCTCTATCTAGTTCTACATTTCACCATGCCAGAAGGAACCTTGTACCTCTGATGTAGTGCTTTCTGTTCCCCTGGCAATCATGAATGTATTTTTTAAGGCAGCAATGCATTTACCAATACTGTATAATTTAGGCAAATAGGATCATACAATATGTTGCCCTTTGTGCTTGGATGTTTTTCATTTACCTTAAACTTTCTTGAGGTTCAATGATACTGTAGTATGAGTACTTCCATTCTTTTCATGGCTGAAAAATATTCCATTTTCTGTATACATGGAATAACATTTTGTTTTTCTCAGAAAATTGATAGACATTTGGATTGTTACTACTTTTTTTTTTGTTTTTGTGAATATTGCTGCTATGAATATTTGTGTACAACTGTTTGTTTGAATACCTACTTTCATTTCTTTGGGGTTTATACTTAGGGTGAAATTTCCAGATCATGTAGTTATTCTGTGTTTAACTGTTTGAAATTGCCAGATTCTTTTCCACAGGGCTTGCACCACTTAACATCCCCACTAGTCATGTATGAGGGTTCAAATTTATATGTATCCTAGCCAACCCTTGTTATTTTTGTTTTAGTATCTACCTTAAAGGGTAGAAAGTCGTATTTTGGCAGTTGGGTGGTACCGCAGCAGGTTAAGTGCATGTGGCAGGAAGCACAAGGACCGGCTTAAGGATCCCGGTTCCAGCCCCCGGCTCCCCAACTGCAGGAGAGTCCCTTCACAGGTGGTGAAGCAGGTCTGCAGGTGTCTTTCTCTCCCCCTCTTTGTCTTCCCCTCCTTTCTCCATTTCTCTCTGTCCTAACAACGATGACATCATCAACAACAATAATAACTACAACAACAATAAAAAATAAGGACAACAAAAGGGAAAATAAAATAAAAAGAAAGTCATATTTCATTATGGTTTTCCTTTAAATTTCCATAATGATTAATGATATTGAGCATATTTTCATGTATTTCTTCACTTGTATAACTTTGGAAAATGTCTTTCAGATCTTTTGGCTACTTTAAAATTGAATTGTTTATATTTTTGTTGTTGAACTGTAAGTTTTTTTTTTTTTAATGTGTTCTAGACTCTAGGCTGTTGTCATATCTGATAAGCAGATATTTTTTTCCCATCTCATAGGGGTAAATAGGATACTGAGGGACATTTTTCTTTATTTATAAAGTCATGGGGTTATATGTTTTGTGAAAAGCAGAAATACATTATGCAGTCTTTTGATTCTTGAGTCTCTTACACAGGAATAATGTACAGAAAACATTTCATGTAATAAGGTTAGCTCTAATCCTTTCTGATGTCCCACAGTATAGATAGACTATAATGTAGCTCATCATCCACTATTTATGGTCATTCACTATTTTTTTTTGCTCACTGCCACCAGTGCTGCAGTTAACACCCATGTACAATGTGTATTTGATTTTTTTAACTTTTGCAACTTTTTAAAAATTGTTTGTTGGATAAAGATAGAAATTAAGAAGGAAGGGGAAGGTAGAAAGGGAGAGAGAAAGAGAGACACCTGCAACACTCTCTCACTGCTCATGAAACTTTTCCCCTGCAAGTTGGGATGGGACTTGAACCCAGGTCCTTGTGCATTGTTACATGTGCACTCAAAAGAGTGGGTCATTATCGGGCCCTGTATTACTGCATTGATAACTTGGTCAAAAAATATATCTAACATCGGAACTTATCCACCAGTGTTCCAGCATCACAGCTTCCTACTAGTTAACCCCTGTGTTGTTGAAAATTGAAAGAATCGGGCTGTGGAGGTGAGTCAGTGGTTGAACAAATTTATGCATATGCGATTTCACGTTCAAGTCCCAGCATTGCTTAGGCCAGAGTTGACAGAGTATACTGGTCTATCAGGGTATCGGTTGTTTTCCATAAAAAAGTTTAACAGTTTACTAGAGACACATGAGAGTATTCTTTTTGCACTGTGTGTCTGCCTACGACAGGTATAAAACTATCTTGAAATTTTTGTTAGAAGGGTGGATATCAGTGATTCTTTTTTTTTTAAATATTTATTTTATTTATTTATTCCCTTTTGTTGCCCTTGTTGTTTTATTGTTGTAGTTATTATTGTTGTTGTCGTTGTTGGATAGGACAGAGAAAAATGGAGAGAGGAGGGGAAGACAGAGAGGAGGAGAGAAAGACACCTGCAGACCTGCTTCACCGCCTGTGAAGCGACGCCCCTGCAGGTGGGGAGCCAGGGTTCGAACCGAGATCCTTATGCCGGTCCTAGTGCTTTGCGCCACCTGCGCTTAACCCACTGCGCTACAGCCCGACTCCCAACTGCTCAGTGATTCTTAAACTAATGATTGTGCCTTTCCCCTGCATCCCCTCCCCTTGGGACATTTGACAATGTCCAGAGATAGATTCTTCCCCTCCCCAGAGATGTTTTTGATTGTAAGAAGTGTCAGTTATTCTTGGGGATAGGTGTTCCTAGCTCTGCTAAACTGGGCCAGGACTTCTTCTTCTTTTAATATTTATTATTTATTTATTCCCTTTTGTTGCCCTTATTGTTTTATTGTTGTAGTTATTATTGTTGTTGTTATTGATGTTGTCGTTGTTGGATCGAACAGAGAGAAATGGAGAGAGGAGGGGAAGACAGAGAGGAGGAGAGAAAGATAGACACCTACAGACCTGCTTCACCACTTGCGAAGCAATGCCCCTGCAGGTGGGGAGCTGGGGGCTCCCACCGGGATTCTTTTTTTTCTTTTTTTTTTTTATTTATTTTTTCCCTTTTGTTGCCCTTGTTGTTTTATTGTTGTAGTCGTCGTTGTTGGATAGGACAGAGAGAAATGGAGAGAGGGAGGGGAAGACAGAGAGGAGGAGAGAAAGATAGACACCTGCAGACCTGCTTCACCGCCTGTGAAGCGACTCCCCTGCAGGTGGGGAGCCGGGGTTAGAACCGGGATCCTTATGCCGGTCCTTGTGCTTTGCACCATGTGCGCTTAACCCGCTGTACTACAGCCCGACTCCCTCCCACCGGGATTCTTATGCTGGTCCTTGAGCTTTGCACCACGTGCGCTTAACCTGCTGTGCTACTGCCTGACTCCCTGGGCTAGGACTTCTACTAAATAACCAACAAGACTCAAGACATCTCTTACCACTAAGAGTTACCCAGTCTAAGATGCTGTTACCTAGTCTAAAATGTCTGGTTAAGAAGTGCCCATAGTGTGGGACTCAGGGACTTGAGCAGGGATCCCGGTTCAAGCCTCTGGCTCCTCACCTCCAGGGGGATCACCTCACAGTCAGTGAAGCAGGTCTACAGGTGTCTGTCTTCTTTCTCTCACCCTCTCTGTTTCCCCTTCTCTTCTCAATTTCTCTCTGTCCTGTACAAAAAATTGAGGAAGTGGCCACAGAGCAGTGGATTCATGGTGCAGGCAGCAATGACCCTGAAGGCAAAAAAAAAAAAAAAAAGAAAGAAAGAAAAAAGCCTCGTATAATATTATACCTCATTTTATTTTCAGTTACAAAATACTTATGGGTCAGGGCTGGGTGGTGGCACACCTGATTGAACACACTTGTTACAGTGTGAAAGGACCCAGGTTCGAGCCCCAGGTCCCCACTTGCAGGAGGAAAGCTTGGCAAGTGGTGAAGCAGTGCTGCAGGAGTCTCTCTCTCTCCCCCCCCCCATCACCCTCTTCCCTCTCAATTACTGGCTGTCTCTAACCAATAAATAAATAAATAAATAAAGATAATAAAAAATTTTAAATATTTATGAGTCTTTTTTTATGAATGAGGCAATTTATTAACCCAGCATAATTTGCTCTAATGCTTCTTGTTGGCAGCTGCCACCTGTCTGGCAATTCTGTCCAGATCTCTCTGTTCCTAAGGTGTCAGTTTGCGGCTCCCATCTTGGTCCTTTCCCACCATTTTCAGCCCTTCTAGGGCTTGGAGGACTCAGTGGGCCACACTCTTAGAGCCTCTGCTGAAGTAGGTGGGCATGACACCATTTCTCTGATGTACTTCATAAATCTTGGTCATGGAGCCAACCCCAGCACCACCCCAAAGGTACAGGTGCAAGCAGCTGTGTGTAGCAGCTGTGGAAGCAGCTCATGTGTAGAACCAGTTCTCGTCATAGAGAGCGAGTTCTTTATGCTTAGCCAGCTTAACTGTGTCCACCCATTCTGGGAACTTCAGCTTCCCAGACTTTTTGAGGAAGGCTGCCAGAGCTCAGATGAACTCTTGCTGGTTCACATCTTTTACAGTAACTCCAGGCATCATGCGGCCTTCCCACTGCCAGACTTATGGGTCTTAATTTGAGCATCTTTCCATGTATTTGCCATCACTTGACTTTACTCTTCTATAAATGACCTATTCATAATCTTTGCTCATTTTTCTTTTGTTTTTCCTTCCCTTTAGCAGAGTTGATAACCTTTTATAAGTCCTTTATCTTATTCATTGAAAATATACTTTTATTGACTTGTTTATAGTATTATCTGGTAAAAAGTAAAATCTTAATGAAGAACATAAGTCAAAACAAAATGAGTAAATGGTCAGATAAGCTATGTCCTTGATTAGGAGAAAGCATAATAAAAAATGTACCTTTCCCCAAAGTTAATTTGTAACGTTAATGCAATGCCAACTGAAATTCAAATTATATATACATATACATATACATATACATATACATATACATATACATATACATATACATATACATATACATATACATATACATATACATATACATATACATATATATAGTTTTTCCTAGAGCACTACTCAGTTCTGTTGGTGCTGGGGACTGAACCTGGGACCTTTGGTGCCTCAGGCATGAGTCTCTTTGCATAACCATTATGCTATCTCCCCAGCCCTCAAATAATATCTTTTTAAGAATTCAAGACTATCTTATTAAAAGTTTACATAGAATAATGTCCAAGCATAGCCAATAAACCTTTGTGAACAGAAATTGAAAAACAAGATCAGAACGGAAAACACTTAGCAGAACTTGGGCTGGAGTTGGTGTATTGCACCAATGCAAAAGACTCTGGGGTGGGGGTGGGGGTGGTTTCAGGTCCTGGAACATGATGGCAGAGGAGGACCTAGTGGGGGCTGTATTGTTGTGTGGGAAAATGAGAAATATTATGCATGTACAAACTATTACATTTTACTGTCGACTGTAAACCACTAATTTTCCATTAAAGAATTAAAAAAAGAAAGTCTTTGTGAGGATTAGTAAAGGGGTACTTACCTCATTAAATGTCAGAACATACTTAAAGCTCTGAAATCAGGTTAATTTGATAAGATCAGTGGAACAGTCTGTAATAAGAGAAACAGAGTAAATAATGCAGAAATAGGACTGAAATTTACAGAATTTGCAGAAATAGGACATATGAAATTTAATAATGATAGCCATTTTGTTAAGTTAAATGAAAAATGGGTAATATAATATCATAGACCAAAACTACTGAACCATATAAAATACATTTGGAAAAATCTTTTACCATATGCAAAACGAAATTCCATAAATAGAAATTACTTAAATTTAAGTGGTGAAATAATAATAATAATTCTTTTTAAAAAATCTAGGAGATCAAGATGCATACTCTTAGAGAAAAACCCTTTAAAAATAGAGACTGGGAAAGCTATCAGGGGAGGGGATGGGATATGGAGACTGAGTGGTAGGAACTGTGTGGAGTTGTACCCTTCCTATCCTACAGTTTTGTTAGTGTCTCCTTTCTTAAATAAATACATAAAAAATAACTAAAAATAAAGCACACTGACATAAAATAGAAAGAATGACAAAATGATGGTAGTCATTAATTTATTGAGAACCTTTTTGGACTGAAAAGAGAGATCTTTTCCCAATCTCTTGTTTTTCTGGCACACTGCCTGACAAGGTGAAGGAACTCATTGAATCTTGGTGAGTGAGGCTATGATGCTAATTTCTTAAGTGCCCCATTGTGAAATCTCAAGGACAGCTTTGGAAGTAAGTAATGATCTATAATAATCTATAGCATAGTACCAATAGATAAGGAATAGAATTCATACCCATGTGTGACATAAAATTTAGAGCAAAAGGGAAAATTAAACTAGCTTGCTTTATATTGTACTGCTTTCCCGAGAAAGACTTGAAATTACAAAGTTAAGAAACAGATGAAATGATAATATTGGAAACATGGCTGTGGGCCCAATTTGGACTTTGTTCTATAATAGAAATAATGATGGGATTTGATCTTAAAATGATTATAGTGACATATTGTTAAATTTAAAAGTAATATGGAGGCTGAATTTGAGAAATGAAAAACTGAATTTACTAATAGCACCAAGAGAGTCAGGTGAAAACTCAGTATAGTCTTTAGACTCAGATTCCAATAGTAATCCTCCATGCCATGCAGCCTTTTCTGTTTTTCTCTAGTTCATATTTCTTTATATTCCATATAACAGACCATAAAGCAGTTATGGAAAACAGAGTACTAAAATGTACTAATTTCTGATATATTTACTAGAATTTTACTACATTTGTATAAGTGTTATAAATACAAATATATATTTCCCTCTGTTTGTAGGTTAACACTGAGGAACAGGAATCTCAGATTCACCAGTGAATCTGATCTGAGGCTCTGCCTCTTAATAACCCCTACACTAATGGCTTATATTACAAGTGGAGGCAAGTTGTAATCTGACAATAACTGTAAACTAAATGATGGTATTTTGCTAGCCAGGAAAGACCAGCTCAGTTAACAGGTGACTCTCCTCTTTATTTTTCAAAGTCTTGACCCAGAATTTTGTATGTAGTCATTGACTCATTGTCTCATAGACAAATTGTGTCATGGAGCAGCCATCTCAAATGCTGCCTACTTATCAGCCTACTCTCCTGTGTGGGCTGGGAATGTGGTCCCACAAGGATGAAGCATTATACTAACAATGCCCTTTGGGAAAGAGCTCTGGGATCTGTCTGGTATAATCTTTGTGACAACATCCCCCCATCCTCTCTGCCATCCTTTAACATATAAGTTGGAATGCCCCCCACCAACATACACCCCCCCCCAATAAGTAAACATACTGTTAGTCCTAATTCAGATATTATTAAACCATTACCTTCACCTCTTTCTTCCACTGATTTGATTGTAGTTTTGTTTTTCTTTTCCCCATTAGTTTCTCCTTAACAGAGGCCAATGTCCATACCAGTCAGAATAATCTTCCTAAATTTCATTATCACCTTTGTCCTTATTCCTGGTTGGTAAAGAACTATTGCCACTTACTTAATAAGGTCAAAAACTTGTTTTATAAAAATTAGTTTTCCATTAGTTTATAATACTAAACAATTCAGGGAGGGGTATAATTTTATACCTCTAAATGTAGCCTAACTGCATATAGAATAAACATGCCTGTTTATTCTTCCTGCTCTCTTTCCTTTTCACTTCACAGTCAGCATGGTTTTAGTATACCATTGTTTTCCAAATTTCTCTTCCTAAGGACTTTTAGCACTTGTTGGGTCTCTAAAAAGTAGTATGAGCAGTAGTTACACCTGAGATTTTTAAAACAGTGCTAGGTGTAACAGTTGTGACATAAAGGCGACATTACGAAGTCCTATCACCCATGGAATTCAGTTAGAACATGAGCTTAATGTCCTTAAGATAGACTTTAACTCATCACTTCCTGGAGGACACAATTCTACAATATGAACTCCCCATATACCCTCCAGGAGTAAATCTAAGGAGACTTACTATAGTAGAAAAGAGCCCTGAGGATGAGAACAAAAACAACCGGTGACATAGTTATATGCAAATAATGTCAAAGGACATACAATATGGTGATGGTGTGTATGCAAATCCTAACAAAGAGATTTTTCAAAGTTAATCCAATTGCCAAACAATGTGATTATTGCAATAACTATCTATTGTCTTCTTAAACCCTAAGACAACAGGAATCTCCAGCTTCCTCTATAGAGCCTATGTTTCTCCCAATCCTGGAACCTCTGGGGTGGGGCTCACTTCCCTGCATGCTTCTCTCAAATCATACCAAATGACATTGCATCTGCCGATCCCAGCCTAATCAGTGCAACGAGTACCATCTCAGCATGCTTCACCTCAGACTGTGTACAGAGACATCAGGCATGGAATGCCAACCCTTCACCCTCATCACTTGGGTGAGGCCTTTCCTTTCATGGTATTCTTTAATTCCATTCCAGGAGGTTCACTTCCTAACAAAGTCCCAAAACCTAGATATAGACCAGGTCCTGTGAGATAGAGCATATATTCACATCTATCCATAAATTAGGGCAAAATATATACCTGAAAGCAAAAATACACAATAGTCTGTAGTGAGTCAGTATCAAGTTCATAATGAAATAGTGTCCACTTAGACTTAGATACCCTCCTCACCTACTTCCTATTACAGTTCTCTCACTCACTCCAAAGCTAACCTTAGCAAAGCAAGGACTTCAAAAGCTGAATAAGGGCAAGAGACTGGCATACTTTAATGATGACTCTTTAGTCACTATCAGGCCATTCCACCAGCTGGGGCCCTATTCGGGGAGTCCTGAGATTCCCAAGCAGACTTGATGGTCCTAGAACTCAATTAAATCCCTCTCTCCATTGTTACTGGTCATTTCTATCCAGAACAACACAATAGACCCCTTTGTGGGCCCCCATAGGACCTTGCCCTCAACTTGGATCAACAATGGTAGAAAATGTTCCATTCTCCAAAGGGAGGCTGGACAACATACTCTATGCTACACCTGTGGAAGATGGGTCGATATTGGGGCAGCATGGAATGTTCCTACTTATGACCACAGAGTGTGAGCTCAGATCTAGAGGGATGCAGAGGTCACATAGGCTCCTAAGCTATTTATGGGCCCCAGATCAAATTGATGGAGTTTACAGTCAACAATATCTATACCCCTTTCCCATATGAGGGAGCTACTCTCTTCCCTGATCTAGCTTTCTGGTCCTTTCCCCAGCCATGATATCATCTCCCCAGGCAATAATTAGGATCCACCTGCATATCAGATTTTAGGCACAGGCAAACAAACAAACAAACAAAAACACTAGTATAGCTACAGGCCCTTTGAAATGTAACTGAAATATGCCTACTGGCTATCTACAAAATGGAAGACCTCCACCCCCACTCCCAACACTTCATCTGTACTATTCCAGCCTTTAGGTCCATGATTGTTCAACAATTTGTTTGGCTTTGTATATTAACTCTCTTTTCAGCCACTAGGTTCCAGATGCTAGCAGGATGCAACCAGACTTTCCTGGACAGTCAACCCCACCAATGTGCCTTGGAGCTCTGCTTCCCCAGAGCCCTTCCCCACTAGGGAAAGAGAGAGACAGGCTGGGAGTATGGATCAACCTGTCAATGCCCATGTTCAGTGGGGAAGCAATTACAGAAGCCAGACCTTCAACCTTCTGCATCTCACAATGACCTTGGGTCCATACTCCCAGAGGGTTAAAGAATAGGAAAGCTATCAGGGGGAGGGATGTGATACGGAGTTCTGGTGGTGGGAATTGTGTGAAGTTGTACCCCTCTTACCCTATGGTTTTGTCAATGTTTCCTTTTTATAAATAAAAAATTACAAAAAAAAAAAAGAGTCCTGAGGATGGAGGATGTGACTGCCTATAGAGCACATACCTTACATGTAAGTGAAGCCCTGGCTTTGTTTCCTAGCACTGAATAAAAAACAAGCCAAAAACAAATAAACACCATAAATACCTGGTCTTTCTTTCTGCCCTGGATAACTTGGAAGACCTTCACTCTAGTTCTGGTATTGCTACAAACAATGTGACTCTAAATATGTGCTGCACCTGCATCACAGGTTGCAGATGATCCCCAAAGCCTTTCCAGCTGTAAAGGGCAGTGACTCAACCGATTCAGCTAGAGGTTGTAAGCAAGTGGCAGAAACGAAGTGGCCGCATGGGAGAGGAATGCAACATCTCTCAACACCAGTGACCTTGATGGTAGAGGGAGGACAACAGAATCTGATCCCTGACAGAGCCAGGATCTAGACTTCCAATTTCAAGTGCATCTCTGTTCCATTTATATAACCACCTTCCTTAATTTTTCCAGTAGCTGTGTTCCCACCAAATGGAGGTGGTGGGGGGCAATAGGGATGTTCCTCCAGTGAGTTCAAGTAAAACATACAACCAAGAATCCCATAATCAAGAGGTCACAACCTCACTTGCATTGTAGTTAACAGTGGTCTTATCTTTACTGTTGGGCTTCCCCACCCCACCCCTTTCTCCTGTCATGGCTGAGACTTTACCACTTTGAGCACATTTTTTTCAGATAGAGAATGACAGAGATAGACAAGCGAGAGAGAACTGAAGTTTCCCCAAGTGATGGGGACTGTTCTCAAACCTAGGTTTCCCTCGTCACAAAGCAGCCTCCCTCCCAGGTGAGCTATCTTACTGGCCTCTATCGTTGAACTTTCTCTGTGAACCAGAATTCTGGTGGCTCCAGGATCAGCGTGTGCCCTTTGGAGGTCCAGGGCAGGGGGTGTCAGGGGAGTCTTGAGCTTACCAAAGGTTTCCTGTAAGTAGACACCAGACAGCAACCTTGGATATGCTCTCTGACTCAGCTGAAGAGTCTCCTCATCTCTGACTGACCACACAGAATGGATCTCACTTGAGGTTAGAAGGGACTGTTTAGCCAAGCCAGGTGGTCAGATCATTTATTTTCTGATATACTTTATAATATTCAAAGAAAACATGAAACATTTTAGAAAAACGTGTTAAGCCTTGTTTTATAAAAGTATGTCATCTCCACACCCTACTAGGGAAAGAGAGAGGCAGACTGGGGGTATGGACCGACCAGTCAACGCCCATGTTCAGCGGGGAAGCAATTACAGAAGCTAGACCTTCTACCTTCTGCAACCCTCAACGACCCTGGGTCCATGCTCCCAGAGGGATAGAGAATGGGAAAGCTACCATGGGAGGGGGTGGGTTATGGGGATTGGGTGGTGGGAATTGTGTGGAGTTGTACCCCTCCTACCTTATGCTTTTGTTCACTAATCCTTTCTTAAATAAAAAAAATAATAAAATAAAAAAATAAATAAAAATAAATAAAAAAAGAAACACTAGTTCTAGGATGCTTCAAGAAACTCTACACAGGTGCTCCAATAGATAGTTTTCTCTTGTTATTAATCTACATGCTGTCCTATGTGACAGATTAAACTATACCCCTCTTTCAAAGCCAGAATACTGAAAATACTCAATAAAATAACATAGCGAGTGAAAAAAAAAAAAGTATGTCATCTCTTTTGGCAACATCCAAAAATAACATTTGTAACCACATATAATGAGTCATAAATTAGGAAATCCTAAATGAGCTGAAATCAGGGTGTGTTGGTTTCTTTCATCAAATATTCATTTGTTGCAACATAGTTGAATAAGAAGTAGAGCAAGTGGTCTATGATATTCTCACAGTCAGGCCTCATCTACTAAAAAAATTTATGATACATCAACTCTCTTCCCTCCCCCTCCACAGCATGTAATCATAGCCACTCACTTCTCTCCTCTTCTCTGTGTTTTTATATATTCTCCTTATGGTTTGGCTAAGCATTTAGAAATATACTCCAATAGGAAATTAAAGTTTTCAAAACTGGGTTCTCAATTCTAGTCCATTGGTCACTGTGTCTATTTTTATTTCAATATCAGGAAGTTTTTATTACAATAGCTTTATAATATAATGCCTCCAGTCTTGTCCTTTTTTTCTCAATATTGTTTTGGTGATTCTAAATATTGGACCTGCAATTCCTCTTCGGAGGAACCAAACACACCCACCCATTCAAAGTGATCCATGTATACATCCTATGGTCATAGCAGCACCATTTGTAATAGCCAAAACTTGAAAGCAACCTAGATGTCCAGCAACAGATGAGTGGCTAAGCTGTTAAAAATGATGAAGTTGGGTGGGGAGATAGCATAATGATTATGCAGAGTCTCTCATACCTGAGATTCCAAAGTCCTAGGCTCAATCCCTCACACTACCATAAGCCAGAGCTGAGCAGTGCTCTGAAAGAAAAAAAAAAAAGGATATAATATTCTTTACCTCATTTGGATGGAGCTTAAGGGAATCATATTAAGTGAGATAAACCAGAAAGAGAAGGATGAGTATGGGATGATCTCACTCATGAGCAAAATATAAGAAACAAGAGCAGAAAGAAGAAACACAAAGTAAATCTTGGACTGGTTGGTTGTATTGCACCAAGGCAAAGGATTCTAGGGAAGGAGGGTAAGGAGAGGGGTGGGACAGGGGCTTTCAAGTTTGGGTACATGGTGATGGAAAAGGACCTAAGCTGGGGGTGAAAGTGTTTTGCAGACACCTGTCATGATGAGATGGGAAATTGTACCCATGTGCCAACAACAGTACTGTAAACCATTAACCTCCCCACCCCCCAAAAAAGTTTCAAAATTGTAATGCCCAACCAACCATAAAGGAAATATGTAGTCTGAATATAAATTCTGGAATCTCATCAAGGTTCTTCTGGCCCCTTAAATTACTGTTTAGGTACTCAACTTTTCATTTCTTTCAGTTTTTTTTTCTTCCTTTTTATTTATTTATTTTATTTTATTTATAAAAAGGAAACACTGACAAAACCATAGGATAAGAGGGGTTCAATCCACACAAATCCCATCACTAGAACTCCATATCACATCCCCTCCCTTGATAGCTTTCCTATTCTTTAATCTTCTGGGAGTATGGACCCAAGATCATTGTGGGGTGCAGAAGGTGGAAGGTCTGGCTTCTGTAATTGCTTCCCCGCTGAACATGGGCATTGACAGGTCGATCCATACTCCCAGTCTGCCTCTCTCTTTCCCTAGTGGGGTGGAAATCAGAGCTCCAGGACACATTGGTGGGGTTGTCTGTTCTTTCAGTTTTTAGGGTAAGGGATGATAGCTGCAATTCTTCCCAACAGAGAGCCTTTTCAGTTCTGAGTGGTGGTTCAAGTATCAGGGCACCTGACTAGTCACACCCCATGTATTCATTTTAGGCTTTTGTCATATCCTGCCTAGGAAATGATCTCTGGTAGTTGGATACCTGACATTTCTCCCCCTAACTGATGTTGGTGTGATCAGAAACTGAGCAGGAATCTCATATTTACATATTCCTGGTCTGACCTGGTGTTTTAGGCATATGCTTGCTGTTTGCTGGAGAGCACATGTCCTAGTCCTCATGCATGACATTCCTACTAACACTTTTTATAGCTCAGTTTAGCATTCTGTGTTTTAGTTATGCTTCTTATAGTTTGATGTCATGAGATCTGATGATGATGCCATTGTTAGGGTCCAAAAAGCTTAACTTTGTCTTGCTTGGAGCATTACCATCCTTTAGGGTTAATTCATGCATACTTTCATATCTAACTCAGACCAACTTATATTTATGGTCTCACTTTCTCTAGCTCCCCACTCACATCCCAGGACAGATTTAGGATACTGTGTCAGGTGTTTCAGTAAGAACTCAAGTTTCAGACCCTTACTCTGGTGATGGATGACTTGGTGAGGATAGGGGGCATCACATAGGACAGAGAAATGTACCAAACTCAGCCTCAGCTGATGTTGTGACTTCTGACATCTTCACTACCACCAGACCTATAAAACTTCTCTACTTGGCTTCCTAGAGGATATATCTAGAGACAAGTTGGGTCCTCCAGGCCTGAGCTCAGTTTCCATCCCATGCTGTACTGTACTTTTTTATAATCTTGGGTGAGCTACTTTCCCCTTGAAGGCTCTGTTTTCTCTTGTAAGATGTACATAATACCTACTATTAAAAGGGAATTTTAGAAGATTAAATAATATTAAATGCTCTGTGCTAGGCAGGAGAGATAATGCACAAAGTAGGGTATGTGCCTTTCCATAAGCATAACTCAGATGTGAACCCCAGCACCAAATGGAGATCACAGCAGCTCCAGGGAATCTCTAGTGCACTGGACAATTTCTCTCTCTCTCTCTTCCAGGGTTATCACTGGGGCTCAGTGCCAGTACTATGAATCCACGATTCCTGGTGGTCTTTTTTTTCCCATTTTATTGGATAGGACACAGAGAAATTGAGAGAGGAGGGGGAGATAGAGATGGAGAGAGAAAGACGCCTGCAGACCTGCTTCACCACTTGTGAAGCATCCCCCCACAAGTGGGCTGAATGAAAAAGCTGGCCCAAGAGCAGTGAAATGATGCATGCTTAAGGCTGCATCTCTGCAAAGAAAGGGAGAGTGAACGAGAGGGGGAGAGAGAGAGCAGTAGTAGTAAATGCTCTTTGCTGTGCCAGCTACAAAGTGGATCCAAACATGTGAGATATACTCTTATCTATGTATCACTGTGGGCAAATGGATTTCTTAACTTTAATTTTATAGAGATTTAACTTTCATCCAGTGGCTATCATTGTGTGTGTGTGGGGGGGGGGGTGGAGGTGTTGGAGCCTCACACATGTGTGATTCCACTAGTCCAGACTGATTCTTTTCTCCTTTTTTTTTTTTATTAGAAAAATTTTCAAGATTATTGAAAAGCTGCAAGTGTCATATAAAGAACTATTTGAGTGTAAGTTGTCCATAACTATGTTGGGCTGATTTTTTTTTATTTGTTACTTTCACATAGGAATAGAGAGAAAGGGAGAGACAGTGATGTTCCACTGTCTGTGGAGCTTCTCATGGTGTAGTGGTGCTTCTAGGTGATGGTGGGCTAAAGCCAAGGACTTCTCACATACTAAGTGAGCTATTTCTTGGTCCCAGTCATCCATTTTTAAGGGTCTGCTTCAACATGTTTTGACAAATACATACAACTGTAAGCACCACTGTGAGATTCTGGGGTTTGAAACACCTCTGAGTCAGGGAGGAACTGTTGAGATTTATAACCAAAACATAAGCTTGGGACTTGACTGAGAAAACAGGAGTTGGACTTCTCTTGTGGATGGCAAGTTGTACAGACCTGTAGATAAGTGGTCTCTGGGTTTGGAGAGGACAGTTGGAAGTTGTACTGAATACATTTCCCAGCATTAGGTTTCTCCTGTGTGGTAGAAAGCTGCTGAGAAAAATTCAGCAGGAGAAGGACTGATTGTACCAGAGGATGAAAGTGGAAGATGGTTTATGTGGGGAGTGACTGGCATGGCATGTGTTGCCATGGCCCAGCTGCTTGGCCGAATGCATGTAAAAGACAAATCTGGACAGGTTTCAATTCAAGAGTTATTGGATAAGGAATGTGGGATGAAGGATAGACAGGAGAGTCTTAAGAAGTATAGGTAATGTGAATTAATACTGACATAGGTAAATCATGTTCCAGGTCATGGATAGTTGGTATCATGGAGTGTGGGCTCTTGGAGAAAGAAATGAGACCATAGGGAGTCTTTAAGTGAAGTAATTGAAGTGTTGAGTTCCCAGTGAAACCTGAGAGTGGGTTGGGTAAAGTCTGTGAGATGTCCATGGAGTTTCTGGCTGGTTCAGTTTAACTTTCCACAGGTAGCTCTTTCTGAGATGACAGGACTGAGGTCTAGCTTACAGGATTTGGTTGCTGAAGGAAAGTGGGAAAGTGATCTGTTAGCTGATAGCTGGTAGCAAATGCAAACAAAGTGTTACTAAGACAAACCTGGACTTAAAAAAAAAAGTCAGGGGCTGGGTGGCAGCGCAGTGGGTTAAGTGCACATGGAACAAAGCGCAAGGACTGGCATAAGGATCCCAGTTCGAACCCCTAGCTCCCGACCTGCAGGGGCTCACTTCACGGTGGAGCAGGTCTGCAGGTGTCTCTCTTTCTCTCCCCCTCTCTGTCTTTCCCTCCTCTCTCCATTTCTCTCTGTCCTATCCAACAACAACAATAGCTATGACAATAACAATAATAACTACAACAAAGGCAACAAAATGGGGAAAATGACCTCCAGGAGCAGTGGATTCATAGTGCTGGCATGGAGCCCTAGTGATAACCCTGGAGCGAAAATAAATAAGTAAATAAATAAATAAATAAGTAAATAAATAAACAAAAGTCTGCCAATGTTTCTCTGGAGGGAGGGTGACACTTAGGCATTGTCTTTGGGAGTATGAGGTCATAATATATACTCTATTCATCAACAAATTCTCCTGGCTTAAAATATCCACCTTTCCCATATTTGGGAGCTACTCTCTTCCCTGATCCAGCTTTCTGGTCCTTTTTCCAGCCATGACATTATCTCCCCAGACAATAACTAGGATCCACCTGCATATCAGATTTCAGGCTCAGGTGAAAAAAAAAAAAAGCTAGTATAGCCACAGGCCCTTTGGAATATAACTAAAATATGCTTACTAGCTACCTATAAAATGGAGACATCCCCCCCAACTCTTCATCTGCACTACTCCAGCCTTTAGGTTCATGATTAGTCAACAACTTGCTTGACTTTATATGTTAACTCTCTTTTCAGCCACAAGTTTCCAGATGCTAGCATGATGCCAAACAGATTTCCCTGGACAGACAACCCCACCAATGTGCCTTGGAGCTCCAATTCCCCAGAACCCCATCCCACTAGGGAAAGAGAGAGGCAGGCTGGGAGTATGGATCAACCTGTCAATGCCCATGTTCAGCAGGGAAGCAATTACAGAAGCCAGACCTTCCACCTTCTGCATCCCACAATGACCTTGGGTCCATACTCCCAGAGGGTTAAAGAATAGGAAAGCTATCAGGGGAGGGGATGGGATACAGAGTTCTGGTAGTGGGAATTGTGTGGAGTTGTACCCCTCTTATCCTCTGGTTTTGTTAGTGTTTCCTTTTTATAAATAAAAAATATATATATGTATATATCCAGAATACTTCCACTTTTATTACAACCTCCTACTTACATAAATATCTGCAGTTATATCTCAATTGGTCTTCCTGTGAATAGCCTAAATTTCATCCTCTTTAAAAAAATTTTTTTTAATATTTATTTATTCCTTTTTTTGTTGCCCTTGTTTTATTGTTGTAGTTACGATTTATGTCATTGTTGTTGGATAGGACAGACAGAAATGGAGAGAGGAGGGGAAGACAGAGAGGAGGAGAGAAAGACAGACACCTGTAGACCTGCTTCACCACCTGTGAAGTGACGACCCTGCAGGTGGGGAGCCAGGGGCTAGAACCGGGATCCTTAAGCCAGTCCTTGCGCTTTGCACCACCTGCACTTAACCTGCTGCGCTACAGCCCGACTCCCCTCATCCTCTTTTTTAAAATATTTTTATTATTATTTATTTTCCCTTTTGTTGCCCTTGTTTTATTGTTGTAGTTTTAATTGTTGTTGTTGTTGATGTCTTCGTTGTTGAATAGGACAGAGAGAAATGAAGAGAGGAGGGGAAGACAGAGAGGGAGAGAGAAAGAGAGACACCTGCAGACCTGCTTCACCGCTTTTAAAGTGACTCCCCTGCATGTGGGGAGCTGGGGGCTAGAACTGGATCGTTATACCGGTCCTTGCGCTTCGCGCCACATGCGCTTAACCCGCTGCGCTACTGCCCAACCCCCTGAAATTCATTCTCATTACAATATCCAGAAAATTTATTTTAAGTTGTAAGCTGGATCAGTCACTTTTCTGTTCAAAGCTTCCAAGTCACTACCTATCTCATTCAGCAAACAAGCCTCGTGACTTTTTAGTCCTACCTCTTTATACCCACTTTATCTTCCAGTCTATCCCCCCTTTGAAGAGCCAACTTCAATCTCCAGGGTCTCTTGGCCACTCCTAGGTCACCACCCACCTGCACACTTTTGTTGCAGGATACTTGCGCTGAAGTCCCTTCTGCTTTTCTCTCCTATAAATCTTCATTGTTTACTTCCTAATTTCCTTCAGGACTGCTGAAATGCTTCCTTTCAAAGGTTTTTCCCTGAATTTTCCATTTACTACTGACCTTCTCCCACAGACATCCTGTTTTCAGCTCTGAATTTATTTCTTATTATCCATTAGGCTTGTATGCTTTGTCTCTCTATCTCCCTTTCTTTCTTCTTTTCTCTCTCTCCCTCTCTCTCTTTCAGTTTTATTTATTTATGAAATAAACAAAAAGCAGAGAGAACCAGAGTATCACTCAGGCATATGTGATGCCAGGGATCGAACTCAGGACACACTGTTCACTCACCACTTTTCAAGCAATTCCTATGTATTTTTCTTGTTGTTTATTGTCTGTCTTTTTCAACTTTCAGGAAAACTCCACAAACATAACAGTGCTGTCTGATTTTTTTTTCTCAGTACCTAGAACAGTGTCTGGTATAAAGAATACATGAATTGACTCAAGACTAGAAGGTGAAATTTAAATTGAATGCTTAGACAGATAATGGAAAAAGAGGCATGATAGTAATATCATTTACCCCTTGGAAAAATGAAAGAGATAAAATGGAAAAAAAAAAACACAAAAGAAAGGAAAATCTAAAAGGCTAATAGTGTTTACTATCAGATTACTAATGGTCCAAAGATTAAAATAGAATAACTGTCAGAGATAGGAAGAAGAGTTAGGAGAAGGATTTCAGAACTCAATAGGAAGTCTTGCATTTAAGTACATATTCTAGGAAAATCCTGCAGTTGAATTCAGTACCTCTCCACGTGTACATAACTACAAATTCTAAGCCACAGAATACCATTGGAAAGAGAGCTTTTGTTTGTCTTTTGAAAGAGTTCATTTTAAAGTATGACATTACATTTATGTAGGCCAGTGCCTTATTTTTAATTTGGACAAAGGCAAATATTTATCAGTATCAATTAACCCATAGGAATGTCTTTATTCTCCTTTCCCAGGACAAAACATTCTCCACCAGTCATAGAGAGTACTTTAAATGAGGCTAAACCAGGATGGCAAGATGTGTCTTAGTGAAATAGGCAATAAAAACGACTACTTCAAAAGTAATTCTCTTTATATGAAAAGGTGGACATTATGCATATTGTGAATTTTGAAAAAAAACATATGGTTAGTAAAATGTTAGGGAGGGGAAAGAAATAGCATAGTGGCTATGTAAAAAGACTTTCATGGCTGAGGCTCTAAAGTCCCAGGTTTGATCTGATGCACCACCATAAACCAGAGCTGAGCAGTGTTCTTGCCTTCCCCACCCCACATCTTTCTTTGTTTCATTAAAATAAAACAAATAAAATATATTTTTAAATGTTAGGGAAACAGATATGTGTTGGAGATGAGACCAAGGGGAAGTAGTTAAATATAAACCTGGCTTTATTTACAAAGCTTTAATCTTGATAATGCTTCCTTTTAAAGCAAATACCTTATCCAGGGAACTCAGAACATAATTATATTTCAAAATCTAGGTTATAGTCCAAATGATTTCAATTTTTGGGAGAAACAATTTGTTTACAGTCCACTGTGGTGATATTTAATATGACAAGGCTACATATTAAGAGAAAATGAGTATGTAATTACTCAAATCCAGCCTTAATAACTAGATTTTTTAAAATTTCTACCAGGGATATTACTGGAGTGTGATGCCAGCATTATGAATCCACTGCCCTTTTTTTTTTTCCTTTTTCTTTTCTTCCTTTTTTATTAGATAGAACAGAGAGAAAATGAGAGAGGAAGAGGAGATAGAGAGGGAGAAAGATAGACACCTGCAGATCTGCTTCATTGCTCATGAAGCTTACACCTTGCAGGTGGGGAGCGGAGACTCAAACCCAGATTCTCATGCATGGTAATGTCTATGCTCAATGTGGGTACACCACTGCCAGGTCCCTAACTAGAAATATCTAAGTAAGTCTGTTATTTCCTTCAGAGTTATTCACCTGCTGTGCACTTTCCACAGTATCTAAACCTTCTCTACTAATGATTAATAGTAAGTATTTGAAAAAAAAAAATTTGCTTAACTGAATTGAAAGTTGCCAAACATATTCAGCTTCAAAAAAGGTCATTATTTGAAATGATTCATCTGTACTAAATGAAATGTTATTAATAAGAATCAGATTGTTTGTACATCATGTGTTTGAATATTGATATGTTTATCATAGTTACCCTTCTGAGAATTGGATAAAGATATTCTTCTGCCAAAACAGAATGATATTGCACTCCAAAATTATAGAAGCAATCAGATTAATGGAAATAATTTTCTCAATTTACATATTTCCTTTCATTACTTTTTCTGAAAGATTTCTTTCTTTTTTACCAGAGCACTACTCAGCTTTGGCTTATGGTGGTGCTGGGGGGTTGAACCTGGGACTTTGAACTTCAGGCATGAGAGTTGCTTTGCATAACCACTATGCTATCTACCCCCGCCCTGAAAGATTTTTTTATTACCATTTATGTATGCTGGAATATGAGCAAAGACATCACAACTTTGCAATACTTTGTATTTACAAAGGGTATAATCTTGAGCTTCTTGCCCATGTCTATAAAAATTATAACTTAGAGAAAATAGTGCTCTGATAGTGTTATATTGTCTTATGGACAAGTAGTTTTCTTTAAAAACATTAAAATCTACCTTTTTAGATCACACAGCCTTGACCTTTAAAGACTTGTGTTATTGAGCTATGTTTTGGTGGAAGTCTCTCCCCAGCAACATGCAGGAAGCAGTCCTACGAGGTTTGCTTTTGTGAAGGTCATTCTGCACAATAAATATTTGATGACCTCTTTCTGTGGACCTTTAGGAGAAATCGATTTTTAACTTTAGTATCAAGAAAAATGCTTATTTTGAACAAGTTTAGGAGGATACTCTCATAACTGATAAGATTTTTTCCTTTTCATTTTCTATTAAAAAGAAATTCCTGCTGAATCCAGGTCTATCCATAAGCAAGGTGAACTACTTTTGTGCTTATTAATTCCTTCCATTTGATGTTTCCATCTCAGCTTTTACTTTCTCTCCTACTTGCACATGTCACCAAGCAGCATTTTATGTTTTCTGTTAGGCAACCTTAAATTGGAAGGAAGGAGTGTGTGACAGACAACAAACTGTGTTGTAGGGGGCAGGGCGGTGGCACACATAGTACAAAGCATAAGGACCCGCGCAAGTTTCCTGGTTCGAGGGCCTGGGTTCCCTACCTGCGTGGGGTGTGTGTGTGGGGGGGCAGGGGGTTTGCTTCACAATCGGTGAAGCAGGTTTGCAGGTGTCTCTCTGTCTCTCTCCTCCACTTCCCCCACCCTTTCAATTTCTCTCTGTCCTATCCAAAAAATAAAAAAATAAAAATGGCCACAGGAGCAGTGGATTCATAGTGCAGGCACCAAGTCCCAGCGATAACCCTGGAGAAAAATAAATAAATAAATTGTGTTATATATACTTAAAGTACTGTCTGCTACTTGAAAAGATGAAATTGTGTCTTTTGGGACAAAATGAATGAAATTCAGGTGATTATTCTAAGCAAGATAAGTTAGGAGATGAGAGATGATTACCACATGTTTTACTCTTGTGAAATATAAATAACTAAAGTACATGACTTGTTAAAAACAACAGAAACAACTCTTAGATTCACTGAAAAACTACGTATTGTTAGAGGGAAAAAGGAAAAGGAGAAGGAAGGGACTCATAGAGGGCGGGTTTTTGACTGAACTTTATGGACACTGAGAATTTGGGAGGTGGGTGTGGTGAGGCTCGTAAACTTGTCAAGGTGTGAAGGTGAGTGTGGGGGTAGATAGCATAATGGTTATGCAAAGAGATTATCATGCCTGAGGCTCTGAAGTCTCAGGTCCAATCCCCCACACCACCATAATCCAGAATTGACCAGTGCTCTGGTTAAAAACAAAACAGACAAAAGGTGAGAAGGTGTACTCCTGAAATTCTATGTTATGTAATACAATAAAAATCAATAACATGTTATTAAAATAATTTAATTGAATAAAGTATTTGGGAGAACAAGATGAGAATAAATATATCTACTCATTTATATACCTAAAATTATATTGTGTTTAGCTATTTGAATTTTACTTTCTGTTAAAAGTGCTTCCTAATTATTTTGCCACCTGCACACCTAGGCAAGTCTTTTATTTGGATGTTAGTTGTTTGGGAGGATTGAGAAGATCCTTTAGAAGATTTGGGAAATATCAGACCACACCAGTCAATATTTCTTATTTGGTGCACTGCAGAAAAGTAGTAAATACTGTAATATTTAAAGTTAATGCTATAAATAAATTCTATAATACTGTAAATTGAGAAAGTATCAAACCACACCAGTCAATACTCTTTATTTGACTTATTTGGTACACTGCAGAATAGTACTAAGTACTAGTAATCCCTATAGTATATATAGTAGAATAAGTGCTAAAACCTAGCATGATATTATTCCTAATTTAGTGACAAGACTTCTTTTTTTTTTAAATTTATTTCTTTATTGGGGAATTAATGTTTTACATTCAACAGTAAATACAATACATGCATAACATTCCCCAGTTTCCATTTAACAATACAACCCCCACTATGTCATTTATCATCCTTCATGGACCTGTATTCTCCCCACCCGTGACAAGACTTCTTATTGCTTCCTCTTTTAGTCCTCTTTAATTAACAACCAGTCCATTTTCCTGTGCATTTTTACTTTATTCTATATAAATTGTTCACTTTGTAGATAATTTACAACAACTTCTGAGTCCTACATGTGGCCTTCCTAGACAAAGTCTGTGGGCTCAGGATGGAAATGAATGTTAGTAGTCACTATCACTGAGAAAACAGAATCTAAAATTCACTACTGAAAGTCAACACAAACTGTTCAATACCTTGTTTAGTCTGGGTTGAAAGGTTCCAGGTGTCATCAGGATGCCGGCCAGACTTGCTGGATTGAAGACACCACCAATGTGTCCTGGAGCTCAGCTTCCCCAGAGACCCACCCTACTAGGGAAAGAGAGAGGCAGACTGGGAGTATGGACCGACCAGTCAATGCCCATGTTCAGCGGGGAAGCAATTACAGAAGCCAGACCTTCTACCTTCTGCAACCCTCAATGACCCTGGGTCCATGCTCCCAGAGGGATAGAGAATGGGAAAGCTATCGGGGGAGGGGGTGGGATATGGAGATTGGGTGGTGGGAATTGTGTGGAGTTGTATCCCTCCTACCCTATGGCTTTGTTAATTAATCCTTTCTTAAATAAAAAAAAAAAAAAAGAAAAGAAAAAGCTTGAACTGTGCGGCTCAATCTAGCTTGCTACCTCCTGGGAACAGCTAGGAGTGACAGGTAGAGAGTAGAGCAGTAAAAAATAATGTCACTGAAATGTGCAGTTACCTAATAGTTTACCATTTCAGCTATTTTTGTTATATACATTTTTACCACAATTTCAAAAAATTAATAACTGGAATTCAATAGGTCATATGTGAACATCAGTTGTTTATAATAATATCATTCTATTGGTAATATATTAATATTATTGCTATTAGTAATGTTAACATTAATGATATCTCTGTTTACTACATGCCAAGTACTGTTCTAAGTACTTTACATAGAAATACAGCCTTTGCTCTTATTTCCCAGACTACTCAGAAAATAAAAGTTTAACATTTTTATCACATTTAAAAACAACATCGTGGCCACATTTAGACATTAAGGAAAAAATTTTGATGTAAAGCTGAAATAAATAAGACAAGGTAAACCCATCATCAAATGCATGCCCCAAAAGCAGGTGGGCATATTGAAATTATCTGCACATTATCCTTGAGACAATGAGAAGCTGCCCCTAAATGATTAAGCACATGAATTGGAGGTGGCTCAAGTAGGGGCCCTTGGTCAAACAAAACCACAACAGAAACACTTGTAACTTATTCAGATATACCTGTGTGAGTGTTTCACCTCTGGATTAGTGAATTTCCCACAGATTACAAACACACCTTTGTCCACATCTCCCAACTTCAGTTCTATTCCCAGTACCTCAGGGTCCTCACAGTCTGAGAAGGTCAGACTCCTGTCCAATGCTGGCACATTTCATAACGTAACTACCATATGATGCAGCAATCTCATTCCTGGGCACTTACTCAAAAGAGATGAAATCATCAGATTAAGAGATATTTGCAGGGTGTTGGGAGCTGAGAGTGGACCTCAGATATCCCTGGGCAGCCCCACCACTGCTGCCAATCTAGTTCCCATCACACTCCAGGAGGAGCTGCAGCTGCCACAGCTGGCCCTGGTCACCATCAATGCAATCATGATCAGGGAGGTCAAGACCCAGCAGCCACTGCTACTCCGACCCTTGGAGCTGCAGACACCAAGCCCAGCATCACAGAAGAACAGAAAAATGCCTTAGTGTAAGAAACATATGGTTTTATTAATAGGAATGACACCAAGGAGAAAGCACATGTGATGCTGGGAGTCGAACTCAGACCTCATGCTTGAGAGTGCAAGACTTCATCTACCATGCCACATCCTGGCCTGGAGAGATATATTTATACACCAGATTGCCACAAAGAAGAATAACCTCAGGAAGCACCTTCACAGTGTAAGAGATAGATAGACTGGAACTTGATATTGGTGAAGGAGAGAAGATTGTAGCAAAGTTACAGGTCCTGGTGGAGTTTCAGTGCTTGGTAGTAAATATGCAGCAAACCATAATCATTACAGATGCTATACCCATGCCTCCACAATTCACACAGTTGCCAGCAAATTACCAGAATAGCAAGAGGACAAAGTGTTGTAAACAACACTTGGCTCTGCTTAAGGTTAAACAAAAGAGAGGTTTATTCATAAAAAAAAAATCACTGTGAATGTGAGGGGAGAAATCTAGCTAAGAAAATAGGCAAAAGTCCGCAACTAAGCTACCCAAGACCACCACATGAAGAGATCAGGATCAATCTGGAAGTACAACAACAGGAGAGTGCCATGATGAAGGTAATGCAATCAAGAGAGCTAGTTGCTGCAAGTCCTTGCTTATATAGTCCCTGCACCCCACATTCCCTTGTGAATGTGCCCCTGTTTCAGGCTGATGTCATTCATATGCTAATTATCCCAAATTCCTGTTGGGGGGTTACATAAATTCCCCACTTAAAAATTTTTTTTTTTATTATTTATTTTCCCTTTTGTTGCCCCTGTTGTTTTATTGTTGTAGTTATTGTTGTTATTGATGTCAGCTTTGTTAGATAGGACAGAGAGAAATAGAGGAGGGGAAGACAGAGGGGGAGAGAAAGATAGACACCTGCAGATCTGCTTCACCGCTTGTGAAGCAACTCTCCTGCAGGTGGGGAGCCGGGGGCTTGAACTGAGATCCTTATGAGGTTCCTTGAGCTTTGCGCCACGTGCGCTTAACCTGCTGCTTTACCGCCCGACTGCCAAATTCCTCACTTCTTACTATATACATGGACAAGATATTCAGTCTGTATGAGTATAGGATAAATAAGCAAATCTTCAGAGTTTCAAGGGTTTCCTCTGCCAGCCCTGACTTTATTCCCAAGAGCTGCCACTGTGTATGAGATCCAGGCCATTTGTAGCCCAACTAAAACCTTTGGTTAGGGATCCATGTGTAACCTAAAGACGGCCTGACACTTAAGGAAGTTCAGAGAAGAGGTTTGCAGAGGTATCCCTGAGTTCAAGTGGCTCCTGGGTGGCAATCATGGCATATCCAGGGTGTATCGTGGTGCTGGAGTGTTTCAATCTAGGCTTCAGCCTGTGTTCTTGTGAGGAGTTTGCAGATGAGAGGGTTTTAACTGCTCAGCATGGGTCCAAAAAGGACCTGTGAATGATAAACTAGAACAAACATACGCCATGCCTTAAGTTAGTAATTTTATTGACTTCAATCACAAAGACTAGACAAATCATGATGCATCTGCTGGAGAAGGAGTAGAGGTTCTATGGAGAAAAGAATCATTTAGCAGCTGTCTGATTAGAATTATACAGTACAAAATTTAAACTATATAAAGCTCTCTGTATTCTCCTGTTTATTAGAGAAGTAGCCCTTTAAGAGTGCATTATAGTGTTCTTCAGTTATTCATCTAGTGGGGTAGTAAGGCATGTGAAATACATGTTTAGAAGAAATAACCCACCATCCAGAAACATATTCAGAGCTGTTGTCAGTCTAATAAGGAATATCTCAGCAGCAAAGGCAGAAAAAGTGTTCACAAACATAGGTTGCTTTCTGTGTGACAGGTGGCATACATAAAGCCTGTAACAGTGTCCATAGAGATAAGAATAAATTTCAACTTAGCAAACTGAGGGATGTGTGACATACCCATTTATCAGAATCAATGTTAAAAACTCTACTGAGAAAAACACTCATAGTGTTGGGGAGAAGGGGAGTCACACCAGTCTAGGCATATGGGAATAATGGCTTGTGCTATAACAGAAATATCCAGTCATTGAACTAGAGCTTAGCACCTTGGTGATAGAAGGATTGGGAATTAATAGCTGGTTAGTATGCAACATTCACCTAACAGGATCATAGATGGTCTTTGTAAATAGGATATAAGGATTATACTATGCAGCTCAGGTGCCGTAGGGAAAATAACAAATTTTAATTTGTCCTGCATGGTCAGTACCAATAATTCTAAAATGTGCTTGAACACTAGAGATGCTAACTAGAGCACAGTGACAAAACGTCAGTAAAAACTTTGGGGAGAGGACCCCAAACACTGGTAGATACAATTTCTAGCAGACCTGTTTCACTGCCTGCAAAGCAACCTCACTGCAGGTGGAGAGCCAAGGGCTTGAACCAGGATGCTTATATCAGTCCTTGCACTTTGCACTATGTACACTTAACCCTGTGCACTACCGCCCAGCTCCCTGGAAAGAATTAGGGATGGTAACATGTTCAATCATCAAACAAGAAGAAATTAAATGAAATCTCAGCAAATAGAAATTATCAAAAGATTGGAGCTAAGAACCTTAAGTGTTTGCCTTTTGCCAGTTGGTCAGATAACCAGAACTATCTGTATTACCTATTCCATATGGTTTTTTTATTATTATTTGTACTTGAAGACTTCTTTTTCCCCCACTAGGGTTATTGCTAGGCTCAGTGCAAGCACTAAGAATCCACTGCTCCCAGCGCTACTTTTTCCTTTTCTTTCTTTCTTTCTTTCTTTCTTTCTTTCTTTCTTTCTTTCTTTCTTTCTTTTTTTAATTTGGCAGGATAGAGAAAAATTAAGAAGGAAGGGAGAGATAGAGAGGGAGAGACAAAGATAGACTTTTGCAGATCCATATCACCATTCCTGAAGCTTCTCCCCTCCAGGTATAAAGCTAGGCTCAAATCACAGTCCTTGCAAACGGTAATATGTGTTCTTAACTGGGTGCACCGCTGCTTGGAACCCCTAAAGGCATCTCTGTTTGGTAATAACAAATGTCTTTTTTTGTTGTTGTTGTAGTTATCGTTGTTGTTATTGATGTCATAGTCTTTGTTGGATAGAACAGAGAGAAATGGAGAGAGGAGGGGAAGATGGGGGGGGGGAGGAGAGAAAGACAGACACCCCCAGACCTGCTTCACCACCTATGAAGTGACTTCCCTGCAGGTGGGGAGCCGGGGGCTTGAACCGGGATCCTTACTCCAGTCCTTGCGCTTTGCGCCACCTGCGCTTAACCCGCTGCGCTACCGCCCAACTCCCAACAAATGTCTTTTTTTTTTCTTTTTTATTTAAGAAAGGACTAATTAACAAAACCATAGGGTAGGAGGGATCCATAAACTACTGCAAAACAAATGTCTTTTTTAAAGCTTTCTCTCTCTCTTTATCCCTCCCTCCCTCTTTTAGATAGAGACAGAGAAGCAGAGAGAAAGAGAGGAAGGAGAGAGAGAGAGAAAACAGTAACACTAAAGCTTTCTTCAGTGTGGTAGCTGAGCTAAAACCTGGTTTGTATACATGGCAAAGCAGCATATTATGCAAGTTAGTTATCCCACTGGCTTAAGGTTATTTGTTCTCAATATACCTTTAAATGCCTTTATGTCTGGTCAAGTTGGGATATCCCCCCCCAACCAGGGTTATTATCACTGGGGATTGGTGCCTGCATGATAAATCCACCACTACTGATGGCCATTTTTTCCTTTAAATTTTTTTTTTCTTTTGATAGGACAGAGAGAAATTGAGAAGGAAGAGGGACATAGAGTTGGAGAGGGAAAGAGAGAGTCACATGCTTTACCACTTAAGGGGATGGGCACCTGGATCCTTATACATAGTAAAATGTTCACTCAATTGGGTATGCCACTGTTCGGCCACCAAGTTAGGATTTTCTTTTATTTTTTTTATTTTTTTTATTTTTGTTGCCTCCAGGGTTATCACTTGGGCTTAGTGCCAGCACTATGAACCCACTGCTTCTGGAGGCTATTTTTCCCATTTTATTGTTCTTGTTGTGGTTGTTATTGTTGTTATATAGGACAGAGAGAAATTGAGAGAGGAGGGTAAGACAGAGAGGGAGAGCACAAGATAGACACCGACAGACCTGCTTCATCACCTGTGAAGAGATCCCCCTGCAGGTGGGGAGCCCCAGGCTTGAACCGGCATCCTTACGCTGGTCCTTAGCTCCTCGCCATGTTCGCTTAACCAATTGTGCTACCACCCAGGCCCCCCAAGTTATTTATTTTTTTTTTTAATTTTTTTAAATATTTATTTTATTTATTTATTCCCTTTTGTTGCCCTTGTTGTTTTATTGTTGTAGTTATTATTGTTGTTGTCATTGTTGGATAGGACAGAGAGAAATGGAGAGAGGGAGGGGAAGACAGAGAGGAGGAGAGAAAGATAGACACCTGCAGACCTGCTTCACCACCTGTGAAGCGACTCCCCTGCAGGTGGGGAGCCGGGGTTCGAACCGGGATCCTTATGCCGGTCCTTGTGCTTTGCGCCACCTGCGCTTAGCCCGCTGCACTACAGCCCGACTCCCCCAAGTTATTTTTAAGAACATCATACGTAATTTTTTTGATGCCATAAGATATTGAATTTATTCCAGCTATCCTCATCTCCAGACCCTTAGATCAGCAGCCAGACATCAGAATTACGGGTGATCTCATGTGGCAATACAACCCTGTCATCTGAGCAAGACTTGTCAAGAATACTTTCTGACAACAGGAATCCAGTGACTGCCGAACTTCTATACTTTGCTACATCTGCTCCAGTATATTGGTAAAGTCACATCTTTTTTTTTCTCATTTTCCAGAGAAAAGGCAGAGGCGGTCAAGGCCACAGTGAGAAGGACACTGAAAGGGAGTATCAGTGGCTTGGTCATTTGGCGAGGGATCAGCAGTCTAGCAAGAAGGACTGCATCTGGGCTGGTGGTGCCAATGCTGGTTGGATAGGTGTCAACTTTCCCTTAGAAAACACCATGTCAGGAGAGCTGACTAAAATGAAGCTAAGGTCATAAGTTCAATTTTTATCTGGTTGTTTGTTCTAGTCCATAGCTAATTTCTCCTAACCTTGAACATCCCCCCCCATCTGTATCCCCCAGGATATAAGGCCCAATTCAAAAATTCCTTAGAAAATTCATTATATCTTCACTCACAGACAGTCAGAACAATCACTGTTATGTCAGTAGGCAGAGCTTATTAAACACTCATTTCATATGGCACATTCTCTTAGTGGTAATAAAAAGTTACATTGCAGATCAACTAGGACTACCAAAGGAGACCACCTGGGACCGAAACAAGACAAGACTAGAACGACTACAGGAACCCACCAAATCACTGGTGAGTGCAAACACAAGTGGCTGGTGACAAGAGAGGAGCCTAGGGAGAGACTAAGTGGCTGGTAACAGTCCGACAGTCTTATCAGTTGAGACACCACCTCCAGTCTGTTCCACAAACAAGGGGACAGCTGAAGGGAGAGGACTCCCCAGAGACTCGCCAAGTGCAACCCTGAGTCTCCATTGCTACTGCCCTCAGAATCTGGTGCAGCGGCAGGAGGGACACCAGGGACAGAGATCTAACCAGAAAATTCAGGAGAAGACCTATACTTCGGTGGCATAGCTGTGGGGCTGTGAAAGTCTTTTTGCATGATCACCGGACTATCTCTGACACACCCTGCCTTATCTCTTGGTCAGGAGTCAGTGATTAAGTTAAGAAGCCTACTTATAGTTAGAAGCCCTCAGGCCCCCATAGCCTACAGAGAAGAAAAAAAATTTAAAAAGAGGCTTTTAAATCACTGAGCTCCAACTCAGGGATTAAAAGACTATTGAAACAACTGTTAACTTCCACCACTGTGAACCCTTTAATTACCTTACTTAGACACAAGTCAATCCAGGAAATAGTGATCAGTAATTTGAAAAGTACTAAGAGAGGGAACTCATAACATAATATATAAAATGTAAACCAACAAGAAGAATTATTGGAGAAACTAACCAGGACAACAGTCCAGCTAAAAGGCCCCCAAAGGGTGAAGCACAAAATAATGAGTTCAACATCCAGACATTAGCTAAGGAAATAATCACAGGAGTGAGTAAAGAGTTTGAAAGAATTATAATCAGAAATACAGGAACAACAAATGAGACTCTGGAAGAAAACACTATCTCAAGGTTATTAGAGAGCTAAAAGCTGAAATAGCTGAGCTAAGAACACAACCAGCTGAACAAGCTAAAACAGTATCAGAACAGGGAAACAAAATAGATGAACTCCAGAAAATAGTAGAGGGCAGAGAGAATAGAATCAATGAGGCTGAAGACAGAATTAGCAAGATCGAGGATGAATTAGAGACAACTAAAAAAGAAATAAGAGATCTCAAAAAGAGATTAAGAGATGCTGAAAACAACAACAGAGTCCTATGGGATGACTTCAAAAGAAACAATATACGCATTATTGGCTTACCAGAGGAAGAAAGAGAGGGAGAGAAAGAAAGCATCCTTCAAACCTGAAAACACCTAGAATTGCCAAAACCATCTTAAGGAAAAGAAACAGAAATGGAGGCATCACACTCCCAGACCTTAAACTATATTATAAAGCCATCATCATCAAAACAGCATGGTACTGGAACAAAAATAGGCACACAGACCAGTGGAACAGAATTGAAAGCCCAGAAGTAAATCCCAACACCTATGGGCATCTAATCTTTGATAAGGGGGCCCAAAGGATTAAATGGAAAAAGGAGGCTCTCTTCAATAAATGGTGCTGGGAAAACTGGGTTGAAACATACAGAAGAATGAAATTGAACCACTTTATCTCACCAGAAACAAAAATCAACTCCAAATGGATCAAAGACCTAGATGTCAGACCAGAAACAATCAAATACTTAGAGGAAAACATTGGTAGAACACTTTCCCACCTACACCTCAAGGACATCTTTGATGAATCAAACCCAATTGCAAGGAAGACTAAAGCAGAAACAAACCAATAGGACTACATCAAATTGAAAAGCTTCTGCACATCCAAAGAAACTATTAAACAAACAGAGAGACCCCTCACAGAATGGGAGAAGATTTTCACATGCCATACATCAGACAAGAAACTAATCACCAAAATATATAAAGAGCTCAGCAAACTTAGCACCAAAAAAGCAAATGACCCCATCCAAAAATGGGCAGAGGATATGAACAAAACACTCACCTCAGAGGAGATCCAAAAGGCTAACAAACATATGAAAAACTGCTCTAGGTCACTGATTGTCAGAGAAATGCAAATTAAGACAACACTAAGATACCACCTCACTCCTGTAAGAATGGCATACATCAAAAAGGACAGCAGCAACAAATGCTGGAGAGGATGTGGGGACAGAGGAACCCTTTTACATTGCTGGTGGGAATGTAAATTGGTACAGCCTCTGTGGAGAGCAGTCTGGAAAACTCTCAGAAGGCTAGACATGGACCTTCCATATGATCCAGTAATACTTCTCCTGGGGTTATACCCCAAGGACTCCATAACACCCAACCAAAAAGAGGTGTGTATTCCTATGTTCATAGCAGCACAATTCATAATAGCTAAAACCTGGAAGCAACCCAGGTGCCCAACAACAGATGAGTGGCTGAGAAAGCTGTGGTATATATACACAATGGAATACTATGCAGCTATCAAGAACAATGAACCCACCTTCTCTGACCCATCTTGGACAGAGCTAGAAGGAATTATGTTAAGTGAACTAAGTCAGAAAGATAAAGATGACTCATCAACAGAAGTTGATTAAGAAGATCTGAAAGGGAAACTAAAAGCAGGACCTGATCAAATTGTTAAGTAGGGCACCAAAGTAAAAACCCAGTGGTGAGGGGTGGACATGCAGCTTCCTGGGCCAGTGGGGGGTGGGAGTGGGCGGGAGGGATGGGTCACAGTCCTTTGGTGGTGGGAATGGTGTTTATGTACACTCCTAGCAAAATGTAGACATATAAATCAGTAGTTAATTAATATGAGAGGGGGAAAATCAATTGTATGTCTCAAAGTTTCTCAAAACACAAACTGAATCCTTTTAATATATAGGCTGTGTATTTGATATGCAGACTCTCTCAAAAGCCTAGACCAAGTAGATTAGAAGCATCCAATAGCACAGCTATATACAAGATACTGGATACGGTACAGCAAACCATAACAAAAGGACTTTTCAAAGTTAACCCAATTAACAAATAATGTGATGATAACATTAACTATCAATTTTCTTTTTGAACCCTAAGACAGCAGGAACCTCACATCTCCACTATAGAGCCCTACTTCCCCCAGTCCTGGAACCCTTGGATAGGGCCCACTTTCCCGTATCCATCTCCCAATCCAAACCAAATAATATTGCATCCGCCGATCACAACCTAACCAACGCAACGATTGCCACCTCAACATGCTTCACCTCAGACTGTGTCCAGAGACTTCACGTGTGGAATGACAACCCTTCAGCTTCATTACTCGGGTGAGACCTTTCCTTTTATAGTACACTCTAATTTCATCTCAGGTAGTTCACTTTCTAACAAAGTCCCATAACCTAGATATACACCAGTTTCTGTGAGAGAGAGCTTATGTTCACACGTATCCATAAACTACTGCAAAATATATACCTGAAAGCAGTAGTACACTAGAGTTTGCAGTGAGTACCTCCCTAACACTTCCTCTCCACTATTCCAAGCTTTGGGTCCATGATTGCTCAACAAATTGTTTGGCTTCATATGTTAACTCTCTTTTCAATCACCAGGTTCCAGATGCCACCAGGATGCTGGCCAGGCTTCCCTGGATTGAAGACTCCACCAATGTGTCCTGGAGCTCAGCTTCCCCAGAGACACACCTTACTAGGGAAAGAGAGAGGCAAACTGGGAGTATGGACCAACCAGTCAACGCCCATGTTCAGCGGGGAAGCAACTACAGAAGCCAGACCTTCTACCTTCTGCAACCCTCAAAGACCCTGGGTCCATGCTCCCAGAGGGCTAGAGAATGGGAAAGCTATCATGGGAGGGGGTGGGTTATGGAGATTGGATGGTGGGAATTGTGTGGAGTTGTACCCCTCCTACCTTACTTTTTTGTTCATTAATCCTTTCTTAAATAAAAAATTTAAAAAAAAAAAAGCATTCTTCAGGCCAAAATAGCTGAAAACTTCTCTAGTCTAGACAACATCAAAGACATAAAGATTCAAGAAGCCCAGAGGGTCCAAACAGAATTAACCCAGACTTAAAGACACCAAGACACATCATATTTAGAATGGAAAGGAATAAGGATAAAGAAAGGATCCCGAAGGCTGCAAGAGAAAAACAAAGAGTCACCTACAGAGGAAAACCAGTAAGATTAGCAGCAGACTTCTCCATACAAACACTACAGGCCAGAAGAGAATGGCAAGATATCTATCGAGTGCTCAATGAGAAAGGCTTTCAACCAAGAATACTATATCCTGCTAGACTGTCATTCCTAGATGGAGGCATCAAAACCTTCTCAGACAAGCAACAGGTGAAGGAATCAACCATCACCAAGCCTGCCCTGAAAGAAGTTCTGAAAGGTCTTCTATAAACAGTCAGATCATCATAAATAGGACATATATCAAAGCACTCTAAAACTCTACAAGAATGGCATTAAAATATCTTCAATCTTTGATATCAATAAGTGTCAGTGGCCTGAATTCACCTATTAAAAGACACAGAGTAGGAAGATGGATCAGAAAATACAAGCCAACAATATGCTGTCTACAGGAAACCCACCTAACTCAACAAGACAAACACAGACTTAAAGTGAAAGGATAGAAAACTAACATACAAGCCAATGAACCACAAAAAAGAGCAGGAACAGCTATTCTCAAATCTGACAAAATAGACTTTAAAATAGATAAGATTAAAAAAGACAGGAATGGACACTATTTAATGCTCTCAATCAAGAGGACTTAACAATTATTAACATCTATGCACCCACTGAGAAGCCATCTAAATGCATCCAACTTCTACTGAAAGAGCTACAGCAATCTATTAACAGCAACACAGTCATAGTAGGGGACTTCAACACCCCACTCTCTCAACTTGACAGATCATCCAGGCAGAAAATCAATAATGACATAAGGGAGCTAAATGAAGAGATAGATAAACTAGAACTATTGGACATTTTCAGAGTCATTCATCCCAAGACACTGAAATACACATTTTACTAAAATCCACATGGGTCATTCTCAAGGATAGATCATATGTTAGGCCATAAAGACAGCATCAGCAAATTCAAGAGCATTGAAATCATCCCAAGTATCTTCTCACACCACAATGGAATTAAACTAACACTTAATAATCAACAAAAGATTAGTAAGAGTCCCAAAATGTGGAAGCTCAACAGTACACTTCTTAACAACCTCTGGGTCAAAGAGGAAATCAAGGAAGAAATCAAAATGTTTTGAGAGTTCAATGAAAATGAAGACACAAGCTATCAAAATATTTGGGACACAGCTAAGGCAGTACTGAGAGGGAACTTCATGGGTATCCAAGCACACATTAGGAAACAAGAAAAAGCAAAAATAAACAGCCTGATTGCACATCTTAAAGACCTAGAAGTAGAAGAACAAAGAAACCCTAAAGCAACCAGAAGGACAGAAATCACTAAAGTTAGGGCAGAAATAAATAACATTGAGAATAAGAAAACCATACAAAAGATCAATGAAAGTAAATGTTGGTTCTTCAAAAAAGTGAACAAAATCGACAAACCTTTAGCCAGACTCACAAAACAAAAAAGGGAGATGACCCAAATAAATTGGTTAGTAAAGAAAGAGGAGATATCACAACAGACACCGCAGAAATTCAACATATCATGCGAGGCTTCTATGAACAACTATATGCCACCAAGCTAGAGAACCTGGAAGAAATGGACGATTTCCTAGACACCTAACAACTTCCAAAGCTAAATAAAGAGGAAGTGCATAACATGAACAGGCCCATCACAGCTAATGAAATTGAAACAGTTATCAAAAATCTCCCCAAAAATGAAAGTCCTGGACCAGATGGGTTTACAAATGAATTCTACAAAACCTTCAAAGAAGAACTAATACCTCTACTTTTTTTTTTTTTTTTTTTAAATATTTATTTTATTTATTTATTCCCTTTTGCTGCCCTTGTTGTTTTATTGTTGTACTTATTATTGTTGTTGTTGTTGTTGGATAGGACAGAGAGAAATGGAGAGAGGAGGGGAAGACAGAGAGGGGGAGAGAAAGATAGACACCTGCAGACCTGCTTCACCGCCTGTGAAGCGACTCCCCTGCAGGTGGGGAGCCGGGGTTCGAACCGGGATCCTTATGCCGGTCCTTGTGCTTTGCGCCACCTGCGCTTAACCCGCTGCGCTACAGCCCGACTCCCAATACCTCTACTTTTAAAAGTCTTCCAGAAGATTGAAGACACTGGAATACTCCCTGCCAGCTTCTATGAAGCTAACATCACTCTGATACCAAAAGCAGACAGGGACACAACCAAAAAAGAAAACTACAGACCAATATCTCTGATGAACATAGATGCGAAATATTGAACAAAATTCTAGCCAATCGGATACAGCAGTATATCAAAAAGATTGTTCATCATGACCAAGTGGGGCTTATCCCAGGCATGCAAGGTTGGCTTAATATATGTAAATCAATCAATGTGATCCACCACATCAACAAAAGCAAGACCAAAAACCACATGGTCATATCAATAGATTCAGAGAAAGCATTTGACAAAATACAACATCCCTTTATGATCAAAACACAGACAAAAAATGGGAATAGATGGAAAATTCCTGAAGATAGTGGAGTCTATATATAGCAAACCTACAGCCAACATCATACTCAATGGTGAAAAACTGGAAGCATTTCCACTCAGATCAGGTACTAGACAGGGATGCCCACTATCACCATTACTATTCAACATGGTGTTGGAAGTTCTTGCCATAGCAATCAGGCAGGAGCAAGGTATTAAAGGGATACAGATTGGAAGAGAAGAAGTCAAACTCTCCTTATTTGCAGATGACATGATAGTATACACAGAAAAACCTAAGGAATCCAGCAAGAAGCTTTTGGAAATCATCAGGTAATACTACGGTAAGGTGTCAGGCTATAAAATTAACATTCAAAAGTCAGTGGCATTCCTCTATGCAAACACTAAGCTAGAAGTAATTGAAATCCAGAAATCAATTCCTTTTACTATAGCAAGAAAAACAATAAAATATCTAGGAGTAAACCTAACCAAAGAAGTGAAAGACTTGTAGACTGAAAATTATGAGTCACTACTCAAGGAAATTGAAAAAGACACAAAGAAGTGGAAAGATATTCTATGTTCATGGGTTGGTAGAATTAACATCATCAAAATGAATATACTACCCAGAGCCATATACAAATTTAATGTTATCCCCATCAAGATCCCAAGCACATTTTTTAGGAGAATAGAAAAATTCTACAAATGTTTATCTGGAGCCAGAAAAGACCTAGAATTGCCAAAACAATCTTGAGAAAAAAGAACAGAACTGGAGGCATCACACTCCCAGATCTCAAACTGTATTATAGGGCCATTGTCATCAAAACTGCTTGGTACTGGAACATGAACAGACACACTGACCAGTGGAATAGAATTGAGAGCTCAGAAGAGAGCCCCCACACCTATGGACATCTAGTCTTAGACAAAGGGGCTCAGACTATTAAATGGGGAAAGCAAAGTCTCTTTAACAAATGGTGTTGGAAACAGTGGGTTGAAACATGCAGAAGAATGAAACTCAACCACTGTATTTCACCATATACAAAAGTAAATCCCAAGTGGATCAAGGACTTGGATGTTAGACCACAAACTATCAAATACTTAGAAGAAAATATTGGCAGAACTCTTTTCCGCATAAATTTTAAAAACATCTTCAGTGAAACGAATCTAATTACAAAGAAGACTAAGGCAAGTATAAACCTATGGGACTACATCAAATTAAAAAGCTTCTTCACAGCAAAAGAAACCACTACCCAAACCAAGAGACCCCTCACAGAATGGGAGAAGATCTTTACATGCCATACAAGACAAGTGGTTAATAACCAACATATATAAAGAGCTTGCCAAACTCAACAACAAGATAACAAATAAACCCATCCAAAAATGGGGGGAGGACATGGACAGAATATTCACCACAGAAGAGATCCAAAAGGCCGAGAAACACATGAAAAAATGCTCCAAGTCTCTGATTGTCAGAGAAATGCAAATCAAGACAAGATACCACTTCACTCCTGTGAGAATGTCATACATCAGAAAAGGTAACAGCAGCAAATACTGGAGAGGGTGTGGGGTCAAAGGAACCCTCCTACACTGCTGGTGGGAATGTAAATTGGTCCAACCTCTGTGGAGAACAGTCTGGAGTACTCTCAGAAGGCTAGACATGGACCCAGCCTATGATCCTGCAATTCCTCTCCTGGGGATATATCCTAAGGAACCCAACACATCCATCCAAAAAGATCTGTGTACACATATGTTCTTTGCAGCACAATTTGTAATAGCCAAAACCTGGAAGCAACCCAGATGTCCAACAACAGATGAGTGGCTGAGCAAGTTGTGGTCTATATACACAATGGAATACTACTCAGCTGTAAAAAATGGTGGTGACTTCACCGTTTTCAGCTGATCTTGGATGGACCTTGAAAAAATCATGTTGAGTGAAATAAGTCAGAAACAGAAGGATGAATATGGGATGATCTCACTCTCAGGCAGAAGTTGAAAAACATGATCAGAAAAGAAAACAGAAGTAGAACCTGAAATGGAATTGGCGAATTGCACCAAAGTAAAAGACTCTGGGGTTGGGGGGGAGAATACAAGTCCAGGAAGGATTCAGAAGACCTAGTGGGGGTTGTATTGTTATATGGGAAACTGGGGAATATTATGCATGTACAAACTATTGTACTTACTGTTGAATGTAAAAGATTAATTCCCCAGTAAAAAAAATAGTACTAAAAAATAAATAAATAAATAATAAAAAATAAATAAATAAAAAGTTACATTGCAATGGTTTCATATATAGCATTTTATTCTCTAATAGAAAATAAGGGACATAGTAGATGATCATTAATATTTTAAAAAGCTTTAAAGTGAATTGCCTTCCGTAAATGGTTTGATATTTTTCAGAGTCCCTGCTGTCTTGTTGACTCTTCAATCCTAGTAAATATCACAGCCAAAGAGTTCCAGGCGAAGAGCAATACTTTGATTCCATGTTTTAGGGATAATACGGATAAATCTGGAAATAATTGGGGGGTTAAAAAAATTCTTCACTTGGCCTTTTATATTAATGTTTCCTTCAAAAATCTGAAAACAAAATTAGAAAAATTCATTAATGATGGCACAATGGGTATAAAAATCTTACAGATTATTCTTACCCTTTTAGATTAAACTGAGGACATAAAAAAATAGCAGTGATGTCACCACAGCTATAATCCTTAACTGATTATGAAATAGCACACTAGACAGATCCCCTTCAGGATTTTTTAATGCAATGAGGCAAAAATATCAACCTATTAGTTTTGCCTCTGCTTGCATTTTAAAATTACATAACTAGGGTTCTTTAGGTTGCCAAATGTTGCAGGACATTATCCTCCTTGTATGTAAGGATAACACCTATTTTGCTTAATAATAACATAACATAATCTGAAGTGATGCTCTGAAACAGCTAAAAAACTCTCTGCTCAAGTGGTCCTTTGGCAAAACGGGAACAATAACAGTTTACCTCCCAGGAGTTGTAATGATTTATAAAGAATATATAGTTATTTTCAGATAGTCAGTTAGTTACTACCAGCATTTAAAATAAAATGCAACCAGAGGCTGGGAGGTGGCTCAGCAGGTGGACAACACATGCCTTCTATGACAGATCTTGTGTTCAAAAATAAAAAAATAAAATGCAACTATGTGTTTTAATTAATTCTTTCTAGCACATGCCCTATATCTTTAACTAAACTGTTTTTGATGCCTCAGTTTTTCTGTGAACCTTCAGCATTTTCCCAAGATTCATGTAGCAGAAGTTAAATTTGTTCATGACACTGATGCTATTCCTACTGTGAGAACATGTAGCACAGAGAGAAATACAACAAACCAATTCAATCAAGCAAACTAGCAACTCAAGGGCTGCAAAATAAAGACAGACAGGCTTAAATTCATTAACCGATCCAGGATGAGCAATTTAATAAATGTTTATCTTCTTGTCTACTGCCTCTACTTTGTCCAACCCAATCCCCCCACTGATCCCAGCCCAATTCCTATTCCTGGAATATTAGTCTCAGTATATAAACCTATTATATTTGCCTCTGGTTGCATTTTAAAACTACAGAACTAGGAATTTTGTAGCATAACAAAGTTTTGCAGGAGATTATCCTCCTTGTATGTAAGGATAACACCTATTCTGCTTAATAATAGCCTAACATAAAATTTCATTAGCACAAGTGTCTAATGAACTACAAACAACAAATGTATCTGGAATTAATTACAATTGAAGGATTTCTAGATGTCTTTATTGTCTTCCTCAAATTCATACATGGAAACCAATGGGATGGAATTAGAAAATGGGGCTTTTGGATGGTGTATAGGATGATGGGGTTAGATTGGGTGATGTGCCCAGGACAGGATTAAAATTCTTATAAAGAGGATTCAGCCTGGGAGGTGGTGTAGTGGATAAAGGATTGGACTATCCTGTGCTTGATCTCCAGTGATAAGCTGGTCTCTTTCTTCTCCCTTTTCATGTTAAATAAATCTTGAAAGAGAGAGAAAGAGATGCAGGTGACATCTCTTTCTGTATGGTGGGCCTAAGGAAGGCCATTAGGAATGCAGTCAAGCTGGAAGATCAGCAAGAATATACATTGCTAACACCCTGATCTCTAAGCCCCAGAACTGTGAGAAATAGGCATGTATGTTGCTGAATCACCCAGTCTTTAGTGGTTTTATTATGGCAACCCAAGCCAACTAGCATCTGCTCCACCATTTTTCTTTTTCCCCCACAGCACTTATCAGCTCTGGTACAGGAAACTGAATCAGGGATTTTTTGGAGCCTCAGGCACAAGTGTCTTTTTGCATAGCCATTATGCTATCTATCCCACTCACATCTTTCTAGATCAAAACTAAGTAAGCCTCATGCCATCCCTGGATTTTTTTGTTGTTGTTGTTGAATTTCACAGAGGCTCTACCAAAACAGGAAGTTAGTGTGTGATCCCTGCCCCCAGACTGGGACCTTGCAGAGCTAAGATTCAGAAAATGTAGAGGTGGAACCTATCAGGAACCTATTTGTATAACACTGGGCACAGTTCTCATCATTGCATAGATTTCCAATTGCTCTCCTTTCGCCTAAGCGGCCCCAGTACCTTGTCTACCATGGAGGACTTGTGCCTGTAAGGTTTCCATTCCACTCCCTGGTAGCTATACTGGATGGTGTAACTCTTCACATACATCTCAGAAGACAGAGATTTACAGCCTTGAGTGATGATGGCAGTTATCTTCTTGACAGTGAGCAGATCAATCTGTAACCACTGCTTATTGTTGTTTGCCTGTGGAAATGATGTGAACACACAGATAAGACAGATGTTAACACCTTCGCATTTTTAAAGCAAGATACTCAGAAGTGCATAGAGTTCAAAGAATTTCTTTTCTCTCATTCTTTAGGATTCCCACTCACCCAGAAATTTTCCTTGTTCTTTTTGATTTGTGCAATAATACATATATATAACTCTGTTGGGTTATTTCACACTTTATACAACACTTACTTCTTTACTTGTTAGTGTCCTGGACTCAGAGGACAGGGACTTACTTGGTTTTGTTTCTAGGTACTTACCTTGATGCAGAGCATATGGGGTTCCACAGTTATGGGTTATATAATTAATTAATTAATATATTTTACATGAAAATATTAAATTGACAAATAATCTGTCAATACTATTCTCCTTAGCAAGCTTGTTTAAATATTATGATACTGGGGCCAGGCAGTAGCACACCTGATTGAGCACACATTACAATGTATAGAGATCCAACTACAAGCCCCAATTCCTACCTTCGGGGGAGGGGGGTGGGGGAGCTTCATAAATGATGACCTAGATCTGCAGGTTTCTCTTTTTCTCTCTCCCTCTCTACCTCCCCCTCCTTTCTCAACTTCTTTATGTCATAACAAATGAATGAGAGGGAGAGGGAGAGAGAGAGAGAAAAAGAGAGAGAGAGATAAAGAGAGAGAGAGAAGGAAAAATTTGCCTCTGGGTGCTGTGGATTTGTTGTGCAGGCATAGAGCTCTAGAAATATGCCTGGTGGCAATAAACAATAAAATAGAATAAATTCTTTTTAAAAAATATTTATTTATTCCCTTTTGTTGCCGTTGATGTCTTATTGTTGTTGTTATTGTTGCCATTGTTGTTGGATAGGACAGATAGAAATCAGTCAAGAAAGGAGGGGAAGACAAAGATAGACACCTGCAGACCTGCTTCACCACCTGTGAAGCGACTACCCTGCAGGTGGGGAGCCAGGTGCTCGAACCGGGATCCTTACACAGGTCTTTGGGCTTTGCGTCACGTGTACTTAACCCGCTGCGCTACTGCCTGACTCCCTAAAATAGAGTAAATGCTATGATACTGCTGAAGGAAGAACTAGAATATCCTCTCTGTTTAACTTATGCTAGAAAAATCCTTCTTTTTCCATTGCTAATGTCAAATAGAAGCAGGGGTCCAGGAAGGCAGCAAAGCAGTTAAAGAAATAGATTGTTGTCTACGGGCATACCACCCTGAACACACCCGATCTCGGAAGAAATAGATTATGTCTGAAAAGTGGACATCCCAGATTCAATCCCAGTAGCACTATATGCAAAAGTTGAGGAGTGCTTTGGTCAAGGAAAGAAAGGGCGAGAGGAGGGGAGGGGAGAGGAGGGGAGGAAAGAAGAAAGTTTAATTTATTCTTTTTCTGATATTTCAAATCAGTATCTTATTAGAAAGATCCATTGCAGACACACCTAGTGCTTGATACAACAGAGTAATTGTCCTGTCTGACTGAATGTCTAATCATGTGTTTGGTGATATGCATTTTGAGAAAGAGGACAAGATTGAGTCTTAAGAGTAATCTGAGATGCATTTTTACCTTTGGGAACTTTATTTACTGTCCTATAGTTGAATTGATATGAAATACTATTGATATATTTCCCCAGTATTTCTTATTTAGAAGTGTAAGTATGTATGTGTGTACATGCACATAAATATTACACGCTGTATGTTTTTTTTTTTTTTAGCAAATTGCATCAAAATTGTCATGGTAGTTCCTTTTTTGTTAATTTTGTAACACCCTCTAGTGACATCTGGCAGTATCCTGGTGTGTCTTCAAATCAGGGTAGTTCTGTTAATACTGAGTACATTAACTAGAGGGTTTTCATAGACAAAGTGATCAAGACACTATATTGTATGAATACATAAACTTGAATTTTTCTATCTCTGTAAGGAGAACCTAGGGCCTTGGGATACCTCACCAGGGAACAGGCCTGCTTTTCCATGCTTGTGACTTGGGTTTGAGCCACCACCCAGAGGGAAGCTTAGTGGTTCCCCACTCTCCCTCTATATATCTCTCTCTCTGTCACTGGGGCTCAGTGTTGACACTACAAATCCACTATTCCTGGTGGCCATTTTTTATTCTATTTTATTGGACATGTCCAAGAGAAATGAGAGGGGAGGGGAGATAAAGAGGGACAGAGAAAGATAGACACCTGCAAACCTACTTTGCCGCTTGTAAAACGTCCTAGCTACAGATGGGGAGCCAGGGCTCAAACCCTGCTCCTTGCATGGATCCTTGCACTTAGTATTATGTATGCTTAACCAGGTGTGCCACCATCTGGCCCCTGGTTTCTGTTTCAATCTGAAAAAGTTGGCCCAGAGTAGTAAAGCCCCAGTGATAACAATAAATTGAAGATAAATTAATAAATTCTGGATTGGGAGATAGCTCATCTGGTGGAGTGTGTACATTACTATGCACAAAGATCTTGGTTTGAGCAAAAGGCATCCCATGGAAAGTCCCATGAATGGCTGAATCATACTTTGGTGTCCTTTATCACTCTAAATCTCTGACTGAAATTTTAAAGAAGGGGAGAAAAAGTCCTCTGGGAGCAGTGGAATCACACAGGCACAAGGCCCTGGATGGTAAAAATAAATAAATATAAAATAAATTTAAAAATTAAATAGACTTTATAAAGAAATTTCATCTAATAGTTTAAGTGACACAAATTGGTCTGAAATTTCAGATTTGAAATGACAGCATTAAAAATTAAAATTAACATCACACTCTTGGAACCTTTATCGCATCATGGAGACTATGAGCAAATTAAATGCAAAGAAAAACTTATATGCTATTAAGAGGAGGTTGGAGTGTCAAAGTGAAACCATAAACAGGTCTGAAGTGTTGTTGGGAAAAGCTGGATGGCATTCTCTCTTTAACATTTCTTTTGCTTATACTGTATACATGTGCACATAAGCATAATATTAACATGCTTATTATCTTAACTTCTCTGGTTCTCAGTTCTCTCTATAAAATTAAGTGCTTGGGCTGCTTCAAATGGTGAAAGTAACACTGATCTCTTAAACAATGGAATTCTGAATGCCTCCAGACTAAGTTAAATGATTTAATTTCTCTTGTATTTAGACTAAATGCTTTGTAAAATTCCTCACTGTTCTAACAGTATGTGATTCTAGGAAGGAAGACAGGAGGATAGAAATAAAGATCTTGGATTGTTAACTGACAGGATCATTCTGATTTCTAAAGTCGGGTGAAGAGTAAAATAAAAGTAGTCATCTATTGGGGGTCGGGCGGTGACTCAGTGGGTTAATCGCATGTGGCGCAAAGCGCAAGGACTGGTGTAAGGATCCCAGTTTGAGCCCCCGGCTCCCCACCTGCGGGGGAGTTGCTTCACAAGCGGTGAAGCAGGTCTGCAGATGTCTATCTTTCTCTCCCCTTCTCTGTCTTCCCCTCCTCTCTCCATTTCTCTCTGTCCTATCCAACAACGAACAACATCAACAATGGTAATAATAATAACCACAACGAGTCTACAACAACAACAAGGGCAACAAAAGGGGGAAAAATGGCCTCCAGGAACTGTGGATTCATGGTGCAGGCACCGAGCCCAGTAATAACCCTGGAGGGGAAAAAAAAAAAAAGTAGTCACCTATTAACAGTTATCATAAAGCTACATCACTTGAATTATTTGGGCAAACATAAGGGTCAGTACTAACCTCTGGAAGGTGTTATTTACTTAGATTATTTATTTATTGCCACCAGAGTTATCACTCAGACATGGTGCCTGAATGGTGAATCCACTACTCCTGGTGGCCATTTTTATTTTTTCTTTCCTCCCCTTTCTTCCTTCCTTCCTTCCTTCCTTCCTTCCTTCCTTCCTTCCTTCCTCCCTCCCTCCCTCCCCCCTCCCTTCCTTCCTTCCTTCCTTCCTCCCTTCCTTCCTTCTGTCCTTCCTTCCTTCCTCCTTCCCTCCCTCCTTACTTACCTACCTACCTGCCACCTACTTACCTACCTACCTACCTACCTACCTACCTACCTACCTTTCTCTCTTAGATAAAAATAGAAATTCCGAGGGAAAGGAAAGATAGGGAGAAAGAGATACTCTTGCAGCACAGTTTCACCACCTGTGAAGCTGAGCCAGTCAGAGCAAGAAGTATCAAGTTAGCAGATATCCTATATCCACAGACTTAGGATCCTGATCTACAGAGACAAGAAGTACATCCCATGCCTGCAACCCCGCCCCCCACCCAGTCCCACCCCGCCGCACACTGTGCTCCTAGTAGATAGAGTGTTTTTCATCTATAAGGCTGAAAGAGCTTCAGATACCTGAGCTTGCCAGGCATTCACTCGGCCTTGGGCATTGAGACGGGCCCGAGAGGGTTCCCAGTAATCTCCCCACCAAGATTTTTTGAAGGACGACGCTGTGATCTGCTTGTTTTCTATCTTTCCACTCTCCATACCCAATGGTGTGGAGCATCCTGTTAAAAGAAATAAATGTGACAAAGAAATGAGCATCCCTGCTCAGGTGAAATCAGCACTCCCTGCATGGCATTTCCTCCTGCACAGACAAGAAATGGTTGTTACTACTACGTAATATCAGAACAGTCATTTATTTAAGTGCCCAAACTATTCTCAGGCTTTCTGTGTGTTATTTAATGCTTCAAATGACATTTATCTTACAGGCAAGCAAATGGAAGCTGTCTAAGCAAAAGTAATGTTTCAAGTTGACACTGCTGGAAGAATCAGAAACTAAATTTAAGCCCAGTCAATTTGATATCAAATACCATATTGTAAACATCTAGACTCATTTTTCACCTCTACAGAGTTATGGAATCTTCTTTGGTCTTTGTTTTGAGGCAGACAATACTCCTAAACTATCTAGGTATATAAGAACATACCCTTTTTCTACTAACAAAAATAAGATATAGGAAAAGCTTGATAGTTACATTTAGTCTTTTATTTTCAACTTCTTGAGTGATTTTGACAAGTGTGAATTTGAATATTGTGAGCTGATTTGTGAATGTAAGCTATCAATACTGTGTTTTACTGACATGAGAGACTTCTTTTTGAAGTGATGCCTTACTTTTTTCATAAACATTTTAAGAAGAAGAAAACCAACTATCACTACTGCTGCTAATACTACTTATGCAAATACCAAGAAAGTAAAGAGGGAGCAGGGATATAGCTCCATGGTAAAGTATATGCCTTGAATATATAGTGCCCTGAGATGATGCCCAGCACCAAAACAAAAAAAGAAGAAGGAAAAACAGGAAGAGGAAGTAGGAGAAGAATAAAGAGAAGAAATAGGAACAAGAAGGAAATAGGAAGAGATGAAGGAAAAGGAAGGAAGAGGTAAGAAAATGAGGGGGAAAAAGAAAGAGAAAGGAAAAGGAAGGAGGAGGAAGTAGGAAAAAGAAAAGTTTATTTTAAGTAATACTTCTTGTACAGGAAATTGAGGCTTAAATAAATTAACTGAATTGAATGTCACATCTAAGTGCAGCTTGATTCTGATCTTAACAAAACATTTACAGGGGTCAGGTAGTGCAAAGACCCATGTTCAAACCTCTGGTGCCCACCTGCAGGGGGAAGCTTCATGAGCAGTGAAGCAGTGCTGCAGGTCTCTCTTTGCTGTCTGCTCCTGCTTCTGCTCCTGGCAGCCATGTTTTCCATTTTATTGGATAGGACAGAGAGAAATTGAGAGAAGAGAGGGAGATAGAGAGGAAGACAGAAAGATAGACACCTGCAGACCTTCTTCATCATTTGTGAAGCAGATGGGGAATTAGGGGCTCAAATCCAGATTCCTGCATGGGTCCTTGCACTTAGTATTATGTGTGTTTAACTAGGTGTGCTACTGCCCAGCCTGCCCGCCCTTCCCCTCTCTGTCTGTCTGTCTGTCTCTCTCTCTCTTTCTTCTCAATTTTTCTCTGTCCTATCAAAGAGAAGAAAAAAAAATCACATATTCTAGGTGTGAAGAAAAAAAATAGTGCTCTATAAACCTGTTTCAGAGTGTTCCTGCCTGTATACAATTTGCATTTTGTGTGGGAAATGCTCATTTCTGTAGTCCTTATGCATGGCAAGACTGTGATCGACTATTAATTTACTTTGCTGAGAAACCAAGCCCAAAGTTCAGCTACTTCCTTCACGGCGAGCCTTGGCTGTTTCCCTCTGTATGTAATTTCCCAAAAGATGGGCCTAGCAACTCTCAGGCATGCAAATCACCTATATTTACCTAGATGACTACCTAGCTTTATTGGTACCACAGATTCCACGACATCTCCTGAAAAAAAGAACAGTTTACAGAGAAAAAACTTAGGTACCTACATAGAGAGTGAGCCAATATAGAATCCAATCAAGGTTTTAGGAAGTTGGAAAGCAGATTTATATTTTAGAAATGCTCACTGAACACCCAACATTTGGCAGTCATGTAGATACTTTCACTTAAGTCTAGTCTAAGAAGCTTGGAAGACTTTGTTTTTATTAAAATCTTTTATTTTATTGAGAGAAAAAGATACACAGGGGTAAGGGAAAGGAGGGAGGGAGACTGGCCAGAACACTGCTCAACTCTGCCTTATTGTGGTGCTCAGGAATTGAACCTGGGATCTCAGAGCCCAAGACTCAGGCATGAAAGTCTTTTGCATAAGTATTATGCTGTCTCCCCAGCCCTGCCTAGTAGACTTCTTCTTCTTCTCCTCCTCCTCCTCCTCCTCCTCCTCCTTCTCCTTCTCCTTCTTCTTCTTCTTATCATTGAGATGCAGAGGGAGAGAGAGACAGAGAGACAGAGAGAAACACCAGAGCATTGCTCAGCTCTGGCTTATGGTGGTGTGGGGGATTGAACCTGGGACTTTGGAGCCTCAGGCATGAGAGTCTGTTTGCATAACCATTATGCTGTCTCCCCCACACATAATTTTCTTTTTTTTTTTATTATCTCTATTTATTGGGTAGAGACAGCCAGAAATCAAGAGAGAAGGGGTTGACAGAGAGGGAGAGAGACAGAGAGACACCTGCAGCACTGCTTCACCACTTGCAAAGCTTTCCTCTTGCAGGTGGGGACCGGGGGCTCAAACCTGGGTCTTTGCACATTGTAATAGTGTGCTCTACCAGGTGCACCACCGACCGGCCCCTTGACTTCTTTTTTAATGAAAATTATATTAGTTTGATTTGTGTCACACAATTATAAACTACTCCCTCTGTAAGTCTATCATTTATTTCATTTACTTGCTTATTGCATATATAAATATTTAAAATATGTATTATATTTTAAATAAAATGTTTTACATTGATAATTCTATTTCAAAAATATAATTAGCCATATTTTACCTAGGAGATACTTACTTTTTAAACTTAATTTAGGTTGTTTTTTTTTTCAATTTGTGGGGCCCAAGAGAGCCCCTTATATTCACTCATATTTAGTTTTAAAATTTGGGTTACAAGATTGTAGGATTACAGAGTAGAATTTTAAGAGTGAAACTTACCTGGAATCTCAGATTGTTCTTATGAAAGATGGGCTGATGGAGGTAGGTCTGAGGAGCATTAGGAAAATGTCTGGGTCACCCAGGCAGAAAGATGATGCCTTCTCTAACTGGTAGAGCCTGTATTAATCTAGATCATACAGAGCATTCATCTGAGCAGAACCTCTGTCCCACAAAGCATTTTCTAAGAGCCTAAGGAATTAATAACTAAACACTCTACCTAGAGCTCCCAAACTGTACTTTTTCTGAGTAACAGTGAGAAAATAACTACATCTCTGCTTCTTACCATTAACTTCACAGCCTTGCAGCTCCATTCGAAGAGCAGGTTTGTTATAGGACAAGGTAGGAGAGATCCTAATATATCTAGCCATGATAGGTGGGTCGAACTGGTTCTCTTTTATCGAAGAGGCATCTGAATTTCCAACAAAATACTAGAGGAAAATAAGAAAGCTTAATTAAGAAACATTTCTCTGTTAAGTGATTTTATAATAAAAATTTGATTTAATTTTACATTGAAATACTACATCTTCCTGTGACCTGTATCAAATTAAGACAGTCTTTAAAATAACTGGGGCTACTTTTACTTCAGGAAGAGGAGCTAAATATATTTGGTCCTATTCCTTCTATTAAGTATTGTGGGAAACATGAGGAGAGTGAAGGGTGGGTGAAGAGAAGGCAGACTGGTTAGGCTTCTAGAGACCTGAAGAATGCAATGGTGGTGGGCTCCCAGATTTGTTTGCTGCCTCCTTATCCCAGACTTGGAAGTGAAATGACCAGGACAAATCTTATGAGTGCAGAACAAAAGCACACCAGAAAAATATTGTTCTTTGGAGCCATAGGACCAGGAAAAAGCAGCCTAGTAAAACAGACAAATTTCAGACAATAATTGATCTACTTCAACCAAAAAATCATTGGGTGGTAATGCTCACACATTACAGTACATAAGGACCCAGGCTCAAGCCTCCAATCCCCTCCTATTGGGAGGAAGCTTCACAAACAGTAAAACAGTGTTGCAGGTATCTCTCTCCCTCCCTCTCACCCTCCCTCCCTCTCTATTTCCCCCTTCTCTCTCAATTTCTCTGTTTCTATTTTAAGTAAATAAGGAAATAGTAAAATGGTAAATTATTTACAGGTAATATGAAACCTCTTCAAGGTTATCATTAGAGTAGGGGTTAATACTATCAGGGTTATCATTGGAGTTAATAGGGGTTAATACTATCAGGGTTATCATTGGAGTTAATAGGGGCTAATACTATTCAAGGTTATCATTAGAGTAGGGGTAGATAGCATAATGATTATGCAAAGAGACTCTCACACCTGAGGCTCCAAAGTCCCAGGTTCAATCCTCTGCAGTACCATAAGCCAGAGTTAAGCAGTGCTCTGGTTTAACTATATATATATCCTAAAGACTCAGTCATATCCATCCAAAAGGATATGTGTACATTTATGTTCATAGTAGCACAATTCATGATAGCCAAAACTTAGAAACAACCTAGGTGCCCAACAACAGATGAATGGCTGAGAAAGTTGTGGTATATATACTGTGGAATACTAATCAGCTATTAAGAATAAGAACCCACCTTCTCTGACCCATCTTGGATGGAGCCAAAAGGAATTATGTTAAGTGAGATAAGTCAGAAAGACAAAGATGGGTATGGGATGATCCCACTCATAAATAGAAGTTGAGGAAGAACAGAAAGGGAAATGCAAAGCAGAATTTAACTGAGTTTGAAATATTACACCAAAGTAAAAGACTCTGGGTGGGGGGAGGGTAGATTTTCAGCTTCACTAGAGGGGGGTGTGAGTAGGGACACAGACCTTTGGTGGTGGGGATAGTATTAATATACACTCCTATTAACTTATAGTCTTATAAATCACTAATAAAACATATAAATAAAAATTTTCATTATCATAATGGCATAATGGCTTTTTGCATACAACTGGCATATTTAGGGAAGGGGCCTGAAAGGAGAGGAAGCAAACACTGTTACAATTAGGTAGCTGGGAAGGACCTTCCTAGTCAGAGCTGAGTCCTTTGGCAATCTGGTTAGAGAAACTTACTCTTCATACATGGCAAAAAGAAAAAGAAAAATGCTGATACTTCATCTACCTTGACAATTCTGTATTAACACTACTGCATTATCCTGGAACATTGAAATAAAAAACAAAATCAAAAGACAGTAACATTGTGTTCCAGGAGATAGGACAGTGCGTTGAGTGACAGACTTTGAATGCCTGTTTTATCCTTGGTACCACATATGCCAGAGTGATATATTCTCTCTCTCTCTCTCATACACACACACACACACACACACACACACACACACACACACACACACACACAATAAACCTATAAAGGATAACTAAAAAAACCTTGGAAGCCAGTTTTTAGCATGAGCTTCTTAAGGCAGAATTGTCAAGGTAGATGAAGTATCAGCATTTTTCTTTTTCTTTTTGCTATGTATGAAGACCATGACTTCTATTCTGTTGTTCCTTCTTTGCTAATCTTATAAGTCTGGGAATTTAGTGTGCTAATGAAATGAGTTTATTTTTCAAGTTTTGTGGAGTTATCCCTTTAATATGTGATACACAGATCCATTGTTGGACTACTATCCTCTGTAAAGTCCAAAGAAAACCATATTTCTAAAGTGTCCAAAGTTATTTTTTCAAAAGATGGAGAGATAGGTTTAGTTTATGTCAGACAAAACATAGATCCCTGGGTGAACTTTGAGAATCAGAGACGAAAACTGCAACAGACCATCACATTCTCGGTACTGTTCCCTTTGAAGATCTGCCAGTGTGTCTGATCAGAGCTGTAGGCCACATAGAACTCAGTGGTGTAGTAGGACTTCAGGTAATGCTTGGCACCTTGAGTCTGGATTCCTGTGAGTAAAACTTCTCTTTGCATGTCCACCTGCCATACAGCAAGGTCATTAAACATAATTGTCTAGATCAGCAAGTCACATATTGCTTTAACTCCTTCTACAACCATTTTCCTTTAGAATTAAAGGGTCTACACTGAAGGTCTTATCAATCTAATTAAATAGAGGCAATCCAATTTTGAACACAGTCCCTGGCTTCAAATCCTAACTAGCTGGGTATGACCACAGGAAGTCAGTCAGCCCTCTGTGTCTTAGTTGTTTCTATCTGTAAATGGGAAGTCACTAGAAATCACTTCAATGGATTCTTTTTGAATATGTTATTTAATAAGATCAGTACCCAGCACCTAGAAATGCTACTTCCCCTCACCACACTTCAAGAATAATACCTGGGTCCATGTTCCCAGAGGGATAAAAAATAGGAAAGCTTTCAAGGGAGGGAATGGGATACAGAACTCTGGTGGTGGAAATTGTATGAAATTGTACCCCTTTTATCCTATAGTCTTGCTGATATTTTTTACTTTATAAATAAATTAATAACAATTAAAATATATTATGCTTGTTAAAAGTAACAACAAAAAAGAATAATACCAAGGAATTATTAGACTACTGCCATTGTTATCATTAACCATAGCAGTGAATATTAGCAGTCACCTGATAATATTCACGCAAGACATACCTGGATCCATGGCTTAGAGTCAAATTCTTCTGAAGGCTTTTCTGCAATCCAGGCATTATATGACCCACCATTGTTTAGTCTTGCTAAATTTGGCTTCCAATAATCTAAAAGAAGAAGTTAAAGTTATTCTGAATTAAAATGAAAACTACCAAACAAATAACAATTTCTTATGTAGTTCCAGTAGAAAAGCTGATTCTAGGAGAACTTTCTGTTGCACTTAGAAGCCCAGGCTCCACTTCTGAGTGAGTCCATGATTATGATGTCTTGGCTTTGGGTCTTTGCTGGGTCAGCTGTCAGTTACCACACCCACCTCCTTTCTTGCCTATGGGTCCTGTTTCTCAGTATGTTGATGTGATTGCTGCTGAAAGAGGCTGCCTAGTAGAAAGACATGGCAAGAATTTATGGATGCCTGTGACCCCATATAATTGAGCTCTGGATCTTGGGAACAGTTTTTAAGCAGAATGTGGAATTTTAGGAGGAGTTCCTTACACACTTTGGGTGCACAACAGGTTTCTTGAGTAGATGAATGATTGATATAGCAAAGGATCCTATTGATGGGGACTGTAATTTCTGACCAATAAGATTTTGTAGATCTGGCTAGAGTATTCATATTGGCTCAAACCCAGAATGAGGATGAATGGAGAGAGATTTGAAAGAGGCAAATGGTCATAAGAGCAAGATGTCTACTCTTGCTCAAGCTCTACTAAAAGGTTGAAGTGCCTAGTTGGAGATTCCAAGCATCTCTTGCTCTTGTATGAGAAAGGAAGGGTGTGTGTGTGTGGGAGAGGTGGTGGTGGTGGTAACATACTTTGAGATCATTATGTACTGGAGAAGTGGTAGTGATAAGAGTATGCCAAACAGACAACCTCACCAAAGTGCCCCAGAACCCCACCTCCCCAGAGCCCGCCCCACAAGGGAAAGATAGAAACAGGCTGGGGGTATGGATTGACCTGCCAATGCCCACGTCCACTGGAAAAGCAATTACAGAAGCCAGACCTCCCACCTTCTGTGCTCCATATAGATCTTGGGTCCATACTCCTAGAGGGATAAAGATCAAGGAACCTTCCAATGGAGGAGATGGGATATGGAACTTTGGTGGTGGAAACTGTGTGGTGTTGTACCCCTCTTATCCCATAATCTTGTCAATCATTATTAAATTACTAATAAAAAAAGTATGCAAAAAGGTCTTTTGCTCCTTCCTTTGTAAAATGAGCACTCCAGATAAAGCTGCTTTACTATATTGTACTAGAGAAAAATCTGGAGATCAAAGACCCATTGAGTAGGAAGACTGTCATGTGTGGTTTTATAGGCTTTACACTGCACAATTATAGGAGGTGCATTTCCTAGGTTATGATACTACTACTTACTCAAATACTCAGAAGCCTTGATCTGTGGATCAGTTATGAGCCCAGTACTTAGTCCCATTGGCATCTTGCATTCTTTAAAAAAAAATCATTTCTGCTTAGAAAATACACAACATAATCAAAACTCCATAACTATAGATTGTATCTCTGGTGGGTCAGACACTATATATGATATGTTTGATCATAAAATGGCAAATACACTGTAATTTTTTAGCTCCCCACTCCCTGAACTAGCCAAATTGATTATTTAATAGAAACATTGTATCTAGGAAAATACTCTCAGTTGATAGAACACAGCACTTGATTGCCTAAAATTTCCAGTTCAGTCCCCAGCATCTCATATCCCAGAGTGGTGCCCTGGCTTCTCTTTTTCATTCTCTCTATCTCTCTTGCCTCCAGGGTTGTCACTGGAGCTAGGTGCCTGCACTACGAATCCACTACTCCTAGTGACCACTTTTTTTTCTTTCCCATTGCTGTTGTTACTGTTGCTGCTGTTGTTGTTGGACAGGACAGAGAAAACCTGAGAGCAGGGGGAAGACAGAGAGGGAGAGAAAGACACCTATAGACCTGCTTCACCACTTGTGAAGCAAACTCCCCCCCACCCCATGCTGGTGGGGAGCCGGGGGCTCAAACCAGGATTCTTGCACCAGTCCTTGTGTTTCACACTAGTCCTTGAGCTTCACACCTTGGCTTCTCTCTCTCTTTCTCTCTCTCTCTCACACACACACGCACATGCACACGCACACGCACACGCACACGCACACACACACACACACAATAAATCCTTAAGTCACAAGTAGTGACACCTTGGAGTAAAGGAGCTGAATTCTTGAAATCCAATTATTTAATAACTTTTAAACTGATTTCCATTTGCTTCTCTCTCTTGCTTTCTTCCTTCCCTGCTTTCTTTATTTCTCACTCTCTTTCTCACTCGTTCTTTCTTTCTTTTCCAGGACATCACTGCTCTAGGATGACTTTTGTTTTTCACATATAAACAGAGAAGCAAAGAGAGAAAGGAAGAGAAAGAGGGAGAGAAGGAGAGAGAAATAAAGAAACCATAGCACTGAAACTTCCTTTAATGTGGGTGGGAGCCAGGCTTGAACCTGGGTTGTGTACATGGCAAAACAAAGCACTATCCAAGTCAACTGTTTTACTGGCCTGTCTGCTTGTTTCTTAAAATAAGGCATTTCTCAATATAAGTACTATCCCTCATAAATTCTTTAAAAATGAACCTTAAAGTTTATAATATTTGTAACTTCATTGATCATAGATGAGAATGCCAGCCACTGAGCAATCTAGATGTTGAACATTACTTAGTACTCATCAGATGCTTAATAAATATTAGATGGGTGCATAGATTAACGTATGGATAAAGAGATGTAAATTATGTTTCTCTAGTACTAAAGTGCTATACTCAGTATTATTTTAGTCACTGTTAAATTATAGGAATCCTTTCACTTCTCTAATAGTCTAGAAATTTCCTTTTATTGTGTGTTAAGGAATTTTATTAGCAGAATTAAGGGGGAAAGAATTAAGGATAAGTATATTTAGGAACAACTTAAAATCAAGCACAAATATTATAAAGAATTTAAAGGTATGGGGAGAGAAAACATGTTACCTAAGTCCCCCTTCCCCCAGGTATGGGAGACTGGGTCCCAGTGATACAGCATGACAAGAATAAAGGAGCTTCTAGAAAATTTCTTACAAGCACTTTCTTGTGGATCATGAGTCATAAAGGAAAATGTTTAATATTATTTTTCTAACAGGAATACATTTAAATTCCTGAAGTGGTATTTGCAGTATAAACAGATCATGGATCAGAATGAAAGTAATCACTTCTACAGATTTATGTTTATGTCTTATTAAAGTCTCCAGTACTGATCATATTCAATCTATTGATACTATTATTTTTTTTTAATTTATTTTATTTTATTTATTTATTCCCTTTTGTTGCCCTTGTTTTATTGTTGTAGTTATTATTGATGTCGTTGTTGTTGGATAGGACAGAGAGAAATGGAGAGAGGAGGGGAAGACAGAGAGGGGGAGAGAAGACAGACACCTGCAGACCTGCTTCACCGCCTGTGAAGGGACCTGCCTGCAGGTGGGGAGCCGGGGGCTCGAACCGGGATCCTGACTCTGGTCCTTGAGCTTAGCGCCACCTGCGCTTAACCCGCTGTGCTACAGCCCAACTCCCTATTGATACTATTCTAGTAACAGATGCTCTTCTGCTGAAAATACCATGTGGCTTTTGATCATACCTTTGTCTATGATGAGAAATGGCGTTTGCATTCCCGCTCTATAGTTTTCTCCAATCTGTGTGTCTAAGAGCCACCAGCCAGGTTTGGATGCCTTCATTTCAAGAGTTTTAAATGAACCTGAAATAGAATGTGAAAGACATCACATACTCAAAGATTAAGAAGTTAACATTGGTCAGTTAGGGTGTTTATAAGCTTCTTCCCAACAGAACATGTTCTCTATTTAAATGTATGGGAGTTGCCATTGCAATCAGCCTAAAAACCAGGCTTGCCATCCTCTGATTTGATGAACCAGCAGAGAACCTCTGTCTCTCTAGAATCCAGTTGGGCTCCACATACAGCCTCTGTGGTGCTACAAAAAGTGCCTCCATTCACTGTTTATGTAGTGTTGCACATGAAGTTTAGGGAGATGGCTTCAACAAGGATTTTGTGCCAGAACCCACATGTGAACTCAGGGAGGAAGTGTTCAAGGAAAGAATAAGTTATAGATGCCAAGACTGCTTGCTGGCATCTGTTTTTCAGTTGGGGCTTCTTTGCATAGCTAAGGTATTTACCAGGCAGAAGGGGCCACACCCCCAACTGATGCTGTTGAGTGCCATTTTCCAGAAGGATCTGGCCATGGAAGTGAACCACATGAATATCTCGAGCACTGCCTGTGTTCAGCAGGTGCAGTCTCACCCACTCCTGCTCATACATTCGAAGACCAGGCACTTTGTAAATCATCCCATTAATGGCTAAAAAGACAGAGATGCAATTGATTACAAATCTGTGCATGTAATAAGAGATATCCCACTCATCCTATATCTTCCTGGATACTCTATCAACTCCAGTGTAAAAAGTTTCCGCTAGATGCTCTGGATATTAGCAAGGTGTTGAAATAAACCCTCAGCTCTTGCTCACATCAGCCTTAAGCAGAGGTGGGAGCAAGCTTCTTATCATTCATTCATTCTTACTCATTCATGTTAGAGAAAGGGGAGAGAAAACCAGAGCATCACTCTGGCATATGCAATGCTGGGGATTGAACAAAAACTGTATGCCTGTAAACCCAGTGCTACAGCCACTGCACCACCTCCTGTGCCACAGTTTTACACTTTCTCCCTAGATGTTAAGGTGCTACACCCATTGGTCCTCCCATGGAGAATGAACTGTCCTTGACAACAAAAAGAAAAGGACTAATATAAAAAGGCAAGTAACGCCAATCACCAGAGGAAAAAGAATAATTCATGTACTATGTCATCTAAGGGTCCAAAATCCAGATACAGCAGGCCCTGGAATAATGACATTTGGCTATAATGTTGAGAAAAAAACAACCCTAGTTGATACTGAACAAAGCAGTATTTAAAGACGCTTAAAGTCTCAGTTTCAAAGAACCTATCATTGGCATGAAGTGAGGGTTTACTACTTTCAGGCAAGTTTAGATTATACTCATCAACCCTAAAGATTCCTGCATATTTCTGAATTTGTATAACTCCTCTGCACCACTCCCAGACTTTCTCCATTTGCTCATTAGTGAAATATGTGCTTTTAAAAGAACTTGATGAACTTTATCACCTTCAACTGTAGTACAAAAAAAATTTTGTAGTACAAATTTTTAATGATAAAGCTTAGTGCCACTATCAGTTTAACTGGGTCTGAATTAAGGGAGTTTTGATTGTTTATTTGTTTGTTTTCTTAAGTTAAAGGAACTACTGTAGACTTTCAGGAACCAAGAAAAGGACTTTTTTGCGGGAAAGGTATAGAGATCACTTTGCAAATCATATCAGGAATGGAAATACCAATCTACATACTCATACCATGAATCCTTTCCCACTCATCTCTATTTCTGTGTAAGAAGCATGTCTCCTAAGAGCAAAAGGCATCATACATGACTAAATCAACATTGCTAAACCATTATATCAGGAGACTGAAGCAAAGAAGGTCAACAGATCAGGTGCTCTGTTAACACCTGATAAATTTAGCTCAGGGCTAGAACTAATTTCTTCTATACTAACAATTGTTCCTTTGGAGATCAAGAAACAGCTGTCACTGTTCAAGCTACAAAATAATGTTAATTCTTTTCCCATTTACAGTAGTGTATCCTACTGGATGCCATCAGCCCTCTGAGGCATTTAAGGGCATTTTACTAGAGGCTCTTGGGTCCTCAGAAGCAGTTCCTATCTAACCATTTAGAGGCAGATAGAAGGAATCAATGTTACCCCATATGATTTAATTCAGAAAGGAGATCAAGTCAAAGGAAAATACCGTGAAACTCCTGGCTGTGTTTTCCTTCTGAAGATGGGAGTCTCCAAGATCTTTGGGGCTTCTTTTCATAGTACCAACTCTTTTTTTCATCAAAGATCATAAAAAGTAAGACAAATTCCCTCATATCCACAGGCATGTTGCTTTCTTTATGAAGTGTTCCCCTTTGACAGATGACAAGGGGACCTATCAAACCTGAATTGATATCTTTTTCCTGGAAGAGAGTGAGAGCAAATTGTGTCTTCTGGCTTTCACAGAATTTTCTTTTCTCTTCTGAAAATCAGTGAGGACAGAGAAAAATGAAACTTTCTCAGAGACTCAGAATTTGAATATTATTAATCAATAGGTTAATGAACCTGAATATTTATCCTTTAATTTGTGGTGTTCTTATTCCATCTCTCCAACTAATTTATTTTTAAAACATTATGAATTTACTGTTGGATAGAGACAGAGAGAAATTGAGAGGGGAGGAAGAGATAGAGAGGGATAGAGACAGAGAGACACCTACAACACTGCTTCACCACTCATGAAGCTTTCTCCCTGCAGGTGGGGACCAGGGGCTTGAACCTGGGTTCTTGCACACTATAATGTGAGAGCTTAGCCAGGTGCGCCACCATCTGGCCCCTCCAATTAATTCTTCATCTCAATTTGGTAGTGATTCTGTAATGATGATGATGATGAGATTGAGACTGTAAAACACTATTCACTGAGTATCTACTATCTATGTTAAATATTTTACTTGTAAGAACCTGAACTGGAATTGGCGTATTGCACCAAAGTAAAAGACTCTGGGATGGGGGGGGAGAATACAGGTCCTTCAGAGGACCTAGTAAGGGTTGTATTGTTATATGAAAACCTGAGAAATGTTATGCATGTACAAACTTGTATTTACTGTTGAATTTAAAACATCAATTCCCCAATAAAGAAGTTAAAAAATATATTTTACTTGTAGTACCTCACTTAATTCTGGCAGTAATCCTATATGGTAAAAAGGAATCCACTTATTGAAAAAATTTCATAAAATGCCTACCAAGAGCTTGATTCTGTTATCTTATTTTTAACTCTGGTAAAAGGTTGAGAGGGGCTGGGTGGTAGCACAACTGGTTGAGTGAACATGTTACAGTGCACAAGGACCCAGGTTCAAGCTCCCGGTTCCCACCTGCAGGGGGAAGGCTTTGCAAGTGGTGAAGCAGGGCTGTAGGTGTCTCTCTGTCTCTCTCCCTATAACCCCCTTCTTAATTTATGGCTGTCTCTATCCAATCAATCAATCAATCAATCAATAAGAGCTAAAAAAAAAAACCAACAACAAAAAATAAAAAACAGGAGTTGGTTGGTAGGTAGTGCAGTGGGTTAAGCGCATGTGGTGCAAAGCGCAAAGACAGGCATAAGGATCCTGGTTCGAGCCCCTGGCTCGCCACCGGCAGGGGAGTCACTTCACAAGTGGTGAAGGAAGTCTGCAGGTGTCTATCTTTCTCTCCCCCTCTCTATCTTCCCCTCCTCTCTCCATTTTTCTCTGTCCTATCCAGTAACGATGACATCAATGTCAACAACAATAACTACAACAATAATGAAAAACAACAAGGGCAACAAAAGGGAAAATGAATAAATATAAATAAAAACAGGTTGAGATGGGTCTGGGCAGTAGTGCAGCGGGTTAAGCACACATGGCGCTAAGCGCGAGGACCAATGTAAGGATCCCGGTTCCAGCCCCCCACCTGCAGGGGGGCAAGTCTGCAGGTGTCTGTCTTTCTCTCCCCCTCTCTGTCTTCCCCTCCTCTCTCGATTTCTCTGTCCTATATCCAACAATAGCAATAACAATAACAACAACAAGGGCAACAAAATGGGGAAAATGGCATCCAGGAGCAGTGGATTCATAATGCAGGCACTGAGCCCCATTGATATCTCTGGAAGCAAGAAAAAGAAGAAGGAGGAGGAGGAGGAGGAGAAACAGGTAGAGTTTAAGGTAACTTCTAGGACATGCAAAAAGTGGCAGGATAGTAACTGATATTTAAGTCTCTGCTCTCTCTACCGCCCCCCCCCCCCATGAAGTCTGGACTTTGTAGTATTTTATAAATAGCAGAAAGAAACTAAAACTTGTTCAGGAAGTTGCAATAAGCATCTTCCATTATGAAGTCAGTCCCTCTAATTGGGGACCAGCCATTTAATATTCCTCATTTCTCTCTATGAAACAAATACTTTTCTGCCTCTGTCATTGAAGACCAGCACAGACAGTCTCTGATTATTTTAACTGGAAATTACAGACCAGAATCTGTGCACATTGTTCATGAAATACAGTACATTATGAAGAAGAATCCTATCCCTTCCATCTGGTGAACAAACTCAAGGTACAAGACTGGAGGAATGACAAAAACTTTCAGTGGACACACCTACCGGGTTCACAGCTGAGTAGTAGGCCCAGGCCCGACAAGCAGAGCCAGGGACTTCTGGCCCCGAACGCTCAGTGGCATGCCACACATATGTATATGTGCTGTTTGGCTGAATTGCATTGTCCTCCTGAAACCATTCGGGAGAATCATCTTCATAGGTCTTTCCCTCTGATGATTTCTCATAGGAAAGTCCATGGGCATGAAGAGAATATGGTCTGGATGCTAAATTTTTAAAACGAACCTAGGAAAAGAAGTCATTCACAAATATACGCAAGCTTAAAAATGTAAGTCAGAAAAGTCAGCACTGTAGGCAACAATGGATGCTTATTAAATTGGAATTATATTGAAAGCTTATAACTGCAAATTCATATAGGTATATTTCACTTAATTTTTATAAACATCCTGTAAGGTAGGCCCCTATAGTTTATCCCAGAAATACCAAATCCTGTCAGTTGTTAGACTCAGGGCTGAAATGTTGACATTCTTTGCAATTAAGTGATTGTAATTGGTGCTGGAGCTTTGGAAATAAATAAGAGTTGATCTTTGCTCCAATCAGTCTCAACCTACTGATGAACAGAGACATGCACTTTTGAATCCAGGTTTAAAATTTGGCAATGAAAGGGATGGAAACAAGTCTGAATGAGGGTAATTGGAAATGCTTGGAAGGAGCAATTTAATTTGAATGTTTAGGAGAAGACAGAGAATAGTCTCTCAACAGAAAGGGCATTGACCTTTTCAGAACAGCACTCCAGGGCCCCAAAAAACTGAAACATGCCTGTAGAAAGGGGAGAGAGAAGATTTTGGTCGGTGGCTTCTAGTATATGGATGTGGCTCAGTGGGCCTTAGTGAGAAAAGAGTCTGGAAAGAAAGCTGAGGAAAAATGGTAGAGAACCATTAATGACATGGGGGCATCTTCACATCCCAACAAGGTCAGGCTGTGAGGGAAACTACCCTCATCTTTTCTCTTCTGTAGTTTGGGAGATAAAAGTAATCCAGCCAGAAAAGAGAGGGCTAATGCTTCCCACATGTTCATGGTACATTTAGAAGCATTAGCACTCTTACATCTCTAACTATGTTTTTTAAAAAAAAATTTTTTTACTTATAAAAAGGAAACACTGACAATCCCGTAAGATAAGATGGGTACAACTCTAACTATGTTAGCATTTATAATTTTTTTTCCTCCAGGGTTATCACTGGTGGCCATCTTTTTTCCCCCATGTTTGTTATTGTTTTTGCAGCTGCTGTTGTTGTTGAATAGGAAAGAGAGAAATTGAGAGAGGAAGTGATGACAGAGAGGGGGAGAGAAAAATAGACACCTGCAGACCTGCTTCACCACTTGTGAAGTGACTCCCCTGCAGGTGGGGACCTGGGGGCTGGAACCGGGATACTTAGTGCTGGAACCGGGATCCTTGCGCCAGTCCCTGAGCTTCACACTATGTGTGCTTAACCCGGTGAGATACTTCTTGGGCCCCCCCCCCGCATTTATAATTTCTATCTATTAGAGGAAGACACAGAGACCAGAGAATCACTCTGATATATGTAATACCAGAGATTGGGCCCAGGACCCATGTAAACAAGTCCTGAACTCTAAATGGGCACCTCCCCTGCTTCTCTGTTGGCATTTTAAGAAAGACCACTGAAAATTTGGTGGATGTTGGGGCCAGGTGGTGGTGCACCTAGTTAAGTGAACGTGCTACAGTGCATATGGACCTGGGTTCAAGCCCCTGGCCCCCATCTGCAGGGAGAAAGCTCCACAATTGCAGCAGGTTTTTCTCTGTCTGGCTCCTACTCTATCTCCCCATCCCTCGATTTCTGTCTCTATTGAAATAAGTAAGTAAAATACTTTAAAAGAATTTGGTGAATGTTTAAGTCAGTAAAAGAGATCATTCTTTTGGTTCTAAAATGGTTTTATTTAGACACAAAATTTAATGGATAAGGATGGATAGAGAAATAAATGGTGAGATATATATAGATATAGATAGATATATAGATATATCCAACTGCAGGCCTGGTCCCCAGGGGGGAAATGCTCCACTTCATTTATCATTAGAGAAATGCAAATTAAAACCACACCTCAAACCTGTGAGAATGACTTACATCAACAAAATAAAAAGTGACAAGTGTTGACAAGAATGTGGAGGAGATAACAACTGTAGCACACTATAGCACACTGTTGGTGGGAATGCAAACTGCATTGCTCCTGTGGCCATTTTTTTATATTTTGTATAGGACAAATAAACTGAGAGGGGAGGGGAAGATAGAGAGGGAGAGAGAAAGATGCCTCCTTTCCACAGACCTGCTTCACCACTTCTGAAACGACCCCCCTCCCTGCAGGTGGGGAGCCAGGGGCTCCAACCAGGGTCCTTGTGTAGCTTCTTGTGCTTTGCATTGTATGGGCTTAAACTGGTGCACCACCACCCGCCGCCCAAGATTGCCAAATACACGTAAATCTATAGTTCTCTTGTCACCTTCACCTCTACCTAGTAGTTGATGGACATTTCTTTAACAGTTCTAGAAATGCTTGAAAGATGACTTACTTGGATAACATCACCCACTTCAGCTCTAATAACAGGACCAAGGATGCCAAGATGCTCTTCGTACTCCCCCCGAGGGTCACGTTTGGTAAAGGAGATATCAAGATACTTTCGAAAAACCACTTTCTTATAAACAGTATCCTCTGGGACATCATCCATATTGTCATTATCCATTTCACTGAAATGGTGATAGTAGTATTTGTTTGAAAGAAGAAATTAAGGACTACAATATAAGTTAGGAAATTACCTTTACTTCTAAATATATAATCCAGCACATAGAAACACAGAAGATATTTAATAAATATTTGATGAAATATTTATTCATGAATTTATTCATAATTCATGAATGAAAATATAAACTTCTCAAACACTAGAATTGAATATCCTTCAACTCCCAGTTTATGTCTTTAGTAAGTCACCCTGTGAAACTTTAGACTGGGTAATCTCAAAATCTACATGATATAGGAATTCTGTATCATTCCTCAAGTATCATTATGGTATAAACAGTAAGCTCCTATAGCATACTATGAATGCACAGTTATTCTATAGCATATCGAATAAGTTGCATATAATTTAATTTATTTATGAAATCATCTGTTAATCTATGACTCTACCACTAGTATGGAAGTCTTTTTGCATAACCATTATGCTATCTCCTCAGCCCTCCATTTTTGTTTTTAATTGGTTAGTCTAACAGTTAGCTTTTGTAAAAGTTGTAGACTGTATGTAAACATTTTAAGTACCATGACACACAGTGTCTCTGAAAATCTGTAGTTGATTAAGACTTGTTCTTTGGTCCTTTCTCTCTATACTGTTATAACAGGATGCAGAGTCCAACCCAATGTGGCTTTCCACTCTTTCACAAAATTGAATTAAAAATTATATTTAAAAATGTATCTGGGGCTGGCAAAATAGCTCATTTACTCTTTTTTTTACATTTTCTTTTCTTTTCTTTTTTATTGTTGAAATTATCATTGTTACTGATGTCGTCGTTGGATAGGACAGAGAGAACTTGAGAGAGGAGGGGAAGACAGAGAGAGAGAGAGAGAAAGATAGACACCTGCAGACCTGCTTCACTGCCTGTGAAGCGACTCCCCTGCAGGTGGGGAGCCTGGGACTCAAACCGGGATCCTTACACTGGTCCTTGAGCTTTGCGCCACGTGTGCTTAACCCACTGCGCTACCGCCCGACTCCCAGCTCATTTTCATAGTGTACTGCTTTCTCATATATGTGACTCAGGTTTGATCCTGGCCCCCACTGCACTGAAGAAACTTTCGGATTGAAAAAAAAAATCTGGTAGTTTTCTGCTGTAAGTTATTCTTACAAAGTTGTATCAACTTCTCCAGCTCTCTGGTTGAAGATTAGGCATGTCACAGCTAAAGAGGATCTGAGCCACCTGATATAATTCTTTCACTTAAAGAATGAATGAAAACAGGGTACCCCAGGTGTCACAGTGGGTAGAGTCCATGGAGGCAGGACGGTGGCTCATTGGAATAAGCGCACATAGTACAAAGCTTAAGAACCTGCAAGTATTCCGGTTTGAGTCTCGGGCTCCCCACCTGCAGGGGTGGTCACTTCACAAGTGGTGAAGCAGGTCTGCAGATGTCTGTCTATCTTTCTCCCTCTCTATCTTCCCCTCCCCTCTCAATTTCTCTCTGTCCTATCCAAAATATTGGGGAAAAAAATGGCCACAGGAGCAATGGATTCATAGTGCAGGCACCCAGCCCCAACAATAATCCTGGAGGGGAAAAAAAAAAAAGAAAAAAAAAAGCAAACAAAGAAAAAAAAAAAAACCCATGAGGTCCTAACTTTGATCTCTGTATTGTATGTGCCAGAGTGATGTTCTGATTCCTCTGTGTATCTGTTTATTCTCTCTCTCTCTCTCTCTCTCTCTCTCTCTCTCATTAAGAACTGAATGAATTGGGGCCAGTTAGTGGTACACCTGGTTAAGAAAAGAAAAAGAAAAAAAGGAAAAACCAGTCACTAGGTGTTATGGATTCATTGTGCAGACACCGAATCCCAGCAATAAATCTGGTGACAATTAAAAAAAATACTGAATAAATAAATCTTAAAAGTTGAGGGGAAAAAATGAAAGCAGAGACCAGCATGATAGCTCTTCAGAGGGTGCCTGTTTTGCCATTTTTAAGTCTGGCCTTCAGCACACTGGGGAAAGCTTTGGTACTGTGGTGTCTTTTCCTTTCTTCCCCTGTCTTGGTTTTACTATCTGAAGTCAACTTGGGTGGGCCAGTGAAATAGCTCACTTGGATAGAGCACACCTTTGCCATATATATGGCAAGCTTCAAGCGTAGCCCCCACTGCAATAAAGGAAGCTTTGCTACTTTGGACTCTCTCTCTCTCTCTCTCTCTCGCTCTCTCGCTCTCTCTTTCTCTCTCCCTCTCTCCCCTCTCTGTGTGTTTCTGCTTAAATAAAAAAAAAAATGTCAGTTTGGAGTGATGAAGCCTCAACAATGACCAAAAAATAAGAAAGAAGGACTCAGAAATAAATCACTCATGATTGGAAACTGAGTTTGAACTCCAAGAATCACATGAGAGCATTATAAATGGCACCAAGGAAATTTTCATGAATGTAGGCGATGTGGTGTTTCTCCTCTCTCTGTGTCCTTATCTCTCCCTCTCTGAAGTGTAAAAAAAAGTTGGGGCCGGGTGGTGGTGCACCTAGTTGAGTGCATATGTTAAAATGCACAAGGAACCAGGTTCGAGTACCTGGTCCCCACCTGCAGGGGGAAAACTTCATACATGGTGAAGCAATGATGCTCTCTGTCTCTCTTCTTCTCTATCCCCCCCTTCCCTTTCAGTTTCTGGCTGTCTCTATCCAATAAATAAATAAAGATAATAGAAAAAAATAAAAATAAAAGTCCACCCAGAGTAGTAGAGTTATGTATGTATAATATTCCAGTGGATAATAAGCAAACAAACACATGAATAAATGATGAAAGTGGCACGGTCTACAAAAGGGACAAATATAGTCCAGTAAACTGGGATGACTTCAAGCTTTTGAAGATTTTCTCAATATTTTTGGGCTTATCCTTCTATAAACACTGCAATTCTTCTTGACCTACAAAGTCTAGTGGTATCTGGTCTCTGTAGAGTTGACCATATACTTTCCCACAACTCACCCTTTTCCTGAGCTTCAGCTACACTAATCTACAGCACCTAAGCCTTCTTCTATAAGCCATGATTATGTTGTTCTCTGTCTAGACTGCTCTCAATTCTCTACTACTTGCCTAGTACACTCTTATTCATCTTCGGATCTTATTTTTTAAAAAACATTTTTAATATTTATTTATTCCTTTTTTGTTGCCCTTGTTTTATCATTGTAATTACTGTTGCTGTTGTTATTGGTATCATTGTTGGATAGGACAGAGAGAAATGGAGAGAAGAGAGGAAGACAGAGATGGGGAGAGAAAGATAGACACCTGCAGACCTGCTTCACTGCCTGTGAAGAGACTCCCCTGCAGGTGGGGAGCCAGGGGCTTGAACCGGGATCTTTACGCTGGTCCTTGCGTTTTGCACCACCCGTGCTTAACCTGCTGCACTACCACCCAATTCTCCATCTTTGGATCTTATGTCAGACAAAATTGGGAATGTTCAGGGTGGTATGGCTGTAGGCAGATCTTATTTCAAATACCACCATTTTGGAGACAGAATCCCTACTTTCATATCCCCAAATATTTAGCTTTCCTTCTTGGTATTTAACATAATAATATTTTTCACATTTTTACATGAGCAGCTGATTGATAGCTACCTCCCCAAATAGACACAGGTTACCCAAAGGCAGGAGTCATCTGTGCTTATTTTCTCTTTTATAGTCTCAGCACCTAGTACACTGCCTAGAAGAGAATAACCACTCACAGTTGGCTCACTCAAACTTAAATCAAGATAAATCATTATCTATGGATGGCTTCCATTGGAGGGTTGTTTCTAAACTATTATATGTCTTTGGCTTCTCCTACTGGAATCCCACAGGATTTGAATTGAACTTCACCAAGATTTGATATAATTTAAATGGATCTCTAAAGATTTTAAATTTTCTATTGATTTTAAAAAGAATGAAAAAGAATATGTCTACATTACAAATGTGGATTTAAAGCCAACTTCAATACAATGATTTTGATTAATAGGTAGCAAATAAGTGGTTTAGAGAGTTTGGGATTTGCATTGTATCAGTATGTGGGGGGCTTATTTAACTATAGAGAATCATCAAGTATTTCTATACATAAATTCTCATAGTACTTGTTTTTACATAGTCCAGGTGCCTTATAGAGTGAAAAGTTAACATGGAATCAACAAAGGAGATAGAATAGGACATGGATAGAGGAACCAAATCATGCTTAGCAGAATTTATACAGAATTATCTCTTTGGAGTGTTGTAATTATTTCATCAGTAATGGAAAATGAGAACATATAAAAAGAAAATCAAACCTTTGTGAAAATTTTGAATAATCCCAGTATATTTCTTCAGCAGCAATGAAATAATTTTTCCTGTTTCCATTTTTGCTGCGAAGGTACCATGCTGCAATGTTGTCAGGATTTCTGGAGGAATTAATGTCTGTCCTAAAATCAGTTTGATAAGGGTCATCATAGGTCACGTAATCCATTACAACATAGTCTTCTTCACTGCTCTTTTCCTTTTCCCTTGGAATGATCTCAATGTAATCTCCATCAGCTTTACTGAGGCCTACCACCACCAGTGGGTTGACGTCCCTTGATGTAAAAGTGTTATTGGTTGCTGAAGATGACATCTGATCCAGATCTGGTAAAGGTAAAGTATGACCAAATTCTGAAAGAGGCAATGGTTGGCTAGACTCTGAAATATTAGATATCTGATCAAGGTTTGATGTTTGTCTAAGTTCAGGAAGGGTTGTCCCACTGACACCTGCAGAGAGAGTTGTCTGACTGAGATTGGGGAATTGGTTCTCCTCCTGGCTGAGATCTGGAGAAATGGTCATTTGAATTACATCTATGGGAAGGGTCTCCTGGCTGAGATCTGGGGAAACTGTTGTCTGTCTATGGTCTGGAGAGAAAGTTTCCTGACTGATATGTGGAGATAAGGTTGTTTGACCAAGGTCTGGAAAGAAAGTCTCCTGATTGAAATCTGGGGAAAGAGTTTCATGCTTGAAATATGGGAGAAAGGTTGTCTGACTAACGTCCGAAGAAAGCGTCTCCTGGCTAAGATCTAGGGGAAGGGTCTCTTGGCTAAAATCTGGAGAAAGGATTGTCTGACTCAAGTCTGGAGAAAGGGGAATCTGACCAGAGTCTTTGGAAAGATCTTTCTGATTGAGTTCTGGAGAAAGGGATTGTTGTCTGAGGTCTGGAGACATGGTTGTTAGCCAGACTTCAGGTTCCAAGGAAGGGAACATTTGACCAATGTCAGCAGGGAAAGTCTTATTTCTTGGGTCATTGTCAAGCATCTGGGCAAGTTCTGGAGGTGAAGATCTATGACTGGATTCTCTGGTGGAGTATGTTTGATTAGAACTTTGAATAAGGGATGTTTGAGTGTGCTCCTCTAGAGACTTCGTGGGATTAAAATCTAGAGGGGAGCTTGTCTGATTGGTCTCATTTGGGGAGTTCTGATTATGATTAGGGAGTGAGGCTATCAGATCAAAATTCATAGAGGTGAAAGTCTGATTGAGGCCTATAGGAAGAGACGTTTGGTTGGACTTATGAAATGGCAATGAATGAACAAGTGTCTTGTCTGAAAATGTGGTATTAGTGTTTCCTCCTGGAAGATGAAAACTTCTTGGAGATAGAAGAACATGATGTGGAAATTTCCCTTCCCTTTTCTTTTTACGTGTCCTAATGAAAAAAGTGTTTTTCTTCAGTCCCCCATTTCTTCCATTCTGTCTTATACGCAGAGATTTATGTTTAATTCCAAAACGTTTTGGATTGTCACTCAGTGCTCTATGCATGTTTGTTGAAGGAATGCTTTCTCCCCATGTTTCTGAGGCATTTGGGGGGCTATTCAGCACTTTACTAGTACCCGTGTCTTCATCAGCATCCTGGATTACTTCGTAACTACCTTTCTCAGAAGCCAAATGCCACACCCCACCTGAAATATTTAGTGGATTCTTTTGTTTTAAAAGTAAAAGGCCACTAGGAAGGTTCTCCCAGGATTTCCTTGAAGGGGAAGTGTTGCTTTGGCTTCTATGTCTCCTAGATTCATGTACTGATGATTCCATTGTGGAAAACCTGTGTTTTGCCACTCTGTTTCTCAGTGCCTTGAATCCCTTATGTTTAGCATGTTCTTGACTACTGATTCCTTCTGCACCACGTGGAAGTAGGTGTATTCCTGTGACATCTGACTGTAGAAGATCCTCTATAGGGTCTTCAGAATAAGGATTGGAATGCTCTGCTGGAGAAGAGTTGAGAACTGAGTTCTTTTCTAAGTCCATGTTTTCCAGAGGGGAACCAGTTGTAGCGGCTTCTAGGGAAATGAGAATTTTCTGAGGTTCTGTGAAGTTATTAGCAGTCAGTCTACTCATGATTCTTGGGAAAGAAGAATTTGAACCAACAGGGTGGATAAATTCAGAGTTGTCTTCCAGAGCGATGGCAGTAAGGTTGAACTCATCTTCCTCCTGATTCAGTGATGAATTTTTGAATGACCTAATTCCTAATACTGAAGCCAGGTTGTTCTGGTAATCATAATCATCATTATTCTCTTCATGTTTGCTTTCTAGAGAATCTCGCATTTTCCGTGTGGTCATGGATGTAGAGGGTGGTAGTTCATATGTAATCTCATATGAATCTTCATAATCTTCCCGGTTGCATTTAACATCCCTGAATTTCAGTCTCATTTTTTTGTTTCTTTGGTTAGAGTTCATGGTAGTTAACATCCAAGTTCCTGAAGAAGAGAGACAGAGACAAAGAAAGTTTAAGTCCAGAAAAAGATGTAAAGTTCTAGACTCCATTGTGCTGGTCAAATCTCTCATGTAAAACTTTCTCATATGAAATAATTATAAAATATATCTTTAAATAAAAAGAACATTTGATAGAAGAAATAGTCTTTTATTGTTGAATACTTATGATGCCTTCTTTTTTGTTATTTTGTTTCTTCTCAATTAATACAGAGAAATAGAAGACCCATAAAAGTATTCAATTCCCTCAAATAATGAATTCCTCAAATAGAAAACATAAGTACTGAAAGAAAAGCTAGGTTCTGGGTGGTGGTACACCTGGTTAAGAGCACATTATTATGTACAAGGAGCTGGATTCAAGCCCCTAGTCCCTACCTATAGTGGGTAAAGCTTTCTAAGTGGTGAAGTAGGGCTGAAGGTGTCTCCCTGTCTCTCTACCTCTCTATCTCTCTATCTCCCCCTTCCCTCTCAATTTCTGTCAGACCTAGCAAATTAGATAAAGTTTAAAAAATCTTTAAAAATAAAGAAAAGCCCCACCTACACCTCAAGGACATCTTTGATGAATCAAACCCAATTGCAAGGAAGACTAAAGCAGAAATAAACCAATGGGACTACATCAAATTGAAAAGCTTCTGCACATCCAAAGAAACTATTAAACAAACAAAGAGACCCCTCACAGAATGGGAGAAGATCTTCACATGCCATACATCAGACAAGAAACTAATCACCAAAATATATAAAGAGCCCAGCAAACTTAGCACCAAAAAAGCAAATGACCCCATCCAAAAATGGGCAGAGGATATGAACAAAACATTCACTACAGAGGAGATCCAAAAGGCTAACAAACATATGAAAAACTGTTCTAGGTCACTGATTGTCAGAGAAATGCAAATTAAGACAACACTAAGATACCACCTCACTCCTGTAAGAATGGCATACATCAAAAAGGACAGCAGCAACAAATGCTGGAGAGGTTGTGGGGACAGAGGAACCCTTTCACATTGCTGGTGGGAATGTAAATTGGTCCATCCTCTGTGGAGAGCAGTCTGGAAAACTCTCAGAAGGCTAGACATGGACCTTCCATATGATCCAGTAATTCCTCTCCTGGGGTTATACCCCAAGGACTCCATAACACCCAACCAAAAGAGGTGTGTACTCCTATGTTCATAGCAGCACAATTCACAATAGCTAAAACCTGGAAGCAACCCAGGTGCCCAACAACAGATGAGTGGCTGAGAAAGCTGTGGTATATATACACAATGGAATACTATGCAGCTATCAAGAACAATGAACCCACATTCTCTGACCCATCTTGGACAGAGCTAGAAGGAATTATGTTAAGTGACCTAAGTCAGAAAGATAAAGATGAGTATGGTATGATCCCACTCATCAACAGAAGTTGACTAAGAAGATCTGAAAGGGAAACTAAAAGCAGGATTTGCCTAAATCTAGAGTAGGGCACCAAAGTAAAAACCCAGTGGTGAGGGGTAGACATGTAGCTTCCTGGGACAGTGGGGGGTGGAAGTGGGTGGGAGGGATGGGTCACAGTCTTTTGGTGGTGGGAATGGTGTTTATGTACACTCCTAGTAAAATGTAGTCATATAAATCACTAGTTAATTAATATGAGAGGGGGAAAATTAATTGTATGTCTCGAAATTTTTTAAAACACAGACTGAATCTTTTTAATATATAGGCTGTGTAATTGATATGCAGACTCTCTCAAAAGCCTAGACCAAGTAGATCAGCAACCAATAGCACAGCTATATACAAGATACTGGGTACTATACAGCAAACCCTAACAAAAGGACTTTTCAAAGTTAACCCAATTACCAAATAATGTGATGATAACATTAACTATCAGTTGCCTTTTTGAACCCTAAGACAGCAGGAACCTCACATCTCCACTATAGAGCCTCTACTTCCCCCAGTCCTGGAACCCTTGGATAGGGCCCACTTTCCCGTATGCCTCTCCCAATCCATATCAAATAATATTGCATCTGCCGATCACAACCTAATCAACACAACGATTGCCACCTCAACATGCTTCACTTCAGACTGTGTCCAGAGACTTCACATGTGGAATGACAACCCTTCAGCTTCATTACTCGGGTGAGACCTTTCCTTTCATAGTATACTCTAATTCCATCTCAGGTGGTTCACTTTCTAACAAAGTCCCAAAACCTAGATATACACCAGTTTCTGTGAGAGAGAGTATATGTTCACACATATCCATAAACTACTGCAAAATATATACCTGAAAGCAGAAGTACACTACAGTATGCAGTGAGTACCCCCCTAAAACTTCCTCTCCACTATTCCAAGCTTTGGGTCCATGATTGCTCAACAATTTGTTTGGCTTTGTATGTTAACTCTCTTTTCAGTCACCAGGTTCCAGATGTCATCAGGATGCCGGCCAGGCTTCCCTGGACTGAAGACCCCACCAATGTGTCCTGGAGCTCTGCTTCCCCACAGACCCACCCTACTAGGGAAAGAGAGAGGCAGACTGGGAGTATGGACTGACCAGTCAATGCCCATGTTCAGCGGGGAAGCAATTACAGAAGCCAGACCTTCCACCTTCTACAACCCACAATGACCCTGGGTCCATGCTCCCAGAGGGATAGAGAGTGGGAAAGCTATCGGGGGAGGGGGTGGGATATGGAGATTGGGTGGTGGGAATTGTGTGGAGTTGTACCCCTCCTTCCCTATGGTTTTGTTAATTAATCCTTTCTTAAATAAAAGAAAAATAAAATTAAAAAAATAAAGAAAAGCCTGTAAAGGATCACTTCTCTAGGAGCTAGAGTAGACCAGGTGCTGCAGAGATCACTCTGAAACTGTGGGGCTATGTGTAAACTTGGTAGAGCTTAGGGAAAACTCCCCCCATCCTTGGATGGAGGTCTGGGAAAGACACCCCCTTGTTAGCCTCTCTCACTGAGATGAGCCAAGGGGAAAACAGTCTCTCAGACTCAGTTCTCCCTTTTCAGACTTGCAAGCCCACAGAGATCTCACTGCTTCTTCCCACTAACTGCAGGCCATATGGCTGCCTGATTTAAGGTTCACTCAGAGTTCACATAGTCACCCAGAGTTCACACAACCAGCTCACTTTTCATCACTAGAGAAAACATACTCCATCACACACATTCATGACTTCAGTCAGTGAAGCCCAAGAACGTTATTTCCTTATAGCCTTTGATATCTATCATGCTCTGTTTATCTTCTCTCTATCTCACCTTGCTGGTTTAACCCCTATGTTTCTCTCAAATGCCTTTAGATAATTAACCTGTTTGCATCATGGAGAATAATTGTCTTGACCTTTATTCATTGCATCAATTCCTGTCATACCAGCCCCCTATACCATAGAGGCAAGCTGACCTTTAAGAAACCTGTAATTTCTGACATATTTGAAAAATTTTCTTTGTTTGGTTCTCTATTTAAGCCCATGTCCATCTGCCAATAAATGAGAGTGCTCCAATTCTCCCTGGTGTCTCTTGTCTATATAGCTGTGTCTCTTGAATGAACGAGGGAGAGCTGGTCACTTACCTTTGTGGCTGAGAGTCAACCTGTGGGAGTGCCAGCATGGAACAGTGATTCTCAAGTGTCTAGGCTCTTACCAACATTATCCATTGAGACGGTCACAGACTCCCCACGCATGGGGAAGAGAGTCAAGGTATCCTCATGCCTCTTTCCATAGATGAATGAGTGTCCAGTCAAGTGAATGGTCAAAACATCATCCTGGGTTCCCACACTGCAGAAATGCCACTGAACTGTGTCATCATAGCAGAATCCCAGTGTGGGTATACTCTCAGGCACGTAACCATTGATAGCTGGAAGAGTGACATTTGTTAGAATGCTAGAACTATCCCAACCAAAGGGTATATGTCTGATAATGTCTGAAGTAAACATCTCAATATTAACTGGGTTGTGCCAATGTAGTTTTTATTCCAAATAAGCTTGCCTAGGCCCAATATGACTAAAAGATAAAATATGAGTGTCCCAAATGAAAGCTTAGTCTCTAGAGTTAGCTATGGGTGAAATGACAGGATAAAGACAGAGTCTTTTCATTTACACTGGCTTTTGATTTCATTTGCCAAATAATGTATTAAGTGTTTTGTGTTTTGCCTTTTTTTTTTTTGCATTGTAACTAGCATTTTTAGTTCTTAAAAACTTACTAGCGATTTAATAATGGCTTACAAGATTTTTAGATTATAAGAGTATATTTTCATAACACACTCACCACCAAAGTTCTATACCCCCTCCACTCTCCCACTAAACAGTAAACACTATAGTTCTCACGAAGCCTTCACTTCTTTTTTTGTTTGCAAGTTCACGGTTTTCAGTTCCACATATGAACAAAAAGATTCAGTTGTTGTCTTTCATATCTCTACTTTTGTTTTTAAAATTTTTAATTAACTTTATTTATTTATTGGATAATGAGAGCCAGAAATTGAGAAAAAGAGGAGAGGTAGAGAGAGAGAGAGACAGAGAGATACCTGCAGCCCTTCTCCACCACTCATGAAGCTTTCCCCTTGCAGGTGGGAACTGGGGGGCTTGAAACTGTGTCTTTGTGCATTATAACATGTATGCTCAACCAGGTGCACCACTACCTAGCCCCTCATATCTCTACTTTATTTTTATTTTTCCCCTTTTGTTGCCCTTGTTGTTTATAGTAGTTGTTGTTATTGCTGTCGTTGTTGTCGGGTAGAACAGAGAAATCGAGAGAGAAGGGGAAGACAGGGAAGAAAAAGATAGACACCTGTAGACCTGCTTCACCGCCTATGAAGCAAACCTCCTGCAGGTGGGGAGCCTGGGGCTCTAACCAGTGTCCTTAGGCTGGTCCTTGTGCTTCACGCCATGTGCACTTAACCCACTGCACCACCACCCAGCTCCCTCATCCCTCTACTTTTAAAGATATTCTGGGGCTGTGCAGAAAGTTCAGTGATAGAGTATAGGATTTGGATGCCTGAGGTCTCAGGTTCCATATACTCCAATACCACATGTGCCAGAGCTGAATGCTGAGTGGTGTCTCTCAGTCTCTCTCTCTCCTTCCTTCACCTCTTCCTTCACCTTCCTTTACCTCTTCCTCTCTCCTTCTCTCCCTTATTCCCTCTCAAACAAACTAAATAAATCTCTTTGAAAAAAAAAGATTTTCTAAAGATCAACTTAGAATATGATCTAGAGTAATTCTCCCTGGAGGAAAAGCTTAATATAAGAAATTTGTCTTCTTGATACATTTGTCATTGAATAAAAAACAATGTCCCTTAAAGTGATGCACTTTTAGCACATTTTACACATTTTGTTCTAAGTATTTATCTAATTTACCATTTTTCATTCAAGTTGAATTCATATATATGAATTCATAACATATTGAATTAATGTATTTTTATTATCTTACAGCCTTATGTAGTACTTTTATTGACATAGAAACTACAGATGAACTCCAATTTCATTAGGACCTGGAAAAAGAAGAGGAAAGAAAGACATTCAGAAGTAGTAACAGGTATAAGTGTGACTTAGAAAGGAAAAGAAAGCAGGACCATAGAAAAAATGGGCAAATATATATAAATATGGGAGTCAGGCAGTAGTGCAGCAGGTTAAGCAAAAGTGGTGCAAAGTGCAAGGATCAGCTTAAGGATTCCGGTTTGCGGCTTCCCACCTGCAGGGGAGTCACTTCACAGACTGTGAAGCAGGTCTGCAGGTGTCTATCTTTCTCTCCCAGCTCTGTCTTCCCCTCCTCTCTCCATTTCTCTCTGTCCTTTCCAGCAACAAGGACATCAATAACAACAATAATAACTACAACAATAAAACAAGGGCAACAAAAGGGAATAAATACATATAAATATAGTCAACCCATATGTGTGACCTTGGTAGAACTACTTCAGTTTCCAATGGAGAGAATGGAGACACAGAACTCTGGTGGTGGGAACGGTGTGGAGTTATACCCCTGTTATGGTTTTGTTAATCAATATTAAATTATTATTATTATTATTATTAATAAAGAAACTGAGAATGATAATGCAGTCACAGGTGTGGTTTCTATGAGTGCAGAGTGCCAGTCATCTTGTGCCATCACTAAATCCCTATTCTTCCTACAATGCCTGGCACTAGTGAACACTGAAATACTTATTGAATAACTGCATGATACATCATTAATTTGCACCTTGTTCTGAAGATTTTTCTACATGTTTTGTAGCCAAATCCTCTAGTACAGTGGGCACTAGCTACAGGAGGCAGTTAGTGCACTAGACATGCAAGGGATATGGATGGAAATGTGCAGTACATGCAAACTACACATCTGATTGCAAAGAGAAGGTGAATCTCATTATTCTAAATATCAATTTTTATATTGAAATAATAATATTCAGGATTCTTTGCATTAGCTAAAAATACATTATTAAAATTGTTGCTTATGTCTCTTTTAAGAAAATATTTTTATTTATCTTATTTTTTATTATCAGATAGAAACAGAGAGAAATTGAGAGGGAAGGGGGGAAGACAGAGAGGGAGAGAGACACCTACAGCCCTGCTTCACCACTTGTGAAGCTTTCCCTCTGTAGGTGGGGACCAGGGACTTGAACCTGGATCCTTTCGCACTGTAATATGTGCACTTGCGCTTAACCAGTTGTGCCATCACCTGGCCCCCTCACTTATGTCTCTTCACTTTTTTTTTTTCAACCAAAGCACTGATCATCTCTGGTTTATAGTGGTGCAGGGGATTGAACCTGGGACTTTGACGTCTCAGGCATGAGAAATTCTTTGCATAACCATTATGCTATCTATCCCCACCCTCTCTTTACTTTTGAAAAGAGCTACTAGAAAAATTTAAATTACATTTGGGACTCATACATAACAAGTAATGGATAGCACTGTTCTAGAATCATGACAGACTTACTATCTAGATGAAGTGATATAAAGTAAGCGGAGAAAAGCCCCTTATTTGAAATTTTCTGTCATGGCATTTCCTGTCTTGATAACCCCCATCTGTCAGTTGGGCAATAGGGACAGGATATGGAGAAATCAGTAGGATTACCTACAAAGAGGATCATCTTAGTGATCACGGTTCTCAGATTCTTAGGAACTGTGCAAAGGACCCTGACTATTGGAGAGAAAGTTGCTTCCCTCTGGCTCCATGAAATTTCTCTCAGGTTTCTTCTAGAAACAAGTCTGGCATTGAACTTTAAAACTGCAGCACACCCCTGGGTCCTGGTTGAGGAAACACTTTTCTTAATTTCTTCCTGTTCATTTTTTATTTCTTCATGGGTTGATATTTTCCAAGATATTTGGCTCCTATGTACAGTTAACATTATTTTTTACAACCCAGGTTTAGATATTCCCCTCTGGATTATTTATGAATTCATTATTCATGTCCTGGCCTTTAGAGAACACACCCAACTCCAAGTCAATAACGCCCAGGTATCTGACTAGGACTAGTACTTACAGTCTCTTCCCTCACCACTCTAGACTTTCTCCTGTTCCTTCATGTGCACATACATATACACACCCACATTTGGAGCAGGAGACCAAGAAGGCATCTAGGAATAACCAGCTTTTGACCTCTTTCTGCAAAATGGCTTCTATGATACGGACCAGGGCATTCATCACTAACACCCTGGACTGAAAGTAAGGACAAAATGTGAGTGGCTTCTAATCCATCTCTCTTTACTCTAAGATGCAGTAATACAGTTACATGAGTGAAAAATGGATGCTTAAGCACAGTGGTCAAACTTACTGCTCATGATGTTAGATTCATAAAACTTGGGATCATCACGGTTCACCTTTTCAGGATTTTCACAAAACTTATTGATGTTGTCCTCAATGTACCAGCTCTTGTTCTCATCAAACACAGCAAATACAGCTTGCTGCTCAATGTCAGCAGTCCTCTACAAGGAGGAAGTACTGTGTTCAGTGACTAATGTTTCAGCTGATTACCAGAAGCACTTAAGTGAGAAACCAAAAGGACACAGCCTTGTAGGTTACTAAATTGCACAAAGGCAGACATTTCTAAGAGTTCTTTGCATGCAGAGCATTGGATAGAGATAATACATAAAACAATATTAAATATAATATTGGAAAAAAACCCATTTCAACATGGCAACTATAAATCTGCTTATCTCTGTAACTGAACACTTTTCAACTTAAGTGATTGACTGGATTCCAAATATCAATAGCTGCAAGAGTAGAGAAGATGGAGTTAGCATAATGGTTATAAAAATAGACTTTCATGCCTGAGGCATCAAAGGTCCCAGATTCAGTTCCCATAACACAGAGCTGAGCAGTGTTCTGGTTGAAGAAAAAAAATTCCAAATAGCTGCAAAGATTAAAAAAAAAAAGTTACACTAGGAAATATTTATACTGTTTTCTGTCAGTTGTTTCTCTTTGCTCATTAGATCAAGATCTTATAAATGTACATATCTGGTTTTTTTTTTTTGAGGTATACATTTATTTTCCATGCCTTGAGATGAGACTTCACTGATTATAGCTTAGCCTGTCAGTGAACGTAAATTAATAATATGTGACTGTTCTTCAATGACGATAATATCAGAAGAGGCATATGTTTGTTCACATTCTTCTGTATCATTAAGTCTTACCAGAGGACAACTGATTTTGTCCAACTTAACTAGCAGCTGTGTCTCCAAGTATATCGCCCTGGAGCAGATCTCTAAAAATAACAAGTATTGGCATAGAGCTTTATACTTTACTAAGCCCTGAAACAACCCTGCACAATTTTTACAGGGCTGTTACCCAGATGGAAAAAAGAAGTAAGAGAGGCTAAGTGATTTGCTTATCACATAGCCCAAACCAAACAGACATGGAATTTGAAACTAAAGTAAAATATGGTACCACAATATAGATCTATTTCCTACAGAGTCCAGATGAAAATAAGCAAGACAAAAAATAACAGAAGATAGACAATAAATTTCTTGACATTAGTTTTAGAGATGTCTTTGGAGGATTTTAATCCAACAACAGGAAAAATAAACAAATAGCACTATCTCAGATGAAAAAGTTGCATGACAAAAGAAGCTTATCAGAAACAAAAGTCAGCCAACTGAATAGCAGAAGATATTTGGAAATCATAATTCAACAAAGTATTGCCATAAAACATACAAAGAACTCATACAACTCAACAACAAAAATCTAAACAATCCCATTTAAAAATACGGACAGAAAATCTGACATTTCTCCAAATAGACACACAGATGACCAGCAAATCCTTGAAAAGATATAACCATCTGTTGGTCATTATTAAATAAAGAAATAAAAAGATATAATCACCCCCTATTATTGAGGAAATGCAAATAAAGAAAATGATGTAATATCACTTCACAATCATGAATTGGCTATTATCAATAAGAATGGAGATGAAAGGGGGCCAGGCAGTAGCACAATGAGTTAAGTACACATGGCACGAAAGGCAAGGACCAAAGTAAGGATCCCATTAGAGCCCCCGCCTCCCCACCTGAGGGTGGGGGGTCACTTTACAAGTGGTGAAGCAGGTCAGCAGGTGTCTGTCTTTCTCTCCCCTTCTCTGTCTTCCCCTCCTCTTTCAATTTCTCTCTGTCCTATCCAACAATAACAATGCAACAAAAATGGGTAAAATAGCCTCCAAGAGCAGTGGATTCGCAGTGCAGGCACTGAGCCCCAGCGATAACCATGGAGGCAAAAAAAAAAAAAGAGAGAGAGAGAGAGAAACGAAACATCCATCACTGTTGGTGGAAATGTAAATTGGTGCAACCATTATAGAAAACAGTGTATAGATTCCTTTAAAAATCAAGAACAGAAATACCATATGTTCCAGTGATCCCTACTTCTGAATATTATCTGAAGAATAAAATAAATAAATAAATAAATACCAATTAGGAGTAATATCTGTACCCTCATGGTCATTGCTGAAATTTTCACTATGACCAAAAGCTGGAAAAGACCTAAGCACCCACTGACAGATGAGTGGATAAAAATGTGATCTATTCTACACATTTGTAATGATTTGGTACTATTTGCAACAAAATGAATAGACCCTGGAGGGTACTAGTTTAAATGGAATAAAGCAGATATAAAACGATATTTAGTATGTGGCTTCACTCAATTAGAAGGCAAAGAAAAACAAATGAAGGGGATTAGGCAGTGGCACACCTGTTAAGTGCACATGTTGCCATGCACAAGGACCCATATTCAAAACCCTGGTCCTCAACTGCAGGAGGAAGCTTCACAAATGATGAAGCAGTGCTGCAGGTGTTTCTCTGTCCTCCTTTGATCTCAATTTCTGTCATGTTAACTTAAATAAAGTTTTTAAAAAAAATCTTAAAAAAAGAAAAGCAAATGAACAATGACAAAAAGTCCTTTTAGACTCTTAAATATAAAACAGTGGTTACCAGAGAGAAAGGGGGGGCGGAATTGGGTTGGAAATAAATCAGGTAGAAGAGCTCATTTATATGGTGGAAGATGGAAACTATTTTTGATGGATGGCAAACATAATGTTCAGAAATTTATTATAATATTATGAGCCTGAAACCTACATAATGTTATAAACCAATGATACTTTTTCATTGATATAAAATAGTGTTTTATTAATTTTATTTAACATTAGTTTACAATATTATAAAAGATTAAAGGTATATTTTCACAAGTGTGTAATGTTCACCACACTCACCACCAGAGATCCACTGCCTCTACATGAAAGAGTTGCTCTTGAAAACCATTGTTACTTTACTAAAAAGGTTTTAAGGGGGGCCAAGTGGTGGCACACCTGGTTGAATGCACATCTTACAATGCATAAGGACCCAGGTTCAAGTCCATGGTCCCCACCTGCAGGGGGAAAGCTTTGTGAGTGGTGAAGCAGTGCTGCAGGTGTCTTTCTCTCTCCCTCTCTATCTTCCCCTACCTTCTCGATTTCTGGCTGTCACTATCTAATAAATAAAGAATAATAAAATTTTTTTTTAAGTTTTTAAATAACCAAAGGTACATACATTATCACATTTGAACTAAAGAGGACTACTTCGGAGTCTGGCAGTAGCGCAGTGGCTTAAGTGCATGTGGCGCAAAGCAAGGACTGGCATAAGGATCCCAGTTCGCACCCCTGGCTCCCCACCTGCAGGGGGGTTGCTTCACAAGCCGTGGAGCAGGTAGGCAGGTGTGTCTATCGCCTCTTCTCTTGTCTTCCCCTCCTCTCTCCATTTCTCTCTGTCCTATCTAACAACGATGACATCAATAACAATAATAACTACAACAACAATGAAAAACAACAAGGGCAACAAAAGGGAAAATAAATAGATATAAAAAGTATTTTTTTAAAAAAGAGGACTACTTCATACTTATTGTACTATAAAAAGAAAGACTACATTATCTACTGTTCTAGCCAAAATAAATTCCCATAATTTCTTAAAGGCTGTTTCAAGAACAAAATACCTGTATGCCTCTCTTGTCCAAGGATCTGCTCTTACAAATTAAAAGTAATCCTATCAGCCCAGAAGCAATGTCCCGTGTGATGTCCACATTACTGTAGTATGGTCTTGTTAAGCACTGTGCATCGTTTTCTGTGGGTTCATCTGACTCTAGGATGTTCCACTTATATGTATAGGTCTCACCTGGTTGAACTGCTTGGATCATGGTATCAGTCCCTAAAAGAAAATAGAATCAGATTTGTTTTCACAGTAAATAAATAGATAAAGCTGGCATTCAAACCAATCACTTAATAATATTGGGGAAGGATGAGTCTGGAGAGATAGAAGTATGGTTATGCAAACTCTTATGCCTAAGACTCTAAAACCCCAGGTTTAATCCCTGGCACCACCATAATCCAGAATCAATCAATACTCTGGTAAAAAGCCACTTGTGGAAGGAATACTCTTTTTATATTAGATCCAGTTTTCTTGAACATGGATATCATGTAGTCATTAGAGGCTGCTGTGACAAAGTCATGCTCCACAACTATATTTTTAGGGCAGACAATATCCTTAAAAAGAGCTGTGACTTTTAGGCTTCCCCTACACAGATACTATCTGACACACAGATTATACCTCGGGGCAAGGAAGCTAATAGGGAGACATTGCAGCCTATTACATTACAGACATTTCATGGTCAGTTTGATTCTATAGAAGGGATGCTTCAGGTGGTCTGGGAAATGGTGCATTGGATAAAGCACTGGACTCTTAAGCACAAGGTCCCGAGTTTGATCCCCATCAGCACATGTACCAGAGTGATGTCTGGTTCTTTCTCTCTCTCCTCTTATCTTTCTCATTAATAAATAAATAAATAAAATCTTTAAAAAAGAAAGAAAGAAAGAAAGAAAGAAAGAAAGAAAGAAAGAAAGAAAGAAAGAAAGGGATGCTTCGAACCTGAGGTGGAAGAAGAGTTGACTTTATCTTCAAAAGGAGAGAAGGTCACTCCATGGGGGTAAATATTATATTTGCGGCTGGCCATGTTCTTGAACACTATCTACAAAGTTAAATCAGAGTAATTATTGCAGGATTTAAAATAAATTGTGAGATTGATATAAAGTGGTGGCCTTGATGCTATGTATATGTGCATGTATGTGCCTGTGAACTATTGATAGTTCTGTTTATCTAAGTAGCTAGCTACCCCATAACCTGCAGAAGCATTGTCTACAGTCATACCACCCTGAACGTGCCTGGTCTCATCAGAAGCATTTGAGTTTCACTTACACTGCAAAGTGAAAAATGGGAAGAGAAGTCTGACCTAAGAAGTGACATTTCCATCACTAACATCACTCTCTCCAAAAGAGCAGTTACCAGAGAAGTTACCTCACCTTTCAGCTCAACCACATCTTCAGATCTACCCCTGTCCTGTCCAGGTGGAGGTTTCCTTTTCCCATTGGCCAGATATCCAAGAACTACTACCTTTAAAACCACCTTCTTGAGAGGATGACAAATAGCTAGATCCCGAATTTTCAGTGAGGTGTATTTGTACTTGCTGAAAGCACATAATTTGGGATCAGAACTCAGGGAAGGGAAGAGAAAGAAGGAAAGACTGCATTTTGTCCTTTAGTTTTCAGGTGTGTGTGTGTGTGTGTGTGTGTGTGTGTGTGTGTGTGTGTTGTGTGGTGTGTGTGAAGACTTTGCTTTTAAATAGCCTCAACATGTTCATGATCTCACTACTCCCAAGACAACTCTTTCATTCTTCTTATTTCAGATAGTAGTAGAAACAGAGAGATATTGAGAGACTCGACAGTACCAGAGCTTCCTCTGGTGCTGTGCCACTCCCATGTGATCACAGCTCATAATTGGGTCATATAGTACTCCCATGTGGTGACCAGAGGCTTAAACCCAGGTTCTTGTGTATGGTAAAGTATACTCTGTACTGGCTTTTTAAAATTATGTAATTTGTTTAGTTTTATTTTTTATTTCCATCAGGGTTACCTCTGGGGTACACAATAAATGCACCATTCCTGGAGGCCACCCCCCACCCCTTTTAGTTGATGGGAAAGAGAAATTGAGGGAGGAAAGTGGAGAGAAAGAGGGAGAGCAAAAGAGAAACACTGCACTGTTTCACCACCTGGGTGAAGCTTCTGCTTCCCCACAGCAGGTGGGGACCAGGAGTTTGAATTTGGGCCCTTGTGCATGGTAATATGTGTGCTCGACTGGGTGCACCACCACTCAGCCTCTACTTGATTATTTTTTTAATGAAGGGAATAGACCTTGTCTGCTTTAATTTTTTCACTTTTTTCTTTGCATCAGAATTATCCTTGGGACTTGGTGTCTCCACAACTCCATTGCTTCTGTTGTCTTGTTTATTTTTGATAAAGGGTGGGAGACAAAGATGAGAAGGAGAAACATTTGCAACACTACTTTGCCACTTGTGAACTTTTCCCCACTGCAGGTGAAGGACCCAGGGATGAACCCAGGTCTTCACTCATGGTAATGTGTGCAGGGGGTGAGCCACCACTTGGCCCCTGGCCTTGTCTACATCTGTCCTCTTAATTCACCTCATGAAGAGAGAGATAGGAGGCCTTCAGAAATCCTGGCTAGGCTCCTTAATCTTTAAGAGAACTGTAATCTTATCTTCTACTTCACTGATTGCCTAATCTTTAAGGAAAACCAAAAGAACCCTTAGTGTTCTTGATAACTCTCAACTTTATCAGAGATGTGTATGCCTAGAGCAAACCTAGTAGCTATTTTTGATCAATTATGCTTACTCTGTTATCTGCTATAATGAGAAATATTTTTTGAAAGCTATGCACATTTTAACTTTATTATCCAAGCGATCCCTTTTATTGAGAATTCCACCCACTGTACCACATAGCATTCACTTTTTTTAGGAGTCAAGGGAAGAATTCCTCTTGGTTCTCAGTGTCAAGATTAACTAAAGTGAAACTTGACCTGACATATCTCCCTCTTCACTCTGTTATAAAGATATGACAAAATTTACAAATTAACAACCTTCTAGGAGTATGTAGTATGTATTTAGTTATACTTATCCTTGGTCTTATTTTCTTTGTCCTGTTATCCTTTATCCCAATTATATCAACTATTATTCTCTTATAGTTTGGTTAACTCTTCAGGCTCTTTGTACTATAAAGTAGGCTATAATTAAGTACAAACACTAAGTAAAATCTAAGAACTATTTTTAAATATGAATTTACATGCACACAACCAAGTAAGTGATTCAGTACTAGATTTCATGCTGTGTAAGCCTGAAGTCCTATGTTTGAGCTCTGACACTGCATATTGACCAAATGCTCTGCTGGCATTTCTCTCTCTCACTCATAAAATAAATTATTTAAATATACCTTTTTGGTCATCTCTGGGACTTCATCACTCCAGACTGACTTTTTCAGATACAAAGAGACAGAATGAAAGAGAGGATGAGGGAGAGAGAAAGAGATACCATAGCACCAAAGGTTTCTTCAGTATGATAGGGGCTAGGTTCAAACCTGGTTTGCACACATGGCAAAGCAGCACACTACCCAAGTGAACTATTTTGTCCACCTTAATTAAATTGACCTTTAGAAAAGATTTAAAATCATATTGACACATTTTAATTTTTAAATAAATAATACATGTAATCTGTATTGTACTATTTAATTTCTTCCAAGGTTCTGCATTTACTTTACTTTACTGTTACTTACTTTGAGTGTGTCTCTGACCTGGGCTCTGATAACAGGACCCAAGATCCCATCTATTTTGACATCAGAATTGTCCATACGTTTGGTGAAGGACTCATCTTGGTACTGTTTGTAGACAACCTTCTTATAATGTTTTCCAATTTGGTTTGAGAAATTATCCAAGTGCAGAGCTCTATATTTTCTTAAAATAAAATTAAAAAAATTTAAATTAAACCATTTTCCCAAGTAGAGATCCAGTTGATTGGGGAAACCCTTGTGCCCAGAAGTTCTGACCTGAGTAAGCTACAGTGCCAGTTAAAAACAACAGCTTCTTGACACATTTTTCTGAAATCCTGTAGTCTTTTATCTAGCTGGAAAACTAGAGTCCTCCTAATTGTCTCGCCATCAATGATAAAGCTATAGATAACTTGTGGGAGCTTATATCTCCCTGGTTACGATAGTAGGCCTTTAATATCTCTGGGGAAAGGTTTACACTGATTGAAAAGATCTGACACAGTAGGAATTCTTTTTAAACCTTTCCTGTAACTTAACTAATGACACCCTATTGGCTTTCAGATATTTCTCAGTCTTTAAAAAACATTCTTATCCCAGTGAGCTTTATTAGATAGAGCATTTTATTGTTGAGTCATCTTTCTTGTCATTCACTCAATCCTTGTTCCAACTCAAGAGCAACTCTACATCCCTATCTCCTCTAGCAGCTGGGATAAATGATTTTGGAAAAGTAAATGAACTACTTTCCCCAGGATCCTCTGAATTGCCATGGTTTTCATAATCAGAAGCTCCATGGTAGAGCTTATCCATCTTATACACCTATTTTGCATGATAAAATGCCACTACCTGTTGTCAGAGGAGACTGGATTCATCTCTTAGTCTATCAATTATTCTTTCTTACTTTTTTTTTTTGCCTCCAGGGTTCTCACTGGGGCTCAGTGCCTGCACTATGAATCTACTACTCCTGGTGGCCATTTTTTACAGTTTTTTTTTTTAATTGTATAGGAAGGACAGAGAGAAATTGAGACAGCAGGAGAGGAAGACACCTGCAGACCTGCTTTACTGCTTCTGAAGCTACCCCCTTGGAGATGAGGTGCCAGGGGCTCAAACCGGAATCCTTGAGTGAGTCCTTGTGCTTAGTACTATATGTGCTTAACCTGGTGTGCCACCACCCAACCCCCTCTTTCCTACTTTTGAGCTAAAAATTTAAACAACTAATACTTCCATCTGAATTTAATTATGGTGAGAATTCCCAATCACATCCTCAAACCCATCACTCTAGTCCTCCCTGCACTTCTGAAATATTTATTGGTATTGTTTTCACATGTATATTTATGTTAATATAACTTTATGTTAAAAAAATATTTATGTTAATATAACTTTAATGTATATATACTTTCATTTCTTTAATAAAAGGCAGATATTTATATACTTTGCAAATCTTTTAATTTTTTTCACTCAGTTTCATTGATGTTTAAACCAACAAGTAGAAATTGTATATGTTTGAAGTACATATGATAATTTATAAATGCGTACATGTGATTACCATAGTCAAGATAATTGCCAATCCCATAACCTCGTGTGTGTGTGTGTGTGTGTGTGTGTGTGTGTGTGTGTGTGTGTGTGTGTGTGTCTAAGGACACCTATGACCTAATTTCCTAACAAAATTAAAGTATGCAGTCCATTATTATTAACCGTGATCACTAGGTCTCCATAAGTGTAGTTGTCATTTCTTATACTGGGAGTGAGCTTGAGTATTTTCAAGTGTTTAAGAGTTATTTGAATTCCAAACTTCTTAATTTTTCTGAGCCATTTTCTAATCTACCAAATAAGTATTTACCAAATAAGTAAGAAGTAAGAGCTGCTTCTAAATTACAGAGTTACAATGACAGTCTTAGAGAGAGGTTAACACTGTGTTGCTATAACTACCATACTAGTGGTATTGTTACCCCTGCCACCACCAATAACCATTACTACTGGGCTGAATTTGGGATGATTCCATGTTGGGTTGCGCGTCACGGGAGAGAGAAGAGACCAGGAACTTGTGGTGGAGCGGGAACGCAAATCTTTATTCACATGGACACCCCAGAGTTGGGTGTGGGCACAGCAGGTTTAGGCCACATGGAGCACAGCTATACACACCAACACTTCTCCAGGTCAGGATACAGAAGAGAAAGAGAGAGAAACCAGAACAGCAGCAGGCTTTATAGGGCAAAAACCGGAAGTGGCAAGTCAGGACGGGATTGGCTAGGAAAGGGTGTGAAGAGAGGCAAAAGGCATGCTGGGAAGGTGAAAGAGTCCTTAGCAACTGTTGTAATGGTTTTAACTGAATTAGCAATACTCTGAGGGGATAACTGTGGTGGGGATCTGTAAATAATATTTGCATGGAAATATAGTGGTTTGTGGGCCCTGCCAGTGTTCAACCACATCTGCACAATTTCCCAACAATTCCAGATTGATTTGAACAAGAAGAATTGAATGGAATATAATGTATGCGTTCCCTCAAGATCTGTTCACACACACACACACAAACACACACACACACACACACACACACACACACACACACACACACCAAGATCAGTTGACTTACAACACACACACATACACACACTTCCAGGCCCCTAGGACCATTTCTTGGGTCTTCACATAGTGGTAACACCCCTCCAGACTCACTTGTCCATGTTGGCTGGTATCACAGGTGCATAATCCCAGATGACTTCTTCTGCAGCAATAAAGTACTCCCACCTTTTCATGTACCGCCTCTGGTCCCGAGTTAACTTCTTAGGGCTCCTGGTTTTCTTGGAGCAGTTTTGAATGTCTAAGTAAGCCTGCATTCCAGCTAAGTTAGGACATAAGGACAGTGAGCAAAATTTTAAGGAGAAATTAAAGATTGAACCTCATATTTTCTATGTAAGTTTGTGAGAGTCTTATGTAAACAAAATGAGAGTAATATTCAGGAAGCATTTGAACACAATTGCTTTGGAGATCCTTCAGTGCAATAGAAAACAGGGCAAGAAAAGGAAAAACGAGAAAAGAGCAGGAAAGAGAACATGGATTAGGGGAAGAAACTTGAAAAAATTCCACAAATGAAATTTTCTTGTAATTTCCAAATCCTTAAAACGACTTGAGTCTTGGTGATTTCTCTTTTTCCTCCCATCATCATCATCATCTCCTCCTCCTCCTCCTCCTCCTCCTCCTCCTCCTCCTCCTTCTTCTTCTTCTTTTGCCTCCAGGAATATTGTTGGGTCTTGGTTCTAGCACTATAAATCCACTGGATAGGACAGAGAAATTGAGAGAGGAAGGGATGATAGAGAGGAAGAGAGAAAGACACTTGCAGACCTGCTTCACCGCTTGTGAAATATGTCCCCCTGTAGGTAGGGAGCCAGAGGCTCAAACTCAGATCCTTGAGTGGATAGTATTGTGTCCTTAACCAGGTGTCCCACTGCCTGCCCATCATCATCTATCTGTTTATTTGTAAAAATGAAGGTGATTTGGAAGCCAGGTACCACCTAGTTAAGCACACACATTACCTTGTGCAAAGGCCCAGGTTTGAGTCTGTGTACTCCACCTACAAAGGGGATGCTTCATGAGCAGTGAAGCAGGTCTGCAAGTGTCTATCTTTCTCTGTCCCTCTGTATTTCTGTTCTATCAAATAAAATATAAAGAAAAGAGAGAAAAATGGCCACCAGCAGCAGTGAATTCATGTGCCATCACTGAGCCCCAGCTAACCCTAGTGGCAATAAAAAAAGATCATGCTAGTATGTACTATATGAAATTGTGGCTAAAAATTAAATAGCACAAAGTACATTAAACTTCTATTCCTGCTGTTGTATTACTATTATTTGGGAGTTTATCTTCCAGAAGTATTGTGATGGTTACTACAATATAATACTAATACTACAAATAATTTTGACTGCTCAATGCAAAAAAGAAGAAGAAGAAGAAGAAGAAGAAGAAGAAGAAGAAGGAGAAGGAGAAGGAGGAGGAGGAGGAGAAGGAGGAGGAGGAGGAGGAGGAGGAGGAGGAGGAGGAGGAGAAGGAGAAGAATAAGAATGGAAGAAGGAGGAGGAGGAGGAGAAAAAAAAATACAGAAAACAAAATAATCCCATGAAATTTCTAATACGTATTATTGGGGCTGAAATAATTTCTTTTCTTTTCTTTTTGCCTCCAGGGTTATTGCTGGGGCTCAGTGCCTGTACCAGGAATCCACTGCTCCTGGATTTTTTTTCCCTTTTTGTTGTCTTTGTTGTTTATCGTTGTTGTTGTCATTATTGTTGTTATTGCTGTACGGAGAGAAATGGGGAGAGGAAGACAGAGAGGGGGAGAGAAAGATAGACAGACCGGTGACCCCCTGCAGGTGGCAAGCCGGAGGCTGGAACCAGGATCCTTATGCTGGTCCTTGTGCTTCATGACACGTCATGCGTTTAACCCACTGTGCTACCGCCCTGCCCCCAAAATAATTTCTTACAATGATGGCATTTACTGAGGTTTGTCTGTTTACATGAACCCTTCTCCCAATAGTTTTAAACCAACAGTGTGTAGTAGATCAACTTGGGCTGATTTTTATACCCACCCTAATTCACCAATGCTCTTTGAAGCCCACTCCTAAGCTATTTAGATATTATAAATGATCCATTTGATACAGATCCTCTTTGTGCAAAACATTATGCTCATCTTGTAAAAGAAGATTTTCCCATGTTAAATTCTTACACTTGCTGTAACTTAGTGCTTCTATAAATTTGCATGCTTCTCTTAATCTTGCTTCTTGATCTTTGCCCTTTAGTTGCATGTTAAATGCCTCAAGAAAGAATACCTCCCCGATGCATTTATTTCCTTCCCACTTTTTCCTTTTGAGGAACTAGAAACCTCTTAAGTTTTGCTTCATTGAAATAAAAATCCTATTAATTTCTCCACTTCCTTTATCCCCAATTACTGAGTATCCTGTCACACATGTCTGGAGAGTGCACAACTTGAAAAGGCAGGTAAAAAGGAGGGATGTTAGTACCTGGGAAGGAATCATCCTACATTCATAAACAAGACTGTTGGAGGAATTTCTTGCCTTGAAAATGTTTGGGAATGAGTGAAGATATGATCCACTTCCCCTCTGGACTGACAGTCATGTTTGCAGTGGAGGACGTGGCACTGACGAGGGTGATGGCAGAGACTTTATGATGGTTCTGCTCCAGGACCTGGCCGCTGAAGTGAATGGAAAACAGTTCTGGACCAGAGCTCATTCCAATCAGATGCCAGCTGATGTGGTCATGGGCACAAACTACTATCTCTGAAAGATTGAAGAGAGAAAAAGAGAAGGGGCCAGTCAATTCAGTATTTGGAGGTAAGAACAGAAGTGTAGCAATAGGATGTTGGTTCAGAATCACAAGGATTAGTTAGAAATTAAACCAAGAAGGAAGCCGACCGTCCTGATTTACCAGGGACAAAGTTGCCCTGGGATGCAGGACACTCTATATATGAATCAATAGAGTTCTGTAATCTAGGATCCACTGAATTTATGGAGAGAGCCTCCAAGGGACTGAGTGCAGGGCCTTGCATGTGAATGGAGGTCAAAGCTCTGCCTAAGGGGAAGAATGTGAAGTTGAATTGCCCTGAGATTACAGGCTCTCTTCAAAATGCAATAGACAAGTCCTTATTGTGCCTGGTTACTTGGTGCATTTCACTGATGATGTAATGAGATTTTAGTATCAAAGTTCACTTTGCTCTTTTTGCCTCAGAGAAACTAGGGAACATTCTGATTTTCTCTGTGGGTGACTCCACCCCTGACTTTTGCCTTTAATTTAGTTTTTAAATTTCAGATCCATATCTGTATACTTAAGACAGTGGGGTTGAGAATCAGTCTCTTAACCACAAAGTAACTGAGGGGCTGGTCTTTCCTGAGGAGACCCTTCCTGCTATCATAAAAGAGAACCAGCTAGAATCTGAGCACAGGAAGTGAGACAATAAAAGGTATTGACAGCTATTAAGGATAATTAACCCACCTGACCTACCTTGGATAGAATTAGAAGGAATTATGTTAAGTGAGATAAGTCAGAAAGACAAAGACAAGTATGGGATGATCCCTCTCATAAACCGAAATTGAATAAGAACAGAAAGGGAAACTCAAAGCAGAATCTGACTGAGTTTGGAGTAGGGCACCAAAGTAAAAATCTCTGGAAGGAGGGTGAGGGTAGATGTTCAGCTTCACTGGGGAGAGGGGAGAAAGGAGAAGTGGGGAAAGGAGAAGGGAGAGAGACATGAAAAATAAATGATAAAATTTAAAAAAGAAAGAATAAAAGGTATTAGCAGAAGAATTTCTCCAGCCTAGAGACATCCTCATATTAAATTGAGCATTTTATATATTTGTATTAACATTGTATTTATTCAGTTTACATGGCCCTATTAACTGTTCCTAATTTCTACATATCCTATTTCTTCACCCTGCCTCTTACAGACCCAACTACTCTTTTTCAACTATAAATTCTGAGTCAAGTTGACATTTGTTGTGCATATGGTTTGCAAAATTGGTGAAACCCTTTAACCTGGTGCAGAGAATGTTGATAGATTTGTTTTACATATGAAAGAACTAATTGCCAAGTACCACTAGGTGAAGTAAACAAAGTGTGAGTTCAGCTCTCCTAAAAGAGGTCAATTAGCAAAGCCTGGAGTTGAGATTCTAACTCAAAGTCCAGAGTTCCTAGCAGATTTGCAATAACCTGGGTAGATTATGGAATTGAATGAAATGCAATTCAAAAACAATGCCCATATCTTAACTATTGTCAATTTTTGTTTTCAGTGAGGCCATTTGTGAATTTTACATAGAGAAAAAGGCTATGAGAAGCTTATATATTTGAATTATAGTTCATTTAACAAAATGATCTTTTCATTTTTCCTTGTCTCCCCTCAGAATCTTGGTCCTAGGTCCTTTCTACCACAAAGAACTAGAAGTGGACCAGGTGGGAACCAGTATTTTCTTCTTTTAACAGTTGCTTTGCTTTACTTTTTTTTAGTAGCCTACATGCAAAGGGAGAGAGAGGAGGTACTGTTACTTATCCAACACCATCGGAAATGCTGATAAAGTTATTGTGTGATGGCTATTCTTCGTAATGTGCTTTTCCTCCTTATGTAGATTATATCTTAATTATCTTCCTTTTATTGACCCTTCCTTTTAAGGCCTGTGGCTTTGAACTTTTGTCATGCTTTATGGAAAAAGGCTAAGTGTCCAAGTATAGGATCCTAGGCTCACTGAAAGAGTAACTGATATTCTTTCTGGAGGCCAGCCCAGTTGAACCTGCGTAACATCTATACTTCCCATTCCTTCTCTTGCAACTCCTGAAATATCTGTTATACTTCCTAGTTAAAAACAAGATGATAGATAAACTCTTGAGAACCACTGAACTAAATCACATTGCATTTCTCATTCAGAGTTGGAAAATAATGAGCATCATCAGCTTTCCTAGTTCTGGAAGAAAGAACAGGAGAAAAAGTAGGAATGACCCCACTGTTGTGGGAGAATATGACCTGCTGTTACCTGGCATGGTCTTGTTCACATAGCCGTTGATGGTGAACATGAGTGCGGACGATGGGCTCCAGCTCTTACTTTCATCAAACACAGCAAACAGCAGCACATGCTGCTTGTCAAACATCTTCTGAATTCCATCCTCAGTTAGGGTACCTGAGAAAGAAAAGGTATGTTTCTGTATTGAATATTATTTTAAAATTATTTAGCTTATGTTAGTTTATAGCATAGTATATGTCTTAGGAGTACAGATGCAATACCTTTTCAAATATATGTGATCACACCATGCCTACCACCAAGGTTTAATCCCTCCATCATCCACTGGACTCCCTCCCTCTGGTAATCTCAGCCCTAGGGTCAGAGTCCACGGTTTGTTTTGCATTGCTGTTGTCTGTTCCTTTGCTTTATTTCTTTATATTCCTCATAATATGAGATGATCCAGTATTTGGAAGACACATACTTTTCAATGGCACTTCAGACAGAAGATTCTCAGTTGTGGGCTCAATTTGTTAAGAGTACAAGATTTGTATGTTTGAGGTCCCAGATGTCTGAGATTCAAACCCTGGCACCACCACAAACTGAAGCTAAGCAATGATCTCATCTCCCCCCACCCCACCTTCCCTATCTCCACACCCCCGTATTTAATTTTCAATATCTCTGTATCTGTATCATAAAAATAGATAAGTCCTTAAATAAAATAGATTCTGAGTTGATATTCTCAAAACCAAAGAGCTTCACACAAGCAAACAATCATAATGACCTCAACTTTCAGAGGTTCTGATTTTTTAATGGTATATTTATCAAGTCATCATGAATGGGGGCTTGTTAGAACATTGATGCCATGTTAAGTATTTATATATATATTTATTTATTTTTCCTTTTGTTGCCCTTGTTATTTTATTGTTGTTGTTGTAGCTATTATTGTTGTTGTTGTTGTTGTTAAGATAGGACAGAGAAAAATGGAGAGAGGAGGGAAAGACAGAAAGGGGGAGAGAAAGATAGACACCTGCAGACCGGCTTCACTACCTGTGAAGTGACTCCCCTGAAGGTGGGGACCAGAGGCTCGAACCAGGATCCTTAAGCTGGTCCTTGCACTTTGCAAGGTATAAAAGATGGGAGGAGGGTGAAGATTGTGCGCTGCTGCCTGACAGCCACTGTCGGCAGCACACCCTTTTGCAAAAGAATAAATTTCTTGCTTCAACTCCTTATTTATGCCTTGCTAAGTAATTTTAATTGGACGTCATTTATAACAATAGTAAAATAAAGGGAGTCGGGCGGTAGCGTAGCGGTTAAGCGCAGGTGGCGCAAAGCACAAGGACCAGCATAAGGGTCTCGGTTCAAGCCCCCGGCTCCCCACCTGCAGGGGAGTCGCTTCACAAGCGGTGAAGCAGGTCTGCAGGTGTCTATCTTTCTCTCTCCCTGTCTCCCCCTCCTCTCTCCATTTCTCTCTGTCCTATGCAACAACGAAGGCATCAATAACAACAACAATAATGACTACAACAATAAAACAACAAGGGCAAAAACAAAGGGAAAATAAATAAATAAATATTTTAAAAAATAGTAAAATAAGAGCTTTTTTCTTTATAGAATAAAAATATTGACAAGATCATAAGATAAAAGGAGTACAATTCCACACAGTTCAAACCACCATAGTTACGTATCCTATCCCCTCCCTTAAAAGCTTTTCTATTCTTTATCTCTCTGGGAGCATGGACCCAGGATCATTATGGGGTGCAGAAGGTGGAGGTCTGGGTTCTGTAATTGTTTCTCCACTGAACATGGGCACTGGCAGATTAATCCATACTCACAGCCTGTTTCTAGCTTTCCCTAGTGGGGCAGAGCTCCAGAGAAGTGGGGTAAAAGAGAAGCTTTTTATAAATTGTAATATTTCCTATACTGTATGCCATCATACTATCTTCCTTATACCAATGGTTGTTACGAATAAATGGAATTAGGGAGGGGCTAGGTGGTACTACACTTGGTTGAGAACACATATTACAATACACAGAATCTGTCCCCTGTCCCCACCTGCAAGGGGAAAGCTTCACAAGTGGTGAAGTAGGTCTGCAGGTACCTCTGTCTCTCTCCCTTTCTCCCTCCCCCTTTCCTCTTGATTTTTGTCTATCAGATAAATAAAAATAATAAAAACTTTAAAATAACAAATGGAATTAGGAATGTGTAATGTATGTGTGTGCTCAGATAAAGTAAATCTGTCCTATCATTTTTTATAATTCATTTCAATGTGACTTGTTGTCTGTCTTCATGAAGCATGGGCTGGTTTCTTTTGGGAGAAGATGAAAATATAAGAGTCCTTTTAAGATACCTAGTCAGTGAAATTTCTTTTATTTATTTATTTATTCCCTTTTGCTGCCTTTTTTTTTGTTTTTTTGTTTTTTTTCCTCCTCCAGGGTTATTGCTGGGCTCGGTGCCTGCACCATGAATCCACCGCTCCTGGAGGCCATTTTCCCCCCCTTTTGTTGCCCTTGTTGTAGCTTTGTTGTGGTTATTATTATTGCCCTTGTTGACGCAATTCGTTGTTGGATAGGACAGAGAGAAATGGAGAGAGGAGGGGAAGACAGAGAAGGGGAGAGAAAGATAGACACCTGCAGACCTGCTTCACTGCCTGTGAAGCGACTCCCCTGCAGGTGGGGAGCCAGGGGCTCGAACCGGGATCCTTACGCCGGTCCCTGAGTTTTGTGCCACATGCGCTTAAACCACTGCGCCACCGCCCGACCCCCTCCTTGTTGTTTTTTATTGTTGTAGTTATTATTATTGTTGTTATTAATGTCATCGTTGTTGGATAGGACAGAGAGAAATGGAGAAAGAAGGGGAAGACAGAAAGGGGGAGAGAAAGATAGACACCTGCAGACCTGCTTCACCACCCGTGAAGCGATTCCCCTGCAGGTGGGGAGCCGGGGGCTCGAACCGGGATTCTTACGCCGTCCTTGTACTTTGTGCCACCTACCACCCAACACCCATGAAATTTATTTTGACCCCCTTAATTCAACAGATAAGAGAGAAATTGGAGGGTGGGGTAGAAAGAGAATGGAGAAGCCAGATGGTGGTGCAGTTAGCTTAGTGCACACATTACATACAGTACACAAGGACCCAAGTTCAAGATCCTGGTCCTCACCTGTAGGAGGAAAGCTTCACAAGTGATGAAGCAGGGCTGCAAGTGTCTCTCTGTCTCTTTCCCTTTCAATTTCCCCTATCTCTCAATTTCTCTCTGTTTCTATCTAATAATAAATAAATAAAAATATTTAAAAAGAGAAAATTTAAAATATCAAAAGTAAATCACCTGTGAATGCAACAAGACGGGATCAGAACTACTTTGGGAACCAACCAAATCAGCGGTGAGTCCAAACAGGTGTGGCTCCTGGACAGAGAGGAGCCTAAGGAGAGATTCCTGGTGCTAAAGCCCATATCTACTCCCACGCAGCTGGTAACAGTCTGGCAGTTTGTTATTGATGTCGTTGTTGTTAGATAGGACAGAGAGAAATGGAGAGAGGAGAGAAGGCAGAGAGTGGGAGAGAAAGATAGACACCTGCAGACCTGTGAAGCGACTCCTCTGCAAGTGGGAAGCAGGGGGCTTGAACCAGGACCCTTACACCAGTCCTTGTGCTTTGTGTCACATGCACTTAACCACCCAACTCCCCTGGAATACACCTTCCATTCAAGTCCACATGGGTCATTCTTAAGGATAGACCATATGTTAGGCCACAAAGACAGCATCAGCAAATTCAAGAGCATTGAAATCATCCTAAGCATCTTCTCAGACCACAGTGGTATTAAATTAACACTTAAAAATAAACAAAAGATTAGTAATAGTACCAATAAGTGGAAGCTCAACAGTACACTACTTAACAACTACAGGGTCAAAGAGGAAACAAAGGAAGAAATCAAAATGTTTCGAGAGCTCAATAAAAATGAAGACACAGCTATCAAAATATTTGGGACACAACTAAGTCAGTACTGAGAGGAAAGTTCATAGCCATACAAGCACACATTAGGAAACAAGAAAAAGCACAAATAAGGTGATTGCACACCTTAAGGACCTAGAAGAAGAAGAACAAAGGAACCCTAAAGCAATCAGAAGGACAGAAATCACTAAAGTTAGGGCAGAAATAAATAACACTGAAAATAAGAAAACCATACAAAAGATCAACAAAAGTAAATGTTGGTTCTTTGAAAGAGAGAACAAAGTCGACAAACCTTTAGCCAGACTCACAAAACAAAAAAGGTAGAAGACCCAAATAAATCGGATAGTAAATGAATGAGGAGATATCACAACAGACAGTGAGAAGAAGATGAAATCCAGAAATCAATTTCTTTTACTATAGCAACAAAAACAATAAAATATTTAGGAATAAACCTAACCAAAGAAATGAAAGACTTGTATACTGAAAATTCACTACTCAAGTGTGTAGATAAAGACACAAAGAAGTGGAAAGATATTTCATGTTCATGGGTTGGAAGAATTATTATCATTAAAATGAATATACCACTCAGTGCCATATACAAATTTAATGCTATCCACATAAAGATCCCAACCACATTTATTTATTTATTTTTATTTATAAAAAGGAAACACTGACAATGCCATGGGATAAGAGGGTTACAATTCCAGACAATTCCTACCACCAGAACTTTGTATCCCATGCCCTCCCCTGATAGCTTTCCTATTCTTTAACTCTCTGGGAGTATGGACCTTAGGTCATTGTGGGATGCAGAAAGTGGAAGGTCTGGCTTGTGTAATTGCTTCCCTGCTGAACATGTGCGTTGACAGGTTTATCCATACTCCCAGCCTCTCTGTTTCCTTAGTGTGGTGGGGCTCCCATCCTAACCCAACCACATTTTTTTAGGAGAATAGAGCAAATGCTACAAATGTTTATCTGGAACCAGAAAAGACCTAGAATTGCCAAAACAATCTTCAGAAGAAAGAACGGAACTGGAGGCATCACATTCCCATATCTCAAATTGTATTATAGGGCCATTGTCATCAAAACTGCTTGGTACTGGAACATGAATAGACACACTGGCCAGTGGAATAGAACTGAGAGCCCAGAAGTAAGCCCCCACACCTGTGGACAGCTGATCTTTGACAAAGGTGCCCAGATTATTAAATGGGGAAAGCAGAGTCTCTTCAACAAATGGTGTTGGAAAAAATGGGTTGAAACATGCAGAAGAATGAAACTGAACCACTATATTTCACCAGACACAAAAGGAAATTCCAAGTGGATCAAGGACCTGGATGTTAGACCAGAAGCTATCAGAGACTTAGTGGGAAATATTGGCAGAACTCTTCTCCGCATAAATTTTAAAGATATCTTCAGTGAAATGAATCCAATTACAAAGAAGACTAAGGCAAGTATAAACCTATGTGACTACATGAAATTAAAAAGCTTCTGCACAGCAAAAGAAACCAATACCCAAACCAAGAGACCCCTCACAGAGTGGGAGAAGATTTTTACATGCCATACATCAGACAAAAGGCTAATAAACAAAATATATAAAGAGCTTACCAAAGTCAACAATAAGAAAACAAATAACCCCATCCAAAAATGAGGAGAGGACATGGACAGAATATTCACCACAGAAGGGATCCAAAAGGCTGAGAAACACATGAAAAAATGCTCCAAGTCTTTGATTGTCAGAGAAATGCAAATAAAGACAACATGAGATACCACTTCACTCCTGTGAGAATGTCATACATCAGAAAAGGTAGCAGCAACAAATGTTGGAGAGCTTGTGGGGTCAAATGAAACGTTCTACACTGCTGTTGGGAATGTAAATTGATTCAACCTCTGTGGAGGACCTTGAAAAATTCATGTTAAGTGAAATAAGTCAGAAACAGAAGGATGAATATGGGATGATCTCACTCTCAGGCAGAAGTTGAAAAACAAGATCAGAAGAGAAAACACAAGTAGAACCTGAACTGGAGTTGGTATACTGCACTAAAATAAAGGACTCTGGGTTAGGTGGCAGGAGAATACAGGTCCTGGAAAGGATGACAGAGGACTTATTGGGATTGTATTGCTATGTGGAAAACTGGGAAATGTTATGCAGGTACAAACTATTGTATTTACTGTCGATTGTAAAACATTAATTCCCCAATAAAGAAATTAAAAAAGAAAAAAGGAAACAAGAAAAAGTTCAAATAAACAAATAAGCAACCTGATTGCACACCTTAAAGACTTAGAAGAAGAATAACATAGGAACCCTAAAGCAATCAGAAGGACTGAAATAACTAAAGTTAGGTCAGGAAAAAAATAAATAAATAAAAGAGAAAAATTTTAAAAGAGGGGGAAAGAAAGAGAGACACCTATAGACCTGCCTCACCACTCCTGAAACTTCCCCACTGCAAGCTGGGAGTGGAGACTTGAATCCAGGTGTGCTAGCTCATGACCCCTGATATTTCTTATCAATCACTAGAGTATTATGAAACCAACCACCTAAAGTATATAGTTGTTTGCAAGTATATATATATTTTAGTGTGTGTTTGTAAACTAATTATCATCCCAGACTTCAGATATATTTGTCAGTATTCTTTCTAAGTACATTCAGCAAGCTGGGGGCTTCTGAACACATTTATGAGGTCATGTCCATGTAGAGATCATATGAACATAGAGGTGTTTACTGAGGAGCGATGCCCAGGACTAGAGTGTAAGAGGAATTGAAATAAAGAGAGTATTCCAAAACCTTAAATATTAACATCAAATGGATCTGGCATCTGTACCTTCTCTCTGTACTTGATGTACAAAAATGTATTGAGATTCTCTAAAGCCTCATTCCATCATAGCACTCCATCATATTTATGCATTTTTACATCAAAAATACATCATGACTTTTCTGATAACCATATATATTATATATATATTTACTTTCTTTTTTTTTACCTTTCTTACAAATTAGCAGAGGCCCAATCAACCCAGAGTTGAAGTCTTGTGTCAGATTTTCGTGGGAATAGTAAATATGTGTGAGACAGGGAGGGTCATCTTGTGTGGGCCCACTATCCTCACTGATACTCCAGGTGTAGGTATACTCCTGCCCTGGAGCCACAGCATCATCCATCTTCTCTACAGGGAATGTGTGGTCTGAGTAGGAGGCACCTGCAAAGAAAAAAGATTAAAACTCTGAGGACCACTCTTTCATTTGAATATTTTCAAGAAACACCTTTTTGTATGCAGCTTATTTTGAGCTAAAAATACAAATTCTAAATTTTTTACACTGAACCTTTGACTCTTCCTTCTCAAAATAAGCATACTTTTTTTTAAAAAAATTATTTATTTATTCCCTTTTTGTTGCCCTTATTGTAGTTATTATTGTTGTTGTTGTTGTTGATGTCATCATTGTTGGATAGGACAGAGAGAAATGGAGAAAGGAGGGGAAGAGAAAGATAGACACCTGCAGACCTGCTTCAGACACCGGCAGACCCTGCAGGTGGGGAGCCAGGGGCTCAAACCGGGATCCTTAGGCCGGTCCTCGTGCTTTGCGCCACCTGTGCTACCGACTCCCCCAATGAGCATCCTTAGTAGTCCCTTTGTTTCCAAAGGAAAGTGGCAGTGAATTCCTTTCTCTTCTCTGCCTGTCACTTCCAGATACACTTCCCACTCCCTGAATGTACAAGTGAGTTTAAAATGCCTCTCCTCACTCCTCAGTAGTATGGGAACTTACATTTCTCTGAACCCCTACAAAGCACATTGTTATTAAAATGTTATTTTTCCCCTTCTGTTCTTGCTTTTCAACTTCTGCCTGTGAGTGAGATCATTCCATATTCACCCCCCCCTTTTTTTTTTCTTTTGCTAACCTGTCTAATTGTTGTTAGACTATGTCCAGTTTGAGACTAGTGCAGTGGAGTAAGGGAGTTTTCCTTTAGCACATCTACTGTACTACTCACTGGACACATCTTTATTAAATCTAGGGGAGCCTTAGATGATTTCCATAGAGGTATCTACACCTTCAAGAGTGAAACTTAATTATTTTGAAGATCCCATAGATCCACTTCTCTGTCTATGTAATTACAGAGGCATTGATGTCCTGGTAATCTGAAGTGAATCATAAATGTTACTGATATATTTGTTAAAGTTTAGCAAAGTCATTTTCCAAGATATTTAAATAAGTATTATTTCAACATAATCAGAGCTGAATCACCTTGATCAGTAAATATTTTGGGGGGGGCATCATAAAATAATGTTTTATTTTCATAGTTCCATCTGGTATGTCATATACACACTGATAATTTTTTCTTACTTTTTGGGCATACTTACATTTAATTTTTTTAAAAAGGCTTTTAAAATATCTTCATTTATTTGATAAGACAATAAGAGCTTGAGAGAGGAATGAGAATAGGGAGTGAGAAAAAGGGAAACACTTGCCGCACTGCTTCACCACTAGTTTATCTTCCTCCTTGAAGGCGGGTCTGGGTCTTCCTTGAACCTGGGTCTTTTTGCATTGTAATATGTGCACTAAACCAGGTGTACCACCAGCAAGTAACTTTAAGATATAAAAATGGGTTGCATTTTCTCTATGATGTTTGACAGGTCTTCCTTTTTCCCCCTAGTTTTAAACTAGTGGCTTAATAATGGCTTGTGAGTTAATAGTATTGTAGGAATATAGTTTCATACTGTACCCACCCTGTTAGTATGAGATGTTAAATATAGTCTAAACTTCTTACACTCATTTTGGATACTGTGTATTTCATATCTTCTTTCCAAAGGCTGCCAACTTCAGTCCTGTTTTTGTTGCATTATCATATCTCTGCCATCTAATTATACCAGCTCTTTCTCAGAGACTTAAAGTGGAGCTCCTGTGTGTGTCTAGTTGTCCCTGAGAATTAGAAATGTCTGTCTGCTGATGTTTAGATGTCCTTCTTTTGTTCTCTCTGCACCCAAAGATTTAATATATATATTAAACTCTCCATGCCATTGGGAGACTAGAGATGCTAAAGTTTAAACAAAAGATGGAGGGCTGAGTGGGGCTCTCAGCAACGTAAGAAAATGTGGCTGTAGATGGAACAAGTGAGGTCTGGAAGGGATAGGATGTTATCCAGAAACCTGTGGGATGGGCACTTTCTTTTGCTAGATACATTCCTCACATAGCTAGGGGAAAGTTTCACTGTTACCATCTGAGTCAAGACTTCTCTTTGGGAAGCAATTATCTTTGGTACAACAACTTGAAAATTCTTAGAAGCAAGACTCTCAGAGTATTAATTTGCAGAAATAAAGATCAGGGAAAAAAGTGTCAGATTGGTCATAGGGAAAGGATCAGTGGAAACAGTTCTTATGGAAGTGATTCTGTATTTGTTTTTAAAAAAATTTCTGGGGGTTTATACCATTTAGAAAGATTTATATGCAGAGTGATTAAAAGAAAATGTCTTACTGAGAAGTAACCCTTAAAACCTATCTTTAAAACTTAATTATTCAAAATGACTCACTACTTATTTTGCTGGAGTTTTACCACACTTGTCTGACTTTTTCAGTTAGAAAGAGAGAAGGGGGCCAGGTGGTAGTAAACCAGATTAAGTGCACATAGTACAAAATGCAAGGACCCATGCAAGGATCCCTGCTTCAAGTTCTTAGTTCCCCACCTGCAGGGGGGTCACTTCACAAGCAGTGAAACTGATCTGCAGGTATCTATCTTTCTCTTTCCCTCCATCTTCCTCTCCTCTCTCAATTTCTCTCTGCCCTATCCAATTTTTTAAAAATGGAAAAAATAGTCTCCAGGAGCAGTAGATTTGTAGTATAGACATCAATCTCTAGTAATAACCCTGGAGGCAAAAAAAGAAGAAAAGAAAGAAAGAAAGAAAGAAAGGGAAAAAAGAAAGGGAGGAAGAAAAAAGAGAGAGAGAGAAAGAAAGAAAGAAAGAAAAAGAGGAAGGGAAGAGAGAAAGAGCCAGAGGGAATGATACCACAGCATCTAAACTTCCTCCAGTTTGGTAGGAGCTGAGCTTGAACCTGGGTCACATTCATGGCAAAGCAGGCACACTATACTATTTACAGGCCCAAACTATTTGCTCCTTATATCCCCTGGATAACTGAGAGTTTCTGTACAATTTTGTTCATTCTAACATCTAGATCCTACAGGCAAGTTTTATTTTATTTGAGTAAAATAAATGGTGAGAACATCATGTGTGTGACCTAGGTTCAAGACTGGCTTCCACTGCATTGAAGAAAGATTTGATGCTGTTGCTTCTCTCTCCTTCTTTTCCTCCCTTTCCTCTGTCTTTGCTTGTCTCCATCTCTATTTAAAAAATAAAAAATTTAATAACCATCAAAGGCTAATACCACCATTCCATGTAAGCTTCTGGAAACAAAGTTTAATATTGCACTATAAATAACTTTGAAGTAGTCTGGGGGGTGGTTCAGTGGATAAAGCATTGGATTCTCAATCATGAGGTCCCAAGTTCAATCCTCAGCAGCACATGTGCCAGAGTGATGTCTGGTTCTTTCTCTCCTCCTATCTCCCTCATGAATAAATAAATAAATTATTTTTAAATAAATAAATAACCTTGAGTAACCACATCAACAACAGCTCTCATTATTGAGTGCCAACAAGGGTCAAGCATTTTACTTACATTATGACTAATTCTTGCAATAACCTTAGATGAGAGGAATTGGCATCTCCCTTTTACAGATGCAAAACTCAAAAAGATAGTGGTATGGAAAGTTGCTTGTGTATACTTGGGGTTTCTGCTCCAAAGCCTGCATTCTTTCCTTGGTTATCTTTTCCTTCTAGCTAATAAGAATAAGTCTAAAACTTTGGTGTGGCGTAAGCATAAACTCCCAGACAAGGATAACTTTTGAGACTGGACTTATTCACTGGTTATATCAAGCAGTCACACAGGCAAGAACTGAGCCCTCTTTTAAACCTATTACATCAGCTTCTCACCATCCATCTTGCAAATATTTATCTCTGAGATAAAAGACTCTGGATCTACCTCTGATATGAAAGAATCCAGATTCTTTTTGTGTTGCTGTCTCTACATGTAGTAGTTTATCTCCCATCTAAACAGATAGCTCAACCACAGAGAGAGGAATTGAGCAAAGAAGAATGTCAAACATGAAGAAGGTAAGTTTTATTCTAAAGCAGTCACATGAATAGAAAGCTTGCCTTTTACCATGAAGGGCCCTAGCTATTTGCTAGATTTGCATATTATTTCCAAAATAAAATTTGACTCTCCTCACTAATTTGTATTTGCCTTTCTCAAGTTTCTGGGACAAGTGACCTGTAGAAGTGGTGGGAGCACTTTAAGCAAGTGTTCATAAAGGAATGCAGGCTGCAGGGGAGTGCAAGGGCAAACAAACAGTCAGGGAGTGGGTAGTGTGTTACAAGGTTGTGCAAACAACCAGGCAAGGGTAAAAGTCCATACCACTTACCTCTTCCCACATTTAAAATGTCAAGCAGGAGACATTTCAAGGGTTCTCCCCTCCTCTTCCCAATTGTTTTTGCTGAACTCCTGATGCAGAATTCCTCATCTGGAAACCTCATAAAGTAGCTTAAGAGATTGTTCACTATCACTGTGTGACTTCTGGAAAGTTTAGTAACCTCTCTGAGCCTCCCCTGACTCATCTATGAAATGGATGAATTAGGATTATTTCCATGAAATTTTGAACACTGCCTAGCACATAACAAGAACTTAGCAAATATTAGTCATGATAGCAGAGCTAACTCTGCAACTGAAACACATGCAGATATTTTAATATTTATATGATAATTTATGGATTAAAAAGTGATTTTCATATTAACTACTGGCTATGTAAGTTGTCAGTGTCATTCTGAGGAAGGTAGTCATGATCGGTAATAGGTTAATGAGTTACTTTCCCCAGTATGTACATTAGTACTATATGGTTGACTTGAGGAAAAACAAAGAAGCCCCAACTTTAATCTTTAAGATTTCAGACATCTTGAAGAGTCCATTTGGGAAGACTGTAGGTGAGGCAGCCTGTACCTTGAAGTCTTCCTTACAAAACATAAGCATTGAGAAAATAGTCTCTCCTATATTCCTAAAATCTTACTTACCTTCTGAAAATTTGCTGTACTTAATTCCTTGAGGGTGGATGCTTAAGGCTTTGTCTGCTTTATTCTTGAAGTGAATTTTCATCATATCTCCAACTTCAGCATATAATGTGGGTCCAAGAAGCCCTGTGGAAACAAGGGTTAAAAAAATGTCTGTGTTCGTGACCTCGGTATGTGAGCTCAGACCTACAGGGATGCAGAGGTTACATAGGCTCCTGTACTGATTATGGGCCCCAGACCAAATCAGTGGGGTTTACAGTTAACAATATTTAAATACTTTTCCCATATTTGGGAGCTACTCTCTCCCCTGATCCAGCTTTCTGGTCCTTTTTAGAACTATGACACCATCCCCCAAACAATAACTTAGGTCACCTGCATATTAGATGTCAGGCACAGGCAAAAACTAGGTGGGTCATGGGCCCCTTGGAATATACCTAAAATAGACCTATGAGCTTTTTCCTAAACGGAGACCCCAAATCTTCATCTGCAATATTCCAGCCTTTAGGTTCATGATTAGTCAATAATTTGTTCTGCTTTATATCTTTACCTTTTTTCGGCCACTAGGTTCCAGAGGCTATCATTATGCCAACCTGACTTCCCTGGGCAGATAACCACACCTGGAGCTGCACCTCCCCAGATCCCTGCCCCACTAGGGAAAGAGAGAGACAGGCTGGGAGTATGGATCGACCTGTCAATGCCCATGTTCAGTGGGGAAGCAATGACAGAAGCCAGAACTTCCACCTTCTGCACCCCATAATGATCCTGGGACCCATACTCCCAAAGGGATAAAGAATGGGAAAGCTATCAAGGGAAGGGATTAGATACAGAGTTCTGGTGGTAGGAATTGTGTGGAGTTGTACCCCTCTTATGCTATGGTCTTGTCAATATTTCTATTTTATAAATAAAATTTTTAAAAAATGTCTGTGCTCAGGATTAACGAAGACAGAACTGCTAAGCAGACAAAACATGATGAAAAAAAATAATAAAAAGACCTCATGAGCAAATGCTGCCATTCCTCTAGGTCCTGAGGTTGACCTGCTGGTTTCCCATATGGAAGACTCTGCCTGCACATTAACTCTGCATGACATGCAGTCAGAGAAGGGCAGGACAATGGAAACCCTTGACACTTCGGTGGGTGACTTCAGACACTAAAGAAGTGAAGCAACAGATTCCACACCTTTGTGCCCCTGACTCAACGTCGTTTTATGAGGCAGTAGTGAGCTTGATGTATGAGGAACAGGACAGAAACAGCAGAAAAGTGGAAGCAGAGTGAGAAAAGAGTTAAGTCTGTCACCCTGCCATAACAAGGATGTTTGCTGTTGGATCTTTTTCTAAGTCAAATGAGAAATCACTGCAACCTTGTGTTATAGAGGCATGGCCTAACATGTTTTCAAGGTTTGTTTCAAGCCCAAGTGTATCCTAGCTGCTGTATGGAGGGTATATGGAGGACAAGACTCTGTAGTGGAAGATTAGAAACAGAGACCCAGTGGTAAAGACAAAAAACAACAGGGTATGTAGCAAGGAAGTAGTGAAAAGAGGCTAGAGTCTGAAGAATCTTTGTTCTGAAGGCAGGGCCAGCAGGTTTTGCTGATGAGTTGGACATGCACCCTCTGAAAGACAATTTGATTAGATGTAGGTAAATGATGTTCTGGACTACTGCATACAAAACAAAGTGAGTACTACTGCATAGAAAACAAAGCAGGTGAGGGCTGCAGAAATAAGAGTGAGATTCTTTTTTACCATTGGCCAGGTGCTGTGTTAGGTATGAAGCTATGGGAATGAATAAAACCCTTAGTCCCTGTACCCAAGGAACTCACATACCAGTTTGCAATGTGAATAAGAGTAGCAGCTGCTGCTGAGATGTGCAAAATGCTTTGAGGTAGAGAGTATGCAGAATCAGGGAGGGGAGCTAACATTTGAGTACTGAACCAGAATCTCCCAAGTAGAGTCAGTGCACTTGAAAGGTCTGTGATCTAGGTGAAAGGCAGGCTCCATCTCAGCCCCAATGAGCCTAAGTCTCTGAGGGAGAGTTCATTAATGTGCACTTTAATTTCCTTCTTTATGGAGGAAGTATACTTCACAGTCTTCTAAAGTCTGAGAAACTGTCACCAATGAATGACATGAATGAATTGCTTTCAACCCATGCCATAACTAAGCTGCTCTGATGGAATTGGAGAAGACAGAAAAGAACATTACTGCAGTCATTCAAGTACTTTAAGTCCTGGCATTGTCTTTCCCAACAAATTATTAATGGATAATATAACAAAACTCCTCTCTCTCTACTTGTCAACATTCTCTAAAACTGTTTGTATTACAGTTGACTGCCTTTCAGACAGATCTCTACTAACTCTTCCTTGCCCCATCCCCTTTACCTTTCTCCCTGGAAGTCAGTCTAAACCTCTCCAAAACACCTGACAGGCTGAGGCAAATTGGAATTAGCATTCCTTCCTCTGCTGATTGCAACTGATGACTTGACTTGGGAGTCTTACCCACTGACATTGTATAATGTACAAGTACAAGAACTCCAGTCTGTCAGAGTGCTTCCCCCATACACTCACCCATCCCCCAAGAATCTTAAGATGCAGGAAAGGCCATTCAGGTGACTTCTGTAAACTGGAAAAGTTAAAAAAAAAAAAAAAAGCTATCCAGGGGCCTCCAAAAGATACACCACTGCCAATACTTTGATTTTAACCCAGTAAACTCACTGTACACTTCTATCCTACATATCTGAAAGATGACATGTGCTGTTTCAAGCCTCTACATTTGTGTTCAGTTTACAGCGGCAACACAAAATGAATTTCCTACTAACAATGAGGAAGTATGTTCTGATACATAAGTACTATCTTTCCAAGCCCACACTCCATGTCCTATTCTTTCCATTGAACCCCAAGTCCTGGAATTTGTATTGATCCTGTGACTGAAGCTTTCTGTTTGCTTTTATGTTAGCTCTGTACAGGAACATGGAGGTCACAGTGCAATCCACATTTTAGAGATTATTCCAAAGCCTGGGAAGTGGAGGTGGGGAGGGAGATTCAATTGAGGGCAGTCTGTGATTTGGTGGTGTTGCTGGTATTAGAACTATGGTCTCTGGAGTTCTGAACCAAAGCTTTCATTACAACTGTGGGCATGGTAGACTCAGATCCCACACTTTTCTTGAAGACTTCTGAAGTCCATACATATTTCTGACTCCTGAACGCTTCAGACTCCAGTGATTTACTCCTATCTTCCTCCTCCTCTTCCCTGCCTCCTCCACTTCTTCACTTTCCTCCTCCTCCTCTTCTTCTTTTTATTTTTTTTTTCTGCTGCCACCAGGGTTATCACTGGGGTTCGGAGCAAGAACTATGAATCTACCTCTCCTGGAAGCCATTTTTCTTTCTATTTTATTTGACAGAACAGAGAGAGATTGAGAGAGAGGGAGAGAAGAAGATAGACACCTGAAGACCTGATTCACTGCTTGTGAAGTGTCCCCTCTGCAGTACAGGTGGAAAGGGAGCACCTCAAATGCATGGTAATGTGTGTGCTCAGCCTGGTGTGCCCACCATCCAGCCCTGATTCCTGTCTTCTGACTGACACCTTCAGTCCTAGTGTGAAGGAATAAGTCCCCCAAGTTGATTCAATTAGAAATCCCCCATATAGAAAGCTAGATGATTTTAGCGATTAAGAGCAAACCTTTAGAGGACTAGATAATGAAAGAACCTACCCTACGACAGGAGAGAATTTCTGATTAACTAAGAATATTACCGAAACCCGTCTATTTTGTAACTTTTATGTCATAATGGTTATCACTAACCTGCCTGCTTGCTTCCTGGCGCCACATGGTAGTTTTGGAATGTTTATTCTAGGAATGTACTCATGTGATCCCCTTGAAGCCCCTCACTCCCATTCCCTTTAAAAGGAGATGAGCTCCCAGCATCTGAGTCTCTCTCCCAAACAATGGGACCACTGCTGGCACTCTGACTTGGGGAGGGGGAGGGCTCAGGTTTCCTGAGGTCCCAGTGTTTTCTGTCTGTTCTGTGTCTGTACGTGTGTAAGTTTGTAGTAGTAGCTATTCTTTTTTAAGTTTTTACATTTTTTAATATTTATTTATTCATTCCCTTTTGTTGCCCTTGTTTATTGTTGTAGTTATTATTGTTGTTCTTATTGGATAGGACAGAGAGAAATGAAGAGAGGAGGGAAAGACAGAGAGCGGGAAAGCAAGACAGACAACTGCAGACCTGCTTCACCGCCTGTGAAGCAACTCCCTGCAGGTGGGGAGCTGGGGGCTCAAACCGGGACCCTTAAGCGGGTCCTTGACCTTGGCACCACCTGCGCTTAACCCACTGTGCTACTGCCCGACTCCCAATAATAGCTATTCTATGTGTTTGTGTGAATAAATACTTCAACTTCCTCTATTTCTTGTGTCAGCCTCAGTTTGTCTCAGTTTGTAATGGCTATGGTCAGAAGCAAAATACTTAACATTATGGCGAGCTAGGCAGGGGCTTTGAAGCTTTCTGACTACCCATTGCAGCTGAGTTCCCCTTTTCTGTCCTTCTCCGTCTTTCCTTCATGTGGAGATTGGTATGGTCTAGGACAATTGCAGGTCTCTGACCCCCTGGCGTGACCTAAAGGTCTTAGGCCCTTTTCCTGTCTCCCGACAGCCTGATAGGGTATTGGATGAAGATGTAGCACCCTAAAAGTCTATCCTACTGTTTTACTCTCCCTCATGAGCCTCCTTTTAGTGTTTATCAGTGCAGTCAGTCTAGTCATCCTCCTCTGTGCTTGTGGTTTACCATCAGTAACCCCCTGGGAAAACCAGTTCTGTGTTATCTCCTTCTACCTGTTCTGGTGTGCCTGCTTCTTAGCTGTATTCTATACCTGCCTGCAGGTTCCTGCACCAGTCAGCCCTGTAAGTGATGCTCCTCTTGTGACTGACTCTCCCTGACCATCTTACATTGACCGGACAGTTGTGTAGAACTTGAGTGAGTGTTTTTGAGTGATTGAATTTTTGTGTGACCCTTTGGAAGGGTCCAGAGTACTCTGACTCTCTCTTGGAGAGAGAGTGGTTGGCCTTCCCTGGGAATGCCAGATGCAGCAGAGGCTCCCAAAAGGCAGGCTGCCCAGAGATATCCATGACAGTCTGGCTGGGCTCTCTTGGGCCTCTCTTGGAGAGAGGTAAGAGGGTGTAAGTCTGTTTTTCTCTTGCTGGGACTAGTCAGGGGTCTTGGGGCCTATCGGAGCTATTGTTGGACAGTGGCAAGAGAAGCTGCTGAAATGAGAGCCAAACAGACTAAGATAGTCTTGGAGGCTAGAAAGCTTGTTGGTCAGTGTTTGAGAAAAAGAGAAAAAGACCCTGGAGTGAATGTGAAACATTTTGTCTTGAAAACTGTGTGAGTGAGAATGGCTCAGCCAAGACGGTGCAGATCTGAATCTGTGTTAGTTCAGATATGTTGCTGAGTTGTGCCTATACTGGTTAAAGCCATTCTATCCCCTTAAGTAATCAGCCCCAGATATCAAAAAGATACTACAAAAACCAGGTGACTGTGATATGCCTTGGTAATAAAAGTTTTCTCCTCTTGTGTGTTAGAGTATAGGCTACATGTTTATATGTGTGTTTTAAATTTGGTTTTATGGCCTGAGAAACATTAATTTTAATGTTAAAAGTGTAAGTAACTTTGAAGCTACATTCTTATCAAAGTTAAATGGAAGAAAAAGGTTTCCAACACAGTTCTTATGTGGTAATATAAAGGTAAAATTAATTTGCTAAGGTAGATAGATGAGTATTTAAGGTGCACGTGCTGCCAGGGGTTGAACTCAGGACCTCATGCTTGAGAGTCCGATGCTTTATCTACTGTGCTACCTCCCAGACCACAACAATTCTTCATCTTTCGGCACTTAAAAATAGCTGGTTTGTTTTAAGACACTGTCAGAGATTTAGTCTTGATAAATTAAGTTGGTACGTGTGTTTCTAGCCTGATAAAAGATTTAATATTTGATAAATATTCATTAAGCAAAATTATTTAGTCTAAAATTATTATTTTAAGGTGATGTAAAAGTAAAAGATTATTTTGACCATTTAAGCTATGAGGTTTATTTTAGCCTTTTAAGTTGCCATATCAGAGTTTTAAAGTGTAAAATCTAATAGAGTTTTATATCCACCCTTACTTATAACCACGCCAAGGGTGTGATAGCTTTGTGATGAATCAAGATCCTAGCAGCAAACTAAGTTTTAATATGGTGTTTAAATTGTTTAAGTGGTTCTAAAATCATACTAAAGAGATGGTAATCATTTTATCATGTCAGCATATTGGGTACTGACTTTATATAGTATACTGGTACACCTGCTTGTTAAAAGGCCTTTATATGTCAGCTGGTCACAAATGCATGACTGCAGCTGTGACACGCCTTCAATCGTACCACCAGTTTCTCCTAGGGAGTCTACAAGGGGCAACAAGACACCCCACAAATCTCTGTAAGGTAAGCAAGGTTGTGCAGGGGCCCACAGAGAGCCCCTTGGCTTTCCTAGAACACCTCATGGAGGCTTACCATATATACATCCTAATTAACCTGGAAGCCCCAGAGAATAGAATGGCACTGAATTTGGCCTTTTGTTGCTCAAATCTGCCCCAGATATTAGAAGGAAGTTACAGTATATTTTAAAGATTTAAAGGAAATCTGACCAGTGAATTGGTAGAAATTGCTCAGAGGGTTTTTAAGAAGTTGGCAAATGTTTTTACATTGGACTTTGAGCAAAAGAAAGTTGGGACAGAGGCCAGAGGGAAAAGAAAGTCAGAAAGATTAGGCCAAGGGTAGGGAAAGATCAGTGCTTATACTGCAAGGAGAAAGGACACTGGAAGAAAGACTGTTTTATCAACAAATTATTTAGACTGTTTGTGGATGAATGTAAAGGCATAAGCCGGGGAGTGTTGACCCAAAAGCTTGGGCCATGGAACAGACCCGTCGCCTATTTGTCAAATATTGGATCCAGTGGCTGCTGGATGGCCAGAATGCCTAAGGACAATGGCAGCTGTGGCACAGCTGGTAAAAGAAGCAGACAAGCTATCGCTGGGGCAAGTCGAACACCCACCTGACCCACTACCAAGTTCTTTTCCTAGACCAGCTAAGAGTGAAGTTCAGCACTGCCACCAGCACCCTGCCACCCTGATGCCAGAAACAGATCCTGAGGCTCCCCCCAACACATGACTGCCAAGAAGTATACCTTTGCTACATGGCATGTGCATGGAGCACATGGGGAGAGAGGATTCCCGGCCTCCACCAGGAAGAAAATCCAGCATAAGGACCAGATACTGAACCTACTGGAGGCTGCATGGATCCTGAAAGAAGCAGCTATGATCCATTGTCCCAGACATCAGAAAAGAAACCAGAAGGCAGATGAAGCCGCTTGCGCAGCTACACAGCAAGCAGGGCCAACCTTGGCATTAAGTCTACCAGACCCTCTGCTTCCAAAGGACCATGGATACAGTAAGGAGAAAGATAAAATGGGCAGGAGATTAGGACTAGGGACTAGGGAAAGAAAAGATTAGGTGAAAAAACATTGGGAAGTAGATTTTATAGAAGTGAAGCTGGAGGCTTTTGGGTATAAGTACTTGCTGGTATTTATAGACACATTTTCAGGTTGGGTAGAGGCTTATCCAACAAAATCTGAGGGGGCAAGGATGGTGAGCAAGAAAAATTTTAGATGAAATAGTGCCCAGGTGGAGATTACCCCTCACCATTGGTTCTGATAATGAGCCGGCATTCGCTGCTACCGTGTCTCAGTTAGTGACCTGAGCTATGGGGACAAATTGGAAATTTCGTTGTGCTAGTGGGACCCATAGCTCTGGGCAGGTAGAGAGGTAAATTAGACCTTGAAAGAGACTTTAACTACATTAACCCCTAAAAATGTCAGGGGATGGGTGTCGCTCTGGCTCTCCTGAGAATGCGCTGTTCCCCATTCATAAATAAGTTGTCTCCATTTGATATTGTTTTTGGCAGACCACTGCCTCTGATGCCTGTCATAATCCCTGATACCCTTGTCACTAACCCCACCACTGATTGGGTACTAAGTCCTTACAGAATCTCCAGCCTATATTGCAGGACAATTGGAATGCTATGGAACAAGCCTTGGGGAAGGACCAGTTGCCAACTCCACAGATGCCACTGGTGGTTCCCCTTAGAGAGTGGAAATAGTTTGTCTTAACAGGCATGGCATGGACCTGTTATTCCTGAGATAAGGAGGACTTTGTGCTGCTTTAGGAGAAACTTGCTGTTTTTATGCCAATAACTCAGGTGTGATCAGAGATAGTATGGCCCAGCTCAAGAAGAGATTGAGAGAGTGAAAAGAAGAAAGAAAGAAAGAAAGAAAGAGATAAATTGGTATGAGTCACTGTTTAATTGGTCACCATGGCTAACAAGCCTCATAACTGCCACAATAGGCCTACGTGGTGTTAATATTGCTTATTGTTGGACCCTGTGTTTTAAACAGGTTGGTTAAATTTGTAACCCAGAAGATAGAGAGTGTAAAATTAATGGTCATAATAATAGTATGTATTATTAGGAGAAATTAGAAACCCTGAAGAAGAGTCAGACAGATGTCCTTCCGTGTTACAAGGAGAGGAGGGAATGTGAAGAAATAAGTCCCTCAAGTTGATTCAATTAGAAATCCCCCATATAGAAAGCTAGATGATTTTAGCGATTAAGAGCAAGCCTTTAGAGGACTAGATAATGAAGGAATCCACCCTAGGACAGCAGAGAATTTCTGATTAACTAAGAATGTTACCAAAACCTGTGTGTCTTGTAACCTTTGTGGCATGATGGTTATCACTAACTTGCCTGCTTGTTTCCTGGCACCACGTGGTAGTTTTGGAATGTTTATTCTAGGAATGTACTCATGTGATCCCCTTGAAGCCCCTCACTCCCATTCCCTTTAAAAGGAGATGAGCTCCCAGCATCTGAGTCTCTCTCCCAAACAATGGGGCCACTGCTGGCACTCTGGCTTGGGGGGGGAGGTTAAGGTTTCCTGAGGTCCCAGTGTTCTGTGTCTGTACATGTGTAAGTTTGTAATAATGGCTATTCTATGTGTTTGTGTGAATAAATACTTCAACTTCCTCTATTTCTTGCATCAACCTCAGTTTATAATGAATATGGTCAGAAACAAAATACTTAACACTAGCTCCCAACAGAAACCTTTGCTCGCTACTCCCATTAGCCTAGGGAGCCCAGAAGTTGTAGAGTGTGGACTGGTCTGCTACCATGGTTACATTGACTGGCTGATTTATTTGCTGATTTCATGTGATTGCAAAATACCAGATGCCTGGAATAAGTTTTCTAAGGTATTTAACTAGACAACACCTCTTATTGCAATGAACGGAATAAACTATTCCATTGATTTAACCTCCCCTTCTACTTCTTCTGAATTAAGGCAAAGTAGAAGGATGTTTTCATGCATGCAAGACAAAACTGCTTCAAGCAAGCAGCACAGCAATTGGCTGTGGTACTGGAAAAGACTGCTAGGAATCCACTAATCCATCCCACCCCCCTTTGTGAGCAATCCACTACAAGCAGGAATCAGCCCATTGTTGCAGTGATTTTAAGGACAAACATTTTATAATCTTCCTTGAAAACATGCAGAGAAGTTTAAAGCTTGCCATTTTCAAACTCAAAACAAGATTCTTGAAAACCAGCCCAATTCTTCTACCTGTCCACCTGCTCACAAACCTGATGGAACAGGCATATTCTGACCTCCTGAAGTGGGCACATGACTTGTTCAACTGGATTAAGACCCAACAAGTGGATGGAACAGGAAGTAGAAGAAAGGTAAAAATGAGCCACATGCTCAAACTATAACTTCTTTGTGTGTACAGGTCTTACCTTCCTTATTCATTCACCTGTCATTGGACATTTGGGTTACTTTCATATCTTGGCTCTTACAAATAGCACTGTAATGAGGGGAGAAGTGGATGGTTGACCAGGGAATAGAACTGGAAAAAATTCTCCCTTAATGCCTTCCATAATTTCTGTGAAGTATGGTGCCAGATTTCAAACCCCACAAGTCCATATAACCCACTTATCTTGACTAAAGACAAGATGATAAAGAGGACTGGGGAGACAGCATAATGGTTATGCAAAATGCTTGTATGCCTGAGCCCATGAGGTCCCAGGTTCAATCCCCAGCACCACCGTAAGCCAGAGCTGAGCAGAGCTCTGGTCGGTCTCTCTCTCTCTCCTCATGTAGCTCTCTAATTAAAAGTAAAATAAAGTAAATAAGGAGTTTTTTCTTTAAAAATATGATAAAGAGGGATGTTATTTAAAAACTAATAGCTATCATGTCCATAACACTAAATAAAACTGGAGAAGAGATGCAAAAGATCAGCCATAGATAGACCCTTTGAATAAGTTCAGGGAGCCAGATGGAAGCAAATAATCTTTTGCTGAGGGTCTGCTGTCATTCCACTATGCTATCAGTTCTGGAGGAGAGAGGATATGTTTGTGTGTTATCTACCCACCAGCATCCATCATGTCCAATACCTACCCATAGCAGGTGCTCAATAATAGTTTGTTCAGTTGAATAAAAATGCAAATGTTGAAAAGTTTTATTTGGCTTTTTCATCTAATTTGAAAATAGTCAACCCCCCTAGGCTCAAAAGAGCTCCCTGCTTGACTTCATACTTTGTTGTCACTTTTAAAATCCTCAATAATAAGAGGAAACCACATTTTCATATTACGCTAGATCTCTCAAATGGTGAATTCCATACTGGTTAAAAATAGCAAATAATACATTTCTACAAAATGTCACTGCAATAATATTTTAGACCTATATTAATATCAGATTGCCCAGGGAGTTATCTTTGAAACAGAAAAAATAATTCTGGATTACCTGAAGTTTTAGGTTGTGCCTTTTCTTTCTGAAAATAGGCTTCATATTCTCTGTAGACAATTTTCTTAAAGTAAGTTGCAGAATGATTCATACTGGGAATAAAATACAAAAATTAATTTAAAAGGCATGTATTTTATATTCTCACATTACAAAAAGAGAGCTCTCATATTCTCAGACTTATAGGAACAACGGGAATTTGTTTTGCTCTGAGGTTTGTTTTTTGAGGTCACCTTGGTTTACATCACTGTATAGGCTTAAATACTTTCTTTATGCCCTTAAAAATTTGTTTATTATCTTTATTTATTTATTGTATAGAGATAGTCAGAAATCAAGAGGGGAGAGGGACATACAGAAGGAGAGAGATAGAGAGACACCTTCAGCCTTGCTTCACCACTCGTAAAACTTTCCCTCTGCAGGTGGGGACTGGGGGTTTGAACATGGTCCTTGTACATTGTAACATGTATGCTCAACCAGGTGCACCACCACTGGGTCCCTATAGGCAAAAATTTAAGGTTATTTACCTAGAAAGTCTCTATCTTCTCATCAGTTACATTGCCACTTTCCTTGGTTAGCTATGTTCACAAACAAAGCAAGAAATGACACAAAAAGATAAGTAATTTAGCTAGGGAGGTGGCTTGGTCTTCAGTAGCCAGGCCTCCCACCTTCTGCACCCCATAAAGAACTTTGGTCCATACTCACAGAGAGATAAAGAACAGGGAACCTTCCAATGGAAGGGATAGGACACGGAACTCTGGTGGTGGGAACTGTATGGAATTGTACCTCTCTTATCTTACAATCTTGTTAATTATTATTAAATCACCAATAAAAAAATTAAAAGTTTTAAAAAAAAGATGCTCTTCACCCAGCATTTGATTCCCCAGCACAATATAACAACAAGAAACAAAATGAATACACAATGTCAGAATAGCAGAGTAGTGTTCTGATATCTTCTTACCTGACTTCTCTCACATAATATACTGCCTTCCAGGTCTGCCCATGTGGTCTCAAATATTGAACAGCAGATTTTGACTGAATATTCAAATATGTGGGATTTTGCTGAATAGTAGTTTGTAGTAATTTCTTTGCAATAGTTCATATGATATATATATGTATATAGGCAGATTACATATATATATATATGTCACATGATTTAATTTTTTATTTGTTTTGAAATACAGAGAATGTGAGACAGAAAAGGAGGATGGGGGTAGGGGTAGATAGCACAATGGTTATGCAAAGAAACTCTCATGCCTAAGGCTCCAAAGTCCCAGGTTCAATGCCCCACACCACCACAAGCCAAAGCTGAGCAGTACTCCCGGGGTTGGAGGGGCAGGCGGGGGAGTCTATCTGAGAAAAGAAGGATGGGAGAGAATCCAGAGTACTGCTCTGTTCTGGCATATCACAGTGCCCTAGAATTGAACCTAAGTATACCCTTTCAAAAGTAAATTGTCCCACAGCACCCACCACCACCAAAGTGCCACTATCCCTCCACCACCAGCATAAATTAACCAGTGTCTATTGGGCCCCCTCCACCCTTTGTGCTTTCTATGTCCACCACCTCTGACAACCTCAGTTCTGCAGGTCAGATCAAAGAGTGAGCGTTGGATGTTTTTTTCTTGTTCCCTTGCTTTGTTTCTTTATATTCCACATATGAATGAGACCATTCAGTATTTGTCTTTCTCCCTCTGACTTATTTTGTCCAGCATGACCCCCCCAGTTATAATCATTAATTCAATGCAAGATTTCACCTTTTCTTATAACTGAGTGAATTTTTATTGTTTATATAAACTACATCTTTCTTACTTATCTATCATTGGACACTCAGATTTTTTCATATTATAGCTCATTGTAAATAGTGCTATAGTGTGCACAGAGATACTTATATCTTTCTGAAATGTGTGTTCTTCAGATAGGTACCTAGGAGTGTAATTACTGGATCACACAGTAGATAAAATTTAACATCTTGAGACCCATCCATACTGATTTCCAAAGTGACTAAGCCAGTTTACATTCTCACCAATAGTGTAAAAATGTTCCTTTTTATCCACAGCATCACCAACACCAACCTTCTGTTTTCTTTAACTTTTTAAATATTTATTTATTTTCCCTTTTGTTGCCCTGTTGTTTATCATTGTTGTTATTATTGTTGTTATTGCTGTTGTTGTTGTTGGATAGGATGGAGAGGAATCAAGAGAGATGGGGAAGACAGAGAGGGGGAGAGAAAGATAGACAGACACCTGCAGACCTGCTTCACCACCTGTGAAGTGACTCCCCTGCAGGTGGGGAACCGGGGGCTTGAACCAGAATCCTTATGCCAGTCCTTGCACTTCACGTGCTTAACCCACTGCGCTACTGCCAGACTCCCCTTCTGTTTTATTTTATAGTGACTGTTATTACAGATGTGAGGGGATGTCTCAGTATGGTTTTAATTTGCATTTACCTAATAAACACCTTTGGACACTAATAAATGCCTTTTAATTTAGCTGCTAGTCATCTGTATATCTTTTTTTTTGGTGGCCAAACACTGCTCATCTCTGGTTTCTGAAACTGGGAATTGAACTTGGAACTTCTCAACTTCAGGCATGAACTGTAGGTCTTCTTTAGACAACGCCCATGTTCAGCGGGGAAGCAATTACAGAAGCCAGACCTTCTACCTTCTGCAACCCTCAACGACCCTGGGTCCATGCTCCCAGAGGGATAGAGAATGGGAAAGCTATCAGGGGAGGGGGTGGGATATGGAGATTGGGCAGTGGGAATTGTGTGGAGTTGTACCCCTCCTACCCTATGGTTTTGTTAATTAATCCTTTCTTAAATAAAAAAATTAAAAAAAAAAAGTGTCATTCAAGTTTTCTGTCCATTTTTAGTGTGGGTTTTCTGCTGTTATTGAGTTTTTTGTTGTTTTTGTTTTTTGCTTTGGTCATTACTGAGGCTTCAACATTGCTGGATGACTTTTTCAGATAGAGAGGTAGAGAAAGAGACAAAGAGGCAGAAAGCAAAAGCAAAAGAGGCCATAGCATCAAAACTTCCACTGTGTATGTGTGTGTGCAGGGGAAGGGGCAGGCTTGAACCTGGATCATGCACATGGTAACACACTGCACTATCCAAATAAGCTATTTTGCAAGCCCATTACTGATTTTTTTTTATTTATTCCCTTTTGTTGCCCTTGTTGGTTTATTGTTGTAGTTACTATTGTTGTTGTTATTAATGTTGTTGTTCTTGGATAGGACAGAGAGAAATGGAGAGAGGAGGGGAAGACAGAGTTGGGGAGAGAAAGATAGACACTTGCAGACCTGCTACACCATCCTTACGCCAGTCCTTGTGCTCTGTGCCACAAGCACTTAACCCGCTGAGCTACCGCCCAACTCCCCCATTACTGAAGTTTATGACTCCATTATAAACCTTGTAAATTACCTTCTCATTGGATGTATTATGTATAGATATTCTCTCCCATTCTGGAGAATATCTTTTTATTTTTCTAATAGTATTTTTCTGTTGTGTAGAAACCTATAAATTTGATTGGAAGTAACATACTCTCCAATTTCAAATAGTGTTACAAAGCTTTAGCAGTCAAAGAAGTGTTATACTGGTAGGTAAGAGGGTTAGCTCACCTGGTAGGATGAATGTTTTATCATGTGTGTGGCCCAGGCTCAAACCCAGGCATTCCATGTGAAGTGGTATGACCCTGGCTATGGTGTTTGTTTCTATCTGTCTCTTTGTCTGAATAAAAAACAACCTGCAGCAGTGAAATCACTCAGGTGTAATACCCAGCTTCCACTAAAAAAAAAAAAAAGAAGAAAAGAAAGTGTGACATTGGAACAAAGAATGGACATATGGAATAAAATTGAGTGAGAGCCCAGATTGGCATCATGGTAGCATCTACAACTTGGTGGCTGAGAAGCATTAAGGTATAAAGCAGAACAATTTATTTAGTAATCAGGAAACTGGGGTCAACTAGGAATACCAAAGGAGAACACCTGGGACCTCAACATTATGGGACTGGAATGACTTCAGGAACCCACCAAATCACCAGTGAGTGCAAACACATGTGGCTGGTGGTCAGAGAGGAGCCTAGGGAGAGATTAAGTGGCTGGTAAACAGTCCAACAGTTTACCAGTTGAGACACCACCTCCAGTCTGTTTCACCAACAAAAAGAAGGCTGAAGGGAGGAGAGGACTCCCCTGAGACTCACCAAATGCAACTGTGAGTCTCCATTGCTACTGCCCTCAGAATCTGGAGCAGCAGCAGGGAGGCCCTGTGCTGACACCAGGGGACAGAGAACTAACCAGGAAACTCAGAAGAAGATCCACACCTCGGTGGCCTAGCAGTGGGACTGTGAAAGTCTCTTTGCATAATCACTGGGTTATCTCTGCCCCACCCTGCTTTATCTCTTGGTCAGAAGTCAGTGATTAAGCTAAGAAGCCTACTTACAGTTTAAAAGCCCTCAGGCTCCTATAGCATAGAGGGAAGAAAAAGAACAAAAGAGGCTTTTAACAGCCACTGTGCTTCAAGTCAGGGATGAGATAACATTGAAATAACTGTTAATTTCCACAAGTGTGAACTCTTTAAGTACCTTACTTAGATACAAGTCAATCCAGGTAATAGTGGTCAGTAATTTGAAAAAGTACTGAGAGAAGGAACTCATAACATAATATATAAAATAATTAAACCAACAAAAAGAAATATTGGAGAAATGAACCAGGACAAGAGTCCAGCTAAAAGCCCCCCAAAGTTTGAACCATTCAAACACTAGTTAAGGAAACATCCAAACACTAGTTAAGGAAATAATCACAGGAGTGAGTAAAGAGTTTGAAAGAATTGTCATCAGAAATGCAAGAACAACAAATGAGACTCTAGAAGAAAACACTAATTATCTCAAGGTTATTAGAGAGCTGAAAGCTGAAATAGCTGAGCTAAGAACACAACAAGCTGAACAAGCTAAAACAGTATCAGAACAGGGTAACAAAACAGATGAACTCCAGAAAACAGTAGAGGGGAGAGAGAATAGAACCAATGAGGCTGAAGATAGAATTAGCAAGATCAAAGACAAATTAGAGACAACTAAAAAAGAAGTAAGAGATCTAAAAAAGAGATTAAGAGATTCTGAAAACAACAACGAGACCTCTGAGATGACTTCAAAAGAAATAATATATGCATTATTGGCTTACCAAAGGAAGAAAGAGAGGGAGGGAAAGAAAGCATACTTCAAGACATAATATCTGAGAAGTACTCCAGTATAGACAACATAAAAGACATAAAAAGTCATCAGGAACCTAAAGGTAAGAATATAACAGATGACATTTTTGGTCTTCATGTTGGAAGAAGTGAAGAAGTCTATTTTAGGTATATTCCAAGGGGCCATGACTTTACTAAATTTTTTCCTAAGCCCAATAGCTAACATTCAGGTGGCTGAAAGTATTGTCTAGGAAGATAGGGTCAGAGTTGGGACTAGAACAAGTATGCTACCGTGATGCCAATCTGACTTCCCTGGGCAGACAACCTTACCAACAAGTCCTGGAACTTCATTTCCCCAGAGCCCTGCCCAACTAGGGAAAGATAAGAACAGGCTGGGGGTGTGGATCAACCTATCAATACCCATGTCCAGCAGAGAAGCAATTACATAAGCTAGCTCTCCAACCTTCTACACCCCATAAAGAGTTTTGGTCCATACTCCCAGAGGGATAAAGAATAAGGAAGCTTCCAGTGGAGGGGATGGGATGTGAAACTCTGGTGGTGGGAATTTTGTGGAATTGTACCCTTCTTATCCCACAATCTTGTCAATCGTTACTAAATCACTAATAAAAGGAAGTAAAGTAAAAAAAAAAAAAATTGAGAGCCCAGAACTAAGTCCACATATATAAGCACTCAATGTATAACCCAAAAAGTCAAGATCATACAATGAATAAAAGGAAAACCTCTTTCAAGATGGTGCTAGGAAAACTGATAGCTGCATATTAAAAAATGAAACTAGACCACTGTTTCACACTACACACAAAAACTAACCCAAAAAGGATTAAAGATTTGACTGTAAGACCTGAAACCATAAAATATATCGACAAAAAACACAGAAATACATGCCCCATGACTGGCTTCAGTAGTGTCTTTGGGGATACTACTCCAATAGCAAGGAAATAAAAATAAAAATAAATAACTAGAAATAGCAGTACTTTTTTCCCCACTAGGACTTTGTTGAGACTTTGTGTCTACACAGTTCCATCACTCTCAGTACACTCAAATAAATTAAAAAAGAGTCTTTTTAAAATTTATTTCAAACAGAGGGGAAGATAGAGGAGGAGAAAAAAATAGAAAAGAGAGAAACTTCAACACTGCTCTGATGTTCTTGAAGCTCCCCATTTGTATGGCTTCCCAATATGGTGACCAAGGACATGAACTGGGTCTTTATGCATGATAAAGTGTGTGATCTACTCAATTAAATATCTTCTAGTCCTACTAACAATATTTTATTATATTTCAGAATACTTAAATGAGTATATTTAATATGAACAAATGCAGTTACTATGAGATATGTTGGTGACACACCTGGTAGAGTGTATATGTTTCCATGCTTGAAGACCTGGGATCATTCCCCTAGTCCCAATCTGCAGAAGGGTAGCTTCACAAGCAGTATGACAGTGTTGTAGGTCTCTGCCCACCCCCTTTCTATTTTTCTCTGTCTCTATCAGAAAAAAAAAAAGGGAGAAAGAAGGAAAAGAAAAGGAAAAGAGAAAAAGAAAAGAAAAGAAAAGAAAAGAAAAGAAAAGAAAAGAAGGGGGGGGAATAGCTTCTGGGAACAGTGGAGTCATTGTGCAGGTACCAATCCCCAGCAATAACCCTGGTGTAAAAACTGCAGTTAATAAAATAATCATTGGTAACTTCAAGAATGTTCTATTGTGGTGACCATTTTAAAAACAAATTTATGCTGCCTTGACTAATCCTATTACTTAGAATAAATTTCTATAAAAGAACCCAAGATCATAGACTAAACCTAAATTTTGGATTCAGATTTTAAATTATTAAAACTGTGACCAAATCCTTTATTAATAATTATATGACCTGTTTTCAAGTGATCAATCAGACATAGTTTGAAGTTACATGGGAACATTGTAAAGAACTGTTGATTTGGTGAAGCCTATTTCTAGTTGAGAAGTAGAGGTTATTAATAGGGTAAAGGCCCTAGGATTAATATAAGAAATAAACAAAACATACACAAAAATTAAGTTTCAGAAAGTTTGTCTGAAGAGGAGAAAATGGCAAGATTCTAACAGTGCATCGTTCAGCCATTCGGAGTGTGGCTGCAGCTCAATTAGTAGAGCACTGGATTTACATGCGGGAGACTCCCAGTTCAATCTCTGGTGGTACCTACCCATAGTCTCTCTTTCTCCTTCTCCCTCTCCCTCCCCCTCTCTTCTCCCTCCCCCCCCTCTATCTTATATGAGACAAATAAAATAATTTTAAAAGAATTCAGAGAGATCACACAAAGGACAATTTCCTGCCCTACTGTGTCTCTAGAGATAGATTGTCATAATTTCCCTTAACTCTTAAACTCAAGATAAAGGTGAAATTCAGGAGAATTGGAGGAAATGTCTTACAAATGTCTAACCAAGTGACCAGCTGAGGTTTTTAAAAAAATTATTATTATTTCTTTATTGGGGTATTAATGTTTTACATTCAACAGTAAATACAATAGTTTGTACATGCATAACATTTCTCAGTTTTCCACACAATACAACCCCCACTAGGTCCTCTGTCATCCTTTTCCAGGACCTGTACTCTTCCCCCCCCACCCTAGAGTCTTTTACATGGGTGCAATGGGTCCAAGTTCTGCTTAGTGTTATTCTTCTGAGTCCAGAAAGTGTAATAATCAGTGCATAATCATGAGCTACCAACCACACTGACCCCAAAAACTTGTATCTCCCTGCTATTAACCATATACCTTGAAAATTTTGCTTCATCCATTTGTGCCTTGGTTTATGCAACTGAGGTAATAGTAGTAGAAGCTACTCCAAGCATTGAAATAAAGTTTATATTTGTAAAAACACCAAACACTAGTACTGACTGATAAGTTGTAAATATTCAGTACCTGTTAGCTGGTAATAATAAATGTGTAACCAACGTTGGCTTTTGATTTTAGTGTTTCCCAGCAAGCAGAAAAATCTGTAATTGTAACTATCATACTTTTAAGATGTTAGTTATAAGAACTATTTTCACATCTGGTAGCAGAATTAAAGACAGCATGAATTAGCATTTTTGTAATTATTTTTGGATCACATATGAAAGGGAATGAGGCCTTAGTCATTGGAACTTCTGATAGGGAAGCTAGATGTAGGAAATGTGGGTAAAAATACAGCAGTTGGAGGTTAACTAAATAATATGTTAGAGCTTAAAGTCCAAGAAATCTAAGATTCTATGCCAGTTTTTATCCCTGATGTAGAAACCAATTTTTCTCTTTTAAAAATCTATTAGTATAATTGAAAAGTAGCTTCCTTTTCACTACCCCAGACCATAAAATACTGGAATATAGATGATGCCATGAAATATTTGCTAAGGAAAGCAGTTTTTCATGTATAATAATGCTAATAGAATTTTTTCCTAGCATGTCTTACTATGTATATTATGTGTATAAACTGAGGTGTGTCTATTTTGATTTAATAATTAGTCACTGATGGGGAATAATCTGAAATACAAAGTCACATTTGTGGATTCAGAAAATATGCTTGGTAAATGTTCTATTGCTAGGGATTCATAATAAAAACCATATAATTCTGGAACCTGCAAGGGAACTTTTTTCAGTATGTTACCTATATCCTTAGAAATACATTTATTTCAAACCTAGAGCAAAAATATATATTTAACCTCTACAGGGTATTTCTTCCAATACTGGAAGAAATAAGTGAGAAGTTTTCTGCTTCATGCTAAAATAATACATTGACAAAAGATGGAATGTTCTATGTTGATTTCCTCATTGTGAGTATCACTGCACTCTAGATTTAGGACAATTCAGAACAAGTTCTTAGTTTAAGCAGCAGATAAGTGGGTTAGCTATGTTTGTTTTGTTTGTTTGTTTGTTGTTTTAACAGGAAAGCACTAAAGACATGATTTGAAGTTGAAAAAACATTGCTAGCTGGTTCTGGGTTACCATTGTATGGTCTCAACTCATATTTGATAGGAGAGATTCTTCTGTTTTAGAGTTCTGTAAACTGGGTCACAGAGAAAGACAATGAGATGACCAGTAATGTGTCTCTGTGGACTCACTTAAGGGAGTCAGGGCTTTGCCATATGTGGTTTTGCCTCCAGTTTTCTGCTTGTTATTCTCAGTGTTAACTACATAAGGAAGAACCAGCTTCCAAACAGATCCAGTCAGCACCACAGGGAAACTAGCAACTAGAGTAGTATTCTACCCACAGCAGAAAAAAAATTAGTGTTAGAAACATTGTTATTTTCTTTAGGGTTTTTGTTAATGATAGTTCCTCAGGAGGTGGGAATGACCTAGATTATCACCTTGAAATGCAATACTTAAAATGATTTTTAAAGTTTATTATTATAAGACCAAGATGGTTTAGAGTACTCTCCAAAATAACCCAGTTACAAAGACATTTTTTAAAGGGTTAATATTATTATACACAAAATTTTCTTAAAATATTAAATTATCTCTTGGAAAATTGCTTTAGTTTTGTAATTGTTAAAGAGGAACAAAGCTTTCACAATAGCTTAAACTGTGCTGTTAAGAAAAAAGATTGAGTCACTAAGAGGTTTTCCATTAAAACAAATAGAAATATAACTAACTGGGAGTAGTAAGTAGACACTAACTATGATTTGGTTGATTTCTGTGAAGTCTTGTTTTTAACCTTCAATCAGAAAAAAAAAAATATATATATATATATATATATAGTGACTCAAAGATAGTTTTAGTCTCTAAATCACCTCTTAGTTAACATATGCTTTTCAATAATGATCCAGACAAATTAGTCAGAGTAGGCCATTTATAAGAGAGTTATAGAGAAAAAGATGAAGTGCCACATGAAAAAGGAAAAAAAGGCGAAAGAACAAAGGCATTGCATTTTGTAAACTAATGCTATTTTGAAAGTCATTTATAAGGGTGGTTCAGGAGGTGGAGCAGTGATAAAGCTTTGGACTCTCAAGCATGAGGTCCCAAGTTCAATCCCCAGCAGCACATGTGCCAGAGTGATGTCTGGTTCTTTCTCTCTCCTCCTATCTTTCTCATAAGTAAATAAATCTTAAAAAAAAAAAAAAGTAATTTATAAGGCAGAAGCAAAACTACAATAATTGCTATGAAATGATCTGCTAATAACAAAATACAAGGTGCATATCTTTAGTTATCAAAGAAGCAGCCAGGAGAACAATGGAATAAATAATATGTAACCAGAAGTTCTATAACAATACTAGGACTACTGAAAATACTAAAATCAAAATAGGATTTTGCAGGGTTTTTTTTTCTTTTCTTTCTTTCTTTCTTTTTTTTTTTTTACCATTTAATAAATTAGCCAATACTTAGAAAGACTAACAGATTTGTATTTGTACTAACAATTGAAAGCGGCATCTAACCAAACTAAATATTTTCTATGTCCTTAGAATGAAAATAGTATTATGTAACATCCAGTAAGATTACTTTACTCATTATTCTTAAACTGATTACATTTACTTACCTGAAATTTTTCTAAAGGGAATGTTCTCTAAAAATAATAACAGTAGTTAAAGAATAGCCCAGTTTTCCTCCCACCCCACTCCATGCGGGTTACCTGGGATCCATGGGTTCAGGGCGGTAACTCCAGCTGATGGTCTGGGCAGCTACATAGAATTGTCTCAGCTGTGCAGCTCCAGCCCCCAGGCTTCCCCAGCTAGTACCCAAAATCACTAGGACCCAGAGGCCTGGGCAGCCTGGGGACATGGTTTCTTCCCCGTGCTTGCTCACCACCACCACCACCACCACTATCCCAAGATCCAGGCAGGGCTCGCCCGGCGTGTGTCCCAGGCTGTGTTCTATCCAGGCTGCAGTGAGTTCTGGGAGGCAGTGGGTGGCAGTGTCCAACCCCTGGTAACCTCCCCATCCGCCCGCCCGCCTCTGCAGCTCTCCCTAGCTTTGCAGCCACTGCCACCACAGCCTTGTGCTGCCCCACCCACCTTCGCCCCTCCTAAAACTGTTCCAGGCTTGAGGTCTGGCTGGGTGCCTGTCCCCAAGTGACAAAAGGTAACGAAGAGCAATTAGACCCATAAAATTCATGAAGACAGATCAGAAGACAGAGCAGGGCTGTGTTTCTGAACGCCTACCTGCTCCTCAACCCCTCACACTGTAGTGACCAAAATCAGATTAGCACTGCATGTGCCTAAATGGCAGGCTGAATAAGACATAGAATCACAAAACTGTTGATTTACCTGTTCGTCTATCTCCCCTGCCTCCCACCACCCTAAACAAGACATCTCTGGTAGTCCATGATGTGAGAGATACTGACTGCCTTTCAAGCCAGATCAAGGCTTGCAAGGGTGTTTCCCATACATTGTAGGGGAATATTGCAAAGCTCCTTTTTCTTTAAATTTCCAAGTTTTTCATTCTATTCTTCCCCCTCAAATATATCATCACCTTTCTTAGAGGCTGTAACCTTACTGGAATGATCAGAATGTGGGTGCTTAGAGTAGGTATCATTGACACCCCACCACCACCCATGCAGAGGTCATTTGTCTTCTCTTGCTAAAATCTTTAGTGTCAGTTTAGTTGTATTCCAATCCAAGGACCTAGGAGGAAAGAGAGGGATGAATTTCCTCCCCAATACTATCCACCATAAAACCTGCCTGGGAATATATAGTTGATTGGCCAGCCACATCCTCTTAACTTCCAGGGCAATGGAGTGCAACACCCTTAGCCACATTTCTCTCTTGTTGTGAATAACTGGGCATTATGCCCTGTCATCAGGCACAGAGGCACTGTGTTTTCAGGTGGTGAGGAAGCAAGGGAGTGGACTCATGGACAGGACCCCAGCCAAACCTCTTGGTTTTGGCTAACTTGCATGTGTGCATAGTTCTGAAGGTAGCATGGAGTGGGAGGCTTAAAAAAGAAGCCTGGCTGAGAGAATCAACAGAGCATATTTCAGTCCCACTTAACTGTGTGATATTCAATAAGTTACTTAGCCTTGCTGATAGAAAGCTTTCCCTGGGACCAGGAATGTACAATCTGAGAGCAGAAGTGTTGCCTTAGGTACTGGATCTATTTCATCAGTGGTTTCCAAAGCTGATTAGCTATCATAATTCCCTGAGCATTTCCCCCCCAAATTAGACTTTTATTCAGGAGACAAGACTTATAACCACTGTTCTTACAAAACCCAACTTAGAGACTGCCATAAATTCCCCACACCTATTGACAACTAATCTTTGACAAAGGTGCCCAGACTATTAAATGGGGAAAGCAAAGTCTCTTCAACAAATGGTGTTGGAATAAATGGGTTGAAACATGCAGAAGAATAAAACTGACCACTATATTTCACCAAATACAAAAGTAAATTCCAAGTGGATCAAGGACCTGGATGTTAGACCACAAACTATCAAATACTTAGGGGAAAATATTGGCAGAACTCTTTTCCGCATAAATTTTAAAGACATTTTCAATGAAACAATGAAACAAATGAACAAATCCAATTACAATGAAACAAATGAAACAAATCCAATTACAAAGAAGCATAAACCTATGTTACTACATAAAATTAAAAAAGCTTCTGCACAGCTAAAAAAAAAAAAAACTACTACCCAAACCAAGAGACCCCTCACAGAATAGGAGAAGATCTTTACATGCCATACATCAGACAAGAGGCTAATAACCAAAATATATAAAGAACTTGCAAATCTCAACAACAAGAAAACAAATAGCCCAATCCAAAAATGGGGAGAGGACATGGACAGAATATTCACCACAAAAGAGATCCAAAAGGTCGAGAAACACATGAAAAAATGCTACAAGTCTCTGATTGTCAGAGAAATGCAAATAAAGACAATAATAAGATTCCACTTCACTCCTGTGAGAATGTCATACATTATAAAAGGTAACAGCAGCAAATGCTGGAGAGGGTGTGTGGTCAAAGGAACCCTCCTTCTTTGCTGGTGGGAATGTCAATTGGTCCACCTTCTGTGGAGAACAGTCTGTAGAACTCTCAGAAGGCTAGAAATGGACCTACCCTATGATCCTGCAATTCCTCTCCTGGGGATATATCCTAAGGGACCCAACACACCCATCCAAAAAGATCTGCGTACACATATGTTCTTGGCAGCACAATTTGTAATAGTCAAAACCTGGAAGCAACCCAGGTGTCCAACAACAGATGAGTGGCTGAGCAAGTTGTGGTATATATATATGAATACTACTCAGTTATAAAAAATGGTGACTTCATCATTTTCAGCCGATCTTGGATGGACCTTGAAAAATTCATGTTAAGTGAAATAAGTCAGAAACAGAAGGCTGAATATGGGATGATCTCACTCTCAGGCAGAAGTTGAAAAACAAGATCAGAAAAGAAAACACAAGTAGAACCTGAACTGGAATTGGCATATTGCACCAAAATAAAAGACCCTGGGGTCGGTAGGGAGGAGAATATAGGTCCAAAAAGGATGACAAAGGACCTAGTGGGGGTTGTATTGTTATATGGAAAACTGGGAAATGTTATGCATGCACAAACTATTGTATGTACCAACTATTGGATTGGATTGGACTGGATTGGATTGGATTGGATTGGATTGGATTGGATTGGATTGGATTGGATTGGATTGGATTGGATTTAGGAGATAGTGTCAGGGTTGGCAATAGTACTAGAAAGGTAGATCAGGGAAGAGAATAGCTCCCGAATCTGGGAAAAGTATATAAATATCTTTAACTATAAACTCCATCAATTTGATCTGGGGCCTATATTCAGTGCAGGAGCCTGTATAACTTCTGCCTCCCTATAGGTCTGAGCTCATATTCTGTAGTCATATCTAGGAATGTTCTGGGCTGCACCCATTGCCATACCCATTTTCTTCAAGTTGTAGAGGATTTTGGCCCAACCTCCCTTCTGAGAATGGGGCAGTCTCTACCATTGTTGTTACACATTGAGGGCAAGGTCCTGTAGGGGCCTACAAAGGGGTTCAATATGTGGTTCCTGATGGACCAGTGATACTTGAGAGTGGGATCTATTAGAGGTTTAGGCTTATCATGTCTGTGTGAGAATTCCAGGATACCCTGACTAGGGCCCCAGGAGATGAGGTAGCCTGGTAGTAAGCAAAAGAGCCATCATTAATTAATGGCAATCTCTTTTATTTTTTAAATTTCTTTATTGGGGAATTAATGTTTTACATTCAAATAATTTCTGATTATTAAACAATTTGTTCTTCTTTATATTTTAATGCTTTTTCAGCCAAGTTGCATATGCTACCATGATGCTAACCTGACTTCCCTGGGAAGAGATTCTCACCAATGTACCCTGAAACCCCACCTCTCCAGAGCCCTACCCCAATAGGGAAAGATAGGAACAAGCTAGGAGTATGGATCAACCTACCAATGCCCATGTTCACTGGAGAAGCAATTACAGAAGCCAGACCTTCTACTTTCTGCACCCCATAATGATCCTGGGTCCATACTCCCAGAAAGATAGAGAATAGGAAAGCTTACCGTGGAGGGGATAGGATGTGGAACTTTGGTGGTGGGAAATGTGTGGCATTTACCCCTCTTATCCCATAGTATATATATGTAGTTAGAGAGGCTGTGAATAGTGTACTAGAGATTCTTTTCCCCAAAAACTAGTAATGGCTTTTATTGCATCATTAAGATATTACAAGATTGTATCTTTAAGACACTACAAGTAGATCCAAAGAATCATCCTGTGTTTGTTGTTTATATAGCTTAGATATTATTCATTAGCCTGAATTGTTCCCTTTTCAGAAACATAGATAACACCCAAAATTTACAGATATCCGTTAAAAAATAAAAAACTGTTGGTGGATTGCTAAATCAAAGCCACTGAATTTGATAAGTTCAATGACATTTCCTTCAAGAATTAACTCATCTTTCTTAGCTTATGATACTGAACAAGCAATAACTGACCTGATTCAAACCCTGTGTATGTATTTCTGCCTAAGAAATTTACTATTTCAACAAGAGACTCATACTTCTAAATGCAACGCTAATTGGGGACGTGAGCATACACACACCTTGTTTTGTAAAGGAAGCCCAGTGTAACACCCTTAATCACATTCTGTACATGACTGTGAACATACTGTGGACAGTAGCCATTTTCTTTCTATGTTTTCCCACCACTTATCAATGCATATTCCACTCTTTTTCTTTCTAAGGAGAGTGAACTCTACATTCTTCTTCTTCTAGCGTTTGCCCTTCTTCCGTAGCCAGTCAACAGCGTCAGGTTACATTAATGTGATTGAAGTCCCTCCACAAGGTACCTCTGAGCCTTTCATCTCAGAGTATGTACATTTCTCCACAGAATATCAACAGTCTGATTACTGAGAATGGCCTTCATTCTCTGAGGTGCAGAAAAGAGGGAGCAATTCTAAAAGATTATTTTTTAAAGCATTATGTTCCCAAGTCCCAGAAGTACTACCAAAATTCCTGTAACCTCTAGTTAGAGTGGTTTACCATTTTTATTTGCATACTTACTGATGTGTCATTCTAGCTGCATAAATGTCTCTCATTGAAGAAGATGGAGGAGGAGGAGGAGGAGGAGGAGGAGGAGGAGGAGAAAGAAAGAAATGTCTACCATTTCAGAGACAAGATAGCAGTATTGTTTGATCCTCTTATGTTTTCATCAGTTTCAGATAGCTACTGTGTAACATCCAACAAGATATTTATTAAGTATGTGATGCAAGGAGCACATAAAACACATCTATGCTTCCCAATAGAGGTGATGAAAACTTTTTGTGCTTCTCTGATGATTTTCCATGGAGGTGCTAGTCTTATGTGTCTTTGTAAATGGGGTATCTCTAAGTGGATATAGATGAGCAAGAACAATGTAGACAGACATCATTAAACAGAATACCAAATAGCAGAACACTGCATCTGGGGAGGGATTCTTCTCATTTCACATTGGAATAGTGATATTTGGGGGTTCTCTGGGGGGGAGAGTGGCTAGTAGAGTGAAGCTCTACAGTGGCATGCAGCTTCCTGGCTTGATTCTTGGACTTCTGTAGTTTCTGGTACTGTTCCAAGACTTTTCTGGAAGCCTCACAACAGTCTTCATAATCAGTGACCTCTGGAGACCCCAGGAGTTCATAGAGGAATTCCTTCAAGTCACAGACACCATTTGCCTTCTAACAGAGTAGAGGCAGTTTTATTTGTCCATAGTCTGGTCTTCCGATGAATCACATGTCTCAGTCATTGGCTAGTGGGCAATATCAGCCCAGGCAAAACCCACAGATCTCTGTAGAGACATTCAGCCCTGGCCTTTGCAACTTGTGTAGGGGAAAGAGGAAGGGCAGAGTAGGGAGGGAGAGTTGGGTTTGTGTCCCAATCCTTCTGCTCCGTTTCAGCATTCATGAGAGGGAAGTTTCATGTTCTTATTCAGAAATACTCACAGAAAATTGTAGCAAATATATTACAGTCAAAGTCAAGTCTAACAGGAATCCTGGTGTTTAAAACTAGGATCTTATGGAGGGTAATTGAGGAAGGATAGTTCTCTGAAAACAGAACAAAAGAAATGGAAAAAAAAAATTTTTTTTACCTTAAAAGAAGGGAGGAAAGCTCTTATAATTTTTGCATACTGAGACTCAATATAATCTCTTTCTAAAGTCCAAATAATTGACTATAAAGGCTACTTTTCTTAAGAAACCCAAATCCTCACAGAGCTTTTGCCTTCTCTGCAGGTTGCATAAGAGTTTGATTCCATAAATTTCTAAAGTTTTCCATCCCCCATAACTTCAGGCAAGACTGCTAATGAGAGTGTAGTAAATCTTAAGTCAGTTAAATGATGTTAGAAAGTTTCTATTCAGAAACAACTGGATATCTTGATAAGACCTCACTTTCTATTGTCACCCTGTTGCCCTCCTCCCAGAGCATCTTCCCTCCTTCCTAAAAATGTAATATATGTTTAACATTTAATTCATAGTTCTGTCAAGGAAAGTCAAACTTTCTAGTCTGCCTCACTTATTCTCTCTCCTGTTCATATCTTCATAGGTGACATACCTTATGAGCTGGAGTCAAATGCTGCATTTGTGAAAACTCCGTATGTTCCCAGGTGACTAAAACAAGGAGACACAAGTATCACTTGATATCTGGAGCTTGGTTTTTAACCACAATTAGAGACCACCAGATATTACCACCCTACCCTGAAATTCTACTTTCAAAGGGAAAGAAAAATAAATGCCAAAAGAAGTAGAATCTCACTTACTTATTAACAGCTCTAAGTAAATTGCATTGCATTTTATAACTAAGTCAGGTTTTAAATTAGACTTTAGGTACTTTTCTTTATCCGTAAGAGGCTATAGGCTATAGTCTCTACTTGGTAAAAGCAAATTTTTAAAAATTATTACTATCTTTATTTATTTCTTGGATAGAAACCACCAGAAATCAGTAGGAAAGGGAGAGAGAGAGAGAAAGACACCTGCAGCCCTGCTTGCCACTCACAAAGCTTTCCCCCTGCAGGTGGGGACTGGGGCTTGAACCCAGGTCCTTGCACACTGTAACATGTGAGCTCAGCCAAGTGCGCCACCACCTGGCCCCTAAAGGAAATTCTTATAAAGTAACTGGTTGCTTGATCTGGCCATCATTTTCCAAGAATGAAAGTACTGCCCCCTAGGGGACTGTCTTGATTTTCATAAGGATAAAGTGTTCTGACATTTGATAGGCAATGGCCAGGGGTGCCTAGTGTCCAGAAAGGCTTAGGACACAAAAGAATAGTTCTATATCCCTTTAAGAATATTTACTCTAAGAATATTTTAAGAATATTTAAGACTTTAAGAATATCTACTCTAGTCATGTGGGTGAAAAAAATCTCTCAGTCTATCACTTAACTACTTTCAATAGAAATATTTTTATTTTTTTTAAATGTAGTTGCCATGTGAATAAAGGGAAGATTGTGTAGGTTTGACAACTTTTTTTTTTTTTTTTTTTTTTTTTTTTTTTTTACCAGAGCACTGCTCAGCTCACCTGGGTCTTTGGAGCCTCAAGTAGAAGAGACTGTTTGCATAACCATTATGCTATCTACCCCCTGACAACTCTTTAACAGAGCCATTCAGCATTAAATAACTTTTAAAAAATTAGTTTGGTGTCTGGAACACTGCTGAATGTCTTTGAGTCACTACTAACATAACATTGCCCAGCAACTAGCCCCTGTGGTTGCTGCCTTCTTAGTGATTCTGCCAAAGGTTCAAGCTTCAGACGATTTTATATGCCAGCCATGCCTCAGCTTTACTTTTTTTTAATATTTTTATTTATTTATTATTGGATAGAGACAGAGAGAAATTGAGAGGGGAGGGAGAAGTAGAGAAGGAGAGGAAGAGGGAGAAGATGAGGGAGGGGAGAGGGAGAGAGACCAGCAACTCTGCTTTACCACTCCTGAAGCTTTCCCCCTGTAGGTGGGGACCAGGGGCTTGAACCTGGGTCCATGTGCAGTTTAATGTGAGCACTTAACCAGGTGCACCACCACATGGCCCCTCAGCTTTACTATTTTTTTCTGCTACATATCAACTTCCTTTGTATTCCACCCCTCTTTTCTAATTAGAGCACTTTCTCTGATTTTTTTTCTTTATTGGGAAATTAATGTTTTACATTCAACAGTAAATACAAAAGTTTGTACATGCATACCATTTCTAAGTTTTCCATATAACAGTACAACTCCCAACTTTCTCTGATTTTTAAAAGCATTATGTGTAGCTACAATCTGTATATTTTACTTCAGAGTTTGTGAAGGAGACTATGCAAAAGATTTATTGTAAAAATAAAAAGAGGGACATTGTGTACAGTTCTTCTGACATATTACAGTTAACTAAAAAGCCAAATCAGAAAAAGTTAATCAACCATTAAACATTCCCATCTTACCTGTGAGGATTTAAGGGGCTTTTCCCATCATCTGAAATAAAGAAGAAAATGAAAATCATTGGTTTTAAATCAAACAAACAAAAATGAGATGAAAGAGAAGACTCATTGGTGCTAGGGATTACTGGGAGAACCAAAACAATGGATTTTCAGGTGGATTCACTATGGTGGCAGTTTGGAAACAATCTCTTCCTGAGATGCGGGACCTGTTTTAGGCTAAATTAAATATTTGATGGCATTTAACTCTAGAATCCTTTCATTTTCCTCTTCTTCCTTTTTAGTAAAAACCTCTCCTCATATTCTTGGTCCTGACTTCAGACTCTAGGCTATTTTAGATTGCAGTTACTAATATTATAGGATCCTAAAAACCATATCTTTGGTACTTGAAGTTCCTGTCCTTGTTCCTGTGTAAATTTATCACATAAAAAAAAAGCTATATCAACATAACAACAGATATTTTCTCTCTTTGGTAGATAACATAAATGATCAGAGGCCACCTATCTTAATGTATTCTGATCATGTAAACTTCAAACCTGACAACAGGCCTGCCAGTCATTCAGTAGATAGGTAAACAAGGAGAAGCAACTTTTATTACATGAATTTAGAAAAGGCTAGGTCAAGTGTGGACAAACAGGTGTAGTTATAGCCAGACTTTCCTAACGTGCTAGTGAATGCACATTTCAGATTTGCTGGGAAAGGAGATACAAGTATGGAGACACATTCAGTAGTCCTGTCATTTGACTGTAGATCCTAGGAAATCTGGAATCAAATGAGGGAGTGGGAAATACGGAGGGAAAGAGGAGACATCTGCAGCCCTAATTCATCACTTGTGAAGCTCTCCTTCTGCAGGTGGGGACCAGAAGCTGGAACTTCAGTCCTTATGCACTGTAACGGGTGCATTTAGACAAGTGTGCCCCACCACCCGGCCCCTAGGGTCAGGACTTTGTAACTCTTGCATTTATCTTTGGGATTTGGTTAGGAAAACACAGAAGTTACCCAAAGAGTTCAGTGCAAGCTTTTGGTCTTTAAGCAGAGTGGTATCCTTTGTCTGTGAACTTAGCCACTCACTCTTTGGAGTGTGTTTAAAAAGCAATCTTGGGACTAGGAATGCAGTTCAGCAGTAGAAAGCAGGGTGTTTTGTGTGTGTGTGTGTGTGTGTGTGTGTGTGTGTGTGTGTGTGTGTGTGTGTGTGTGTGTATGTGTGTGTGTGTTCCTCAGTTCAATCCTTATCATCATGTGAAAGAGACAGAGAAAAGAAAGGAAGAGAATAAGAAAGAGAAATAAAGGAAGAAAGAAAAGGAGAGACCAAAAGAACAGCTTCAATGAGATGGTGGTTTTATGAAGCGGGAGATCAGTGGTTCTGTCCCTGAGCATGTAGAATAGATATTGAAACTCCTCCATTCCTTGAGAACTCTGCTAGGGATTTCCACCATAACCCCTTCTCCCCTGTGTCTCCTGTGTTTAGGCATTCCTGTACCTCTGAAATCCTCATTACTTGCCCCAAGATATGCTAAAGAGCTCTGACTTGTGCTCAAGCCATTTTTCTGGAGCAGATGGAGAAAGGATGTTTTAACACTCAAGGGGCGGTACCATTCTGTACTCCTGGCAAAACTATCTTCTCATGAACATTTTGACAATTTCTCTTCTCACAAGTCTTCATTCATTTCCCTGCATTTGCTTGTTTTGTGCTCCTATGAGTCTCAAGCTGTACTTTATCCTAACACTTGCTTTGCATTAGAATTAGCACTGGTTTTACTCCTGTGCCATACATATATATATTTGTTGATATCAGGGACCACTATTTTGGGTCCCACTACCTGATCAATAAGTGGCTCTTGCAAAATAGAATGAGTGAAGAAAGTAGGACACTTGGGGTGCAGTATCTCACCAAGTTAAGTGCTAAGCACATATAGTACAAGGACCTGCGCAAGGATCCCAGTTGAGCCCAGGGCCTCCCCCCTTATCCCCCCACCCCATTCCCAACTGCAGGGGGGATACTTCGCAAGCTGTGAAGCAGGTCTGAAGGTGTCTGTCTTTCTCTCCCCCTCTCTACCTCTCCCTCCTCACTCTCTCTCTCTATCCTATCCAGTAACACGGGAAGAAAAAAAAAATGGCCTCCAGGAGCAGTAGATTCATAGTGCTGGCACTGAGCCCCAGTGACAACACTGGAGGCCAAAAAAAAAAAAAGTAGAACACTTTTGCCATTCATTTTATTCATTTTGATAATAACCAGGGGTCCTTGGATCAGAGTCACTGAAAGGCCATTGTGCAGTGCAGTCCCATTTTGAAAAACTTTAAATTGCTAAACCCTCTACAGCTGTCTTTTGGTAAGGGTTTATATTCTCATAAAGTGTCTATATTTTTATAAAGGAGATTGTGGTGAGCTGTCATTTCTCACTCTTGGCCTGGGTTTATTTCAATATAAATGTTTTCAAAGATGAACTACTGAAGTGTTGCTTTTGCTGCCTACTCCAGTTCACACTAGAGGAAAAAATAAGGAGAATACTCTTTCCTGTTTACCTTTTTGTCTGCAACGTCTTCTCAGAAGAGCCAGGAGAGTACCACCTATTGCCAAACCTGTAGCTGAAGCTACTGCTCCCCCAAAATAACTCAGCGCTTCCTGGATAGTCAGTGGTCTTGCTGCAAAACAAAAGCACACACATGAAGACATGAGTGTGTTGGGTAAGAAACCATCATTGTTTCAGAAAGGGCCCAAGAATCCTAAAATGTGAGTTAATTAGGGCCATGAAAGGTCTCAACAGTGCTGATAACTTAGCATGAGAATAGATCAAGGTCAACTGAATGAGAACAAGGTCTAATTCTCTAACATTTAAATATCAAACCTAACTGCTAAAGAAGTCAGGGTATGGACTCAGTAAAAAAATTCAATGACTAAGTAGAAAACACAAGAAATGGAAGTTTGGGTAAATAACATAAATGATGAATAATTCAAGGGGAGCACAGTGGAAGATTTCACTCATGCAACAAAATGTAGCTATAACAAGATGATGAGAAAAATGCAAAAGGGAGAAGAAGGCATATAAAGTAAAACTTACAGATGAAACTTAATTTAGGCAGGTTGAGGGTATTTTCTGAGGCATGTAATAAACAATAATGTCAGTCTTTTGAGATAAAAAAAATCAAAAGATTTTTATGAAATCTCCACTTTAAAATCTTCTGAAATTTCAAGGTATATTACACAGAGACACAAAGAAGTGAGGTTTAGTTACCACTCCTCTGTATGAGCAATGAGGTTTTGCTTGATTCATTGTGAAACATTTATCAAAAGCAGGGGAAATCCAGCAATGAAAAAACAAGACGACTCTCAAAAATAACAGAAGAAATGGTGATTTTGTTATTTTTCATATCAAAGTGACTTTCTGACTCATGTGGAATATCTACCTTGGCAGGTTGGCATGGAAGTTGACCATTGGCCATTATCTTGGCAGACTGCCTTCGAGGATCCTTGGAGTAGTTGTCCCTCTGGACAGTTGAAGTTACAGGTTGAACCATAGCTGAAATTTCCCCAGGGGTTGGAGCAGTTTATCATAACTGGCTCAGTAACATGCAGTCCAGAACATCTGATAGCTGTAGGAAAAGAAATAGAGGCAACTTCAAGTTATTGCCCCCAATTTGTGGATAGGAAACTAAGACTCAGAAAACTAAATTTAAGTTAAATAAACTTTAGTGGGCATCAGTAAATTTTGCAAAACATTTTGCTTCTTGAGAACAGATTCTCAAGAAGTGGTGACTGGAGTTGAATGGGAATTCACCAGGCAGGTACAATAACCAGCTTAAAGAGGGCATGAAAATTATTCCTCCCTTTCTTATTACCTCTGCATGTAGGTGTTCCCGCTGTCCAATGTCCAGGATGTCTGCATTGGAGAGTACTATCTCCCAGGAGCATGAATCCAGTTTTGCAGCCAAAGTAACAAGTAGTATTCCAACCAAAGAGTCCCAGATGATGCTGACAGGACATCGACCCCTGCTCAGGAATGAGGAGGGCTGGGCACTGCACATCAGTATTAATAGTGGAGACTACTCCTACTGTGAAAAAAAAAAAGTTTACATTTAGAGTGCTTCCAGTCAAAATGGGTGGAACTGGAGGTGATTATATTTAGTGAAATCAGTAAAGAGATGAAAGGCAACTACCAGATGGTTTCACTCATATGTGGAATCTAGGTCTGATTTATGTGAACTTGCCCAAAATAATCCAAACAAAGCAGAAGCAAGAAAACTGTTTGTAAGATTTTTGAGAATTATGGCAGTTATCTTTGAGAGGTTAGAAGTTGGGGATACAGGGAGTCTGGCTGTAGCGCAGCGGGTTAAGCGCACATGGCGCAAAGCACAAGGACCGGCATAAGGATCCCGGTTCGAACCTGGCTCCCCACCTGCCGGGGAGTCACTTCACAGGCAGTAAAGCAGGTCTGCAGGTGTCTATCTTTCTCTCCTCCTCTCTGTCTTCCCCTCCTCTCTCCATTTCTCTCTGTCCTATCCAACAACGACAACAACAATAATAACTACAACAATAAAACAACAAGGGCAACAAAAGGGAATAAATAAATAAATAAAATAAATATAAAAAAAAGAAGTTGGGGATACAGAACTTTGGTGGTGGATGTAGTATAAAACTATACACTGTAATCTTATAATCTTGTAACAAACTATCAGTAACAAAAAATTATAAAGCAGGGGTAGACAGCATAATGGTTATGCAAAGAGACTTTCATGCCTGAGGCTCCAGAGTCCCAGGTTCAGTCTCACACACCACTATGAACCAGAGCTGAGCAGTGCGCTGGTAAAATAATAATAATAATAATAATAATAATAGTGTGTGTGTGTGTGTGTGTGTGTGTGTGTGTGTGTGTGTGGAGAGAGAGAGAGAGAGAGCGAGCTACCAGTGAAAAGAAGGGACCATGATGGAGGTAGGACTGACATGAAATACTGCCTTCTTCTCCTTTAATAATAATGGTGGGCTTTATGGAGAGTCTTTAAGCAAATAAAAATGGAAGTACCTTATGATCCAGCAATACCACTCTTAGGCATTTATTCAAAGGACAATTAAACACTAATTTGGAAAGACATATTAAAGACCTGTGTTCATTGTTGCATTATTCACAATATCCAAAGATTGAAAACAGCCTAAATGCCCATCAACAGATGACTGGCTAAAGAATTATGGGATATATATTCCATGGAATACTACTCTTCAATCAAAAAAGATGATACTGTGTCCTTTGGGACAAAAATGGATGCAACTGGAGGTGATTATACTCAGAAAAATAAGTAAAGAGATGGAAGACCACTAGCAGATGGTTTCACTCATACATGGAATCTAGAGAACTGATACACATGAACTTGCAGACAGAAAAAAAAAAACAGAAGCAAGCAAACAGTTTCTAAAATTTGTGAGAACTATGGTGGTTGTCTCTGGGAGGTGAGAGGGTGGGGACACAGAACTTTGGTGTGGTTGTGGTGTGGAACTATGTACTCTAACCTTACAATCTTATAACCCACTATTAATCATAAATTTAAAAATGCAGAAAAATAATGGAGGTTCTAGTAATGACTCCATATGACCGCTATGGAAAACAATCCCAGATATGGAAAACCAGACGAGGAAAATTATTTAAAATAGATTCCTAGGGGAATCTTGCATGATACAACTACAACAGCAGTGTCACTTACTTGTCACTTAAGGAAGAGCTTGTATAAGTGCTTGCTATTTTTGTTGAAAATTTTTTTCTAGAAAAAAGGGCTTCCTTAGTGTTTTACCTTTGCAGGTGGGTGGGGATGCTGTCCATTTTCCAGAAGCTGTGCACTCCACATAGTCGAACCCTTCCAGCTTAGCCCCGTTGTTACAGGAGAAATAACAGGTGGAGCCAACACTGAATTCTCCAAGAGGGCCTGAGCAATGTAGGCTGCCCTGCTCTGGGACAAGTAACTCTGGGCACCTGATGACTGAAGAATTAGAACAAGAATGTCACAATCTGCAAGTGTTCTCAAAAACTCTGTTTTGCAACAAAAAGTAGTCATGTTCAAGAACTCATCACTTCTCCTCCTCCTCTTCAATTCATACCTTCTGATGCCTCTGCTTGGGTGATTTCAGAATTTTCTCTCCCTGAACTGACACCGTGTGTTCTGGCCTCTGGTTCTGAATACATATTGCCTGAATTTCTCTCTCTATTTCTATCAGATCAAATCCTACCCATTCTCTAGGCTCTAGCTGAATACAGACTCTCTAAAACTGCTGCTGATCACTGCCTGGAGAATCCTCTGAAAGTATTTTTTGTTGTTTGAACTTATTTAAGTTGACTTCAAGATAGGGATCAACAGGTAGAATCTGGGGTCATAGCCACTAGAAACAAACAGTGGACGGTTGAGAGTCAGAGAAAAGTCTCAGGTACCACAGGGCCAAAGAAGGCAGGAGAGCAGGAAATACTGGTGAGTCTAAGTCCCAGAGGTCCCAGTATTTTTGCCATGTGCATGACCCAGGTATGAGCCTGGTCCCCACCACACTGAAGGAAGCTTTGGTGCAGTGGTCCTTCCCTCTGTGTAGTAAAAAAGAGAAGGAAATAAAGAAAGGAAGAAAGAGAGAAAGAAAGGGAGAGAGAGATAAAGGAAGAAAGAAAGAGAAGAAAGGAGAGGAAGAAAAAAAGAAAGAAAATAAGCATTCTGGGCTCAGTGCTCAAAGGTTTAAAAATTCTAGGAGGCCAAGAAATAGCTTACCCAGAAGAGCACATAATTTACCATGCACAAAGACAGGGGGTTGAGTCCCCAACCACCATATGGGAACACTATATAAGGGGGAGCTTCAAGAGCAGTAGAGCAGTGTTGTTGAGTCTTTCCTCTCCCTTTCTATTGGTCTTATCAAAAAGAAAAGAAACAGTGGGGAAAGAGTCTGCCAGTCGTAGTGGAACTACATAGGTACAGAGCTCCAGCAAAATAAAAAAATAATAGTAATAATAATAAAATTGGGGGGAGGAGCAGAAGAGAAACTGTTGGCTATATTTAAAGGAACAATTTGGAGAACTAGATAGAAACCCAGGTACAAACTCCAGAACCTATAATCAAACCCGGGCAATTGACAACCATGGTGTCCAGCATTGGCTAAAGCTGCTGCCCACAGATGGTGGTTCTGGACATTGTGTGGTGCAGCACCCACAAGTGGGAGAGAAATGCTCTTTCCATAAAGAAAAAGAGAAACACCATGCAGGTTATACATATGGTCTAATATTTTATAAAGATCATTCTTAGGAATATTTAATCTTAAAGGAGAATGTGGGAAAATAGGCCTCAGGATCCACAGTGAGTAATAAGTGAGTAAATGAAAAAAGTGAACAGTGTAGAAGCAAATGCCCTAAATCTATGGCTCATAAATGTCTTCTGTTCCTCAGTGGCTTGCAATACATCTTTGTGACATCCCCAAGTGTCATGGGGAGATGTATGAGAAAGAAGAGATAATATCTGAGTTTGTCTCATATTAACACTAATGGATTTCTAACAATATATACTCTTCATCTGATTGTAACACACCCTGTCTTCTAAATTCATATCAGCAGATTATCTGTTCATTCAGCAAGTATCTGTAATTCGGCAGGTGTAGCTGCAGGTAACAACAAATTGATGTGGTTTAGGACGGGGTGGTGGCTAACCTTGTTGAATTCACAAGTTACCATGCACAAGGAATGGGGTTCAAGCCCCTGGTCCCCACCTGTAGTGGGAAAGCTTCACAAGTGGTGAAGCAGTGCTGCATGTGTCTCTCTTTCTCTCGCCGTAAGTATCTCCCACTTCACTCTCAATTCCCCTCGATATCCAAAATAAAGACAAAATACTTAAAACAAAGCAAATTGACATGATTTAGAGACTCCCCCCACTGGGTGGCAGTGTAGTACCATGATAAAAATATCAGCCCTGCTAGCAGATTTGGTTTTGCATCCTGTTTCAAACAATTGTTCAACTTTTGGCAACTATTAATCCTCTCAAAACCTGCTTCTTCATCTTTAAAAGTGGAGCTAAATAGACTGGCAAAACAGCTCATTTGTTTAATGCACTGCTTTGCTATGTGTGATCCAGATTCAAATCTTACTTCTCCGCCTCTGTCTCTATATAAAAAAGCAGAGATAATTAGTATTACTTAAAGTTTGTGGTAAAGAAACCTTTAGTAGTAGTACTACCTTTAGTAGTAGGACCAATGGTGGTGCACTTGGTTGAGCACACATACTATAGTGTGCAAGGACCCAGGTTCAAGCCCCTGGTCCCTACTTGTAGGGGAAAAGTTTTACGAGTGGTGAAACAGGGCTTCAGGTGTCTCTCTGTCTCCCTCCTTCTCTATCACCCTCTTCCCTCTCAATTTCTGGCTGTCTCTATCAAATAAATAAATAAAATTTTAAAAAGAAACCTTTAGTAATGATTTAGATATAGTAGTATGTACAGATGTTACTTTTTAGTGATATACACATGGAACTTATATAATGTTATACTTATACTTATATAATGTTATACTTATATAATATACTTATACTTATATAATACTTATACTTATATAATTATATAACTTATATACTTATATACTTATATAATGTTATACTTATACTTATACTTATAACATTATACTTATATAATGTTATAATTATACGTCAGTTTTAAAAAAGATTATGTGGATTGAAAGTAATAATGTATATTAAATAGCTGGTACCTACTAGACAAGCAATTAATGTTAGTCATTATTGCTGATCTTATTAATAAGTACACTAAACAATAAATTGAAATGATGGTAACTTTTGAAAGTAAATGTGAGGGGCTAGGTGGCGGCACACAGGTTAAAGGTACATATTACCATGCACTAGGACCCATGTGTAAGCCTTTGGTCCCCCACCTGCATGGGAAAAGCTTCACAAGCAGTGAAGCAGGTATCTCTCTGCCTCTCTCCCTTTCTAACCCATTCCCTCAATTTCTCTCTGCCATATCAAAATCAATCAAGTAAAAAAAATTTTTTAACATGAGCTGTGAATTGATTGATTCATATAATTTCTACTTTAGAGCACATTAAATGCTAAGTACTGTGTCTCCCAATGTATGGAGACATAGTAAACAAAGACAGATAAGTTTCAGCCTCTGCCTCTGAAGATATACTAACTCATTGTCAATAAACTTTATGCTTGAATAACTTGAGCCAGGAAGTAATATGCTTCAGTTCAATTTAATAGATTATGTCACACACCTACTTTTATTCTGTCTAATTGATGAAGAAGATGAAGAAGGCTCTTCTACTGCCCCTCCGGGCACTTACAATCAATACAGAAGTGGAGGGAGTAGAGAAGTACAGAAATAGCTAGACTCTGAGATCTATGAGAGCAAGGATGAAATCACATTCATTGATAGTCCTGGATAAGTTTGGTGTCTGGTGCTTAGTGAAAGTGAAAGAATAATGTAGGCATGTAACGTGCAATAATAAAACATTATTTAAGGAAGTAAAAGTTCCGGTAACATAGGTGAGCATCATCACAAGCCAACAATGTGAATTTTACACATAGTTCAGTTACTTAACTCCCCTGAATCTCTTTTCCCCTCGGTAATCAGGTGGAGATGCTACCATCTTTATTGTTATTTAGGATCAAATGGAAAAATTAAGTGAAAGTGTTACAAAACTAAAATGTTCAACTAAATTTAATATTTTTTTTATTTATTCCCTTTTGTTGTCCTTGTTGTTTTTATTGTTGTATCTATTATTGATGTTGTCATTGCTGGATAGGACAGAGAGAAATGGAGAGAGGAAGGGAAGACAGAGAGGAGGAGAGAAAGATAGACGCCTGTAGACCTGCTTCACCACTTGCAAAGCGACTCCCCTGCAGGTGGGAAGCCGGGGGCTCGAACTGGGATTCTTACACAGGTCTTGAGCTTTGCGCCACATGTGCTTAACCCACTAGGCTACCGCCTGACTCCTAAATTTAATATTTTAAGAATATCCAGCGTGAAGGGAGCTTTTGTTATAGATTAGCATGATTTGTGGTAAGTATTTCTCTAAACTGAATAACAGTTTGACATAAGTCCTGATCACTCTGACCTACTAGTAATAAACTAAGAAGCCATGGGAAAGCACAGGTGGGAGTTTACCTTCACACATAGGTGGGGAACTTGTCCAGTGTCCAGATAGTGTGCAGTCCAATCTCTCTGGTCCGGATAAAAAGAATCCCTCATCACAGGTGAAGAGACATCTGGACATATAACTAGAATCCCCATGAGGCTGGACACAGGTTATTGTCCCATTCTGAGGGCTTTGCAGAGGTGTGCAGGTGATGGCTACCAGGATCATGGGAGAGGAGGAGAGAAGATGTTAAGACTTAGCAACCTGAGATCAGTGTGTGTGCATGTGCGTGTGTACAAGCAAGGGCAGCATTTGGCTGTGAATGATTGAGTCCAGCTAGAGGTCAGGGACATGGAAAATACCAGTGGCTTATAATTGGTTGGCATCCTGAAATGCTCACCCACAGGGAACTTCAATGGTGATTTTAAAGGGGCTGTTAATCTTGCCAGAAAACAATGGTTACAATCTTGTCAGTCATTATGAAATCACTAATAAAAAAAAAAAAAAAACTAGAAAAAAGAAAACAATGGCAAATTATTAGGAGTAGGTAATTGGGATAAAATATTTTTATTCCTTCCACAGGTACCTTTCCCAAACCAATTGGTAAAAAGAATCAGGTTCCAAATCCAAGGTTTTAATTTCTAACAGTGAATCTACCTTTTTTTTTTTTTTTTTTTTGCCTCCAGGGTTATCATTGGGACTCAGTACAGGCACTACAAATCCACTGCTTCTGGCCACCATTTTTTCCATTTTATTGGATTGGACTGATAGAAACTGAGAGAAGAGGGGAAGACAGAGAGAGGGAGAGAGAGACACCTGTAGCCCTGCTTCACTGCTTTTGAAGCAACCCCCCCCCCCCCGTAAGTGGAGAGTGGGAGCTCAAACCTGGATCTTTGCACAGGTCCCTCCCTGCCCTTCATACTATATGCGCTTAACCAGTGTGCTACAGCCTGGCCCCACAGTGAATCTATCTATGTGTATCCACACCCCACTCTTAATTACTAAGATCATCTCTACAAGCAATAAAATTTCTGCTTCATCTATGAAATGGGAAAAAATTAATTACTGTTTCCAGGGAATCCTTAATAATATAAAACAAAGGCCTAATTATATAATATCCAGTAATTCTGAACAATAATAAGTTAATGGTGATAAAATTAAGCAATTGATATGGTTGTAAAACAACAAGCTAATGAAATAGTATTAAGTCAAATTTTAGAATATATATATATATATATATTTTTTTTTTTTTTTTAAATCATGGACACAAAGCAGGCCTGTGATGCAACTGGTCGTTTCCACATGTATTTCCCGTCAGTCTCATCCTGACTCTGTTAACTTACAAAAAAGGGGAAACATGATTTCAGAGTTTGCTGGCACAATTTATACATGTGGAGTTTGAGGTACTGGGGGACTTGGTTGGGTTGGAGAAGATGCTCTGTGACTTTTGGCAAAAATCACTTAACTCTCCTGAGCCTCAGTATCTTCACTGTTAAAAACAAAATGGAGATAGGATGGTATAGTTCCTATGAATTTTATAAGGGTCAAAAGAAAAGAGAAAGAAAAAGAGAAAGAAAGAAAGAAAGAAAGAAAGAAAGAAAGAAAGAAAGAAAGAAAACAAAGTTAGTAATTGTCATCAACTGACAAGACACAGACTAAATATATTGACCTTATAAAAGGAAGTCTTTGAGCTGCCATGGTGTAGTGATCCTTCACTGTTGGCATGGCTGAGTGGTAGGGGTAGATATGGTTCTAGACTAGCACAGGCAGCTGAGCCTAGTCCCTTCTGCAGTATCCGATTAAACTGCCTGAGAATTTAAGAGCATTTTTCAAAAATTTCTCTGCCCTCATCCCTTCCTGTTACCAACTACATTTTCTTCAGTCTTAACAGTCTTAATAACTTGTTTTTCTGCCACCTGAAGGATCTAATGAGCGTGTGTATGTTTGAGAGAGAAGTGTGTGTGTGTGTGTGTGTGTGTGTGTGTGTGTGTGTGTGTGTGTGTGAGAGAGAGAGAGGGGGGGGGGAGATCTACAAGCGTTGCAAACAAATAGGGAAGGCCTTAAAGTCTTGGTTCATGGAGTTCATTCCCAGTTCTATTGCGGTCTTGCCTTCTGGTATGTGGGTGGATTGATATGGCAAAGGGTCAATAGGGACATGTCTGATAACACATTCAGAAGTGTCACAACAACTGGTAGATTGCAAGCTTGTGGCACCTTCCTGCCCAACCCACAAGTGGGTATTTCACTCAATGTTCACCCAGTAACAGGAGGAGAAAGTACAGTCTAGTAAACAAAGAACTAAAAGCATAAGGGAACTGGAAGGTCACAGGAAATCTTAGTGGTATCAAGCTCCTTGCTGTGACACACCCAGAATGAGACAGTATAGCGCAATGAGCTGTCATTTGTGCCCTTCAATGTCCAGGGTTATTCAGAGGAATTAGGGTACCTATGCTGACCCCACCTAGGGGGCTCCAAGTTCTTCTCCAAAGCTGCATGGGCTTTTCAGTATAGTGTTCCTAGGCTTCAGTGTGGCCACAATAAGAAGTGAGGGGTATGGCCCAGGAGGTGGTGCAATGGTTAGAGAGGTGGTCTCACAAGCATAAGGTTTTTAGTTCAGCCTCTAGCATATCATGAACCAGAGTAATGCTCTGGTTCTCTTTCACTTCTATCTTTATCACTGATAAATAAATAAATAAATCTTTAAATAAAAAAAAGAGCTTAAGGGCCAAGGAAGCAAGCTTTCCCTGGCCTCTCTAGACCCCACCCATAAGGTATCCTGCATCTCAGCTCTAGTTGTGTGACAAGATCAGTGGTGCTGGGGGAAAGACATTTGATTCTGCTACATTCTGTTCATTCATTCATTTACTGTTGACATAACTTCAGAAGTGTGTGTATGTGACAGTGTGTGTGTGTTTGCAAGGTCATGTGTGACCTGAATAGCAAGTGGTTTCCTCTTCATTAAGCGCATGTATCTCCTCACTTTCACTCTGATGCTGAAAATCTACACGAAGTGAAAAGCAAAAAAAGCAAAAAGTGCAGGATTATCTAGCATTTTTACTTAATTAATTTTATTATTAAAATTGTATGTACAGCAAAAAAATACTAATTGAATGGAGGTGTTAACTGCATGTATAACGTAGGAAGAATTGATCCAAGGATGCTACCCATGTCTGTTGCAGAGTGGGAGCATTTAAGTTTTTATTTGTTTTGCTATTTTCTCATTTTTCTGTAGTCTGCATAAATGAACATTTTGCTTTTTGAAATGCATTATTTGCCATACATGTAATCAAGAAGCTAGATACATTGTGTGGGGATTAAATGGTGTGAAAAGTGTGATAATCTGCCCTTTGCATCCCAAACAAAGGTGACCGGTTCTATTCATGCAAGACTGACAAAATGCACCAACTCTACTTCTGTCAAATCTACATCAATCAGATGTGAACACACACTTTTCTCCCTTCATCTATCAACTGCATTATGATTTTTTTTACTTTTCGTTGTTCTTCCCTTTATCCTTTGTGGAGTTAATGCTCAGATCTCCTGGGATGTTTGTGGCCAGGCATCTATAAATTCTTCCCCTCACTCTGTTATTATCCCCATGGATTAATTGTTTGTCATACATTCTACTACTGTATTCATGAGTTCTCCCATTACCTCCTTATTCTCTATGCAGTCAGTCTTGGGACATCATCTTGAATCTGTTTTTTCCTTCTCTCCAGATACTACTTTTAGCCAGATGATAGCAATTCACCTGGTTCATGAAAGGAACCTCTAAGTTCAACTAAAGACCTCACTGAGTGGTTAGCACGGGGGCCATTCTTTTTTTTTTTTTTTTCCTCCAGGGTTATTGCTGGGCTCAGTGCCTGCACCATGAATCCACCACTCCTGGAGGCCATTTTTCCCCCCTTTTTGTTGCCCTTGTTGTTGTAGCCTTGTTGTGGTTATTATTATTGCCATTGTTGATGTTGTTAGTTGTTGGATAGGACAGAGAAAAATGGAGAGAGGAGGGGAAGACAGAGAGGAGGAGAGAAAGATAGACACCTGCAGCCCTGCTTCACCGCCTGTGAAGCGACTCCCCTGCAGGTGGGGAGCCGGGGCCTCGAACCGGGATCCTTATGCTGGTCCCTGCGCTTTAAGCCACATGCGCTTAACCCACGGCGCCACCGCCTGACCCCCATGTGGCTTAACCCACTGAGCCACCGCCTGACCCCCAGCATGGGGACATTCTTGATCCCTATTACCAAACAATTACACTTGTGCTATCTGTTGTCAGCATTCAGATATGTTAGATCCCTGACATCATATGCATTTGGGATCCCGAAGCTACAGGATGGGTGTTTATGCACTTCCCAGTTCTTCTCAAATTCCTGGCCTCAGGACAGCTACTATCTCCAAGGCAGCCTTCCAAATGACAGCCTACAATTTCTTTCCAAGATGCTGGAAGGAATTCATCTTACCTTGGCATTCTGGAGGAGGAGCACTCCAGGTCCCACTAGCCAGGCAGTGCAGCACACTCGCCCCAGACAGGAGGAAGCCATCATCACAGGTGAAGCTGCAGGTTGACTGGTACCTCAAGGCCCCCAGGGGGTGGGAACAGTTTACCTGGGTCTTTTTCACAGAAGGGAGATCCTGGCACTGCAAAGCTACCAAGTGAGGGAGTAAGGAAATAGTGATATATAAGCACCCATTCATGTCCACTCTACACTGCTGCCAGAGGCAAAGAAGGAATGATAGATGTCTCAGTACCTTGGCAGACTGGGGCAGGTGCTGTCCACTGCCCTATGCCAGTGCACCAAACCTTGTCAGCTCCTTGAAGAAGAAAGCCTTCTGCACATTGGAAGCTGCAGCTGCTGTTGTACTGGGATGGTGTGAAGGAGCAGTCCGTACTTCCATAATCAGGAATCCCCAGTGGCTCACATGTGATGGCTGAGTGAGAAAAAAGTGATCAATGAAAACAGGGTGATGAAAGAGCTCACTTCTTTCTTAGAACTCCTGTCCCCAGAGATGTCATATGTTCCTATTTAATGTCAACATGTCCAAAATCCTAAACCCTTCCTTTTCCAAGAAAGTTCATGAACTATACTCCTGTCATTTGGACTTCAGCTTAGACTTCTCTTTCCTTAAGAAGCTTTTGTTTGTTTGTCTTCCTGAAGTCAAGGCTGTGGTGGACACCCCCAGTGTGTACCAATAGCCCTCTCTTGCCCATCTTCCTGCACAGTTCATACCCTATTGTAGCTCTACCCCTTAGATCTAAGTAATTAATCCTGATTATAGTTCTGAGTCTGAGAGTGTTTGGTACATTAAAGGTGCTGAGAACTGCCTGTTGACATTATTTATTGAATTGGATCTGGAAACAATGAACAGGCTGGACTTTTAAAGAATAAAGGAATAACATAACACTGTTGATGTTCTTTTATTCCCTAGGCTTATAAAATCAGGCCAACAGGCTTTGTCTCCAGAACACAGGATGTCATCTGAATCCAATTCAACTGCCAAATGAGTGTAGCCTAAGGTGACTTTCAGAGAAAATTAAGCCTTGGGTGGTCTCAGTTCTAATAAAGACTTATTTCCTGATATTCTTCCTTGAGAAAACATTTTACCTCTTAAGCTAATCCTCGTTTTTTTTTTTTTAATTCTTTTTCCCCCTTTTGTTTCCCTTGTTTTTTTTTTTTTTTTGTTGTTGTAGTTATTGTTGTTGTTATTGTTGTCATCATTGCTGGATAGGACAGAGAGAAATCTAGAGAGGAGGGGAAGACAGAGCAGGGGAGAGAAAGACCTGCAAACCTGCTTAACCACCTGTGAAGCTACCCCCCCCCCCGCAGGTGGGGAGTTGGGGGCTCAAACCAGGATCCTTAAGCCAGTCCTTGTGCTTTGGGCCACCTGCACTGAGCTTAACCCACTGTATTACCGCCTAACCCCCCTAATCCTGGGGTTTTTCAGAGTATCAAGAGCACCCTTACATCCTGATCTTGGACCTCTGGTTTTTATAAAATTGGAGCATTTAAGAACCCAAACTCCCATAGTGCTTATGTCTGTTATAGATATGAAAAATGAGGTTTGGAAATTCCTGGCAACTTCCCTTCAGTCTCAGATCTAGACATCAGCAGAGCTAGGCTTGTCATCTAGTTTCCTGGGAATTTACCAATCTGACCTTTAATTTCCTGCCACCTTGTTCCTCCTTCCTGCCTTACACATGGGGGGAAGGAGGCAATTACCCAGACCAAACGCAGAGTTCACTTGCTCCTTTGTCAAAATTTACTTACAATGTTCATGATGGGTAATACTTCTGTCCTTTAGCCACTTCTCTCAAGTATAAAGCATCATCCATAGTTAAAATTACTTGAACCCCAACCTCTCACTACTATACTCTTCACTTTGCAGTTAACACAAGTAGAGAGATCACTTTGTAATGCATGAAGGAAGAAAAAGAGACAGAGATGAAGACTGATGGAGTACACGGCTCTAGGCATGGAACTTTATGCATGTATTTAATTGCCAACATTTTAGAGACTTCATTTTTACAAAAGCACCCTTACAGTTCCTAGCATAACTCATTTTATAGATAAGAAAACTGCCTCCAGAAGATGGAATGCCTACAGGTGTCACTGTCATGTCTCCTTCCTGGGAGGACCAAGAGTGGTTTAGGGAAAACCCCACCACTGAAAGGCTGGCAAGGATATGACCCACCGAGAGGGCCAGAGCAATGAATATGTTCAAGCCCTTCAGCCCAGAGCCAGTCTTATGCTCAGATCAACAGCTGGAACTATGGAGGAAAAGGCAGAATCCATCAGGAAAGAGCAGAAAGAGAGATGCTGAAGGAGAACCACACACCAGCAGACAGATAGCAAGGGTAGAAATCTAGAAGGAAGGAGGAGTCTGTGAGGATCAGGAGACATTCATGGTATTTGCCCTGGCAGCCCTCAGGGTGACCAGGTCTAAAAACAGACTCCACCAAGATTTTTCATACATACGTATGTATGTATGTATATGTATGTGTATGTATTGTATGAGAGATGGTTAGGTCTTCTCTTTAAAAGAACACGAATAGAACACCTGTTTAGTACAAAAATTCTTTTTATAAATTGTTATCTATGACCACCTGTGGCCAGTAGTTCTGATTCTTTAGGTTAGCTAATAGTTCCTTGCAGTGCTTGCTAATCCTCCAGCAGAGACCCTCAGACTCTCTTACTTTCCTTATTTAGACAATTAGGAGATTGTGAGCTCTGAAGCCCAGCCCAGGGGTGAAGGAGACAGTTCTGCGTCAAGTATAAAAGGTGGGAGAAGTGAGTGTGTGTGTGTGGGGGGGGGGAGGGGCGCTGCTGCCGGACTGCCACAGTTGGCAGCATGCCCTTTTGCAAAAGAAAAAATGCCTTGCCTCAACTCCTTATTTTTTTGCCTTGATAAGTAATTTTAATTGGACATTATTTACAACATATTGCCACCAGGGTTATTGTTGGGGCTTGGAACCCACACAACAAATCCACAGCTCCTTGCAGCCATTTCTCTCTCCCTCTCCCTCTCTCTCTCTCTCTCTCTCTCTCACTCACTCTCTCTCTCACTCTCTCTCTCTCTCTTTCTCTTTTTATTGATAGACACAGGGAGAAATTGAGAGGGAAGGAGAGATATAGGAAGAACAAGAAAAATACACCTGCAGCACTGCTTCACCACCTGTGAAGCTTCTCCCTGCACGTGGGGACTAGGTTCTTGCATGTGGTGATATGTGCACTCTACTGGATACACCACCTCCTGGCCCCTCCACCATGCTATTTCTGATGTCCCTGAAGTCTTTTACATGGTAGCACACATGCTTCTTCAAAAGAGGATATCCTGAAACTGCCTGAGTGTTGGGAGTTTGGGGTGAAGGAAGACTTTTTAACCTTGCTAGTAGTAAGTAAAGCGGACCTCTTAAATTCCTCATGTCTGGAATTCTTCCTGTTCTAGATGTATCCATTAACTGAGAGTCAGGTTGTGGCTGCACCTGTGTCTTCAAGGAAAACCAGGTGTATTGACCTACGTACATACTAACTTTCAGAAACTAACCTTTGCACACAGGGGCTGAGGCTGTCCATATCCCTGAGGCCATGCAGTGCACCATCTCTGGTCCCACTAATGTAAATCCCTCTTTACAACTGAAACTGCAGCTGGACTGGTACTGGAATGTTCTTGCAGCCTGAAGACAAGTCATTCTTCCATTTTCTGGAGTCATCAGGGGTGGGCACTGGGTGGCTAAAAGCAATCAGAGAGCAATAGCAGGGAATTCTGGGTGACGTCCAACACCTTGAAAGCCTTAGGGTTCTATATCTGCCATTATATATTCCTCCCAACCCCCCAATAAAAGGCAGGGTAATCAACTTGACTGGTTAAGTGATACTTTCAGTAGCAATACAATCTCTGACAGTCTCCACCTTACAAATACAAAAATACCATAAAGATTAAAATTAGTGTCATGATGGTTGCTGGGTAGTAACTAGAATTTTCCTTCAATTTTGATGGTTTCTCTTTTTCTTCTTTTGAGAGAGCTTATTCTGCCCAGCCCCTCAAGATTCTATTTGCCACTTCAGATGTAAAGAATGGGATCTACATACCTACACACTCTGGGGGTTTATTTGACCAGATGCCAGAAGCCAAACATTCCAGCTTGCTGGGTCCATTCAGTTTGTACCCTTGGGTGCAGCGGAAGCTGCACTGTGAGTTGAAAGAAAAATTTTCCAGAGGATGACTGCAGTTCATGAGCACATGTTGAGGGAGGTCAAATTCTCCACAATCAGTTACTGTAAGGACAAAGTAATTACTTGTTGTCACACATTCTAATGTCAAGTTAACTAAAAATGACAACCATTTACCCTCCTAGCCAGATGGCTCTCCCTAGGCTTCTTACCCAGCTGGTTCACCATTACTTTGATCCTTTAAAATGGGCTGACTCTTAGAAAATAATTGCTCTTTCACTGTTTTATACTTCCAATAAATAAAATTAGCCTCTGTGACTTCTTTTTTGTCATCTACACTTCTTTTCTATCTTTTGTGATTTTATGAGTCAATGTTGTCTCTAAGGAATAACATTTTTGCTCAGAGTATAAACTTAGGGATGATCTGAGTGGGCAGGTCAACAAATGAGGTGAAGAACCTAGAATCAGTCGTTTCTACCTGGAGAGTCTCCTTCATTGTTTACTTCTTCTGGCTTATGAGCAATGACCATAATAACATCACAGCAGTTGCTCACCATATTCACATTCTGGTCCAAAGAATCCAGGGTAGCAGGAGCAGGTGTAGTTCCCAATGGTCTCAATGCACTCTCCTTGCTGACTGCAGGACAGGTCCTGGCAGGAGGCTGCACAGAGATACCATAATGATAATTATGGGCATTCCTGGGAGGTGTGGCCAATATCTGTATTGTTTCAGGCCACAGACCAGCTTGTCTCAGAAAAGAAGGCACTATCTCAAAGATAAAAGAGGAGTTTGAAGAGCACCTGTTTCCCAAGCAAGGCTGGTTTTCCACTGAAGATAGAGTATGGCATTTCCTAATGAGAGATTCCTATGTGTAGATGCAGAGGGACATATGGAACTGCTAATAGATATGTAATTATTCTGTGGTACAAGACAGAAGTTGTGGCTTTTAAAACCAAGAATATTGATTTGAGACCCTGGCTCCACACCTGCAGGGTTGTTGATTCACAGGTGGTGAAGCAGATCTGCAGGTGTCTTATCTTTCTCTCCCCCTCTCTGTCCTCCCCTCCTCTCTCCATTTCTCTCTATCTTATCCAACGACGACAACAATAATAACTACAACAATAAAACAACAAAGGCAACAAAAGGGAATAAAAATAAATATTAAAAAAAACAAGAGTATTGACTGTGAGTTGACCAGTGTTGTAGCATGGAGGTTAGGAACCAGACCTGGGTGGGGGAGAGTGGTCATACACAGATGATTAGCTGCCAAACTGTGTGACCCCAGAAAGTGGCTTCTCTCTGCTCACATTACTTACCTTGAGAAGCAAAACCCTTTCACTTTTTTTGTTGGTTTCACATCTTGGACTAGTTTCAGATGTTGGTTGAACAAAGGAGTCAAAGGTATTAACAGACACTCTTAAAAGAAGCTGTTTCGGGGGCCAGGTGGTAGCGCACCAGGTTAAGTGCATATGGCACAAAGCACAAGGACCAGCACAAGGATCAGCACAAGGATCCCAGTTTGAGCCCTCGGCTTCCCACTTGTAGTGGGGTTGCTTCACAAGCAGTGAAGCAGGTCTGCAGGTGTCTTTGTCTCCATCTCTTTGTCTTCCCCTCCTCTCTTGATTTCTCTCTGTCCTATCCAATAATGACAACAACAACAACAACAACAACAACAAAATGGAAAAAGTGGACACTAGGAGCAGTGGATTTGTTGTGCAGGCACCAAGCCCCAGCAATACTCCTGTAGGTAAAACAAACAAACAAACAAACAAAAAGATATTCCTCAGGTGTCCAGATGCCAGTCTGAGATAGCGCAAAATATTACTTGCTGGACCCTATACATTCAGTATTACTTAGTAAGTAGGCAAAGAAGAATCAGGGATTCTTTCTGTATGAGGGAGGTCCTTTGAAGGTACATACCCTTGGCACAAAGTGGAGGATTCCCACTAGAACTCATGAACTTGAAACTAGCTTAGAACCCTGGACAAATTTTACCTCATTAGTGAAATTCAAGTCATAAAAGGGCTTGACAGTTTTCATAATAACTCAATGCAATTGATACTAAATGAGTTTATATAGACTAAAAATAACTCCTGGGACATATTGATGTTCATTAGTTATTAATGTGTCTCCTAGGGACAAGATTCTGTCCCCCTCAACTCAGACTCTAATACAAGGGCAGACTGGTGGAGGGGGGAAAAGCTCAGAACATAAAATTATAGGATTCTGAAACTTCAGCCATGAGGAAATGAGAATGGTAGACCCAATGATATCAAAATTTCCTTCTAACTTGAAGACCACTTTTCTATAATCCTGACTATATATTCTGCTCATTTATGCCAATTGATTAATAATTCACTCTTTGCTTTCATGCCCCTGACCTTGTGACCCCATATTACTGACTTAAGGGTTCTGTCAAACAATCAGGAAAGGTGTTAATCTTCTTCCTAACCAGTATGAGAGCAGGGAAGACCTACCTGTGTAGCACAAAGCCCGCTTCCTTTTCCAACAGGGTTCATCATTCCACTTGCCTGGGGCTGTGGGGCTCTTGATGTAGATCTCCACACAGTCCTGATTGTTTTTCTTATTATTGGGCTCATTTTCGGCCCAGTTCTCTGCCTCCTTAGTGAGAGTCCTTTTGGTCCCCACCCAGGTCCATTTATTGTCAATCTTCCGGATTCCAATCCAATAGTACGAGCTGTATTGAGGGATGACATCATTGAGGTAAACAATTTCATTTTGATTCTGGATGGCTACCAAATCCGTGAAGTGCCTTTGGCAGTAAGCACGAGAATTATTCCATGAGTACGCTTTGAGGCTGTAGTGATAAGTCCACGCGACAACTTCTTTCTGACTAATTAGTTCTAAGGAGAGAAAAATGAGTGCTGAGTTAGCAACCTCAACCACGTGGAGGCTGCCTGTGAAGTCAGGCAAGTTCTCAACTAAGTTACCCAAACATGATTGTTTTATATCTAATCTAGGTTTTTTTCTTTATAGCATTGAGGCCTACTTTTAATTTTTCTTTCTTTCTTTCTGTCTTTCTTTTTTTTTTAAGATCTCCCATTTCATATGGAGTCTTTTTTTATTTTTTTATATTTTATTTATTTTCCCTTTTGTTGCCCTTGTTTTTTATTGTTGTTGTAGTTATTATTGTTGTTGTTACTGATGTCATCATCATTGTAGATAGGACAGAGACCTGCTTCACTGCCTGTGAAGTAACTCCCCTTCAGGTGGGGAGCCAGGGGCTCAAACCGGGATCCTTTGGCCGGTCCTTGCACTTCACACCATGTGTGCTTAACCCACTGCACTACCGCCCAACTCCTGAAATGATGAAACATGCACTCTATCAGATGAGCTATCACCTGCCCCCACCCCCAACAACAACCAACTTAGTTATTTTAAGGGTAAAAACAACATTTTCATCTTTCACTTAAAATGTACATGAAGTTAGATTAGGATAGTGTTCTCTTCTGGGGACTCTTGGAATTAAAGACACCATACTTGTAGGTCATCTTTTTTTTTTTTTCCTTAAGGGTTATCACTGGTGCTCAGTGCTGACATTATGCATCCACTGCTCCTGGAGGCATTTTTTTTTCCATTTTATTGGATAGGACAGAGAGAAATTGAAAGGGGAAGGGAAGATAGAGAAGGGGAGATAAAGAGAGACACCTGCAGACCTGCTTCATAGCTTGTGAAGCGACTCTCCTGCAGGTAGGGTACTGGAGACTTGAACTGGGATCCTTGCGTAGGTGTTTGTGCTTCATATTATGTGTGCTTAGCCTGGTGTGTTACTGCCTGGCCACTGAGATTACCTAATCTTCTCCTGTCAATGGAAAAGTAGAATTAAATAATTTACCCAAACCCAAATTAAATGCCACATGAACATTTCAATGGCTGCCTCTGATCTGTAGGTTCTGCCTCTTCACATGGAAAATAAGATTTATTGACATTTGAAACTCACCTGCCAACCCAATGTCCTCATGTAATATTTACTTTCTTAGGAAAACAGAACTCTACCCCATGCCTCACATAAATTCACCTATCATCCCAGCTGCTTTCTCTTTCTCTTCCTGGTAAATTTTTCCTCCACTACCTTCTAGGAATTTCCTCACTAGGCTGGGGGATCCTTCTTCCAGATTCCCACTACATGGGAAAGCTACTGCTATGACATGGTCCACACTGAGTAGGTGGTGACTCTTGATGGGTCTCTTTGGGCTCTAGAACCTTAGTTCCAAGCATAGAATTTAGAATTCATTGTGTACTTGAATGTAAAATTCAGCCGGGCTGCAGGGAGGCAGGTGAGGAGTCAGATTTCCTGTTGGGCTTCCTCAGATTATCCTACTTCTGTGGGCTGTTTCTCTTTGGTAAATTCCTCTACTTTCTCCATCTCTGCTTACACCCTTGATAAAATCAGGGTCCAAACAGCTCTTCCTTCTGGGATTGTGTCTGTGATAACTAATGAAGCCAGGAATGTGCACTTTAGAAGTGTAAAGGGCACTGTGTGCAAGGGGTTGTTTTCAGAGTCACCTGGCATTCAGCACAGGCCAGCAGAGGTCAGACCCAAGTGCAGTTTATGAGGCAGAGAGTTAGACTTAACAGAGCTCCTTTCCTGTTTATAAAGCTTTGTTTCCCCTAAGCCCTCTCCTTGGCAGCTCATGTGCAGGTTGGTCAGGTCTGTTCCTCCCTCTCCTCTACCTCCACTGTGTTTTTCTAACTTTTGTCAGTACTGAACCATAGATTCCCTTATTCTGCAAGAATATATTAAAAACTATTTTACACCAGCATTGTATAAAGATAAATACTAATATATACTAAGACATTTCCTTCAGCATGACATTTATTTATTTATTTATTTATTTATATTTTTTTGGCCTCCAGGGTTATTGCTGGGGCTCAGTGCCTGCACCACAAATCCACTGCTCCTGGAGGCCATTTTTTTCCTTTTTTTGTTGCACTTGTTGTTATTATTTTTGTTATCATTGTTGTGTTTATTTTTATTATTGTTGTTATTGATGCCATTGTTGTCAGACAGGACAGAGAGAAATGGAGAGAGAAGGGGAAAACAGAGAGGGGGAGAGAAAGATAGACACCTGCTGACCTGCTTCACTGCCTGTGAAGCAACTCCCCTGCAGGTGGGGAGCTGGATGCTTGAACCGGGATCCTTAGGTCCTTGCGCTGTGCTTAACCCACTGAGCTACCGCCCGACCCCCTTGTTTATTTATTTTTAAAAGACAGTGTCAGGGATCATAGCCTCATGCATGCAGGTCATGTAGTCTACCACCAAGCCACCTCTCAGGGCAAGAAAATGATTTTTTTAAAGAAATTGACAATCATAAGGAAATGTTAAATTAATTAAAAGAATGTTAAGGGAATTGAAAGAACTCAGTCTCTAAAGTAATGAGCACTATCGCTTACTCTGTCTAGTGGGTTAGTCCTGGAAATACATATTTTAAATTTTTCCCAAGGCCACCTTTACCAATATTATGGTGTTCAGTCCACTGTTCTCCAAGAAGTGGGCTTGGTTGGATATCTTCTCACAACAATTGACTCCCATTCTTAAGTAGTCAAATTAGGTCTGACTCTGGCCTGGACACAACTCAGAGCCAATTGAGGGTTAGTACAGAGTTTACCTGAGATTAAGACACTGAAACAAAGGAACTGGGCTGTTCTGAAGAGCACATGATGCAATCTCCAGTTCCAAATGGTTCCTAGACAGCTGGCCTAAAACAGAAGAACACTTTCTTTTATTTACTATACTTTAATCTTATCTTGCTTTATTGATTACCAGAACACTGTTTATCTGTAGCTGGATGGTACTGGGGATTGAACCTGAGACTTTGGAGGCCCAAGTATGAAAGTCTTTTTCTGAGGCCAGTCAGTGGTACACCTGGTTAAGTGCACTGGTCCCCACCTGTAGGGCAAAAGCTTCACAAGAAGTGAAGCAAGGCTATAGATGTCTCTCTGTATCTTTCCCTCTCTATCTTCCCTGCCCCTCTCAATGTCTCTCTGTCTCTATCCAATAATAAATAAGTAAAGTAAAAAAATTTTTAAAAGGCCTGGGTGGTGGAGCAGCTGGTTGAGCTCACTTGTTAAAATGCACAAGGACCCAGATCAAGCCCCTAGTTCCCATCTGCAGGAGGAAAGCTTTGTGAGTGATGAAACAGAGCTGCAGGTGTCTCTCTGTCTGTCTCTATCCAATAAATAAAGATAATAAACAATTTTAAAAGATTTAAAAAAGCCCAAAATTAAAGAAATGAAAGTATTTTTTTTTTCTTCCTTTATTTGATAGGACAGAGAGAAATTGAAAGCGTGAGAGAGATAGAGAAGGAAAGAGAAAGAAAGACCCCTGCAGGACTTGCTTCAATGCTCATGAAGCTTCCCTCTGCAGGTGGAGACCAGAAAGCTTGAACTCAGATCCTTGTGTACTGTAATGTGTCCACTCAGTGGGTGGGGATAGATAGCATAATGGTAATGCAAAGAGACTATCATGCCTGAGGCTTCAAAGTTCCAGATTCAATCCCCCACACCGCCATAAGCTAGAGTTGAGCGGTGCTCTGGTAAAGAAAAGAAAAAAGAAAAAAAGAAGAAGAAAGCATCTACTCAAACAGGTGGGCCACCAGCAGGCCCCTGAAAGTCTTTGTACATGACCATTTTGCTGTCTCCACAGCCCTAAGAGGTTTCTTTCATATATATCCATGTCCAATCAGTATGGCTTGAATAGTTCTGGTTGTGAGTGTTATGAAGGATTATAATTCTGCTAAAGCTTCTGCTCACTTATTACCTTTTTATTATTATTTTTTTTACCACTAGGTTTATTTCTGGGGCTCAGTGCCTGCACATCTCCACCATTCCCAGTAGCCATTTTTCCTTTATTTTTTAAAAACTTTTTAATAAATTTTGGTATTACCTTTATTTATTTATTTATTTATTTATTTATTTATTTATTGGATAGAGACAGCCAGAAATTGAGAGGGAAGTGGGTGACAGAGGGGGAAAGAGACGGAGAGACACCAGCAACACTGCTTCACCACTATCTAAGCTTTCCCCCTGCAGGTGGGGACTGGGGGCTCAAACCTGGGTCCTCGTACATTATAACATGTATACTCAACCAGGTGTGCCACCACCTGGTCCCTTTCCTTTTTTCCTAGAGATGAGAGATAGTGGGAGAGATAAACAGAAGGAGAGATATCTGCAGCACTGCTCCATCACTCCTAAAGCTTCCCCTCAGCAGGCAATGTACACAATCCAAGTCAAGCCACCACTCAATTCACTCTGCCCCCTTATTTCTGCTTCTGAGTCTCACCCACATAGGGTGCAGGGCTAGCTTCGCAGGAGGGAGAGAGACAACCAGGGACTCATGGCTGAGCTGGGAACGCAGTTCAATCTTTATTGACGAGCAGGGATGCAGTGCAAGCTAGCTATCTCTAATCACAATCCTGTCCTATATATATCTCCTAAGGCAGAAGTGTCAGGTCAGAAGAGGATGTACTATGTAGGATGAGGGGTGGGGAGAAGGAAAAAGCGCGCATACCAGTGGGGATTAAACCAGTGCGAACAAAACAATGATTATGTAAATAGACCACAAGCAATGCAACAGAAGGGGTCTTAGAAGCAGAATTTAGAAGCAAACCAACAATTGGGCACTGTACAAAGGCTAAGTATTATCCATTTTTTCATTTATTCAGTGAATATTATTGAGTAACTACCTTGTGCCACTATAATTTCCTTTCATGATGCAATTTTAATACTTAGATTTTAATAATCTTGAAAAAATACCAATATGCAAAATATGGCTACTATAGTTGAATAATCTCCCTTTAATGACTGATATGCTGTATGCAAGAATAATAGGATATCACATGAAACCCAATACCACAGGTAATGTTCATAGGCAATACCATATGCGATGTCTAAGTTACACTGCAGTGCACAGAGCACCAGCTCATTATGCTCTGCTTTTTCATCAAGTTCCTGCTATTAAACTATTCTGTTCTTGCTCTACCACCCCCGGCTTTCATTTAATCACACGTCCCCATTTTTAAATATCTCCAAATATGAGGGCCAGGTGGTGGCAAAGCGGGTTAAGCACACATGGCGCAAAGTGCAAGGACCAGCAGCAGAAGGATCCCGGTTCGAGCCTCTGGCTCCCCACCTGCAGGGGAGTCGCTTCACAGGCGGTGAAGCAGGTCTGCAGGTGTCGGTCTTTCTCTCCCTCTCTCTGTCTTCCCCTCCTCTCTCCATTTCTATCTGTCCTATCCAACAACAATGACAGTAACAACAACAACAACGATAAACGACAAGGGCAACAAAAGGGAAAAAATGGCCTCCAGGAGCAGTGGATTTGTAGTGCAAGCACCGGGCCCCAGCGATAGCCCTGGACAAAAAACAAACAAACAAACAAACAAAAAAACCTTCAAATACTAAAAAATCATGTTTCATAGATTACTTTAGATCTGTAGGAGACATGCCAGATGACTTTCAAAATTTCAACTTCTCTGACACTTTACAGCAGGGCATGGGGACTAGGTGCACATGATAGGACCACCACTGTGCCCTTCTAGGGATCAGGCAATGTCTATGACTTGCCCAAGTTTGCTCACAGGCTTATTGAGCCTATACAACAATCCTAAGACTGAAGTCCGAGAAAAACCAGTATCAGGATTATTCCAGAAATGTGCATATACACTTTTCTAAATACTTTCAGGACGTTCACTTGAAACCCACTAAGCCACTCCATGTCTAACAGACCCTAAGTCTGAATCTCTGTGTCAACCAAAGGAAGCACCTTGACTCATGGGCAACTGATGAGGGTTTTGAGGAGCACTGAGGCTCAATGATGATAAAAAAACAAAAAAAAAAAAAAACACAAATTTCTTTGACTAGTAATTTTCTCTGAAACTTCCTTGGAGTGGGCAGGGCTTCTCACATCTCTCTCATTCTATGGAGTCATATTACAATGTCATCTTCAGGATAGTATTGGAACTAGGATGCTAAAAAGTTTAGGTCTGTGTCCCTGAACTCTGAGAAAGTTAATTGTTAAATCAGGAGGAAATGCCTTCCTAGGAGAAGTGGCCACATGCCCTGCTAATCTTTAATATTTTCTGGCAGTCAGTTTCCACCTGGAATTCACTGGGAAAAAGTCCCAGACCAGTCATTAAAATAATATCCTGGACCCCTGTAAACTTGCCTTTGCATTGTGGTTTATCTTTCACTTTTCAAAATAACTCAGTGTAATTTAGGTTGAAGAGAGAGGCAGAAAGAAAGGGAGCAAGTGTATGCACCTGGACTGCTTTTTGCAGAGGAGAAGGTACTCAATATCAGAAGCCTCTTACTGCCACTATGCCATGGGCTTTCAAAGTTAGCAAAAATAGTGCCACAGAAAGGAGATCTGGTATCCTATCTATGTCATAGGCCACAGTCTAGCACTTTTGGTGGAATAGAACAGTGTTATTCCCTAGACCCTTTGTCTTCTTCCCAGACAGGGCTGCACTTTACTTTCCTCTGTAGTTTGCTTTTCTTGAGAGCTTGTTTGAAGGTTCTAGCAGGGGAGTGCAGCTACTTGTATACCCTCTACCGATGACCGATGACCGGGTCGTCTCTATTGGGGAAGGCCGTCAGCAGCTTTTGGGAGGGACGCATATGGAGCGTTGAGGGAGGAAGGGGACACCCACCTAGTCAGCCAGATCAGCTGAATCAACCCTGGCGATCAATGGGGTGACAGATGTCACAGCCAGATCACCCTCATATCCTGTAGTTTGCTTTTCTTAACCTCTTTGCCTCCACTTCACTCTCCAGCCTTCTGCCCTCCATCCTTGCCAGTTTTCCTACTTGGCAGCCTAACTGCTAAACCAAGGAGAAATTTCCACACCACTTCCTTGACCTTTCTGCAGATAAATGCTGAAGATTACTTCCTTTTGGTTAAAATGCTTCCCTTAGGTTTGCTGTTGATCCTTCTCTGACAGCTCAAACTATTTGCTGAATCTGCTGTGAATGCTCCAGCTCCCTCCCAAATCTCTGACTCTGTTGCAGAGATGGAGTTTCTCCCTGAGTTCTGTTTTTTTTTTTTTTTTTTTTTTTTTTTTTTTATCACTCCATCACATTCCTCTGGCCTCCTTATGGTCCTCTACTTGCCAGTGACTTCCCATCCCAAACCCTTTTCGTCTCCATCTATGACAGCAATCCAAATGAAAAGCAAACATTTGAGCACACGAAAGGAACTCTCCAAGACAAAGAGAATTCCCTGCTTGGGACTGAAATCCAACCATAGTAGACAGTAGGTACTTACTGCTTAAATATTTGTGTGGGACCCTGGTGCATGGTAGTGAAAAAAGACATAGGTTGGAGATGAGAGTGTTTTGCAGACACATAGCATAGAAGAAATTATACCCATATGTCAATAACCTTACTGTCAACCATCAATCCCCCCCACACACACCCAGAAAAAAAGAAATATTTTATAAATAGATGAATGAGTGATGACAGGAGAATGAACAAAAATAAGTGAACTGAATAGGGAAATGGGAAGGATACATAGTAATATAGTTAAGCACATTATAGTCACAGCAGTGGTTGTACAAAATCTAAAGTATGTCATGAAGAGCAGAAGGCTGTGCAACAGAGTATGTCTTGACCTTTTGTCTCATGGTATCTGAATTTGAGAAACAAGTGTGTACTGGCTCATAACCCAGGCAAGAGAAAAGGGAATGGGACTCTCTTAAATCCATGTCAGTGAAACAAGGTCTGGCTGGGCTAGTGCCTCCTCCTGTGGACTCCATGTCAGTGAAATAGAGAGATAGGTGGAGGACAAGGAGGAATAAAGGGCTATTTCTATACATAGTGTTACAAAGGAATTTTCAGGAGCACCTAAAGAGCAACAGCTCTTAGAAGCAGGAGAGGAGAAAGTAGATTTTAGTCTAATCTTCTAAGTAGGTATGACTCTGAAAGTCTCTAGTACCATAGCCAGCTCCTATAAAAGTTGTATGTTCTTATTAATAGGCAATATGACTAGCCCAGACCCAATAGCTTGCCTTCCAAGAGACGTTGAAGTCTGTCATCAAGGGGCCAGAGAAGAAGACCAAGGTCTATCCTTGTCCAAACCCTCCCCATGGATAAGCCAAATTCTGAAGTTACCTTAACAGTAAACATATTCTACAAATTTCATGGAGGCTTCCCTATCAGGAACCTCTTCCCCCACTACTCCAGCTACCTTCCCACCCTCACACCCTGCCGAGATAGGTGCCCCCTTGTATTGACTGTTTCTTTAACATTGCCTCTCTCAATGACTAGCACTTCTTTAAGTGCCCACAATTGGAGGCCTCTATCACTATCTTCCTGCTCTCAGGAGCTTTTCTCAGCAGTGCCTATTTTTTAGTGAGACAGTCTGATTTTGAAGATTCAGTTGATTCCAGACCAGCTCACAAATTCTGAAAAACGTAATAGGAGTGAAAAGTAGAAACTACAGGTACAGACATAGGAATTACAAGATGCCCATTAGAGAGAGAATCCAGACTTCCTTAGTCCCCTTGATAACAGTTGATAGCAATAATAATATTTAGGGGTTAGATGGTGGCACACCTGCTAGAGCATTCATGTTACCATGAGCAAGGACTTAGGTTCAAGGCCCCAGTCCCCACCTGCAAAAGGGAAGCTTCACTAATAGTAAAGCAGTGTTGTAGGTCTCTCTCTCCCTTTATTTCTTTTTCTCTCTCCTTCTCTTCTTCCCTCCATCACTACCCCCTTCCCTCTTAAATTCTATCTGTCTTATCAAAATAAACAAATATTTTAAAAGAATAATAACATCATTTAACCATAAGTTCCCAATGAGCATCTCTCCTGAGATCTGAGGTATGTCTACTTGAGTACACACCCACAAATAAACTTTGCCCTTTTCCCTCAGGTACTAAAGATGAATTGAAACTGTTCTTAATTTGAAGAGAAACTGTACTCAGAGGCAAAGGGGGGAAATCTTGTCTTTGGAGTATTTACAGCAATTCCAGAGCTGGAATCCTTAGCACTTTACTGCAGAATTCTAGCAATATCAGGATTCTGGGGCAAGAGCCCTTGGACATAAAGTATAAGGAGTGGTAAGGGGCTAGGTGGTGGCACACCTGGTTAAGCGCTCACATTACAGTGCACAAGGACCCAGGTTCAAGCCTCTGGTCCCTACCTGCAGGGGGAAAGTTTTATGAGTGGTGAAGAAGGGCTGCAGGTATCTCTCTGTCTCTCTCCTTTTCTATCTCCTTCTCCCCTTCTCAATTTCTCTCTGTCTTTATGCAATAATAAATTTTAGGGGCCAGGTGGTGGTGCACCTGATTAAGCACACATGCTACAGTGCGCAAGGAGCCAGGTTCGAGCCCATGGTCCCCACCTGCAGAGGGAAAGCTTCGCAAGTGAAGCAGTGCTGCAGGTGTCTCTCTGTCTCTCTCCCTCTCTATCACCCCTACCTTCTTAATTTCTGACTGTCTCTATCCAACAAATAAAGATTTAAAAATAAATTAATTAATTAAATAAATTTTAAAAATATTTAAAATTTTTTTAAAAAAACTGTCAGGATGGTCTCTGAAGCAGAGTCCAAGTGGAGATCTGGGAGCCTCCTGCCTTGGTCCACAAAACTTAGTATTTATATGTATGTTTGTGTTTTCATGTGGGAAGAGGAGTTGTGTCTTCCATAAGAATCTCAAAAAACTCCTTGAACCAATATGTTAACATAGCTCAGAGTATAATTAGAAGAGGATACCAAAGAGAATAGATGGAACAGAAGAAAAACTGTTGTTCATTCAAAGCGAGCCACTTAGGAGAACTATGATACACAAAGATACGAAAAAAGTAATTCATATCCTTATGTCATCAGGGTTCAAGCTCAGGACAGACCCATGCTTCTTCCTCTTCTTCATTCTCTAATCTGTGTTCTCCCCTAGAGAGAAAATCCTCCTTGTACATATTCGAAAGTGTTGTATTCTAGTACAACAAAGGGGTGGGCAAATTAAGTGTAAGTGCTACTGCCTTCTGGTATCCTATAGAGACGATTTCCAGGACAAAATACTTTCTCTCTAGCCAACAGCAGATTGTGTAAGATACCTGTAGTAAACTGATGGTTAAACTGAGTATGTCTACTCTAGGATGATGTTCACGTATTCAAGAAAGCCTCCTTTCCCCTTGGGAATCCCAAACCCCACTAAATCCCAAGAACTTCCTCAATTTTCTTATAGTAATAGTTGACTTTTACCAACCTGTGCCAGATCAGCTCTGATGCTTTCCAGTAGAATCTTATTTACTCCTCACAGTGACAGAATAGTGTACCATCACTGTATTATTTATTTTGTTTTTTTTTTTCTTGTCATCTCTGGAGTTTTGCTGCTGTAAGCTGACTTTTTCAGATAAAAAGACAGAAAGAGATACCACAGCATTGAAGCTTGCCTCAGTGCTATGGAGGCCAGATTCGAGATTGGGGTGTGGGCAAAGTAGGTATGCTCTCAGATGAGCTATCTCACCAGTCCTACTGTATCCATTTTACAGACAAGGAAGCCTAGTCATGACATGATAGAGTTGAGACCTAGTGAGAAACAGGTGCCATGCAGGACCTCCACCCCAGTCCTAACAGACTCTTGGAGAATCAAACAAAGAAATAGGAGGCCTGGGGATGAGAAAAATATTCTCCTGAAGATCTGTGCAACTTTACATTCAACCCACAGAGAAAAGCACTCCTGGAGAAAGAGACAGAAGTTTTACCAAGACCTATCCAAAGAGAATCTTCATAAACCTAGTAGGAAAAACAGCAACTGTGGAGCCAGATTACCAGAGTCCTAAACCAGAAACACCATTCTAATAGTGCATCCTTGAGTAAGAAGCCTGCTGTTGGAAGTCACAGTACATCATCTGTGAAATGAAAATTGCAACCTCAACTTGTAGGATGTAGAGAGAGTCAACCGGAGAATAGGTTTTGAATTGTTTGCAAACTATGAAGGACTCCTTTTCCTTAGATTCCCCTGGGTCCTGAACCCCACTTTGCTCCAAGAATTTTCTCTTTTCCATACCAATAATACTTGCTGTTTTCTAATCAGTACCTGTGCCAGTTCAGCTCTGAATGCTTTTCAGTAGAATCTCATTTCTTCATCACAGTGATACTGTAGAGTACCACCACTATAGATTTTTGTCATCTCTGGGGCATCACTGCTTCATATAAAAGCTGCCCCTCACTCATTTTCTGTAGCTTTACCTGACTGATTTAGCCCCAAACCATGTAAATTTGCCACCTCCCCCAGTAAAAAGAAATGGACTTACCATCTCCTCTGCCCCGTGACTTGTTTGCTGTCTCTGCCCAGCCCAGTCTTATTATATAGAGTCTGTTGCCTGCCCTTGATGTCAGATGGCTTAGAAAAGCAACTTCCTATTCACTTTCCAGAAATTCACCACAGCCCTTCCCATTCAGTTCAAATGTTGATAATACTGGAGCAATGCTGGCTGCTAAGAAACAGCATCACTGCCCCACAATGGTGGGGCAGGGGGGTCGCCTCCTTCCGTGGGAGATGGTCTGGAGACAGGAGCAACAGTGACTCAGTGCTGGGCATCCCAGCCTGACCAGTGCAGGAATGGTGCCTACCCCCAGGAGTCAGGTTTCCTTTGATTATAATAGAAGACCCTAGTAAAGGTCAGATATTCATATTTTTCTTAATCATAACTCTTACTATGAATTTCCCAGTTGTGAAATCTCAGTGAATAAACATTTGCTAAGATTATTTCAGCAGCCCTCTAATGAGAGGGAGCAAAAATAGTAACAAAAATAATTAGATAGGAAAGGGAAAAGCCACTGAGTGTTTTCTGGCACTTGAGGGATGGTAGATGGGTAACCACTGGAAACAGGTTAGAAGTGACATGTAACAACACTGGATCACTGTGAGAAAATAACCTCTGTTTCTTCTATCAGAAAAAAATTATATAAAATTAGAAAGATTAGTGTGTGTGGGAAATCTGCATGGCATGTTGGACTCTGTCAGAGGTAAACCTATATACAGTTTACTAAAATAAATTGTGAAAAGAAAAAGAAGAAAACACAAAGACATGGAAAGATATCCCATGCTCATAAATCAGAGGAGGTAGTATCATTAAAATGACTATGACCTACACTAATAGGCAGATTTAATGCAATCCCTATCAAAATCTCAACTGCATTCTTCACAGAAATAGAATAATAAACCGTAACATTTATTTTGAACTACAAAAAAAAAAAAACTTAGCAAAAACACTCCTGAGAAAACAAAAACAAAAATGGAGTTATCATAATCCTTAACTTAAAAGTATACTGTCAATCTTAACTTATTTTTTAAAGGATTTCTTTTTTTATTATCTTTATTTATTTATTTATTGGCTAGAGATAGTCAGAAATAGAGAGGGGAGAGAGAGATAGAGAGACACATGCAATCCTTCTTCACTACTCTCGAAGCTTTCCCCCAGCAGGTGTGGACCGGGGACACAAACTCGGGTCCTTCGGCACTGTAACATGTGCACTCAACCAGGTGGGCCACCACCCAGCCCCTTAATCTTAACTTAAAAGCAGTTCTTTGTGACTGCCTTGCTGGCACTCTACTGCTCCTTCCCTTGGAAAGAGGGGTGGTAGACAAGGCATCTTCTCTCTGCTTCTCTAAATTTTTCTGCTTACTCAGAAAACCCCTTTGACATCCAATTCATCTCTTTTGGTTACTATTTCTAAATAATTCCCCCATTCTAATAACATTTGGGTGTTTGAATCTCTGTCTCCTCAACTTGCTCATTCCATGCCTCACTTGACCAAACCCTAATAAATGTATTCTTGTAACTTAAAATTAGAGCATATAGCAATAGTAATTAAAACAGGGTACTATTAACAATAAAAACAGAAAAATTAAAAAGGGAGTGGTGGAATAGACACACAGATCAATGGAATAGAAGATATATCATTCAACTACCTGAGACTTTTCTTGGTTCCACCTGGCAGTTCTTTAGGGAAGCTTCCGGGGGTGGGGGGGAGGATGGGATGTGACACTCTGGTGGTGGGAATTGTATGAAGTGTATCCCTCTTATCCCACAATATTGTAGATCATTATAAAATTATTATTAATAATAAAAGATAAGAAAACACTAAGCAGAACTTGACTGGGTTTGGTGTATGGCATCAAAGTAAAAGACTCTGGGGTCGGGGTGGGGCAGGGTTCAGGTCCTGTAACATGATGGCAGAGGACCTACTGGGGGTTGAATTGTTATGTAGGATACTGAATAATGTTACACATGTACAAACTACTATATTTTACTATTGACTGTAAACCATTAATCCCCCCAATAAAGAAAAAAAAAGAATACTTAGATCCTCTACTTGTGTGTGTTGTTGTTGTTTTTGTCACCAGGGTTATCACTGGGGCTTAGTTTCTACTCTATAAATCAACTGCTCCTAGCAGCTATCTTTCTCCCTCTCCCTCTCCCTCTCCCTCTCCCTCTCCCTCTCCCTCTCCCTCTCCCTCTCCCTCTCCCTCTCCCTCTCCCTCTTCCCCTCCCCCTCCCCCTCCCCCTCCCTCTCCCTCTCCCTCTCCCTCTCTCTCTCTCTCTCATGTTTTATTTTATTTTATTTGATAGGACAGAGAGAAATTGAAAGGGGAGGGGAAGACAGAGATGGAGAGAGAGAAACATCTGCAGGCCTACTTCACCACTTATGAAGCATCTCCCCTGCCTGTGGGAAGTGGAGGCTCTAACCCAGGTCCTTATGCATGGTATTATGTGGGCTCAACCAGGTGCATCACTGCCTGAATACCTCTACCTGTTTTTCAGCTATGAAAAAGAATGAGAATGAGAATGGTCTAGTAAAATAGCTCACTTAGTGTGTTGCCATGTGTGCTACCTAGGTTCAAACCCTGCCTCTACCACATTAAAGGCAGCTGCAGTGCTAAGACATCTTTCACTATCTATCTGCCTATATCTAGAAAAGAGAAGGGAAGGGAGGGGAAGGGAAGGGGAGGGAAGGGAAAGGAAGGGGAAAAAGAAAAAAAGAAAGAGAAAAAGAAAAGAAAGAGAAAAATAAAGAAAGAAAGAAAAAGAAAAGAAAGAGAAAAAGAAAAGAGAAGAGAAGAAAAGAAAAGGCAAAGTGCAAGGACAGTCAGAAGGATCCCTGTTACGAGCCTCTGGCTCCCCACCTGCAGGGGAGTCACTTCACAGGCAGTGAAGCAGGTCTGCGGGTTTCTGTTTTTCTCTCCCTCTCTCTGTCTTCCCCAACTCTCTCCATTTCTCTCTGTCCTATACAACAATGATGACATCAATAACAACAATAATAATAACTACAACAACAATTAAAAAAATACAACAAGGGCAAGGAAAGGGAAAATAAATAAATTATTATTTTTAATTTTAAAAAAAGAAGAGAAGAAAAGAAAAGAATGATAAGAGCTAGAGAGATAACATTGTGGCAATTCACTAAACTTGCATGCTTGAGAGTCCAAAAGTCCCAGGGTTAATGCCCAGCATCACCACATGGCAGAACTGAGCAATACCCTAGTCTCTCTCTTTCTCATGAAAATAGATAAGTGAATCTTAAGGAGGAGGAGGTGCTATCCCCACAGGGTTTCAGTGTGATTAATGAAATAACACATGGATAGAATCTGAAACAGCACCTGGCATATAGTTGGCACTCCACAAATGTTGGCTATTTTTATTGTTGTTATTATTATTATTACTATTCAGATTTTATATCAGACAGGAAATCAAGGACCAATTAACTTCAAGTCAGGAAACTATACTCCATTCTTTGCTGTGGGAATTCTAGTCAAGTACTGATGGTTCTTAATTTCTATTCACCCATGATAGGAACTCCTCTATTCAGAGAGATGAAGAACTTTTTCATTTTATGTTTACTTATTTTATAAGTGAGAAAGAACATAAAATGCCACTCTACCCTATATGCCATCACATATGCAAGTCCTGAACACTACCTGCTAAGAAACCTCCTGAGCTGCTGGGGAATTTTATATAGACTACACCTAAGAAAGACATATTATAGCACACACACACAAAAAAAGAACGTGACTTTTTCCTAATATGCGTTTTTTAAAATTTATTTCTTTATTGGGGAATTAATGTTTTACATTCAACAATAAATACAATAGTTTGTACATGCATAACATTCCCCAGTTTCCCATTTAACAATACAACCCCCACTATGTCATTTATCATCCTTCATGGACCTGTATTCTCCCCACCCACCCACCCCAAAGTCTTTAACTTTGGTGTGATATTCCAATTACATTTCAGGTTCTACTTGTGTTTTCATTTCTGATCTCATTTTTCAACTTCTGCCTGAGAGTGAGATCATCCCATATTCATCCTTCTGTTTCTGACTTATTTCACATAACATGAATTTTTCAAGGTACATCTAAGATCGGCTGAAAATGGTGAAGTCACATTTTTTACAGCTGAGTAGTCTAATATGTGTTTATTGTAAAAAAATTGAAATTTAAAAGAGGAAGAAATTATCTATAATGTTGTCACATATGGGAAGGGAATTACATTGGACATTAAGTTTTAAAATCTATGTTTTTATGTGGTGACATATAATAAACCCTTCTGGTGTTGTAAAATGTATTTCTGCTCTAGTTACAACTATCCTAAAATATTTTAAGTAAATTTAAAGATAGGAATGAGATAAAACAAGGGGCCAGATAGTGGTGCACATGGTTGAGCACATGTATTACAATGCGCAAGGACCAGGGTTCGAGTCCCTGGTCCCCACCTGTAGGGGGAAAGCTTTGCAAGTGGTGAAGCAGTGCTGCAGGTGTCTCTCTGTCTCTCTCCCTCACTATCACCCCTTCCCTCTTGATTTCTGGTTGCCTCTATCCAGTAAATAAAGATTTAAAAAATATTTATTTTTTTATGCAAAAGTTGAATAAGGGCAAGAGACTGGCATACTTTAACGATAACTCTTCCAGGCCACCCCATCAGCTGGGGCCCTATTCAGAGAGTCCTGAGATTCCCAAACAGATATGATGGGCCTAGACCTCAAATAAATCCCTCTCCATTGTTACGAGTCATCTCTATCAGAAAAAAGCAAAATAGACCCCTTTGTGGGCCCCCCATAGGACTTTGCCCTCAACTTAGATCAACAATGGTAGACAATGTTCCATCCTCCAAAGGGAGGATGGACAACATACTCTATGCTACACCTGAGGAAGATGGGTCGATATGGGGGCAGCTTGGAATGTTCCTACTTATGACCACAGACTGTGAGCTCAGATCTACAGGGATGCAGAGGTCATATAGGCTCCTAAGCTGAATATGGCCCCAGACCAAATCAAATCAATGGGGTTTATAGTCAACAATATTTATACCCCTCTCCCCACATTAGGGAGCTACTACTCTCTTCCCTGATCCATCTTTCTGTCCCTTTTCCAGCCATGACATCATCTCCCCAGACAATAACTTGGATCCACCTGCATATCAGATTTCAGGCTCAGGGAAAAAAAAAAAAACTAGTATAGCTACAAGCCCATTGGAATATAACTAAAATATGCCTACTAGCTAGCTACAAAATGGAGGACCCCCCCCCAACATTTTCTGCTCTATTCCAGTCATTAGGTCCATGATTGTTCAATATTTTGTTTGGCTTTGTATGTTAACTCTCTTGTCAACCACCAGCTTCCAGATGCTAGCATGATGCCAACCAGACTTCCCTGGACAGACAATCCCACCAAAGTGTCCTGGAGCTCTGCTTCTCCAGAGCCCCACCCTACTAGGGAAAAAGAGAAGCAGGCTGGGAGTATGGATTGACCAGTCAACTCCCATGTTCAGCAGGGAAGCAATTTCAGAAGCCAGACCTTCTACCATCTGCATCCCACAGTGACCTTGGGTCTATACTCTCAGAGGGATAAAGAATAGGAAAGCTATCAGGGGAGGGGATGGGATACGGAGACCTGGTGGTGGGAATTGTGTGGAGCTGTACCCCTCTTATCCTATGGTTTTGTTAATGTCTCCTTTTTATAAATAAATTTTAAAAAATTAAAAAGAAACGAGACAAAACATAAAGATGAAAAGTGGGGCATTAGGGACCATAGAGATAACACAACAGTCTTTCATGCCTAAAACACCAGAGGCCCCAAATACAATCCCCTTCAGCCCCGCCATTTAGAAGAAAAAGAAGGAAGAAGAGGAGGAGGAGGAGGAGGAGGAGGAGGAGGAGGAGGAGGAGGAGATGAAGAAGAAGAAGAAGAAGGAGGAGGAGGAGGAGGAGGAGGAGGAGAAGGAGAAGATGAAGGAGAAGATGAAGGAGAAGATGAAGGAGAAGGAGAAGATGAAGAAGGAGAAGGAGAAGGAGAAGATGAAGAAGGAGAGGAAGAAGAAGAAGAAGAAGAAGAAGAAGAAGAAGAAGAAGAAGAAGAAGAAGAAGGAGAAGGAGAAGGAGAAGAAGGAGAAGATGAAGGAGGAGAAGAAGAAGGAGGAGGAGGAGGAGGAGGAGAAGAAGGAGAAGAAGGAGAAGAAGGAGAAGAAGGAGAAGAAGAAGAAATGAGGGACTACTTTAGTCTTCCAAAGCTTAATTGGTCTTATCCAAATTCCCCAAAGATAGACCTTTGACTCAACGTCAGCCCCTCTCCTCCTGGACTAAGATGTCAGTTCTCCCCAAGGAGAAGCTAATCTTGCACAAATTGCAAGAACTTTTGGCTCTTCCTGCTGAAACTGTCTCAATGGGTCTGTGGTGTTAGCCTCAAAATTACTTTTCTCTATCTTTGCTCTGCAGCCTTTGAAAGGGAAGGAAAGGCAAGGCAAGGAAGTAAATCATCTTGGCAAAGTTCTCACGCAGTAAACATGAACCTTCAGAAAGCTGCCCATTTCTTAACCTTAAATAGAAATTGCATGATTAGGACACAGCCCCACCTTATTTATATCCACTCAGTCCTCCTCTCCTCCTACGCCAGGGATTTCATCTAATACATTATTGGGAGGGCCTATTCTGTGCTAGCTTCTTAGCAATGCCATGGAAACATAGAAATGATGAAGACTACACCTGTCTTCAAGAGCCAGGTACAGAAACCAAGATGACAGTAGAGGCAGTGAATAGACATAGTAGTCCTATGTGAGGTCATACAGTTTATTCAGTTTACTAGTGGACAGATGATGAGAAAGAGTGCTTCTGTTACCAGACAGAAGTCTAGCTCCCCATCATACATAGAAGCAAATGTCTGAGAAGAGAAAGTGCAGTTTTCTTTCATACCATACCAGCCGGGCAGGAGACAGTATTTCACTACTTTCTTCCTGTCACTTTGCATTGCCAACAAATGGGCAAGCCCAAACCCAAATCTTCAAGGAGATCTAAGATTTAAAGCCAGGAAGTCCTGGGTAACATCAAAGTTAGAGGGTAGGAGAAGAAAGACCTTGTAAGGATGTGAAGGTCAAGGGGCAGGGGGGTTGGGTGGTGGCACAGCTGGCTATGCACACACGTTACAATGCACAAGGAACCTGGTCCCCACCTGCAGGGGAAAAGCTTTGCAAGTGGTGAAGCAGTACTGCAAGTGTTTCTGTCTCTCTCCCTCTCTATCTTCCCATCCCCTTTCAATTTCTGGTTGTCTCTATCATATATATATACAACTTTCTAAAAAAACTTCTGAAGGTCAAGGGGCAGAGCTGCACAGGAGCTAACTCCTTTCTGGTCAGACTAGCTCAGGTGCAGAAGAATCAGGATGAACATTTGAGAAACAAATGTTCACTTCTTTCTAAAAGGGAAATTTAACAGAGGGTCTGAGAATGAGAGGTATATAAGACTGGCTTGACAGCTGAGGTAGTTCTCTGAGTACCTGCAACACTACTATGTGGAGGAAGAGCTGTGCTTTGGTAGATCTTAACATAGCAGGTGCTAAGTGGGCACATGAGTGCAACCAGAGGATCCCCTGCAGACCTGGAAAGAGGACATGGTTAGATACCTGTTACCCAGTGACCCACACCCATTGCCTCTGCTGGATATACCTGGACACAGGCCTCCCTCTCCAGCACAGGGCCCAGTCTTCCCCTTTTATAGCTCCTGCCACTGAGTATCTTCCCCCAGCCAAAAAAAAAAATCAACACAATTCAAATCAGACTCCCCTCCTCTGAGATGTTTCCTCTCTGTGTAGATCCTCCTTTCAGAGCAGTGATGCTTTCTTTGCCTTGTAGAGAAGCAAGAATCTGTCATACTCGCCCCATCCCACCCCCAAGTATGTCTTTAGCAAAGAGTTTATTTTATAGGTAGGATCCTGAAGACAAGATGGAGATGACCTTTGACATAAGGGCATCCCTCAGAAAGGATCCAGTCAATGGAGAATGTAGAACTTAGGTCTTTATGCCTTTATTTTATTTTATTTTATTTTATTTTATTTTATTTTATTGCCTCCAAGGTTATCATTGGGACTCAGTGCCTACACTGCAAAGACACTGCTCCTGGCAGCCATTTTTCTGATTTTTTTTTTTCAGATAGAACAGAGAGAGGAGGGAGAGATTTAGAGGGAGAGGAAAAGATAGACATCTACAGACCTGCTTCACTGCTTGTGAAGTGACACCCCCCCTCCCGCAAGTGGGGAGCCAGGGACTCAAACCCAGATCCTTCTACGAGGTTTTGCACTTTGTACTATGTGTGTTTAACCCGGTGCATTACCACCCGGCCCCCTTTATGCCTTTCTTTAATGTGGCCTTTTAAGTAATCTTCCTTACTGGTCTTTTGTTTCTCTTTCAAAATCCTCTGCATTAGCAAAGCTATTTGGAGAGGTTGTGTAGGTGAGTGACTCAGCTTTTCTGCATCTCTCCCATATGTGCAGAAAGTACACTTATTAGTAATACATTTCTCTTTAATTTTCATTTTTATCATTTTGCCTCTTGATTTTTCTCCAGCTTCTGAAGAATCCAGAGGGAAGTAGAATAGTCTCTTTTATGTCCAGATAACCTCATGCTTGAGAAGCTTTCATTTTCCCACTATACCACCTCCCAGATTGCTCAGTGTCCAGATAACCTGAATAAATACTACTTTTCTTTTACATTAATTTTTTTTTAACCAGAGCACAACTCAGCTCTGGCTTATGGTGGTATAGGGGATTGAACCTGGGACATTGGAACCTCAGATATAAGAGTCTTTTTGCATAACCATTATGCTATCTACCCCTGCCCCTACTTTTCTTTTTTTTTAATATTTATTTTATTTATTTTATTTTCTTTGTTGCCCTTGTTGTTTTATTGTTGTAGTTATTATTGTTGTTGTCATTGTTGGATAGGACAGAGAGAAATGGAGAGAGGAGGGGAAGACAGAGAGGAGGAGAGAAAGACAGACACCTGCAGACCTGCATCACCGCCTGTGAAGCGACTCCCCCGCAGGTGGGGAGTCGGGGCTCGAACCGGTATCCTTATGCCGGTCCTTGTGCTTTGCACCACCTGCGCTTAACCTGCTGTGCTACAGCCCGACTCCCTCTACTTTTCAAATATAGTAACTCTTTTCTTTTCTTTTCTTCTTTCTTTCTTTCTTTTTTTCTTTCTTTTTTTTTTTTTTTTTTTGCCTCCAGGGTTATTGCTGGGGCTCAATGCCTGGGCTATGAATCCACTGCCCATGGAGGCCATTTTTTCCTTTTTGTTGCCCTTGTTGTTTATTGGTATTGTTGTCATTGTTGTTGGATAAGACAGAGAGAAATTGAGAAAGGAGAGGAAGACAGGGAGGGGGAAAGAAAGATAGACACCTGCAGACCTGCTTCACTCCCTGTGAAGTGACTCCAGGTGGGGAACCAGGGGCTTGAACCGGAATCCTTACACTAGTCCTTGTGCTTTGCACCACGTGCGCTTAACCCACTGCGCTACTGCCTGGCCCCCTACAATAACTCTTCTTTTTTTCTTTCTTTCTTTCTTTCTTTCTTTCATTCTATCTTTCTATTTATTTATTTATTTAGTTAGTTAGTTAGTTAGTTAGTTAGTTATTGCCACCAGCATTATCACTGGGGCTCTGTTGCCTGCATGACTCCACTGATCCCAGTAACCATTTGCTTCTTTTCTCTAGACAAAGGATTAGAGATACAGAGAATGAGGGAGAGGAAAGAGGGAGAGAGAGAGAGACTGCCATTTCATTCATGAAGCTACTACCCCCCTGCAGACACTCTCATGTTGGGACCTGGGGCTCAAATTCAGTCTCACAATGGTAGCCTCTATGCTCTACTGGGTGACTCACCTGCCAGCCCCCATAATAAATTTCATGTCAGTCTGGTGAATGTTAATTATTTAATTTAATTTAATGAAAGAGATATATATAGAGAGAGACCAGAGCTCTGGTTTATGAAGCTCCTGGGGATTGAACCTGGGACCTCAGCACCTCAGGCTTGAAAGTCTTTAGTGGAACCATTATGCTATCTCCCCAGCCCCAATTGTCAAATTTTATCTTTAATACTTGTCCCTATAATAGTTCCCTAAATAAGACTCAAGAATGTATGATGTCTCTGAGGACCCTGACCTTGTACTGGCAAAAAGGACAGTTAGTTAATGTGGAATTAGTGTAAGTATTGTATCTGTGGTTGGCATCTGAGGGTGGCAACCTTTCCTATGGGCCTATGGGCCTAGAGCTTCTTTATCTGTCATCATCTGATAGGCATTCAGAACTTCATGTTCTGAACCAGGAGCTCATGTCCCCTCCTATCACACCCTAACCATTACACACACACCTTTTCATTTGAATAAAAATGTAGTAAAAAAATTTTAAAGCATACTATATTTTTCCAGGTACATTTGAAGAGCTAGTTTTGGAAATAGTTTTCTGAGAATTAGTGAGTCAGGCTAGATTAGTCAGGAGAGAACACCCATCTCCACTGCCATATTAACTCAAACGTAGAAAAACTCACTAGACATAAGACTGATAGACCTTCTTAAAGTGCAAGTGGTAAAAACATGGAAGAAATCAAGAGGTTGACTGAAATGTTTACTACACAACCATGAGCCTCATTATATTGATAGCATCATTACAATAAAATTTTCATGCTGTTTGGAAGGAGTTCCATCCTGCACTTGCTACCAAGACAGTTTCAAAATAGACAAATATGTTCAGAAAAGAGGAGGACCAAATTCTAGGAAAATGCCACCTTTTCCAGGAAACCTCTCCTGCTATTACAGCCCCCTAATGAACAATGGTTATCCCACCTTGCCCAAGAAAGCCCTGCCTAACTAACATAGACCCCCATGTAAGCTGAATCTCTGAAACTAGTGGCATACAACTCGCCTTAGAATGTACCCATACTCCCTTCCAAGTATGTACTTTTGCTTTCTCCATTCTAATAAATATTTTTTTGCTGTTCCCAGTGGCCACTTGTTATCCCCCTATCTGTCTTCCTTACTTCCCTCCCCCCCCCCTTTTTTTTAAATATAAAGTGAGAGACAGAAAGAGATAGAGGGAAGGAGAGTCGCATGCACTGCTCCACCACTCATGAAGTCTCCTTCCTGTAAGTGGAAGCTAGGAGCTTGAACCCCGGTCCTCTTATAGGGTAATCAGTGTGCTTTACCAGGTGAAGTACCACCTGGCACCCTCTCCCCTCCTCTAATAAATTTAATATGTCATTCACTGGTGTCTTTGGCCCTGAGTTCTTTGGACAGTAACAAGAACCTATACCCAGAATTGAGACAGTGCTTTCTTTTGTCTTCCTGGAACCCTGTTCTCTGAGATCAGATGAGATTGGGTGTGTTTAGGGTGGCCATAGACAGAACCCTGTTCTTTATCATCTTTTGTGGCAAGTTAACAGAAACCCTGTACATTATCAGTAACTCTGCTGGAAAGTAGAGACTAGGAAAAGTTGACTAGTGCACTTAGACCAGGTATGTTCCTGCACCTTGGATGCAAATTATTTAGTGTGACTACAGTTACAATTTGAATTACACCTTCCACTGGACTGAGGGTTCCTGAATGAGTCCTACAAATGGACAGGTAATTTTGAACTGCATTTTAAATTGACATATGTGATAAAAATTACTTCCTCTTTTAGTAAATATCTTGGTTATCAAAATAGGAGAACTACTGAAATTCAAATAAATTCCAGCTTTGACACTAAACAATGGATTATAATAAATTAAATAATCAGAAAAATAAACTGTATAAAAGTCACCTACTTGGAAGTAATCAAATAAATCCAAAATTTTAATCATCAAATAATTCTGTGATCCTGGCTTCTGATAAGAGGGAATTGTCTCCACCAAGAGTAGCCTCTGGGGATTACATTTCCTTTTAAAAAAAAAAAACAGGAAGGAGCATGATTTGAGCTCTTTAATTTGGGTGACTTTGTACTTAGAGTGTAGTTAACTTTTCTCTTTTTTATAGTGCAAGTTTGTTGTTTGGCTCTTTGCTATTAAAATAAAACTAAAATTTTGTAGCCCATTTGTCAATGTGATTCACAGAAAAAATCTCCAAAAAAAGAAAAGAATATTTTGCTGATATGAAAGTAACATTAACTTATAAAAAGATGCAGGTCATACAGAAAGACAAACAGAAGTAAAAAACATCCATTATGTCACTATTATATAATTATTTAATTCATATATTCACAAGTGCATGTTCAACTCTTCTTGTCCTGCTATATCCAGAATACCCAGTCAATCTGTTCTTTTGTCTATCACACACTGGTTTGCACATGAAACTTCTTTTTTTTTTTACATATATACTGTAAAATCTACTTTGTATATGTAATACATGCATTTAGACTTCAAATATTTTCTTTCTTTTTTATTTTCTTAGTAATTTGATAATGGTTGACAATTCCCACCACAAGAGTTCCATATTCCATCCCTCAATTGGAAGCTTCCCTATTCTTTATCCCTCTAGGAGTATGTACCAAAGATTTTTATGGGGTGCAGAAGGTGGAAGGTCTGGCTTTTGCAATTACTTCTCCACTGGACATGGGTATTGACAGGTTGATCCATACCCCCAGCCTATTTCTATCTTTCACTAATGGGGTAGGGCTCTCATCACACAGGGTTCCAGGACACACTGGTGAGGTCATCTGCTTAGAGAAGTCAGGCTGGTGTCATGGTAGTATCTACAACTTGGTGACTGAGAAGCATTAAGATATAAAGCAGAACAAATGATTTAATAATCAGGAGCTTAAAGGTAAGAATATAGCAGATGAGATTTGGGATCTTTACACTGGAAGAAGGTAGGAAGTCTATTTTAGGTATATTCTAAGGGCTCCATGACTTTACTAATTTTTGCCTGAGCTTGACAGATAATGGCATATGAAACTTCTATGATTGGATCAAAATCCATCACAGAATAGCAATAGGTGAACTGAATGTTGAAGGCAGACTTTCCTATGCTATCTCAAGACTATTGACCATTCAATGGTACTTCTAGCCTGAATCATCCTGCTAAGGCATTGCCTTGAGGAGACTGCCAAGCCCAACCCAGTCACAATGAGCCACTGCCTACCCTAGACCTCCATCTATCCTCTGGGAGGATAGATCCAAGGTTCTGAGAAACAGAGTGATCATAAGAGCCAGGGATCCACAGCATCTTCCAAACACCACTTTGAGTACTGCTCCATTACCATTATTATTAAATATCTTATCTATAGAATGCAAGTTTATTAAACAACAACATAAGAACAGTAAAGAGACAACCACTATTTTGAAGAGTGAATGACTGAGTTTTTACCAGTGCAACCGTGGAAATGCCAGATCCAGAGAGACACACAGGACTCTCAGCTTTTGTAAGAAGTTAGTTTGACTTTCCATATGCCTGATCTCAGTTCATCGACACCAGCTGCTTCCTCCAGGCCACCAAAGTTCAACCACAAGGAAGTCAAACTAATGCACATGAGGTGTACTAGCGGGAAAGTGAATAAATGGCATCTACCCTTGTCCCTAAAATGTGCCCCTGTCCTGGTAATGAATGACATAAACAAAGCACCATTAGCACTGGCTAGTGATTGGAACGGCCTGACGATGACAGTGAAGCTGGCCATTCAAAATGTGCACAGGCACAGGCTGAGAAGGTTCTTTCTCAAATTAAGGACACCCTCTACCCTCATCATCAAAACCTTCAAGGAGCCATTAAGACACCAAAAGAAACACCTTGGAGCTATTACTTTTGATGAGCTTGTCAACAACAACAGAGGTAGCACTCATCTTTAGAATTCTCCAGAACCATGAAAGAATTCCTGGGAATAGTTCAGTAGATGGGCTGCAGTACTGATGGCAACCACCCTTTGTGACATTAATAGTGATGCAGTGGAATATCCAGTCAGAGCAGATCAAAGGAAATGTTTCAATAAAGGATCACCTGGCAGACATGCATGAAGAGAAGGACCAATTTGGGACTCCCATCTCCATGCACATGACCAACTATACCATTCTGGAAGATGCTCATGGTATTATCAGGCCCTCCTCTTAGGTATATAATTACTAATATCTTACCATTGCTCTTGAAAATTCAAATTAAAAATTATTACTGATTTAATATTGATTTATAAAATTATAAGATGGCAGGGATATAATTCTGCTCTGTTCCCACCACCAGAATTCTGTATCCCATTCCCTCCATTGGAAGCAGTTCTCCCAAGGTTTCAGATATGGATTAACTATCATTTCTACAACTATCTGTCTACATTTGTATACATCTGACCATTTTTCTTCCATTATACCATCTTCTCTTCCTTTCCACATCACACCTATACCTATTACAACTTCCAAATGCCCCTCCCTTTTTCCTTATTTGTCTCCTGACAAAGCTGAAGTTCAGAGTCTTTAAGTCATCTTCTCCCCCACTGGAAATATGGACCAAAATTCTTTTGGGGGTGCAGAAGGTTGGAGTTCTGGCTTCTGTAATTGCTTCTCTGCTGGACATGGGCATTGGAAGGTCAATCCATAACCTCATCATGTTAGAAAATTCAAATTTTTACTAGGGTTCCCTGTATCTTATGAAATTGGTTAACTGAAATTCCATTTGGAAAAAACAGTGTTTACAAGGTTCTATGACACAGGTGCAACTACTACAAAGGGTTTTAGCATTTATGGCATTGCTCAGGAAAATTACATTACACTGTCTCTAAGATCCCACTGCTTCGCTCCCCCTCCACACACACCCCAGTGGTGAAGAAATTATTGGAAACCCCTGAGTTAAATCACTTTTAGGGTGTGTGGCTATCAACAAAGAAAAGAACTGAATCATAAGTTCCTTCCTTGCTGAGAAAGAGGAGCCAGAAGAGGATAATAAGGACAATGGGGTGGCATCAGAGATTAATCTAAACTTGGTTACAGTTGATCTAAGTCTCAGCTTTGGTTTGGGCACCATGGCAGGAGGAATAAGATGGCATTTCCTGTCTTCAAGCACTCAGGGTACTTCATAGGAAGTCGGTTACAGTGACTTGGCCAACGCAAAGGATAAACATAAGCCATGATGCCTTTCCCAGTCAGGCGTCCACTTCCTCTGTTAACACCTCCCCTAATGGAAAAATCTAAACAAACTAGGATTAACAGGAATCCAACATTTTCCTCTTAGTGGTAAAAAGTTTCCTTGCCTAATTCTTATAGGAAACTGTATTTGGGGGAGTTAGGAAATTGGGAGAAAGAGGCTTGGGTGTGAATACTGAACTCTTTTTTAGTATTGAGAGTGAGTAATTGATCAAAAATTTTTTCACAGTCACCAGGATGCTAGAAAGTAATGATAGTGAATCATCTATACCCAACATGAATGGTTTTTGTGGAGAAAATGCTCAATGAAAGAAAACAGCCCTTCTTCCTCAAAATAAAAGGCATCATAAAGTTCTCTGTCAAGCTTAAAAGCAGGAGAGACCAGTCCACTGTGCTAAAAATCAGGAGGGGGACGAAGCCATGAGGGAAGCTTCTGAGATTCAGTGATCTCTTTCTTGATCTGGATGCAAGTTGTAAAAAAAAAAAATGCTTGGTTTGTACAAATTCATCTAGTTGTACACACTTGACAAGTATGCTTTCTCATTTGTTTGTTACACTTCCACAAGATTCAAATGGTAATTTCTTTTTTTAAAATTTTAAAATCATCTTTATTTATTATTGGTTAGACAGCCAGAATTTGAGAAAGAAGGGGAGATAGAGAGGGAGAGCAACAGGGGGCTGGGTGGTGGCACACCTGGCTGAGCACACATGTTACAATGCGTAAGGACCCAGGTTCAAGTCTCTAGTCCTCACTTGCAGGGGGAATGCTTCATGAGTGATGAAGCAGTGCTGGAGGTCTCTCTGTCTCTCTTCCTCTCTATCCCCCACTTCCCTCTTGATTTCTAGCTTTCTCTGTCCAATAAATAAATAAAGATAATTAAAAAATTTAAAGAGGGAGAGAGACATAGAGACACCTGCAGCAATGATTCACCACTCATGAAGCTTCCCCCTGCAGGTAGGTAACAGGGGCTCAAACCCAGGTCTTTGTCCATTGTAACATGTACACTCAACCATGTGCACCACTACCTGGCCCCTCCAATGGTAATTTTTTATAAAAAATAATATAGAATAGCCTCACATTCTTCCTTGATCATAGCTATCACCTTCCCAGAAAAGAGACAGTAAATCATTTCTTAAATGGACCAATCTGGAAGAAGGGACAAACTGAAGGGGGAAAAAATCAGAATTTAGATTTATTGGATCAGATTCTCCACATATCACAGCAACATAGGTTTATTTCTTGATATTTATTTTGTCCTTTTAAGGGAGCATAATAGTTATTTTGTCCTTTTCTTATGAAAATATAGCCTCTGTGTCCAACACCTGATAAGAGTAATTTCAGGATAGACTCAGCTACAGAGACCTAGTTTAAACTCTGGACTTGAGTTTAAATTCTAAGTTCACTATTATGTAAAACTCAATAAATACAGTGACATGGGAAGAGAAAGTCAGCTTCCTGAGTAAACAAATTAGCACTTCTGTTTGTGCTGCATGCTCACGTGTCCATTACTCAACATCAGTCAGATGCTTTAGAACTTGAGAACAACTAACTCCATTCTGAACCCCAACTCTTTCCTGCCTCCTGGGAAGGATACAGTTCAACTGCAGTTCAATTCCATGGTTGGGATGGAATTGTAGGACACAAACAAACTCCTTAACAATCAGATAACAGGATATCTGGCAATAAAAGTTGCTTCGGAGAAGTGGGTTTCTTGATGTGTTTCTTTTTAGTACTGCAAAATTAGAAATTAACTTCCTCCATTTAGAGCAACACACATGCATTGCCCAGAATTCTTGTTGGTTTTCATCTACTGTCATTGCTACCAGGGCAATGTTCCCAGGAATAGGGACCCCAACACAATACTCCCCAGGCATGGGCAATCATCTTAAATTGTTTGGTGGTAGTTAAGAGGTTGGCCCAAAAAAGGTCAGTCAGGGGCTGGTCAGGGTTTGGCCAAGGAAACTTTGGCAAGCACAAGGCATTGCATTTCAATAGAGCAGAAAGAGGAAGTGGTAGCCTGTAATCTCAGGGAACCTTTGCATAAGATCCAACTCAATCTCTCATTCAGAGGAAATAGCTCAGTCCAGCGCAAACTATACTTAGGAAATACAAAACTAATCCAGAGAAGCAGCCTTACTTGATCTGACCTGAGTCACAGGTCAGGACCTCCACCAGATTCTATTCTGTTCAATGTGTGCATGCACCCAGGTTTTTGGTAGCAATAAATGCTAAGACATTGATTCTCCCCTCTTGGAAGAGTAAGTCAATCACATTTTTTAGGTACAATTCCCCTAAAGAAGAAAAATGATACCAGGCTTGGAGGAAGAGTTTTTTCAGCTATATGTTAAGAAGAACTTCCTGAATACTAGTTGTGATTACATATTAGAAAGATTTGTTCAGGGGAAAACTGTGCAGGGTCCTGTTCAAAGAAAGAAAACTGATAGGATGCTACAAATAGCCAAAGCTCTGCACTTATACCATTGTTCTTGTAGTAAATTATGGTGGGACAAGAGAAAATGTTTGATATTTATGTGTTTTTATTACTTGCAAGATATACATAGATGAATTAATACATACACTTTATTTATTTTTATTTATTCCCTTTTGTCGCCCTTGTTGTTTTATTGTTGTAGTTATTATTGTTGTTGTCGTTGTTGGATAGGACAGAGAGAAATGGAGAGAGGGAGGGGAAGACAGAGAGGAGGAGAGAAAGATAGACACCTGCAGACCTGCTTCACTGCCTGTGAAGCAACTCCCCTGCAGGTGGGGAGCCGGGGTTCGAACCGGGATCCTCATGCCGGTCCTTGTGCTTTGTGCCACGTGCGCTTAACCCGCTGCACTACAGCCCGACTCCCCACTTTATTTATTACTTTATTTATTTTTACCAGAGCCCTGTTCAGCTCAGGCTTATGGTAGTGGTAGTGTTGGTGATGAGGTTGAACCTGGAATCTCAGAGCTTCAGGCATGAGAGTCTTTTTGCATAACCAATATGCTGTCTCCTCCACCCTGGACTTGATTTTTATCTTGGTTTATTGAACACAAACTGAAAGCAGTTTTCAGCAGTTAGTGACTTAGCCAATATTTCAGGAGTTGATAAACAGAGATATGTGTGGCAGACTGTGGTCAGCACTGCTATTCCACAAGTGCTAAAGACTTTGAAAACTTGAAGAAATCCAATCCCTTTGCATGAGGTGGGTCTTGTAAGTTAGGCTAGACTGAACATTAAAAAAAAAAGGGGGGGGGACTTCTGGAGGCGGGACTATAGAGCAGCAGCAGCTGTATTTCTCTCCTATCCTCTCCCAGGTCAACTAGCATTACCAAAGGAGAATACCTGGGACAGCAAAAAGGGACTAGAACAACTTCAGGAACCCACTAAATCACCAGTGAGGGCAAAAAAGTGTGGCTGGTGGTCAGAGAGGAGCCTAGGGAGAGATTAAGTGGCTGGTAACAGTCCAGCAATTTACCAGTTAAGATAATACCTCCAGTCTGTTTCACCAAAATAAAAAGAAGGTTGAAGGGAGGAGAGGACTCCCCTGAGACTCACCAAATGCAACTGTGAGTCTCCATTGCTACTGCCCTCAGAATCTGGAGCAGCAGCAGGGAGGCCCTGGGCTGACACAAGGGGACAGAGAACTAACCAGGAAACCCAGGAGAAGATCAGACCTCAGTGGTTTAGCAGTGGGGCTGTGAAAGTCTCTTTGCATAATCACTGGATTATCTCTACCCATGCTGCTTTATGTCTTGGTCAGCAGTCAGTGATTAAGCTAAGAAGCCTACTTATAGTATAAAAGCCCTCAGGCTTCCATAGCCTACAGGGAAGAAAAAGAACAAAAGAGGCTTTTAAGCCACTGAGCTCCAACTCAGGGATGAAAATACTAGTGAAACAACTGTCAATTTTCACAACTGTGAACCCTTTAAGTACCCTACTTAGACACAAGTCAATCCAGGCAATAGTGATCAGTAATTTGAAAAGTACTGAGAGAGGGAATGCATAACATACTATATAAAAGAAGAAATATTGGGGAAATGAACCAGGACAAGAGTCCAGCTAAAACCCCCCCAAAGTTTGAACCACAAAATAATGAGGTCAACATCCAAACACTAGTTAAGGAAATAATCACAGGAGTGAGTAAAGAGTTTGAAAAAATTGTCATCAGAGATGCAGAAACAACAAATGAGACTCTGGAAGAAAACAGTAATTATCTCAAGGTTATTAGAGAACTGAAGGCTGAAATAGCTGAGCTAAGAACACAACTACCTGAACAAGCTAAAACAGTATCAGAATACAGTAACAAAATAGATGAAATCTAGAAAACAGCAGAGGGTAGAGAGAATAGAATAAATGAGGCTGAAGACAGAATTAGCAAGATCGACGACAAATTAGCGACCTAAAAAAGAAATGAGATCTCCAAAAGAGATTAAGAAATACTGAAAACAACAACAGAGACATGTGAGATGACTTCAAAAAAATAATATGTGCATTATTGGCTTACCAGAGGAAGAAAGAGAGGGAAGGGAAGAAAGCGTTCTTTAGAACATAATAGCTGAAAACTTCTCTAGTCTAGACAACATCAAAGACATAAAGATTCAAGAAACCCAGAGGGTCCCAAACAGAATTAACCCAGACCTAAAGACACCAAGACACATCATATTTAGAATGGAAAGGAATAAGGATAAAGAAAGGATCCTGAAAGCTGCAAGAGAAAAATAAAGAGTCACCTACAGAGAAAACCCCATAAGAATAGCAGCAGACAACTCCACACAAACACTACAGGTGAGAAAAGAATGGCAAGATATCTATTGAGTACTCAATGAGAAAGACTTTCAACCAAGAATACTGTATCCTGCTAGACTGTCATTCAGACTAGATCGAGGCATCAAAACCTTCTCAGACAAGCAACAGTTGAAGGAATCAACTATCACCAAGCCTGCCCTGAAAGAAGTTCTGAAAGGTGTCCTATAAACAGTCAGACCAACATAAATAGGCCATATATCAGAATACTCTAAAACTCTATAAGAATGGCATTAAAATAACTTCAATCTTTGATATCAATAAATATCAATGGCCTGAACTCACCTACTAAGAGGCACAGAGTAGGAAGATGGATCAGAAAACACAACCCAACAATATGCTGTCTACAGGTAACCCACCTAACTCAACAAGACAAACACAGACTCAAAGTGAAAGGATGGAAAACTATCATACAGGCCAATGGCCCACAAAAAGGGCAAAAACAGTTATTCTCATATCTGACATGATAGGCTTTAAAATAAATAAAATTCAAAAGATAGGGATGTGTTGTTGTGTGCAGGCCGCAGAGAAGAGAGAGAGGGGGTCTGGATTGAAGAGGAAACACAAATCTTTATTTGCGCTGGCACCTCAGAGTTGGGTGCTAGAGAGGCAGGTTGGGCCATGTGGAGGTAGCGAAAATGGCCGCCTCATGCAGTAACCTTTCCTGCATCTGAACACCGGAGTGAAGCGCTGGCAAGAGAGCAAGGTGCGGAAGAAGAAGGGCTTTTATAGGAGTAGCTTTCGCGAGAATGGGAAGGGGGAGGAGTAACCATAGCACTCCAGGATAGGACAATAACTCTCCTGAGAATGGGAGGGGGGAGTAACCAAAGTACTCCAAATATCGCGGGGATATAGACAATGCCCTGAGGGCACAACATGGCTGAACAGACACTCTGAGAATGTCCCAACTCTTGCGGGAACTAGCAGTAGCCTGAGGGGACAACATGGCAGATGTGACTGCATCAGAACAATTTCCCAGCAGGGATGGACACTACTTAATGCTCAGAGAACCAGTCAATCAAGAGGACTTGACAATTATTAACATCTATGCACCCAATGAGAAGCCATCAAAATATACCAAACATCTACTGAAAGAGCTACAGCTGGCATTCCTCTATGCAAACACTAAATTAGAAGAAGTCGAAATCCAGAAATCAATTCCTTTTACTATAGCAACAAAAACAATAAAATATCTAGGAGTAAACCTAACCAAAGAAGTGAAAGACTTGTATACTGAAAATTATGAGTCATTACCCAAGGAAATTGAAAAAGACACAAAGAAGTGGAAGGATATTCCATGTTCATGGGTTGGAAAAATTAACATCATCAAAATGAATATACTACCCAGAGCCATCTACAAATTTAATGCTATCCCCATCAAGATCCCAAGCACATTTTTTAGGAGAATAAAACAAATGCTACAAATGTTTATCTGGAACCAGAAAAGACCTAGAATTGCCAAAACAATCTTGAGAAGAAAGAACAGAACCGGAGGCATCACACTCCCAGATCTCAAATTGTATTATTGGGCCATTGTCATCAAAACTGCTTGGTACTAGAGCTTGAATAGACACACTGACCTTTGTAATAGAACTGAGAGCCCAGAAGTAAGCCCCCACACCTGTGGTCATTTAATCTTTGACAAGGGTGCCCAGACTATTAAATGGTGAAAGCAGAGTCTCTTCAACAAATGGTGTTGGAAACAATGGGTTGAAACATGCAGAAGAATGAAACTGAACTACTATATTTCACCAAATACAAAAGTAAATTCCAAGTGGATCAAGGACCTGGATGTTAGACCACAAACTATCAAATACTTAGGGGAAAATATTGGCAGAACTCTTTTCCACATAAATTTTTAAGACATCTTTAATGAAGCAAATTGAATTACAAAAGAAGACTAAGGCAAGCATAAACCTATGGGACTACATCAAATTACAAATCTTCTGCACATCAAAAGAAGACCCAAGAGACCCCTCAAAGAATGGGAGAAGATCTTTACATGCTATACATCAGACAAGAGGCTAATAACCAAAATATATAAAGAGCTTGCCAAACTCAACAACAAGACAACAAATAACCCCATCCAAAAATGGGGAGAGGACTTGGACAGAATATTCACCACAGAAGAGATCCAAAAGGCCGAGAAACACATGAAAAAATACTCCAAGTCTTTGATTGTCGGAAAAATGCAAATAAAGACAACAATGAGATACCACTTCACTCCTGTGAGAATGTCATACATCAGAAAAGGTAACAGCAGCAAATGCTGGAGAGGTTGTGGGGTCAAAGAAACCCTCCTGCACTGCTGGTGGGAATGTCAGTTGGTCCAACCTCTGTGGAGAACAGTCTGGAGAACTCTCAGAAGGCTAGAAATGGACCTCCCCTATGACCCTGCAATTCCTCTCCTTGGGATATATACTAAGGAACCCAACACACCCATCCAAAATGATCTGTGTACACATATGTTCTTTGCAGCACAATTTGTAATAGCCAAAACCTGGAAGCAACCCAGGTGTCCAACAACAGATGAGTGGCTGAGCAAGTTGTGGTATACATACTCAATGGCATACTACTCAGCTATAAAAATGGTGACTTCACCGTTTTCAGCCAATCTTGGATGGACCTTGAAAAATTCATGTTAAGTGAAATAAGTCAGAAACAGAAGGATGAATATGAGATGATCTCACTCTCAAGCAGAAGTTAAAAAACAAGATCAGAAGAGAAAACACAAGTAGAACCTGAGTTGGAATTGGCTTAAAAGACTCTGGGGTTGGTGGGGAGGAGAATATAGGTTCAAAAAGGATGACAGAGGACCTAGTGGGGGTTGTATTGTTAAATGGGAATCTGGGGAATGTTATGCATATACAAACTATTGTATTTACTGTTGAATGTAAAACATTAATTCCCCAATAAAGAAATTTAAAAAATTTAAAAAGGAGATGGGGGTTGAAGGTAGCACATCAAGTTGAATTTAGAAAAATCAAAACATGGTTGAGTTCAAAGAAAAGCAAACACTTGAGAATTTAAGTCAGCAATCAGAAACTGTCAATTCCAGTCAATATGGTTCAACAGGGGGAGAAAGCTATAAGAATGTCTTGGCTCTCCAATAAACTGACCATTAGATGCATAGACATGTAAGAGCTGTGTTAGAAAAGATGACTGTGGCGGGCAGGGCAGTAGCATACAACGTTAAGCACATACGGCATGAAAGCACAGACTGGCGTAAGGATCCCAGTTCGAGCCCCTGGCTCCCCACCTGCAGGGAAGTCTCACAAGCAGTGAAGTAGGTCTGCAGATGTCTATATTTCTCTCCCCCCTCTGTCTTCCCCCTCCTCTTGATTTCTGTTTGTGCTATCCAACAACAATGACAGCAATAACAACAACAATAATAAAAAGGGTAATAAAAATGGGGGGGAAATGACCTCCAGGAGCAGTGGACTCATAGTGAAGACTCTGAGCCACAGCAATAACCTTGGAGGCAAAAAAAAAAAGACTGCAAGGGCTAAAGGGAGTAAAGCAAAAGGAGCTAACAAGAGTCTTCAAGATGGCAACTACACAGGAAAGGGGGAAGAAGATGAAGGAGGAAAGGAAGGAAGGAAGGAAGGAAGGAAGGAAGGAAGGAAGGAAGGAAGGAAGGAAGGAAGGAAGGAAGGAAAGGAAAGGAAGAAAGGAAAACAGGCAGTACGGGAAGTTTTTCAGACTGGGAGAGTTCCACCTCTGTAGGACAGGTTTGCACTGGTTCAACAAATGTGGCAAGTTAGTCTTTGGCAGAGAGATCCAGGCTCGGTGTGAAAGTAATATTGGATCCAGATGGGTAACAACTGGATTGTCAATTTACTCTTGAATCAGGAGTTCTGAGAGGTGGTCTTCATGGATTTTGGTGGGTCACTGTCACTGAATGACCCTTGATTAAAGAAGTACAGCTGCTAGTGCTTCACTTATAAGGATGATGTATATTACAGTATTTTCCTAGGTATACTTTTTCTGGTTAAGGAAATTTCCTCTCTGACTTGCTAAAGATTTTTATATTCCTCTTTAAGATTCATGAATTTGGGGCTAGGCAATCGCAAACATAGCTGAGAGCACACATTACAATGCTTAAGAACCCAGGTTCAAAGCCACGGTCCCCACATGCAGGGGAAAATCTTATCAAGTGGTGAAGCAGTGCTGCAGGTCTCTCTCTCTCTCTCTCTCCCTCTCTCTCTCTCTCTCTTTCCCCTCTGCCTCCCCCTTCCTTCTTGATTTCTCTCTGTCTATCAAATAAATAAATTTAAAAAATATTTTTTAAAAGATTCGTGAATTCTTTTCTTCCCCAACATTGAGAGGATAGGTTATATGGTTTTTCTCCTTCAATCTATTGATATGGTGGCTTATGATTAGAGATTTTCGAATACACTTTCTACTCTTATATTCCATAAATAAATCTAAACTGAATGTGAGGTTATATATTTTTGTTTTCTACCACACTTACCTTGCTAACACTAGATTTAATAAATTTTCACACAAGTTTATGGAAGATACTGCACTATAGCTATCCTTTCTTGCAAAAACTTTGGGTTTTGAATCAAGAACATTTTGGCATTGTGGAATAATTGGGAGAAATAGTCCTTTCTAGAAAATGTTGACTGTATTTAGAAAAGTCTGAAATTTTACCGAAAATTGGTAATACTTTTGAGCCTGCTATTTTTATGTAAAGAGTTTTATTTATTTGTTTGTTTTATTAGTGATTTAATAATGATCAACCAGATTGTGGGATAAGGGGTACAATTCCATATAATTCCCACCACCAGAGTTCCATATACCCTCCTCTCCATTGGAAGGGTCCCTAGTCTTTATCCCTCTGGGAGTATGGACCAAAGATCTTTATGGGGTGCAGAAGGGGGGAGGTCTAACTTCTGTAATTGCTTCTCCACTGGACATGGGTATTGACAGGTCGATCCATACCCTCAGCTGTTTCTATCTTGGAGTTTTAATTCCAAATTAAAAAAGAAAAACACCATTCAGACTTTCTATTTATTCAGAGTAAATTTTGTGAGTAAGTTGTTTTAGGTTGGTTTGTTTTGACTACTAAAAATATGCTTCATTAAGTTATCTTGATATTTTCTATGAAAAATCATCAGCTATGTGTTTGTGATTATCCTTGTTGTATTCCTACCTATGTAAACTTAACATCATTATCTCTCTTGATTAGTTTATCTGCTTTAAAAAAGTCGTGATCGTTTCTGTTTCTTTTTGAATGTTGTTTATTTATTCATTTATTTATTTATTTATTGGATAGAGTCAGAGAGAAATCAAGAGGGAAGAAAGCAACTGACAAGAAGAGAGATATACCTGCTTCACACTTCTGAAGCTTTCCCCCTGCAGGTGGGAACTGGAGGCTTGAGCCCATGTCCCTGCACACTGTAACATGTGCACTCAACCAGGTGCACCACTGCCTAGAATCCTGTTTATCTATTTTTTTTGACTCATCTATCTGTAGCTATTCTTTGTTTCTATAGTTTAACTTCTGCTCTTAAACTTCTATTTCTCTACCTTCCACTTCCTCCAACTTATTCTATTTTCTCTAAGTTGTTTTTAAATATTTATTTATTCATTCATTCATTCGATAGGAAAGAGAGAAATTGGGAGGAGAGGGAGAGAGAAAGAGAGACACCTGAAGCGCTTCTTGGCTGCTTGTGAAGCTTCTCCCCTACAAGTGTGGACTGAGGCTTGAATGGTCTTTGTGCCTGGTAATGTGTGTGCTCACCAGGTGAGCCAACACCCACCCTCTTCTTATCTAAGTTCTTAATTTGGGGGTTTAACTTTTAGCTTTTTTTTTTTTTTTGCTTTTTCTGACATAAACATTAAAGTGATAAAAATTTTTCCTTGACATTCCTTTTGCTAAATTCCACAACTATTGATATGTAGAAATGTAGGTGTATATATGATTTGTTATTATTCAATTAAAATAATGCAAACTTTTCTTTGTGATATTTTGGCATGATATTTAACTTTTTTTTTTAATTAAGCATGGTGAAACTTTTGAAAGTTTGTCTTTTAAAAATATTTTATTTATTTTGGTTTTATTGAGAGATTCAGAGAAGGATAAAGAGAGAAAGAGCAGAGAGCACTGCTTACCTCCAGCTTATGGTGGCACTAGGGATTGAACCTGGGACCTCAGAGCCTCAGGCATCAAAGTCTTTTGCATAGCCATTATGCTTTCTCCCTAGCACAAAAGTTTCTTTTTTATTATTAACTTAATAAAAATAAACTTTGGGAACCAGGTGGTGGCACACGTGGTTGAATGCACACATTAATAAAAATAAACTTTGGGAACACCTGGTTGAATGCACACATTATTGTGCCTAAGAACCCGGGTTCAAGCCCCTGGTCCCCACCTGCATGCAGGAAGCTTCACAAGCTGTGAACTAGTGCTTCAGTAGTCTCCCTCTCTCTCTTCCTCCACCTTCCTTCCCTCTCAGTTTCTCTGTCTCTATCCAAAATTAAACAGATAAATACATTTTAAAAAAGAAAGTCTGATTTGTATGATTTTGGTTCCTTAAAATCTTTTGACACTTGCTTTATAGCCTTCTTGTATCCTATTTCTATGTATATGAATGTACTATAGAATCAAGTAGGTGCTAAGAGATGCATAAAATGAGGCAAAAGTTTTTTTGCATGGGATTGCAGATAAACATACAGTCTGAGGAAGATTTGAAAAAATAAATGCTAGCTATTAGACTGGATGTTCAAAGAGATTGCAGGATGTAACAAGAAGTGATTTCTAATCTTTGGGCTTCAACTTGCCTCATGAGAAAGAACTCTTTTCTTAAATCTGTATATACACCTACATTTCTCAATTAGTGGGTAGTAAAAATAATATTTCACAATTTTTAACTTTAATATGTGTTCATCATAATAGAAAAGCCTATGGGCATATACTTCCTAAAGTGATGCCAATGTTTCTCAAAAGCTCAAACTGGTTTAGGGGCTTTTCCCAATCTCAATATCAACCATTTTCTCCAGGATTCCAACAGTTTTGACTACATGGTTGACTACCTGAAGAATAAAGGGTATCTGTTCATGCAGAGGAAATATAACAAAGGAGGGACTTTCCTACAAGATCTTTGAATAAAAGGAACATTTGCATAAAACATATTTAACAGAATCTTGGTTCTGTGCCTTCCCTTTCTGTGTACTTTGTGACTCCCTTGCTGCATGCCCCACTATCTATATCTTGGTCCCAATTAGGCAGAGACATGGGCTTCACAAGACTTCCCACTCCACTCTTCCCAGTCCCATCCTCATTGTGATTCCTGAACAATTACATTTTTTGGCCAGTCTCCTTGTTTCCGTTCCTCTCCACTCCCAAATCTTTGGAGACTATTTATCTTCCCAGAAAATCATCAAGATCCTGTCCCTACCTCATTCAAGTTTTCCCAGAAACTAGAAAAGAAGGAAAAAAAAAAAAAAACCTTCACAAGCATTGGTCTGGGATTTAAAACTAATCTCTGCTTTTTCTGGTTTCTTTTCTTTTTTTTTCTTTTTTTTTTTTTTTTGCCTCCAGGGTTATTGCCAGAGCTTGGTGCCTGCACCACAAATCCACTGCTCCTAGAGACCATTTTTCCCCCTTTTGTTGCCCTTGTCGTTTTATCGTTGTTGTGTTTATTGTTGTTGTTGCTGCTGTTGCTGTCGTTGGATAGGACAGAAAGAAATTGAGAGCGGAGGGGAAGACAGAGAGGGGGAGAGAAAGATAGACACCTGCAGACCTGCTTCACCGCCAGTGAAGCGACTCCCCTGCAGGTGGGGAGAGGGGGCTCCAACCGGGATCCTTAAACCAGTCCTTGCCCTTGCGCTTGGCACCATATGCACTTAGCCCGCTGCTCTACTATCCGACTTTTTTCTGCTTTTTCTGCTGCTGCTTCTTGGATGACATCTCTTACTTCAATATCTTTTGTCTTGGCTACTGAACTTTCCTCCTGGCTTCTAATTAGATATTATCCAGGATCCAAATTTAACTACTTACAGGCTCAATTGTCCTATACAAGTGACCCATGCTGCCTATGACTGCTGTATCTCTGAGCTCCTGTGCTCAACCTACCACAGAACACATAGCCTAAACTAGCAGTTTGAGAGGTTTTTCTCCTACTTCTGATTCTACATTGCTGGACCATCAGGGAAGATCTCCTCAGTGTGTTCACAAGCTATTTCAGATATTTAATGGGGCAATTGAAAGCCACAATTCTCCTACTACAGGTGCCCTTGTAATTGAATTTGACCCTCAGGGAATGTTCATGATCTCTGTCTTTAATGGGAGTATAATTGCACTGAAGGGAAAACATGCATATGATTTTTTTTAAGTAATATTTTTTTAAAAATCAGCAAAAACAGATGGGGGGGTCGGGTGGTAGCACACCTGGTTAAGCACACATGTTACAATGCACAGGGACCCAGGTTCAAGCCCCTCGTCCCCACCTGTAGGGGGAAAGCTTTGCAAGTGTTGAAGCAAGGCTGCAGGCGTCTCTTTGTCTCTCTTCCTCTCTCTCTCTCTCCCCCTTCCCTCTCAATTTCTGTCGCTACCCAATAAATAAATAAAGATAATTTTTTTTAATTTTTTAAATAAAATGGACCTGGGTCCTGGTGCGCTCTCATCTCAAGTCACCACATGGGAGCACCATACAAAGGGGAAATTTCACATGCAGTGGAGTAGTGCTGTGGTATCTTTCCTTCTCCATGTGTGTCTCTCTCCCTGCCTGTCTCTCACCTTCTACTATCTGGAAAACGAAAAAAGGCAATGTAATTATTCAGGCATATAGCCCTAGAGAACCTCAGGTAGGAAAAAATAAATATTCTTCATGTGCAAAACTATGTGTTGCTACAGACTAATCTTGCAAGTAGGAGACCAAGCAGGGGAGTCATCTTGAGTTAGACTCATTCAGGGCTAGTTATGGAAAAGGTAGCAGGGTAAGGGAAACAGAGGTGAATTCCAAAGAAGAGCTCTCTATCTCTAAGTAAAGAGATTGGGGAGCAGGAATGGGACGCATTTTAGCAGCATCCAAGAATCTTTTTCTGTCTACTTTATCTCTTTCGTGTAGCAGAGATGTTGACTGCAGCTAGCATTCCAGAGATTCTTCTTTGTTAATAGTAGAATGGTAATAATAATAATAATAATAAAGCCATAACACACACAAAATCTGGCTAACCTATGAAAAAAGATATCAAAATCTAAAACTGAAGACTGCAGTGCAGACTGTCTTTCTTTTTCCACTCTTTTTTTGGTGGTCCCAAAATATATGGAAGTCAACCAGCTAAGAAAGGGAGGTGGGAAAAGATAAGGAAGTCAGAGATGGTGAAATTGGATGCCCCTCATCAATTCCAGAGGGTAGGGCCACAGTGCCAATAGGATTTTCCAGCATGAGCAGAACCCTATCAGTTCACTGGGATTGAAGCAAGGATAACAAGGAATCTTGTAAACTTTGTATAAGAATGGAATTCCATAGTATACTGGAGGGCCAGGAAAGAAAAATAATATTTGTTGCAAAGCTGAATATATATATATATATACACACATACACACACACACACACACACAGTGGGGGGGCAATTGTCACTGTATTTAGAAGTATGTCGAAGTATGTATTATCTGATACAATCCTGACTCAAGACTGGAAACAAGACTCAAGGTCAATCTGATTGTGGGAATAGCAATAAAACTTTTTTTTTTTTTTGCCACCAGGGCCATTTGTTGCTGGGGCTCAGTGTTGGCACTATGAATCCACTATTCTTGGCTGCCATTTTTTCCCTCCCCCTGCCCTTTCTAATTTTTATTAATAGGACAGAGAAAAATTGAGAAATGGATGGGAGATAGATAAAGAGAGAAAGAGAGACACCTACATACACACTTTTCCACTCATGAAGCACCCCCCACCCTTGCAGGAGAAGAGCGGGAGCTCAAACCCAGGTCCTTGTGCTTGGTAATTTATGTGCTTAACCAGGTGCACCACCATCTAGCCCTGGCACTAGGGTTAAGGGATTCTGCTGGATATTGAAGAAACTGGAGTTGAGGTAAGTGAAGGAGAAAGGAGTCTATTCATGCACATCGAGAGTCCAAGTCACTCTGTAAACTCACAGCCCAGAACAAGGGCACAGTTCCAGTTTTATACTCTCTGGCAATGCAGAAGCAAGCTCAGTTTACAGAAGCAGATGTGACACATGTGATTAGCAGTTTGGCCCCCTTCCCAGTCCTGGCCTCTTTCCAACCAGAAGTTGCCACCCCAATAGCTGCTGGGTTCATAGAAAAGTCTCTGGAACCACTCCAGGCTAAAGTGGTCAGCTCTAGATGTCTTCACCTGCATAACGGTGCAGGTGGACTTGGCTCTTTTCCCAGTACTGGGAAGCAGGTGCCTTTCTTACCTATGGGGCCCATACTCATCAAATTTTAAGCTCTGAACTATAAACACCCTTTAATAACCACTCTTAGTAAACACTCTTAATAAACATGTTTTCAATAACACTTTCTCAGGGCATCTTCATAAACACACTAAATAAAGGCACACTCTGAATAAACATCTTATAAATCTACTGAGGCACCTTGTAAGTACACTCAGGTCTCTAATTTTGGAGATTTCCCTCTCACTAGAACTTTAGTGGTGGGTATAGTGAGGCTTAGCCAAATAGAGAGGTATGAAGTTGTACCACTAAAATTTATCTACTATAGTAAACTAAGGACAAATCAAGAACTTTTTTTTTGTTCATTTAAAAATGTTTTATTATCACTAAGATAGAGAAATTGGATGAGAAAAGGAGACACCTGCAGCCCTGCTTCACTACTCGTGAAGCTTCCTCTCTACAGATGAATCAAGGCATTTTTTTTAAGGAAAAAAAAAGTCAAGAAGGATAATGAAGTAAGGCTTATTTATATTCCATATCGATCCTTTTCATTGTGGTCTCATTTCTCCATGAAAAAGAAAATAAATGTTGAGCTACAAAACCACAACCACAGAATAGGGATGGGAGCTGGAGGAGCCGCTGGTCAGAGGAAAATCTCTTCACAGGCACAGAAACACTTCATCTTCAGTGACACTGCATGCAGCACTTATCATGTGGCAGGACAGGAATGATATTTTAGGTTCCAGTGATTTGAGTATCCCAAGAACTTTCTTTTTTTCCCCAGAGGCCGGTTTAATATAAGTCATCCCTGCTAAATGACAAACAAGATAATATAAATTAAAGAACTTAAAACTGATAAAACTTAAATTGAGGTGTAAAATTTCCCAAGGTGAGAAGCAAAGAAAAGAAAATGCCTTTCAGATGGGTTGGAGAAAATGAAGCGTCAGCAAAGGCGAGGGAATGAGAACAGAAACCTGAAACAGTGTTCCTCACACTGTCTGGTGCTTGCCACTGAAGGCTGATCACTAGGTCTGGCTGGGATCCAAGATCCATATCTCAAAACAGCTACCTGATAAATCCTAAACCCTGTCTGCTGAAACACTAAGAGACCTGTATGTGGTGTAAGCTTTGTCCTTGGATCTAATGAGCATGAAGGACATTTCAGATAGATGTTCAACAGTAGAAAGCCAGAAAATAGACATGTTCAAATGACAAAAGAAATTAGAATAAACCATACGCCCAGAGGGCAATAGGAAAGCTATCAGGGGAGGGGATGGGATATGGAGTTCTAGTGGTGGGAATTGTGTGGGATTGTACCCACTTATCCTATGGTCTTGTCAGTGTTTCCATTTTATAAATAAAAAATTTTTTTAAAGAAATTAGAGTAAGCCAAAATCTGATAAACATAAGGCAGTAGTTCTAAATGTCACATTCTGATGGGATGTGATTTAAGGATATGATGACACCTTTTGTTTAATGAAGAATAATAATGACATTTTTGGTGTGTGAAACCATCGCATTCTCAGAAAGGACAGAGAAGAACCCAATAGGGTCTGCGATAACAGCTCCTTTCAAAGGGTTAACTAGATTCTCACACTCTCAGGATGAACTGCCAGTGTAAACCACAGTTCAGCAGCTGCAAACATGCTCGCCAGATAAAAATATGATTTCAGAAAACGAAATTTCACATTAGATGCTCCTCTGAAGTTGGCATCGTATCTTCCTGTGTATCTTGGGTTTTTACACTGGCAGAATTTAGATACTAGAAACCAAATGAGGTGATAAACAGAACTCATTTGCAGAAGAGTCAAAATAACCCAGCCAGAGTGTAAACCACAATGCCCCAAGAGTGGGTCATTCACCAACCAAAAATTAACAAGAATGAATACAAAGGACTTTAAGTGTTAACTCAGAGCTAAAAAAAAAAAAAAGAAGAGGAAGAAGAAGAAAAGAGGAAAAAAAAAGAAAAAGAAAAAAACTGATGTGTGGTGTGTTTGCTGTGATAGTGTTCATTCTACCTTAAACTTGTTCTAGAAACACATCCTACTCCTTCCACCCCACCCTTCCTCAGTGCCATCAAACAGTGATTTCAGTGTAATATATATATACTAGAGGAAGGTATCTGAACTTAGAGCTCTAAAATGGGAGTCCAAAGCCCAGAATTCTATAAACATCAAGATCAAAAGCATGACTTTTGGTTCTAGATGTGAATAAAGCTCTCAACTTTGCTATTATACAGTGACCTTTGCTAGCCATTTCTATGCTTCTATTCTTTTACCTGTAAAGTGGGGATATTTATTGTACCTAACAGAGGCTTGTAGGTAATGTTGAATAATTTAAGACATGTTAAACACAGTGGTATACAGCTTGTAACTAGCATTTGTCACATGTTTATTATTGTATCTTAACTCTTTCACTAGCTTGGGGTCCAGGAGAGTTTGAACATACTATTCTCAGAAGTCTTATACAAACCTAAAATTCTATCAATTAGAGTCACCTTGGTCAATAAGTGGCAGGTATCCCAAGACAAAAGATTCTTCTATCTCATCTGGTGAAGCATTTAAAACATATAGGAATGGGGGGGGGGTCAACATTCCCCTCTAACTTCTGTTCATGGCTCTTAAACACACCTGATACTGCAGCAGTTCCACTCACTACCCCAAGCATGATGACTTTCTTTTTCCAGTAAGACCATTTACATCATCCCCTCCTACACAGCCTTCCTTGATACTCTCTATTCATCTAAATCCTATGCATCTGTCAAAATACAACCCAAGTTCCACCTTCTTCATAACATGTGCCATCATCACTAAACTTAGGTCTATTGAAGTATTTTCTCTAATACAGAATTCACTAACTATGCCTGTATTCTGCCTTACATTTGTCTTACTTTCCCCCTTATATTCTTGACTTATTTTCTCAATATCTCCCTGATGTCAAAGACAAAGGACTTACTTCTCTTAGAATCTTAAACTTAACATTGTTCTAACACAAAAATGTTCAATAATTAAGTATTGGTAGAATCATTGTGAAAACTGAATCATTGATCTTAATATATCCATTGGCTTAGTATGGCAATTACCTGAATGATAACACCCTTCCTTCCAGCATCTCTTTTTGTTGTCCAAATACATCTAGAAAATTGTCTGACCTGCTTCTATCTAGTGGTAATTAAAACACAGGTAGTCCTTATGGCCAGAAAAAAAATCCTCTAGGTGCATTATGCTAGATAAGGTTTCCATCCAGTAGGAGAAAGAGACTTATACATCTAGTGGACATCCTCCCCACAGACACAGGGCAACCAATCTGGAGAAAGGTCTAGAACCCCATCTATGCCATCAAATGGAAGACCACACTATTAAGTAAAATAAAAAGAATAAAAGAACCTCCACTGACTTCATTACCCCGTCCAGTTTACCCCTATATCTCTTTCATCTCCTTCTAGTCATTATTTTCAAAGAAGAGGACTTACATATTCTGCCTGTGCTTTTTCCACCTTCTACTCAACCCCTCACTATCAGACTCTGGTCATGACCTCAGCACTGAAAGCAATTTCCCCAATAAGGCCCTTGTTACATCCTGTGGAAAGTGGTTGTCCTAGCAGCATTTGAAACAATTTCCATTTATTTTTTCCTTGATATTAACCACCCCACCTTCTTCCCACTCTTCTCCCTCTCTGATAGCCTGTTCATCTTCTACTCTCCTTGGCTGACTTGTTCAGCATAACATTGCTCTGGTTCCTGTCCTCACTCCCGCCTCCACTTCCATTTCCATTCTCAGTAATTAGTATACAAAGTTCCATCCATCAGTTCCCAAATCTGAACCATGGTGACTTCTTCCATTCTACTCTATCCCTCTTAGCCAATGAATAACCATATTAAGTTGATTTGAGCTCCTCTTACCTCATTAACTCATCCTCACTATCACTCTTAACAAGCTCTGTTGACTTCTACCTAATAACTTCAGCTCCTTGCAAAATAGCTCTTTCAACTAATAACTTCAATTTCTATGAAATAGTTCTTTGCCTCCAGATGTACCACTTCTGCTGTTTGCACATTTCTGTGTAGAATGATCCTTAAATGCAAAGATCCTTAATATGCAAATTCTAGTCAAACACTCAACTGTTCAAACCCCTGAAGTGATACTCCAAAGACTTCAAGATAAAGTCTGTATTCCATAATCTAGCTTACTTTGCCATCTCCTCCACCCCTACCCTCAATTTCTCTTTTGTACTTTAAGCCAAGCCCACTCAAGTAAAAATCTCAATAGTAGTTTGTGGTTTGTATCATGGTTCTAAGAACTGCCAGACTCCATGAGGATCATCTTATCTCCACTCCAGCATTTTATAAGGAGAGCATTGGTCTAGCTGGGTGCTTTACATGATATTGAATTACTTCTCCAGAGCTCCAGTCACACAATTGGTTAACCCACAGTACTTATATGAAATTGCTTCTCCATAGTTCTATTGACTTATGCTCTTGTTCCTAAAAGTTCAAAGCAAGTTGCTAAAACTTTGACATTGAGAAATGTTTTGCTGTCTTCACTGATGGCAGTGAGTCACATATTTTCAGATGTCTCATTGTGTATTTGTTAGGTTGGAAAACCTGGATGCTCAGGAACAAACTGAAGAGTTGCCTCTTTGAGGAAACTACAAGTAGAATTCATGTCCTCAACTTTCCACACCTCAGAAAGTCAGTGTTTGTGGTCCGGGAGGCGGCAGAGTGGATAAAGCTTCGGACTCTCAAGCATGAGGTCCTGAGTTTAATCCCCGGAAGCACATGTACCAGAGTGATGTCTGGTTCTTTCTCTCTCTCCTCCTATCTTTCTCATCAATAAATTAATTAATAAATTAATAAATTCTTTAAAAAAAAGAAATAAAGTCAGTGTTTATCAGAATAGTAGTTATTTCCCTCTTGTCTCAGGCACTGAAGACCTGGAATCTGCTGTTAAACTTTCTCCTAAGGATCTGGGATACATGGGTTCCTCAATAAATGTTGTATTCAAATGAATGTTTCCTGAATTCTATTTTCAATATAATCTACCTTCTTAGCCAAAAGAACTACACGGTACTGCAATATTGTCAATCTTCAAACAAAATTGAAGGGCTAACAGGAAGACTTCCTTTTACATAACAACCCCTTTCTAATAGAGCATTACTTGTTCAGTTTACTTCATTGGCACTATAAAATTATAGCTTTTAAAGGAGACTAGTGGGTCTATCACTTTATCTAGAAACTTCACTTGAATGTTACCCCATATAAAGAAATACTAAGGACTTCTTGCGCTTAGCTATAGCTGGAAGTATGTTAAAGAAGGTAGACAAGAGTTCAATAGGTGTAGAAGAGTTCTGCTGATAACACTCACCTTTCCTGAGACCTTTTACCTAAAAATAAGAGAGAGAAAGAAATGACATCAGCAAAAGCAAACATTTTCTTTATTCTTAAGAAAGCAGGGAGATACCAATCCTTAAAACTGCCCTTTGTAGTGTATTATGCATTTATTCATGGAGTTGTTCTGTGTAAGTAAGTGGAGGATTTGAAGTACTGCCTTGCTGTTCTGAGTCAAACACTAGTTGATGTTCAGGAAGTAAATGCTTCTCAGAGTCCCAGCCCCTCCTCTGTGTAGCTCATAAAGACAGAGTCCAGCCTGAATTGGCCCAGGGTCAGACTCAATCTACCCATTCACATGTTCATATTTTCCCCACCTCCATCCCATCTGGCCTGCAGATCCTTCCCCAGAATTCCTGGAACACTGTGGGAGAGTTCTGTGTGAGTAGGTCTGTGAGAATTCACAAGAAAAGTATCACTCAGGTCCTGGGTAGGGAATACATATCTGAATCTGATGCATTAGTTTTCTTTTCCTTTGCTTAATCATGTGGGAGGATTTTTAAAAATTACATGTAGTTGGCATATAACAATTTATTCATTTCAGGTACACAACATAAATGCTCATATATGTACAAATTATAAAATGGATCTAAAATGATGATCACAATAAATCCAGCATCTCATAGTATTTCTCTTTTCTTTAACCAGAGGACAGCTAAACTCTGCTGGCTTATAGTGGTGCTAGGGATTGAACCTGGGACATTTGTTTACTCAGGCATGAAAGTCTTTTTGCTTAACCACTACGCTATCTCCCCCAGCCCATCACACAGTATTTATATTTTGCACACTAAGCGGTTTCCTGTCTGGTTATGTAGTTCCCTAGCTGTGAGGAATCACAGAGGTAGGTCTGAGACCCTCTTCTAGCATCTGTGTAGAACTTTGTGATATGTTTTGTATCCTAACTCCATCCACATTGTTCCAATCTATTTTTATCCTAAAGCTCAATATTATTTTTTAAGTTTAACATTTTATTCTTACTTTTAACCTAGGTTTAACTAGATATCTTGAATGCTTTTGTAAAATATCTTTTTTTTAAGTTTAGTATAAATGAATGAATGAATGGACTATAGAATGAAATTCTGAGGAAACAGACAAAGAAACTAGTCTTTTCTGCACCTCTCTGCTGGGTGCAAGTGCTATCTTACTATCCATAGAGTGACTTTGAAGAGTATATCTTATCTCAAACATTATGTTCTTCATTTTTGAAAAGGGCATAACAGTTATGCCTTACTGAGTTTACAGAATGAAATGTTTTCAAATTCTTTAGAGCAGGACCTGACACTTAGATATGGTACTCAACTACTGTTTTAAATATATTTAAATTTACTGTTTTAAATATATTTAAAATTACTATTTCAAATATTTCTTCCAAGACTGAGTCTTCTGTAACATGAACCAAATATACACACATAAAAAACTCAAAACTGAATTTATTTCTTATTCTGTTTATCTTTGTAGAAAGTGTGTGTGTGCGTGTGCGTGTGCGTGTGTGTGTGTATTTTAGGAACAATAGAACTTTTTGAAGAAAGGGGAACTTGAGGGCATGTCTTCAGTTTCATGTTAAATTCTAACCCTGTGGGTCAGTTCAGGCAGAAATGTCTTCCAATCAAGAAAATAAATAAGAGTTTAATGAACCTGAGGACCAAGGTGTCATGGTCAAGAAGGAGTCTGATTTTTGACTCTGACATCTGTTCATGTGGAATCTTAGAGATTCATTATCTCCATTTCCCCATTCCCCTATCAGGATTGTGATAGTGACTAATCAGAGAAATATGACGGGAGAGAAAAAAGGATTCAAGTTTAGCCTATGCACAGAGCACATGTTTCTGGAGCCCCCACCCCCATGTACACATACACACAGCCATTCCAAAGTGTGGATATCAAGACATCCAAGGCATGGATCAAAGTACAGGGTCAGAAAAGCTTTTTGAGGACAGAAGGACAGGAGTCAAGATTCTGGTCATTTTATTGTCTACTAAGCTATAAATATCCACCTGTCCCCTTTTTCTAGTTTTCAAACCCTATGCAGTTGCTAGTCGTAAATGCAATATTATTGTTTTTTATTTTTATTCTTATAAATGCATCTAATGCACTGTGTTAAAAAAAATCTCTGAAGGCTGAGCCTGGGAAACTAGCCATAATTTCTGTAGGAAAAAAAAGTCTGCATGATTCAAAGAACTAACTTAAAGGGCAATGCCACTCGAGAGTTAAAAAAAAAAAAATCAGAAGCTATTTCACTGGTGCTATGAAGACTATGTAAATGTCATGCTAGAGGCACCTGCTTTTCCTACCAGTCAGTGAGCTCTTGGGGTTCCTGCTCTCTGTGTTGGCACCAGGGTAACAAGCCTGACTGCCCGTTGTCTGTTTCCTGTTTGCCCCGTACTGATTCCCACAGCAGGGGTATGTAGTTGTCAGTTTATCAACTTGAAATCTGGTACAGAAATGACTCCAAGGTAAAAAAAAAAAATTAAAAACAACAACCCACTTCTGTTCTCACAACTACTCATAGATCAGTCTTTGTGAACGAGCACTCCTCTCCCACCAGATAAATGTGACTTTAGCCTATTCTTTGAATTCTGCTAACATTTATTAAAATATTTTGGAGTTGAGATTGAATAGTGGCTCACCCTGTAAAGCACACACATTACTATGCACAAGGACCAGGATTCAAGCCCCCATACCCATATACAAGGAGAATCTTAATGAGTGGTAGAGCAGTGTTGCAGATGTCTCTCATTATCTCTCTACCTCTCTGTCTTTCACCTGCTACCAAAAAGAGAGAGAAGGAAAAGAGAAAAATAAAAAATGGCCTCCAGTAACAGTGGAATCATGTAGTCACTGAGCCCAAGCAGTAAACCTGGTGGCAAAATAATAACAATAATAATAACTGCAGAATAAATGTTATCTTTACTAAGATGACTTACAGTCTTAAAGTCTTTAGAGGTCATTTAGCCATTAACCTCTTAACCAAGAAAACCATTTATAACCACTCTTCACTACCTCTTTATCCTGCCATCTTTACCCAAGGAAGGAGGGGAAGAAAGGATGATCAAGGTCAAGTCTTGAAGTTTCAGTAACAATAACTAGTTATAGGAGTCAAGTGTCACTTATTTTGCCTTTGTGCAATGCTTAAGTACTTAGTACTGTTCCACAAGAGTTTCAAGATGCAATCTTAGCAGAACGTCTAAATGTGCAAGCTGGGACATTTAACTGCTAAGAAGTCTCACTTTATAGTTAATGAAATTCTACACATTGACTGTACTCTTCTCTGTGGTCTTCTGGGTAAAAATTTCCATTTTATAAATAAAAATTATAAAAAGAAAAAAAGAAAATTAATCTAACACCCTTATCCTACATATGGCATGAAAAATCAGATTTAAGTGAATTGAAACTCCCCCAATGGAAATGGGGAGGCAGCCTTTACATATTCTTCAGTGATATTTCTAAAGCTGGATGCCTGCATGACAAATCTATAGCTCTCTGCCATATATATGTAGAGAGAGAGAGGGAGGGATAAAGAGATAAAGAGGGGGGGGAGGCTGAGAGAAATTGAGAGGGAAGGGAGAGATCAAGAGAGACACCTTCAATACTGCTCCCACTACAAGTGGAAACCAGGGGCTTGGACCCAGATCCTAGAGCATAGATGGTACTGTGTGTACTCTGCTGGGTGTGCCACCAACCTGCCCCTATACATGTTCTCTTCATTGAATAGAATGTATAATAGTTAATTTTATGTAAGTGAAACTCAAATGGAATCAGTGCTGGAAAATCTTAGTGGACTTATAGCTCTGAAATCAAAGGACATTATTCAGAATTATATTAGAACAAAAAAAAAATCACTGGAGTAGCTCAGATATCTGTTACCACCCTAGCAAGATGCCTTAAAAATAATAGGCATTTTAATTATTTTATTTTATGTTCACTGAAATATTACTGTTCCAGGTCTACTTTATTAAAAAAAGAGAGAGGACAACATTGCAGCTTCCTTCATGCCATAGTACTCCCATATGGTATATCAGGGGCTCAAACTTCAGTTGTGCTTATAGCAAAACCAGCCACCTGCCAGGCACTGCAAATAGTAAGCATTTTTAAAAGGTCGGTCACCTCATCAAAGCAAGGACTGCAAAAGCTGAATAAGGGCAAGAGACTGGCATACTTTAACGATGACTTTTTAGTCACTATCAAGCCACCCCATCAGCTGGGTCCCTAATCAGGAAGTCCTTAGATTCCCAAACAGGCATGATGGGTCTAGACCTCGAATAAATCCCTCTCTCCATTGTTATGGTCATCTCTATCAGGAACAAGACAATAGTCCCTTCTGTGGGCCCCAATAGGACCTTGCCCTCAACTTGGATCAACAATGGTAGAGAATGCTCCATCCTCCAAAAGGAAGCTGAACAATATACTCTATGCTACACCTGAGGAAGATGGGTCCTGATATTGGGGCAGCTTGGAATGTTCCTACTTATGACCACAGAATGTGAGCTCAGATCTACAGGGATGCAAAGGTCACATAGGCTCCTAAGCTGAATATGGGTCCCAGATCACATCAAATTGATGGGGTTTACAATCAACAATATTTGTACACCTCTCCCATATTTGGGAGCTACTCTCTTCCCTGATCCATCTTTCTGGTCCTTCTACCAGCCATGACATCACCTCCCCAGACAATAATTAGGATCCCCCTGCATATCAGATTTCAGGCTCAGGGGGGGAAAAAAACTAGTATAGACACAGGCCCTTTGGAATATAACTAAAAAATGCCTACTAGCTATCTACAAAACAGAGGACCCCTTCAACTCTTCATTTGCACTATTCCAGCCTTTAGGTCCATGATTGTTCAACAATTTGTTTGGATTTGTATGTTAACTTTCTTTTCACCCTCCAGGTTCCAGATGCTAGCATGATGCCAACCAGACTTCCCTGGACAGACAACCCCACCAATATGTCCTGGAGCTCCACTTCTCCAGAGCCCCGCCCTATTAGGAAAAGAGAAAGGCAGGGTGGGAGTATGGATTGACAAGTCAACGCCCATGTTCAGCGGGGAAGGAATTACAGAAGCCAGACCTTCAACCTTCTGCATCTCACAATGACCTTGGGTCCATACTCCCAGAGGGATAAAGAATAGGAAAGCTATCAGGGGAGGGGATAGGATACAGAGATCTGGTGGTAGGAATTGTGTGGAGTTGTACCCCTCGTATCCTGTAGTTTTGTCAATGTTTCCTTTTTATAAATAAAAAATTTAAAAAAAGGGGAGCTGGGTGGTGGCGCACCTAGTTGAGTACACATGCTGCAGTGCACAAGAACTGGGGTTCGAACCCCCGGCCCCCACCTACAGGGGAAAAGCTTTGCAAGTGGTGAAGTAGGCCTGCAGGTGTCTCTCTGTCTCTCTCCCTCTCTAGCTTCCCTCCTCCTCTCAATTTCTGGCTGTCTCTTTCCAATAAATAAATAAAGATAAAAAATTAATTTTAAAAAAGGTTGGTCATATTAAAAGTAAAACCAATCACTTCATTTTCATGAGACTATGTTCTGGGTCACCTCATACATCATAGCTCTGGGTCATCGAGTGTGGTGTCCCACTGCAGCTCAGTCCATAACAGCTGTTTTTCTAGAGGTTTCTCTGCACTGTTTCTTTTTAATTTTTATATTATTTTCACATGAAGGCAAACTCAACATACCTTTTTTTAGTCTCCTTGCCAGATAAATGATAAATGCCAGCCCAGAAAAGGCAGTCACCACCACAGCCAAGGGGATGAAAAGGGGGTTATAGTCACCATTCTTTATCTGTGAGAAACTTCTATCCAATTCTGGAAAATAAATCAGAGAGACTATGAGTTAGTTTACCTTAGTGCCAATCCAAGAAAATCCATTCCCTTCCTCTTTCCACCTCCCAGTCATAGTCTAACTGATGTCACTTAACAGATGAGAAGACTGGCACTGGAGGGTCCATCATGAGTTGACTAGAGAGGCCAGCAACAGAGGCCAACTTATATATGTCAGTGCTTTCTAGACTGTAGTGCCCATATCTGTGACTTGAATGATTCCTGGAAGATGTATCTAAAAACTTTGGCAAGAAGAGATCATCTTATTATTTAGCCCTATGCCTCTGAAGAGCAAAAAATAAAATAGTACAATTTTTAGGAAAAAAAATAGAAGCCAGTGGTCTGTACCAGATAATGAATACATTAAAGGAAGTTACATTGTGCTAACATATGCTCTTGTTCACATATCAGAAACCTACACTAATATCTCTTTCAAATAATGCAGTCCCACCACTTTTTTCCACTTCCTTCACAATTAAGTAAATAGATATCTTGAGGTATCCTTTTGTAAGGGGAGCTAAGTCATTTGGGGGGCCTTATTGAAAAAAAATACATATATGAAAAAAGATCTGTCTTCCATCTGAAGAAAATTACTTGGTCACATTGGTGCCATGCCAACTGTCTTTTGTTCTTCACTTTGCTGAATCCACTCCTGTGACTTCCGTTCTCTCACCCAAAGATATAATAGCAAGACTTAAGTTATCATAGGGCACCTGTTGGCTGTCCGAGAATGAGGAAATGAACACTAACCCACCTTAAAAGGAAGCAAAGGGGGCCAGTGGTGGCACACCCAGTAGAGCACACATGCTATAGTGTGCAGAGACTGCGGGATTCAAGCCCTCCATCCCTACCTGCAAAGGGGGGAGTTTTACAAGTGGTGAAATAGTGCTGCAAGCATCTCTCTTTCTCTCAATTATTCTCTGTATGTATTGAAAAATAATAAATAAATATTTAACAGATTGTAGTGGAATTAGAAAAAATAAATAAATCAGTGGAGACTGAGATTTAAGAACTGAGGTAAGAAGAGTTGGTAATAGGCTGTCACTTAAGGAAGAAGAAAGAATAGCAAATCATTTTTCAGTAAACTGATGTGTACAAATTTACTTTTAAGTTGCATATGCTTAGCTAAATGAAATTTAAAAGTTCTTTATATCTTATCCCACCATCAGCTCAATCTTTAAGTCTTCCATATATCAGAACAGACTACTCACTTTGACATCTTGGACTGGGGTTAGACCAGTTCCCAGATGGTCCACAAGTAGTTTTCTTCTCCCCAATTATCTCAGCTCCTTCTAAGCAGCTGAAAGTACACACTGAGGTTAAGCTGAAGTTGGCCAGGGGATGACTGCAATCAATGATCCCCCATTCAGGTGCTGTTAGAGGGCTACACCGAACCACTTTGATAGAAAAGACAAAAAAAAAAAAAGTTATCATTCTGAGCAGAAATTTCTCTTGACCTAAGAAATTTTTCCAAAGCTGCCCGCCTCAACTGTGTGACCTTCTATGTTATTCTAGACATTTCCATTTTTTGAAAATTACTTCTGATAGTGCTTCCAACATAACTTTCTTAAGAATGATGGAGGTGTGATCCAGGAAGTGGCGCAGTGGATAAAGCATTGGACTCTCAAACATGGGATCCTGAGTTTGATCTCCGGCAGCACATGTACCAGAGTGATATCTGGTTCTTTCTCTCCTTCTGTCTTCCTAATAAATAAAATCTTTTTTAAAGAAATTATGGAGGTGGCCAATTAGAGTAGAAGCCAGGAGAACACTGAAATCCCTAGGGGGAGGTGTGTAGAAGGATGAGTTCTCCAGGCTACTCCACCTGTCACACTTCGATCCTGCTGGAAGTTCATATAACAAGTTTTTGCCTCCAGAGCACTTACAGACTAAGCTCATTGAATGTAGAGAACTTTCACCCTTTCTGTGTTCTAAAATCTACCCAAGCTATCCTGAAAAGCACCCCAATTCTCTGAGGCGAATCGCTTAAATTCCATAAAATTTAGCTTTATTATATCAATAAATGTATACAATTGTTCTTTTGAGAATTAAACCACTTAAAGTAGTAAGCCAGAAGCATAAATTTGGGAAATATCTCCTAAACTTCTTAAATTCAGTTGCCATCAGTTTTCGCCTATGTAAGGACAATCTTGACAATTTAAAAGAAAAACCTGCTGCATTTCAAAGAAAAAAAAAAATCAAGATTGTGGTTTTGTTTTTCACAGCGGTTGTTATTCTCCTGAGAATCCGTGGAGGAGGAAAAGCAAAATTAATTTCAAGAATAAGCCAAATAAAACAATCAAAACAGATCTCTACAAACCCCACCACAACCACCAAGAAGGAAATTGATTGGTATTAAGACACCACATAAAACAGGTGTTATTGAGAGGATATAAAAGCCAAAATTTAACTGAGGTTATACAAGATTGGTTATTTATGTCATGGCCATAAGAAAAGAAACAATTTTAAAATACAATATAATCACTCTGTACTGCTGAAAATTATATGCTTACTTGTAGGTGACTTAGAGGTGTTAAGTAGTTATTTCTCATTTGTGGTTTTTCTTTTTCATTTCAGTAACATTAACTCTTTGAAAAGCATCACAATAGAATCAAAGTAGGGCAAAATTCTGCTTCAATTTGACACAAATTTTTTTTTCTTCACCTGAGTATTGCTCAGTTCTGACTTATCATGGTACAGTTGATTGAACCTGGGACCTAGGAGCCTCAGGCATGAAAGTCTGTGTAACCTTTATGTTATTTCCCCTGCCCCTGGGCACAGAATTCTTTTTTTTTTTTTAATTTCTTTATTGGACGATTTATGGTTTATATTCAGCAGTAAATTCAATAGTTTGTACATGCATAACATTTCTCAGTTTTCCACATAACAATACAACCCCCACTAGGTCCACTGTCATCATTTTTGGACCTTTTTGGGTACAGAATTCTTAACAAAACACTACTGAGTTCTCTCAGTTTGAACTCCAGACAGCCATGACAAAACCTGGAGAAAAAGCAGCTACTCACCATGACAGGTTGGTTCCAGAGATGACCAGGTTCCAAGTGGTCCACAAGTGGTTTCTTTAATTCCAATCATGTCTGTTCCCTCAGAGCAGTTGAAGGTACACTGAGATTTGAACCTGAAGTTTCCCAATAGATGAATACAGGTCATGGTTCCCAGCTCTGGGGCCTCCAGAGGCTGGCACGAAATCACTTCAATAAGCAAAGAAACAGTATTGGATGATGTCAGAATAGCCTGATGCTTGAGTTTGAGACCTAACTCTGCCATTTGATAACATTACTGTCATGACTTTAAGCAAGGCAACTTAACACCTCCAGCTTTAGCTTCTTTATTTACGATAATGAGTGATGATCACTGCATTTACTTCCTAGATTTGGTGTGGGAGGTAAATGGTTTGGTGGAAATAAAAGACTTGGAACTGAGGTATTGGCTCAGAAAGAGTTCTAGTTAATCATTAATTAACCTATATGGTTTTTGTTTGTTTTACTATCTTTAGCATCATTGAAAAGGAGAAATTTAAAAGCTAGATAGGTTTAAATGGGAATGACTATATGAGTTTGACAATATCTATCATATCAGAGTCTGTAATTATTCTAGAGTATTGCAGATTTGCAGAGCAGTTGATTCAGAGAAAGAACGGATGGATATCCAGCTTGTCTTCCTTTTGACAGAAGAAAGTAGAGGCCTTCAAAAGGAACTTTGTCTTCACCCTCTCTGACTCAGTCCCAGAACATGAACTTTTTTATTCCTTTTTTAAAAGACTTTCTTTATTTATGTATTATTGAGACAGATAGGAGGAGGAGAGAGAGAGAAAGAACCATCTGGTGCACGTGCTTCCAGGGATTGAACTCAGGACCTGATGCTTGAGAGTCCAATGCCTTATCCACTGTGCCAACTCACGGAACACAGAACATGAATTTTTCTGATTTTAACAACCCTCTTCAGGGTTTGTATCTATTTTCATGCTCTGACTGTTGCTGTGTACATCAAATTAAGACTTGGAAATCATTCTGCATATTTCAGGCCCATCATGCCATTTGGGCAAATACAGCAACTCTTTTTTTCCTGTTTCTTGGGGGATTAACATTTTACATTTGACAGTAAATATAATCGTTTGTACATGCATAACATTTCTCAGTTTTCCACATAATAATACAACCCCCACTAGGTCCTCTGTCATCCTTCTTGGACCTGTATTCTCCCCACCCAGCCTCCCACCCCAGAGTCTTTTACTTTGTTGCAATACGTCAATTCCATTTCAAGCTCTACTTGTGTTTTCTTTTCTGATCTTGTTTTTCAACTTCTGCCTGAGAGTGAGATCATCCCATATTCATCCTTCTGATTCTGGCTTATTTCACTGAACATGATTTCTTCGAGCTCCATCCAATACAGCAACTCTTGTGCCTTATTCATTATCAAATTAGATATATTGCTGTGACCTTATCCTTAAGAGTACAATGAACAATGGACTCAAGGAACAAGATAAATGATTTTTTTTTGTATTTTCCAAATATAGTATAGCTCCAAAGTTAAGGTTGTCCACTTTTATGACTACAAGCAAGTGCCCAATATATTCTAAGCATAGTCTAAACAGATAGAATGACAAGTATCCTACTTCCTAATCTCAAGAAGATGTCTACCAGGGGATACAGACAAATGAGTAGATTATTTCAACAAATGTGAGATAAATAAGAAATAAATATGTGGATTTACTAGAATAGGGGCACTTAACCTGGTTTTAGGTACAAAGAAAATTTCCCAAAGAAAAGTCTTAAATTGTGTCTAAAAAATGAATAGGACACAGTCTGAGGTGAAGCATGTTGAGGTGGCAATCGTTGCGTTGGTTAGGTTGTGATCGGCGGATGCAATATTATTTGGTATGGATTGGGAGAGGCATACGGGAAAGTGGGCCCTATCCAAGGGTTCCAGGACTGGGGGAAGTAGGGGCTCTATAGTGGAGATGTGAGGTTCCTGCTGTCTTAGGGTTCAAAAAGACAATCGATAGTTAATGTTATCATCACATTATTTGGTAATTGGGTTAACTTTGAAAAGTCCTTTTGTTAGGGTTTGCTGTACAGTATCCAGTATCTTGTATATAGCTGTGCTATTGGATGCTTCTAATCTACTTGGTCTAGGCTTTTGAGAGACTCCGCATATCAAATACACAGCCTATATATTAAAAAGATTCAGTTTGTGTTTTGAAAAACTTTGAGACACACAATTGATTTTCCCCCTCTCATATTAATTAACTACTGATTTATATGTCTACATTTTGCTAGGAGTGTACATAAACACCATTCCCACCACCAAAGGACTGTGACCCATCCCTCCCGCCCACTCCCACCCCCCACTGGCCCAGGAAGCTACATGTCTACCCCTCACCACAGGGTTTTTACTTTGGTGCCCTACTTACAATTTGATCAGGTCCTGCTTTTAGTTTCCCTTTCAGATCTTCTTAGTCAACTTCTGTTGATGAGTGGGATCATCCCATACTCATCTTTATCTTTCTGACTTAGCTCACTTAACATAATTTCTTCTAGCTCTGTCCAAGATGGGTCAGAGAAGGTGGGTTCATTGTTCTTGATAGCTGCATAATATTCCATTGTGTCATTACTCGGGTGAGACCTTTCCTTTTATAGTACACTCTAATTTCATCTCAGGTGGTTCACTTTCTAACAAAGTCCCAAAACCTAGATATACACCAGTTTCTGTGAGAGAGAGCTTATGTTCACACGTATCCATAAACTACTGCAAAATATATACCTGAAAGCAGAAGTACACTAGAGTTTGCAGTGAGTACCTCCCTAACACTTCCTCTCCACTATTCCAAGCTTTGGGTCCATGATTGCTCAACAATTTGTTTGGCTTCGTATGTTAACTCTCTTTTCAGTCACCAGGTTCCAGATGCCATCAGGATGCTGGCCAGGCTTCCCTGGATTATGTGTCCTAGATGTGTCCTAGAGCTCAGCTTCCCCAGAGACACACCCTACTAGGGAAAGAGAGAGGCAGACTGGGAGTATGGACTGACCAGTCAATGCCCATGTTCAGCAGGGAAGCAATTACAGAAGCCAGACCTTCTACCTTCTGCAACCCACAATGACCCTGGGTCTATGCTCCCAGAGGGATAGAGAATGGGAAAGCTATCAGGGGAGGGGGTGGGATATGGAGATTGGGTGGTGGGAATTGTGTGGAGTTGTACCCCTCCTATCCTATGGTTTTGTTAATTAATCCTTTCTTAAATAAAAAAAATTTTTTTAAATGAATAGGAGTGGATTGGGCAGTGGTGCACTGTGTTAAGTGCACATAGTACAAATCACAAGGACTGGCACAAGGATCCCATTCAATCTCCCTGGCTCCCCACCTACAAGGGGGAGTCATATCACAAGCAGTGAGGCAGGTCTACAGGTGTCTTTCTTTCTCCCTATCTCCCCATCTCCTTTCAATTTCTCTCTGTCCTATCAAAAAAAAATTTTTTTTTAAATGGCCACAGGAGCAGTGGATTCATAATGCAGATACCAAATCCCAGCAATAACCTTGGAGTCAAAAAAGAAGAAGAAAGAAAAAAATGAGTAGGACTGGGTTTGGTGTACTGCACCAAAGTAAAAGACTATGGGTGGGGGAAGGGTTCAAGTCCTGAAAGAAGATGGCAGAGCAAGACCTAGTGGGGGTTGAATTATTATGTGGAAAACTGAGAAATGTTATACATGTACAAACTGCTGTATTTTACTATTGACTGTAAACCATTAATCTCCAATAAGGAAAAATAAATAATGAGTAGGTGGGGCCAGGTGGTGGTGTACCTGGTTAAGCACACATGTTACAGTGCACAAGGACCCAGGTTTGAGCTCCTGGTCCCCACCTGCAGGGGGAAAGTGGTGAAGCAGTGCTGCAGGTGTCTCTCTGTCTCTCTCCCTATCTCCCCTTTCCCTCTCAATTTCTGATTGTCTCTGTCCAACAAATAAATAAAGATTAAAAAATGAGTAGGTTTCTTAGTCATATGCACGAGAAAGAAAGCCATGAACAAGTCAATTATATACAAATTACATATCACATGTGTAGAAAACTACAATAATTTGGTAATATTAGAAAGAAAGAAGATGGCAAGTTAAGTGATTCAGGTGAAATATAAGTCCGAAGGAAAAAAATGTTCTCTTTCCATCATATCTACTGTATATCAAGTATTACTCTGAGTCTTGAGATTAGTTTTCATCCTCTAGGACCAGTGTTAGGCAGAAATTAAACTGTGAGGGGGTCGGGTGGTAGCACAGCGGGTTAAGCGTGCATGGCGCAAAACACAAAAACCCGCTAAGTATCCCGACTCAAGCCCCCGGCTCCCCACCTGCAGGGAAGTCGCTTCACAGGTGGTGAAGCAGGTCTGCAGGTGTCTATCTTTCTCTACCCCTCTGTCTTCCCCTCCTCTCTCCATTTCTCTCTGTCCTATTCAACAGCAAACGACATCAACAACAATAGTAACCACAACAAGGCTACAACAACAAGGGCAACAAAATGGGGGGAAATGGCCTCCAGGAACAGTGGATTCATGGTACAGGCACCGAGCCCCAGCAATAACCCTGGAGGCAAAAAAAAAAAAAAAAAAGAAGAAGAAGAAGAAGAAGAAGAAGAAGAAGAAGAAGAAGAAGAAGAAGAAGAAGAAGAAGGCGAAGAAGACGAAGAAGAAAAGAAATTAAACTATGAGTGGTTGTCTGTTCAAGTTGTTTGTTTTCAGTTGATCATCCTGCCTGTGATATGTCTATTTGAAGGGAGAACATTTAAATTTATGGAACTCAGTTAAGAGGTTAATGTGGTATATTAGGAGGAGGATAATGAGAATAGCAGTAGAGTTGCCATGCAGAAGACAAGTGGGAGAAATACAAAGTTTCAAAAAAGTGGTGTGTTACCTTGCATAAAAGTAAAAGGAAATGAGAACCTTTCACTGAGCATATACTTGGTGGTATAAGGATATACAAAGGAGCAGATCATTTGGGGGAAAGGGTTTGATAGCCTTCTGAACATCAAAGGATTTGCTCAGCATATCTGGAATTCAAGGTTGAAGACTGGAATTCACATAGATTTCTGAGTTGCCAGAAGTTAGTAAGTTCAACTAAAACAGACACATGCAGTGGACAAAAGATAGAACCTGAAAAATACTGATAGTGTTTGAATTTGGGAAAGTGCTTTTTTAAGAAACCTGAAGAGATATGAACCTAAGTAGAAAGAGAACCAGAAAAGAGTAATAGAATGCAACTCAAGACCAAAAAAAAAAAAAGTGAAATGTTTAAAAATGAATTAAAGGGCATGTAAATGATGCAAGGATTTTTAAAAATAAACTTTAGGGATAGTGTGCTGGCAGGCTTCATATTTCCAGGATGGAGTGAAATGAATTAGAGTTATTCTAGCTCTTGACATTTAAATTTATGTTGGTTTTAGTTCTTTATTCTTTGCAAACATTGATCTTCCTTTTTATAATTTTCTACTTTGTGCATCTTCAAACCCTCAAAACTTTTGCTTTATGTATCGTCAAAAAAAAACCTTATATACTTCAAACATACTTCACACAAACTTAGCTAACAACAAAGGATTTTCCATTTCTTTCAGTAGTGTACTGAGTCAGACTTCTTGTCTTTAAATCTATGTTTTCTCTTTTTTTGCTTCTACTTTCATGATTCTCAACAATTTCAGTAAACTCCCAGTGATTCTCTCTGTCTTCTCTCTTTTTGCTCTCCAGAGCATCCTATATACTGCTTCTAAGTTAACTGCCCTAGTTGCAAGTGTTTCGACACTTAGTGGCTTCCTGTTGCCAGATTAAAGTAAAACTCCTCTATTAAGCAAAATTCAGAACCTTCAAGCTCACTCCAGCTTGTCTTGTTTCCATCAGACTCAATTATGAGCACATTAATTTCCACTAGTTATTTTTAAATTCTTTATGTACAGAATCTAGACTAGATTTGTCTTTGTGTACCCTAAATTCCCAGCCCAAATTAATGTGCTGAATTTACTACTATGAATCCCTGAACCTACTGCATACCATTACATGACCTTTTCTGTTTGGTTCTTCCCTGTTATGGCTTCAAAGATTTCATAAAAACAAAATACTATACTCTAATTTCATCTCAGGTGGTTCACTTTCTAACAAAGTCCCAAAACCTAGATATACACCAGTTTCTGTGAGAGAGAGCATATCTTCACACGTATCTATAAACTACTGCAAAATATATACCTGAAAGAAGTACACTAGAGTTTGCAGTGAGTACCTCCCTAACACTTCCTCTCCACTATTCCAAGCTTTGGGTCCATGATTGCTCAACAGTTTGTTTTGCTTCGTATGTTAACTCTCTTTTCAGTCACCAGGTTCCAAATGCCATCAGGATGCTGGCCAGGCTTCCCTGGATTGAAGACCCCACCAATGTGTCCTGGAGCTCAGCTTCCCCAGAGACACACCCTACTAGGGAAAGAGAGAGGCAGACTGGGAGTATGGACCAACCAGTCAACGCCCATGTTCAGTGGGGAAGCAATTACAGAAGCCAGACCTTCCACCTTCTGCAACCCACAATGACCCTGGGTCCATGCTCCCAGAGGGATGGAAAATGGGAAAGCTATCAGGGGAGGGGGTGGGATATGGAGATTGGGTGGTGGGAATTGTGTGGAGTTGTACCCCTCCTACCTTATGTTTTTGTTAATTAATCCTGTCTTAAATAAAAAAAATATTAGCTTCTTGGTAACTTATTCTCCTAATAATAAATGGTAGAGTTTATTTCACACTTTATCTACTGATTAATCCAACACAATTTTTTAGATTATGAACTCCTTGACAATAGGAATCTACCAACTTCAGGTGGTGGCTACTGGGTTGAGTATACACATTACCACGTCCAAGAACCTGGGTTCAAGCCTCCAGCCCCCACCTGTAGGGGGGAAGCTTCACAAGCAGCAAAGCAGTGTTGCAGGTCTCTCTGTCTCTCTCTTTCTCTCTCTCAGTATGGAAAAGGAGAAAATGGTCACCAGGAGAGGTGGATTCATTGTCTAGGCACCAAAGCCCAGTGATAACCATGGTGGCAATTAAAAAAAAAAAAAAAAGGATAAGAATCTACCATAACTTGTTTATGATTGGACTTCTTACAGCTTTTATCCCAACTTTTTGTTATTTGTCATTTTCAAAAAGACTAGTTGAGAGACTCAATGGTGGTACCTGCAGTAGAACATGCACTGTACCATGTACAAGGACCCAGGTTCAAGCCCCCAGTCTCCACCTGCAAAAGGGAACCTTTGTAAATGGTGGAGCAGTGCTGTAGGTGACTCCTCTCTGCCTCTCTGTTACCCTGTATTAAAAGAAAAAGTAGGACAATAACAACAACAAAAATGGAGAAAATGACCTCAAGGAGCAGTGGATTCATAGTGCAGACACCAAGCCTCAGTGATAACCCTGTAGGTAAAATATATATATAGAGGGGGGGGTATGGGGGATGGCCAATGGAAGCAGTGAAGTAGTGGTTGTACAGGCACTAATCCATAGCAATAGCCCTGATAGCAAAAAAAGAAGAAAAAAAAAAACGTAAGTTCATGATGGCTTAGGAAATTGTTATGAAAAGTTCACAACATTGTGCAAGCATAGCCACTTGCTAGAAACTTCTCATTTCTCAGAATTACTGGTGTCAATTTTTGTCCTGACCTATTCCAGTGACTTTACAAGAAAATAAACATAGAAAGGAAGAGGCTTACCAAATTCACAGTGGGAACCATAGTAGCCCACATCACAGTTGCAGGTATTATTGTTGATGGTCTCTATACACTCTCCATGACCACTGCATGATTGAGAATGACAAGAAGCTTTAAGGGAATTAAACAAAAATTATTTCAATGTGATAATTCTTTAACATTCACAGTTGTTCCTTTAGACATAGAGAACTTTGTATCCATTTTAATCAACCAGAAAGGTTTATTTAGACAGTCATAGCACTTTTGGCATAAAACCATATACTATTTTTTTGATTTATGTAAGATACTAACCCAAAAGCCCCAGAGATTTGTTTTGAGGATCAGTTTACAGGTGCTAATACTCTATAACACCTTGGGGAAACAATACCACTTGTTTTTAATGTAGTAAGTAGCCTCAATGGTGACCTGGCCCTAATAATTTCTGCACTATGCATGATAAACACTTTTTTTATATACAGAAAACAGAAAGGTAACACCAAGACCTTACTTTATAATGAAGAAATGGGGTGTGAACCTCAAATCCTGACTAGGTCATCTCTGTGACCACTTCCCTGATATATTATCACTGACTATCTAGTTCTCCTTCCTTACTCCCCAAATTTGCTTTTCCTCTTGATGTAACCTGATTTATGGGGATAGTTTTGGGGTGTAGTAACCAGTCTCACATACTAACACTACTGTCAGTGGCATGATTCATGTTTATTTGGAGAAAGTAGAAGTGTTAAAGAGATTGTTCTAGAAATTATGCCTTCTCCACCACCTCCACCCCACAGCATTTCCAGGGGATCAGTTTGATTATTCTCTTCCCTCAGGCCCTTCCTAAGTAATGAAATCTGGCCACTCCCACCTGTGTAGCAGAGGGCCATCTTGGATTTCTGGCAAGAATCGTCATTCCATTTTCCTTTGTCTTTCTCTCTCTTGATGTAGATCTCTACACAGTCCTCTTTTGACTTCTTGTTGTTAGGTTCCCCAAGCCCCCAGTTAGTCGCTTCTTTTGTGAGAGATTTGTTGGTTCCCACCCAAGTCCAGACCCCTCCTACTTTCCGGATTCCTATCCAGTAATAGTATCGGTTGAAGGGGAGTATTTCATTCAGGTACTCAATCTCCTCTTGGTTCTGTATAGCAACTAAATCTGTGTATTTATTTTGGCAGAACTTTCTAGCATTTATCCAGTTCATGGGTCGTTCAGAATAATGGTAGGTCCAGCAGTCGATTCCATGGTATGTGAGGAAATCTGAAAGACATCAGCACAAACCAGGTAGAGCCACAGTTACAGCTGAAAAAAACCTAGAGCTAATCCAGGAGACTTCCGGAGGTGGGGCTACAGAGTAGCAGCAGCTGCATTTTGCTCTCCCCTGATCAACTAGGCATAGCAAAGAGGATCACCTGAGAATGCAACAAGACAAAACTATGGTTACTTTGAGAATCTACCAAGTCATAGGTGAGTACAAATATGTGTGTCTCATGGACAGAGAGGAGCTTAAGGAGACATCCCTGGGGTTAAAAGCCTGTACATATTCAGGAGCGGCTGGTAACAGTCCGGCAGTTTGCCAGCTGAGGCGCCACCTCCAGTCTAAATTCTATCAACAAAAGGACTGCTGAGGGAGGAGAGGATCCCCTAAGGCTAACCGATTGCAAATTTGAGTCTCCATTGCTACTGTCCCTTAGATGCTGGAGCAGCAGCAGGGAGGCCCTGTGTCGGCATCAAGGGGCAGAGAACTGACTGAGAAGTTCAGTAGATCTACACTCCCAATGGTCTGGAGGTGGGGCTGTACAGTGGGAGCCTTTCCAAATTGTTCCCCTGATGAATTGGGAGATATGGGGAATAACTGCCTCAGAATTCATGTAGTACAAACAGAATTTGTTAAGAAATTCACAGGGCAAAGGACTGCTGCCCAGCTTGGCTTTGACTGCTGGCAGATCATCCGAATTGGGCCCGGGGCTTTAGACCCTGGAGCATGGAAGACTCTTTGCATAATCACTGTGCTATCTCTCTCCCACCCTGTTTTATCTCTTGGTCAGCAGTGAGTGATTAAGCTAAAAAAAAAAAATCTACTTATAGTTAAAAAAAAAAAAAAAAGCCCACAGGCTCCCATAGCCTACAGGGAAGATAAAGAACATAAGAGGGTTTAACAACTACCATGCCTCACCTCAAGGATTGAGACAACATTGAATCAACTGTTAATTTCCATAACTGTGAGCTCTTTAAGTACCTTACTTAGACACAAGTCAATCCAGGCAAGTGTGATTAGTGGATTTAAAAGTACTGAGGGGGAGTCGGGCTGTAGCGCAGCGGGTTAAGTGCAGGTGGCGCAAAGCACAAGGACCGGCATAAGGATCCTGGTTCGAACCCCGGCTCCCCACCTGCAGGGGAGTCGCTTCACAGGCGGTGAAGCAGGTCTGCAGGTGTCTATCTTTCTCTCCCCCTCTCTGTCTTCCCCTCCTCTCTCCATTTCTCTCTGTCCTATCCAACAATGACAACAACAATAATAACTACAACAATAAAACAACAAGGGCAACAAAAGGGAATAAATAAATAAAATAAAAATAAAAAATTTTTTAAAAAAATTTTTTTAAAAAAGTACTGAGAACACCTGCATATTAGATGGCAGGCTCAGGCAAAAACTAGTAAAGTCATGGACCCTCTGGAATATACCTAAAACAGACCTACTAGCTTTTTCCAAAATGGAGACTCCAATCTTCATCTGCAATATTCATGCCTTTAGGTTCATGATTAGTCAACAGTTTGTTCTGCATTATATCTTAACTCTTTTTCAGCCACAAGGTTCCAGATGATACCATGATGCTAACCCGACTTCTTGGGCAGAGGACCCCACCATGTGTCTGAGGAGCCCCACCTCCCCAGATCCCTGCCCCACTAGGGAGAGAGACAGGCTGGAATTATATATTGATGGGCCAACACCCATGTCCAGTGGAGAAGCAGTTACAGAAGCCAAATCTTCCACCTACTGCATCCCATAATGATCCTGGGTCCATACTCCCAGAAGGATAAATAATAGGGAAGCTATCAAGGGAGGGGATCAGATATGGAGCTCTGGGGGTGGGCAATGTGTGGAACTGTACCTCTCTTATCCTATGGTCTTGTCAATGTTTCCATTTTATAAATAAATTTTTAAAAAGTACTGAGAGGGGGACCTCATAACACACCATATACAATGGATAAAACAAGCATTGGAGAAATGAACCAGGACAAAAGCCCAGATAAAAGCCCCTCAAGGTAGAAGCACATAAGAATAAGGACAATATCAAAACACTAATTGATGCATTAAAACTAATTAATCCCAGCTGAGCCCAGCATTAAATGATAGCAAAATGGAGATCTCAAAAGTGTACCTTCTTGGGATCACAAAATTTATCACTTGCAGGTTAGAAGTAGAACTTCCACCTTCTACTGGGTTGTTGGAAAAGTCATGATATACTTTTCTATGCAAAAATGTGTCATGATTTTCACAACAACCCAGTAGTCCTAAGCACTTTCACCAAAAAACAGAATACTTCTGTTTATATTTCATAAATTTGGTATTGACTTTCATAAAATTGCTTGTGGTCAAGATTCTTTCAAATGAAATTCAACTAATATATTTTAGAAATGTATATATTTTTCTCAATGGCTGCCAATCATTTAAAATGAATCCAAGCATAATAGCATATAACTCTAAATATATGGTCCACTGTGTTATCCTTCAATGAATTCCTACAGGTCAATCTTTATGTTTATAAAGGAAAAACAAAAAACTGGAATGACAACATACTTTTAAGTAGTATCTTTCATATAAAGAGATAGCTTTTTGCATGGTCCAGGAGGTAGCACAGTGGATAAAGCACTGGACTCTCAAGCATGAAGTCCCAAGTTCAATCCTTGGCAGCACATGTACCAAAGTGAAGTCTGGTTCTTTCTCTCTCTGTCTCCTCCTACCATTCTCATTAATAAATAAATAAATAAAGTCTTTAAAAAGAGAGAGAGACAAGAAGCTTTCTGGGGTCTACGAGCAGCAGCAGATCTGTTTCTCTCCTCTCTTCTCCTCTCCACTCCCGGATCACCTAGGAATACCAAAGGAAAACACCTGGGATTGAAACAAGGCAGGACTAGAACGACTACAAGAACCCACCAAATCACCAGTGAGTGCAAACACATGTGGCTGGTGACAAGAGAGGAGCCTAGGTAGAGACTAAGTGACTGGTAACAGTCCGGCAGTTTATCAGTTGAGATACCACCTCCAGTCTGTTCCACAAACAAGGGGACAGCTGAAGGGAGGAGAGGACTCCCGGGAGACTCACCAAGTACAACTCTGAGTCTCCATTGCTACTTCCCTCAGAATCTGGAGCAGCGGCAGGGAGGGTCACTGGGGGACAGAGATCTATCCAGGAAAATCAGGAGAAGACCTATACCTCGGTGGCATAGCTGTGGGGCTGTGAAAGTCTCTTTGCATAACCACAGGACTATCTCTGCCACACCCTGCCTTATCTCTTGGTCAGGAGCCACTGATTAAGCTAAGAAGCCTACTTATAGTTTAGAAGCCCTCAGGCTCCCATAGCCTACAGAGAAGAAAAAAAAAAGAGGCTTTTAAATCACTGAGCTCCAACTCAGGGATTAAAAGACTATTGAAACAACTGTTAACTTCCACCACTGTGAACCCTTTAATTACCTTACTTAGACACAAGTCAATCCAGGAAATAGTGATCAGTAATTTGAAAAGTACTAAGAGAGGGAACTCATAACATAATATATAAAATAGGTAAACCAAAAGGAAGAAGTATTGGAGAAACTAACCAGGACAACAGTCCAACTAAAAGCCTCTCAAAGGGTGAAGCACAAAATAACGATTTCAACATCCAAACATTAGCTAAGGAAATAATCACAGGAGTGAGTAAAGTGTTTGAAAGAATTGTAGTCAGAAATACAGGAACAACAAATGAAACTCTGGAAGAAAACACTATCTCAAGGTTATTAGAGAGCTGAAAGCTGAAATACCTGAGCTAAGAACACAACTAGCTGAACAAGCTAAAACAGTATCAGAACAGGAAAACAAAATAGATGAACTTCAGAAAACAGTAGAGGGCAGAAAGAAAGGAATCAATGAGGCTGAAGACAGAATTAGCAAGATCGAGGACGAATTAGAAACAACTAAAAAAGTAGTAAGAGATCTCAAAAAGACATTAAGAGATGCTGTAAACAACAACAGAGACCTATGGGATGACTTCAAAAGAAACAACATACGCATTATTGGCTTACCAGAGGAAGAAAGAGAGGGAGAGGAAGAAAGCATTCTTCAGGCCATAATAGCTGAAAACTTCTCTAGTCTAGACAACATCAAAGACATAAAGATTCAAGAAGCCCAAATGGTCCCAAACAGAATTAACCCAGACCTAAAGACACCAAGACATGTCATACTTAGAATGGAAAGGAATAAGGATAAAGAAAGGATCCTCAAGGCTGCAAGAGAAAAACAAAGAGTCACCTACAAAGGAAAACCCATAAGATTAGCAGCAGACTTCTCCATACAAACACTACAGGCCAGAAGAGAATGGCAAGATATCTATCAAGTGCTCAATGAGAAAGGCTTTCAGCCAGGAATACTATATCCTGCTAGACTGTCATTCAGACTAGATGGAAGCATCAAAACCTTCTCAGACAAGCAACAGTTGAAGGAATCAACTATCACCAAGACTGCCCTGAAAGAAGTTCTGAAAGGTCTTCTATAAACAGTCAGACCATCATAAATAGGACATATATCAGAACACTCTAAAACTCTACAAGAATGGCATTAAAATATCCTCAATCTTTGATATCAATAAAGGTCAATGGCCTGAATACGCCTATTAAAAGACATAGAGTAGGAAGATGGATCAGAAAATACAAGCCAACAATATGCTGTCTACAGGAAACCCACCTAACTAAACAAGACAAACACAGACTTAAGGTGAAAGGATGGAAAACTATCATACAAACCAATGGCCCACAAAAAAGGGCAGGAACAGCTATTCTCATATCTGACATGATAGACTTTAAAATAAATAAGATTTAAAAAGATAGGAATGGACACTACTTAATGCTCAGAGGATCAGTCAATCAAGAGGACTTAACAATCATTAACATCTATGCACCCAATGAGAAGCCATCTAAATACATCAAACATCTACTGAAAGAGCTACAGCAATATGTTAATAGCAACACAGTCATAGTAGGGGACTTCAACACTCCACTCTCTCAATTTGACAGATCATACAGGCAGAAAATCAATAAAGACATAAGGGAGCTAAATGAAGAGATAAACTAGAACTATTGGACATTTTCAGAGTCATTCATCCCAAGAAACTGGAATACACATTTTACTCAAATCCTCATTAGTCATTCTCAAGGATAGACCATATGATAGGGCACAAAGACAGCATCAGCCAATTCAAGAGCATTGAAATCATCCCAAACATCTTCTCAGACCACACTGGAATTAAACTAAGACTTAACAATCAACAAAAGATTAGTAATAGTCCCAAAATGTGGAAGCTCAACAGTACACTTCTTAACAACCTCTAGGTCAAAGAGGAAATCAAGGAAGAAATCAAAATGTTTCCAGACTTCAATGAAAATGAAGACACAAGCTATCAAAATATTTGGGATACAACTAAGGCGATACTGAGAGGGAAGTTCATAGCTATACAAGCACACAGCAGGAAACAAGAAAAATCACAAAAAAATAGCCTGATTGCACATCTTAAAGACCTAGAAGAAGAACAACAAAGGAATCCTAAAGCAACCAGAAGGACAGAAATCACTAAATTTAGAGCAGAAATAAATAACATTGAGAATAAGAAAACCATACAGAAGATCAATGAAAGTAAATGTTGATTCTTAGAAAGAGTGAACAAAATCAACAAACTTGAGCCAGACTCACAAAACAAAAAAGGGAGAAGAACCAAATAAATCAGATAGCAAATGAAAGTGGAGATATCACAACAGACACCACAGAAATTCAACATCTCATGCGAGGCTTCTATGAACAACTATATGCCACCAAGCTAGAGAACCCGGAAGAAATGGGAGATTTCCTAGATACCTACCAACTTCCAAAACTAAGTAAAGAGGAAGTAGATAACATGTACAGGCCCATTACAGCTAATGAAATTGAAACAGTTATGAAAAATCTTCCCAAAAATAAAAGTCCAGGAGCAGAAGGTTTTACAAATGAATTCTACAAAACCTTCAAAGAAGAACTAATACCTCTACTTTTAAATGTCTTCCAGAAGATTGAAGACACTGGAATACTCCCTTCTAGCTTCTATTAAGCTAACATCACTCTGATACCAAAAGCAGACACGGACACAACCAAAAAAGAAAACTACAGACCAATATCTCTGATGAACATAGATGCGAAATATTGAACAAAATTCTAGGCAACCAGATACAGCAGTATATCAAAAAGATTGTTTATCATGACCAAGTGGGGTTTCTCCCAGGCATGCAAGGTTGGTTTGATATACGTAAATCAATCAATGTGATCCACCACATCAACAAAAGCAAGACCAAAAACCACCTGGTCATATCAATAGATGCAGAGAAAGCCTTTGACAAAATACAACATCCCTTTAGGATCAAAACACTGCGACAAATGAGAATAGATGGAAAATTCCTGAAGATAGTGGAGTCTATATATAGCAAACCTACAGCCAACATCATACTCAATGGTGAAAAACTGGAAGCATTTCCACTCAGATCAGGTACTAGACAGGGCTGCCCACTATCACCATTACTATTCAACATAGTGTTGGAAGTTCTTACCATAGCAATCAGGCAGGAGCAAGGAATTAAAGGGATACAGATTGGAAGAGAAGAAGTCAAACTCTCCCTATTTGCAGATGACATGACAGTATACACAGAAAAACCTAAGGAATCCAGCAAGAAGCTTTTGGAAATCATCAGTCAATACGGTAAGGTGTCAGGCTATAAAATTAACATCCAAAAGTCAGTAGCATTCCTCTATGCAAACACTAAGCTAGAAGAAATTGAAATCCAGAAATAAATTTCTTTTACTATAGCAACAAAAACAATAAAATATCTAGGAGTAAACCTAACCAAAGAAGTGAAAGACTTGTATACTGAAAATTATGAGTCACCACTCAAGGAAATTGAAAAAGACACAAAGAAGTTGAAAGATATTCCATGTTCATGGGTTGGTAGAATTGACATCATCAAAATGAATATACTACCAAGAGCCATCTACAAATTTAATGCTATCCCCATCAAGATCCCAAGCACAGTTTTCAGGAGAATAGACAAATGCTACAAATGTTTATATGGAACCAGAAAAATCCTAGAATTACCAAAACAATCTTGAGAAGAAAGAACAGAACCGGAGGCATCACACTCCCAGATCTCAATTTGTATTATAGGGCCATTGTCATCAAAACTGCTTGGTACTAGAACATGAATAGACACACTGACCAGTGGAATAGAATTGAGAGCCCAGAAGTGAGCCCCCACACCTATGGACATCTAATCTTTGACAAAGGGGCCCAGACTATTAAATGGGGAAAGCAAAGTCTCTTCAACAAATGGTGTTGGAAACAATGGGTTGAAACATGCAGAAGAATGAAACTCAACCACTGTATTTCACCAAATGCAAAAGTAAGTTCCAAGTGGATCAAGGACTTGGATGTTAGACCACAAACTATCAGATACTTAGAGGAAAATATTGGCAGAACTCTTTTCTGCATAAATTTTAAAGACATCTTCAATGAAACAAATCCAATTACAAAGAAGACTAAGGCAAGTATAAACCTATGTGACCACATCAAATTAAAAAGCTTCTTCACAGCAAAAGAAACCACTACCCATACCAAGAGACCCCTCACAGAATGGGAGAAGATCTTTACATGCCATACACCAGACAAGAGTTTAATAACCAACATATATAAAGATCTTGCCAAACTCAACAACAAGACAACAAATAATCCCGTCCAAAAATGGGGGGAGGACATGGACAGAATATTCATCACAGAAGAGATCCAAAAGGCTGAGAAACACATGAAAAAATACTCCAAGTCTCTGATTGTCAGAGAAATGCAAATAAAGACAACAGTGAGATACCACTTCACTCCTGTGAGAATGTCATACATCAGAAAAGGTAACAGCAGCAAATGTTGGAGAGAGTGTGGGGTCAAAGGAACCCTCCTACACTGCTGGTGGGAATGTCAATTGGTCCAACCTCTGTGGAGAACAGTCTGGAGAACTCTCAGAAGGCTAGAAATGGACCTACTCTATGATCCTGCAATTCCTCTCCTAAGGATATATACTAAGGAACCCAACATAACCATCCAAAAAAATCTGTGTACACATATGTTCTTGGCAGCACAATTTGTAATAGCCAAAACCTGGAAGCAACTCAGGTGTCCAACAACAGATGAGCAAGTTGTGGTATATATACACAATGGAATACTACTCAGCTGTAAAAAATGGTGACTTCACCGTTTTCAACCGATCTTGGATGGACCTTGAAAAAATCATGTTGAGTGAAATTAGTCAGAAACAGAAGGATGAATATGGGATGATCTCACTCTCAGGCAGAAGTTGAAAAACAAGATCAAAAAAGAAAATACAAGTAGAATCTGAAATGGAATTGGAGTATTACACCAAAGTAAAAGACTCTGGGGTGGGTGGGTGGGTGGGGAGAATACAGGTCCGTGAAGGATGATAAATGACATAGTGGGGGTTGTACTGTTAAATGGGAAACTGGGGAATGTTATGCATGTATAAACTATTGTATTTACTGTTGAATGTAAAACGTTAATTCCCCAATAAAGAAATAAATTTAAAAAAAAAAGAAACAGAAGGATGAATATGGGATGATCTCACTCTCAGGCAGAAGTTGAAAAACAAGATCAGAAAAAAAAAACAAGTAGAACCTGAAATGGAATTGGCATATCGCACCAAAGTAAAAGACTCTGGGGTGGGTGGGTGGGGAAAATACAGGTCCAAGAAGGATTCAGAGGACCTAGTGGGGGTTGTATTGTTATATGGGAAACTGGGGGATGGTATGCATGTACAAACCATTGTACTTACTGTTGAATGTAAAACATTAATTCCCCAATAAAAAAAAAAGTCAAAAAAAAATAAAAAGAAAGAAAAAAAAGAGAGAGAGAGAGCATTTTGCTATAGGGAGAGCAGCTCCTAGAAAAGCCTTAATACACAGTAGAAACCTTATAAATCTACCTATACAATTAAGAGAAAGAACAGTTGGGAGCCGGAAATAGCACAGTGCTCTACACAGCAGACTTTCATGCCTGAGGCACCAGAGGTCCCAAATTCAATCCCTGGCACCACCATAAGCCAGAAATGAACCATGCTCTGGGGATAAAAGGAAAAAAAATAACAACTTACAAAACCAAATAATATAAGGCTATGAATTAATTTGTATCATTTTCTTTATTCAAAGATACTCAGCTGATGGTCTATAATCATAAATGCACTTGAAATGTGAGGATTTTTAAGAAACCAAAGCAGATAGTTAAATAATAACCTATGCTCTTATAAGCAGAGTGTGATATGTGTGAAACATGATTACACTGCAAGATAAAAGTTTTCACAGACAGCGTAACTTACTGAGTTGTTGCTGTGTAGGATAAATGTCATGAAGAAATACCAGAGAGGACACTGATATAATTTTTTAAGACTTTGTTTTCTATTACTTTTGTCCTTTTTTTATATTTATTTTATTTATTTATTTCCCTTTTGTTGCCCTTGTTGTTTTATTGTTGTAGTTATTATTGTTGTTGTCGTTGTTGGATAGGACAGAGAGAAATGGAGAGAGGAGGGGAAGACAGAGAGGAGAAGAGAAAGATAGACACCTGCAGACCTGCTTCACCACCTGTGAAGCGACTCCCCTGCAGGTGGGGAGCCGGGGTTCGAACCAGGATCCTTATGCCGGTCCTTGTGCTTTGCGCCACCTGCGCTTAACCCGTTGCGCTACAGCCCGACTCCCGACACTGATATAATTTTTACAGTTTCCAAGGACTGTAAACAAGGAAAAACAGATATGAATAAAATGTAATTTATCATATTAAATATGACAAAAATTACCAAGCACTGGGAAACAGACAAGATGAATAAGAGTAACCTAAAAAAAAGGGGGAAGTGGCAGGTGGTGAAACACTTGATTGAGCATATGTGTCACCATGTACAAGGACCTTGGTTCAAACCTCTGGTTCCCACTTGCAGGAGAAAGGCTTCATGAGCAGTGAGATAGTACTGCAGGTGCCTCTCTCTCTCCCCTTCTCTATTTCCCCATTCCTCTCAATTTCTCTGTTTTTATTTGATAAATAAATAAAATATTAAAAATATACCATGGGGCTGGGAAGATAGCATAATGGTTATGCAAAAAGTCTTTCATGCCTAAGGCACCAAAGTCCCATGTTCAGTCCCCTGCACCACCACAAGCCAGAGCTGAGCAGTGCTCTGGAAAAATAATTATAATGTTAATAAATAAAATTCTGCTACAATGTAGGTTCTAAGAGGAAGAAATGGTTTTGCTATTTGCTCTTTCATGAGGGTCTAGAACAGAGTCTGGCAAAGTGTAGGCACTCAAAAAACACTTAGTGAATAAAAAGAACACTAAGTTTTCAGGTAGCATGAGACATATAGGGAATAGGGATGTGTGAGTGGCAAAGAGGAGTGTGTTTACTTAACCACACCTAATAACCCAAGCTCGGGAAGAAGATAATACCTACTTAGGAAACTGAAAAGAAAGTTCAAAACATCTACTAAAAAATGTTTAAAAATCAGACATAAAATTTGTCACATCATTGGGTTAAGGATAAAAATATAGAGTTAACCATAGAGAGGGCATTGATGTGCTGATTAAAGCATGGAAAGAGAGAGAGCGAGAATGAGAAGGAGAGAGGGAGAAGAGAGAGGGAGAGAAAGAGAGAGAGAGAGAGGCAGAGGGGGAGAGAGAAAGGGGAAGAGAGAGGGAGAGAAAATGAAAGAGGAGATGGAGCGAATTGTGCTAGCAATCTAGGTTAGATTATAAATGACTGGGGGTTGGGCAGTATTGTAGCGGGTTAAGTGCACATGGCACAAAGCACAAGGACTGCATAAGGTGGAGACCCTGGCTCCCCACCTGCAGGGGGGTAAGGGTCTTCGGTTCACAAGCGGTGAAGCAGGTCTGCAGGTGTCTTTCTCTCCCCCGTCTTCCCTTCCTCTCTCCATTTCTCTCTGTCCTATCCAACCACAATGACATCAATAACAACAACAATAATAAACAATGATAAAACAACAATGATAAAACAACAAGGGCAACAAAAGGGGAAAAAAATGGTTTCCAGGAGCAGTGGATTCATGGTATAGGCACTGAGCCCCAGCAATAACTCTGGAGGCAAAAAGAAGAAGAAGGAGGAGGAGGAGGAGGAGGAGGAGGAGGAGGAGAAAAGATTATAAATGACCTGTTACATTTTTTTTAGGACTATCAGTTTTAACAAGAGCAGGAATCAGAGTATCATTTTAGCATATGCAATGTTGGTGACTCAAGTCTTCCCAAATGCACATCATGTGCTCTACTACCACCTGCCTAGAGATCTAATTGACTTTATTCCTTCATAATTAAAATACTGGTTTTGAAAAGTCAATAACTGGATCCAGCATTGAATGATATGACGGGTTTGAGAGATTTCTACAGAGGTATGAAGGTGAGAGGAAGAAAAGAGATGTTTGTAGAAAGGGTAGAACTACCAGCTATCTATCTGATAATTCTTCCTGTAATTATGTACATGAGTGGACATTTGAGGGGGGGAGGGCATAATAGGAAAAAGGTTTAGCAATATAGTGATATTACAACATACCACAGCAAAGCACTATCCAAACCCAAAACATGAAGATTTCCCAGAAGGTCTTTTGAATGCCCTGACATTTCCATGAAAATATCTGTAAACAAAAAAAAAAGTATACAGTTAAATTTATGCTCTTATGTCACAAGTTAACAGCAACTTTTCTAATGTTCAAAATAAAATGTGGGGACTGGGTGGTGGCACTCCTGGTTAAGCACACAGATTAAAATGCACAAAATAAAATGCATAAGCTGACTACTCTCTTTCCAAGGAAATGGATTTCTCAGACATTGGTGAAAAAGTAGCATTATATTTGCCTCAAAACTGATGTACGGCTGGTTTTATTTATTTCATGTCTCATCTCTAGTTGAGGATTGTTTACTGCTCTGATTTTTTCCCCTAACTTTTGGCACCTACTTTTCCACTGAGCTGTTAGATGAAACTATTTAATTTTAGCATGTACATTTTTTAATAATCTTTGGTGTTTAATGAACTGTTGATGCATGGATTTAGTGTTGAAGTTTATTAACATGAATCTATGTTCTCAATACCTAGAGGAATTAGGGAGCCAAACAGATATCAGTAAAGAAAATTGGTTCCTTTGTCTTCAACTAAAAGGAATATAAATGATGAAACCACAAGATTTATAGACATCTTAAAACCATATTCTCTGCATGTGTCACTCGTCAAGCAGCCTCAGTAGTTAGTTGCAAAATGCACATTTCAACAAGATTGTACTTACCCAAGAATCTCAGTAGAAACAACTCAAAGAAGAGTCGATATTCTGAGGAACTCTGTTTTAGACTTTCTATCTTTATTTCACGGAGACAGTATAGTAATTATGGGGGGGAAAATTCAGGTCTGAGGCTTCAAAGTCTCTGCCACCATCATAACCCAGAGCAGAGCAAAGCAGAACTTTGGTAGGAATTAATTTGTTCAAATTTTAAAACTCAAGCTAAAATGTGTTCCTCCTTGTCTTTTGCCCTCTGCTTCTGCTTTTCTGAGGAAAGATTCTGAATATCTCAAACTCTTAAAATTGAAAAAGCTTACCATGTCTTTGCTCAGTCCTTTTCTTATTCTCCTGCGACCCTTCCTTCAGCTTCTCAGAATTCAACACCAGGGTGCTTGAGGTCGACCACAACAGGTGTTCTGTGCTACAAGAGTCAATGCAGAGTATCACCAGATGATTTGGCTTTCTTTTGGCTCTCTAGCTGGGTCTCGCATCCTCTTCCTCCCCTCCCTTCCTCTTCCCCACCTCACTCCTCACTCCTCTTTCTCCAGGACTCTTCTAGTCGACCTCTATAACCTCCTATGAGAAAGATGTTGCTAGCCAAAACTGTTATTGTTAATTCTACCCTTCTTCTCTTTCTACTCTTCCTTTACTTTCTTCCTCTACTCTCTCCCCATTCCTTTTTTTTTCTCCCCTTCCTTCTCCTTTTTGTCAGTGTCACATATAGCTAAATTTATTCATAGTCTGGTGAAAAACTAACTGCTACATAGGCACCCAAATTATTTCCCTTTAGTCACCAGCTACTCTGCTGGAGCTGACTTAATAGTTGGCCAGTTCCATTTAAAGCCTAACTGGAAGATAAATACCATGTACAGCTTAGAATACCTTTTGAAATGCTTTCCCTTGGAATTTCACACTAACATATAGCATGCAACATATAAGCACATCAAAGCAAACCCATATATCTACAGTGTGTCAAGGAAGAAAGAAAGTGCCCAGAGACTGCTTCTGAGCCAGAATTTTGTCACATAGTGCTGGCTAGGGGGTGTGGCTGAGGTGGAGTGGTGATTCATGTCTGAAGAAGGTCCTCTGTGGCTTGAGAGCAAAGTAGACCGCAATGTAGCAAGAGCTTAAGGGGGCTGGGTGGTAGTGCAGCAGGTTAAGCGCACATGGTGCAAAACACAAGGACCAGCTCAAGGATCCCGAGTTGAGCCCCTGGCTCCCCACCTGCAGTGAGATCACCTCACAAGCGGTGAAGCAGGTCTGCAGGTGTCTATCTTTCTCTCCTCCTCTCTGTCTTCCCCTCATCTCTCTATTTCCAACAACAGTGACAGCAATAACAATAATAAAAACCAGCGATGAACAAAAGGAAAAAAATGGCAAAAAAAAGTTTTTTTAAAAAAAGATTTAAAAAGAGCTTAAGCCAGGGCCAATGGTCCAAACTCATGTGCCGAGCTGGAGATAGTGAGGACTATCTCTAGATTGTGAATTGGCATTTTTGGTGTCCAGTACTCTCCCACTGTTAATTCTCTGATAAGCCTTTGTCTCTAGATATGTCTATGTTGGATCTCCTCAGTAGATCCTTTTCATGCCTTCTGGGTATACAACTAGCCCTCAAAATCTAGTTCTCATCCACAAAATGGGTTTTCTTTTGTCTCTGCTCTAGCCATTCACCACTGGATCTTCACTGCTCCAGCCCTACTTTTTCAAACAGAAAGACTGAAATGGAGAGACAGAGAGAAAGACACCACCACTATGGGTTGATCTGTCTGCCCATGTCCAGCAGAGAAGCAACTACAGAAGCCAGACCTTCCACCTTCTGCTCCCCATAAAGATCTTTGATCCATACTCCCAGAGGGATAAAGAATAGGGAAGCTTCTAGTGGAGGAGTTGGAATACAGAACTCTGACTGTGGGAATTATATGGAATTGTACCCCTCTTATCCCACAAACTTGTTAATCATTATTAAATAACTAATAAATAAATAAAGATAATTTTAAAAAGAAAGATACCACCACACTAAGGCTTCCTCCAATATGAGAAGGAGGCTGGGCTTGAACCTGAGTCACGTCCCTAACAAAGTAAGCACACTATCCAAGTGAGCGACTTTGCTGCCCCTTCTTTATTTTTAAAAACAGTATGCTAGTTCTTGCCTCCATATGTAGGGGCAGAGGAAATATGATAATTGCAAGCACTAGACCATCAAAACAGTATTGGGGGCGGTTTGGGGTGTTTTGTTTTGTCTTATTTAGGTAAAGAGGATGTACAAACTAGCATGTTTCTTTCCTCTTGCTCTTTGCTCTCCCTGGTGGTTGTTCTTGTAAATGGCTCCTCTGAAAATTGAGTCCTGAAGCAGTTATTTTATTTATTTATTTTTTTGCAGAAACAAGCATTACAAATTTTGTTTGTTTTCTCTCCTCCCCTCAACACCAACCCCTATTTATTTTCTGGAATACAAAATATACAGGAGATAAACTTCACATGAAAGTAGGGTCCTGCACCATTTAGCTGAATGCCTGTAAACAGTGCTTAAAGGCTGTTGCCCACACCAGGTGTCCTTCACTCTTTGCTTATTTTGCTGGCATGGTTTTTATGTACCTAAATAAACCTGCAATGTAATAAAGCTGCATTTTTAAACCCCCCAAAAATAAAAATAAATAAATAAATAAGAAATTACTTTAAAAAAAAAAGAGGTCACCTATGGACATCTAATCTTTGACAAAGGAGCTCAGACTATTAAATGTGGAAAGCAGAGTCTCTTCAACAAATGGTGTTGGAAAAAATGGATCGAAGCATGCAGAAGAATGAAACTGAACTACTATATTTCACCAAATACAAAAGTAAATTCCAATGGATCAAGGACCTGGGTGTTAGACCACAAACTATCAGATACTTAGAGGGAAATATTGGCAGAACTCTTTTCCACACAAATTTTAAAGACATCTTCAGTGAAACAAATCCAATTACAAAGAAGACTAAGGCAAGCATAAACCTATGGGACTACATCAAATTAAAAAGCTTCTTCACAGCAAAAGAAACCACTACCCAAACCAAGAGACCCCTCACAGAATGGGAGAAGATCTTTACATGTCATACATCAGACAAGAGGCTAATAATCAGTATTTATAAAGAACTTGCAAATCTCAACAACAAGACAACAAATAACACCATTCAAAAATGGGGAGAGGACTTGGACAGAATATTCACCACAAAAGAGATCCAAAAGGCTGAGAAACACATGAAAAAAAATGCTCCAAGTCTCTGATTGTCAGAGAAATGCAAATCAAGACAACAATGAGATACCACTTCACTCCTGTGACAATGTCATACATCAGAAAAGGTAACAGCAACAAATGCTGGAGAGCTTGTGGGGACAAAGGAACCCTCCTACACTGCTGGTGGGAATGTCAATTGGTCCAACCTCTGTGGAGAACAGTCTGGAGAACTCTCAGAAGGCTAAAAATGGACCTCCTCTATGACCCTGCAATTCCTCTCCTGAGGATATATCCTAAGGAACCCAACACACCCATCCAAAAAGATCTGTTTACACGTATGTTCTTTGTAGCACAATTTGTAATAGCCAAAACCTGGAAGTAACCCAGGTGTCCAACAACAGATGAGTGGCTGAGCAAGTTGTGGTATATATACACAATGGAATACTACTCAGCTGTAAAAAATGGTGACTTCACCGTTTTCAGCCGATCTTTGATGGACCTTGAAAAATTCATGTTAAGTGAAATAAGTCAGAAACAGAAGGATGAGTATGGGATGATCTCACTCTCTGGCAGAAGTTGAAAAACAAGATCATAAAAGAAAACACAAGTAGAACCTGAAATGGAATTGGCATATTGCACCAAAGTAAAGGACTCTGAGGTGGGTGGAAGGGAGAATGCAGATCCAAGTAGGATGACAGAGGACCTAGTGGTGGTTGTATTGTTATATGGAAAACTGGGAAATGTTATGCATGTATAAACTATTGTATTTACTGTTGAAAGTAAAACATTAATCCCCCAATAAAGAAACTTTTAAAAAATGAAAGAAAGTAGGGTCCAAGGGCTGGGCGGTAGTGTACCAGGTTAAGTGTACATAGCACGAAGTATGAGGACTGGCTCATGGATCTTGGTTCAAGGCCCCAGCTTCCCACCTGCATGGGGGGGGATCATTTCACAAATGGTGAAGCAGGTCTGCAGGTGTCTCTCTTTCTCTCCCCCCTCTGTCTTCCCCTCCTCTCTTGATTGCTCTGTCTTATCCAACAACAGCAATAACAAAAATAATAACAATGAACAAGGGCAACAGATGAAAAGGGAAAAGGTGGCCTCCAGGAGCAGTGGATTCATGTGTGAGTACCCGGTTTCGAGCCTTCAGAGGCAGTGTAACAGGTCTTTCTCTCTCGCTCTCTCTTTTTTTTTTTTCTTCCAGGGTTATCACTGGGACCGGGGCCAGCATTACAAATCCACAGCTCCTGATGGCCATCTTTTCCATTTTATTGGTTAAGACAGAGAGAAATTGAGAGGGGGGGAGAGAGAAAGATAGACACCAGCAGACCTGCTTTGCCCTTGTGAAGTTTCCCCCTGCAGGTAGAGAAGTGGGAGCTCAAACTGTTGTTTTCGATGGGTTAGGTTGTTTTCGCCGGGCTGGCTTCACAGGCGGGTAACAGACGACCAGGGACTCATGCTTGAGCTGTAGGCAGTATCTCTTTATTCATGCAGGACGCAGCACAATCTAAACCAAGCTGAGCTAAACTAAAGGTACTGTAAAACTCACAATGCTGTCTTTATATATACTTGCGAAGTAGGGTGGAAACAGGATGTGACATAGAGAGGGTGGAGAGAAAAGTGACTGGTGAAAATCAGGGTGTGACAAAGAAGGGATCAGGGTATGACAAGGAGGGGGGGTGGAGCAAAAACATATCATGAAACAGTGGGGATTGAACCAATGCCCTGGAGGGAGGTGCTTGTTAACAGCGGTTTTGTAAATAGAATGAAGTGGTTATGTAAATAGAATAGTGTTAAGCAGGGGGGATTTAAACCAAATGAAACAGAAGGGGTCTCATGCATACCAACACAAACCAAGATCTCTGCTCGGGTCCTTACACATTTAACCGGGTGCACGATCGCCTGGCCCCCTTTCTTTCTCCCTATATTCCCCTCCCTTCTCAATTTTTCTCTGTCATGTCAAATAGAATAGAAAGGGGGGGAGGAAAAATGGCCACACCGAGGCCCAGCAATAATCCTGGTGACAAAAAGGGGGGGAATGAAATTAGGGTCCGTATGGTGGAGGACAACAATGAGAAGGAAAGTTCTTGACACTATCAGGTTTGCATTTTTGAAAAGATCGTAATAGGACCTGGGAGATAGCTCACCTGGCAGAAGACTGTGCTATACTCAAGGACCTGAGTTGAGAGCGGGCATCACATGGGAATCACCATACACAACAAAAGATAGAACCTGAGACATACTGATAGTGTTTGTGTTTGGCTAAGTGCTTATTAAGAAGCTTTTGGATCCCCACCTGCAGGGGGAAAGCGTCACGAGTGGCAAAGCAGTGCTGCAAGTGTCTCTCCTCCTCCTTCTCCTCCTCCTCCTCCTCCTCCTTTTTCTCTTCCTCTTTCTCCTCCATGTCAATTTCTGACTATCTCTATTCAATAAATAAAGATAATAAAATCTTAAAAAGAAAGAAACTTGGAGAGAAGCAGAAAGACCCTTAAAAAAGTAATGTGACTCAGTTAACTATCTTCATCTTATTTGGCCACCCACCTCCTGCTTTTCTTCCTTCTGATTATTTCTCTCCAACCACAGAAACTTTGGGGGACTTCCATGCTCATTGCTTCTCTCTATTATTTTTCCTATTAATTTACCACTGGTTACAACAATACAAAATTTCAGAAGTATAGCTTCACATTTCTCTGTATGATGAATCTAACTGTTCCCACCACTAAAGATCTAATGCCATCCTCATTATCAGATTGACTCCCTTCCTACTTCTCTCACCCTTTCCTCTTCTGATAGCCACCTTGGTTTTTACCGAGTCTAAGAATTATTTGTTTCAATTTGTTAGTTCCTTTATTTCATTTTATATTCTGCATATGAGAGAAGTCATCTTGTAATTTTTTCTTGCTCACTGTCTTATTTCACAAACTATAATCACCTCAGGTTCCAGCCATTTTGTCATGTTAGGCATGATTTGAAGCTGAGTGGCATTTAAAGAGATAAAAACAATAGCACCATAGCCAAAACCTGGAAGCAACCCAGGTGTCCAACAACAAATAAGTGGCTGAGCAAGTTGTGGTATATATACACAATGGAATACTAGTCAGGTATAAAAAATGGTGACTTCACTGTTTTCAGCCCATCTTGGATGGACCTTGAAAAATTCATGTTAAGTGAAGTAAGTCAGAAACAGAAGGGTGGTCTCCTCTCCCGGATCAACTAGGAATACCAAAGGAGACCACCCGGACCGAAACAAGACAGGACTAGACTGACCACAGGAACCCAGTAAATCACCCGTGAGTACAAACACGCGTGGCTGGTGACAGAGAGGAGAGAGGGGCCTAAGGAGAGATTAAGTGACTGCTAACAGTTCAACAGTTTATCAGTGGAGACACCACCTCCAGTCTGCTCCACCAACAAGGGGACAGCTGAAGGGAGGAAAGAACTCCCCAGAGACTCACCAAGTACAACTCTGAGTCTCCATTGCTACTACCCTCAGAATCTGGAGCAGCAACAGGGAGGGACACCAGGGGACAGAGATCTAACCGGGAAACTCAGGAGAAGACCTATACCTCGGTGGCATAGCTGAGGGGCTGTGAAAGTCTCTTTGCATAACCACTGGATTATCTCTGCCACACCCTGCTTTATCTCTTGGTCAGGAGTCAGTGATTAAGCTAAGAAGCCTATTGATAGTTGAAAAGCCCTCAGGCTCCCATAGCCTACAGGGAAGAAAAAAAAAAAGAGGCTTTTACATCACTGAGCTCCAACTCAGGGACTGAAAAAACTGTTAACTTCCACCACGGTAAAACCTTTAATTAAATTACTTAGACACAAGTCAATCCAGGCAATAGTGATCAATAATTTGAAAAGTACTGATAAAGGGAACTCATAACATAATATATAAAATGGTTAAAACAACAAGAAAAAATATTGGGGACTCAAACCAGGACAAGAGTCCAGCTAAAAGTCCTCCAGAGGGTGAAGCACAAAACAACGAGTTCAACATCCAAACATTAGCTAAGGTAATAATAATAGGAGTGAGTAAAGAATTTGAAAAAATTGTAATCAGAAATGCAGGAACAACAAATGAGAATATGGAAGAAAATTCTAATAATCTCATGGTTATTAGAGAGCTGAAAGCTGAAATCACTGAGCTAAGAAGGCAACTAGCTGAACAAGCTAAAACAGTATCAGAGCAGGGCAACAAAATAGATGAACTCCAGAAAGCAGTAGAGGGCAGAGAGAATAGAATCTATGAGGCTGAAGACAGAATTAGCAAGATTGAGGATGAATTAGAGACAACTAAAAAAGAAGTAAGAGATCTCAAAAAGAGATTAAGAGATGCTGAAAACAACAACAGAGTCCTATGGGATAACTTCAAAAGAAACAATATACACATTATTGGCTTACCAGAGGAAGAAAGAGAAGGAGAGGAAGAAAGCATTCTCCAGGCCATAATACCTGAAAATTTCTCTAGTCTAGACAACACCAAAGACATAAAGATTCAAGAAGCCCAGAGGGTCCCAAACAGAATTAACCCAGACCTAAAGACACCAAGACATGTCATACTTAGAATGGAAAGGAATAAGGATAAAGAAAGGATCCTCAAGGCTGCAAGAGAAAAACAAAGAGTCACCTACAAAGGAAAACCCATAAGATTAGCAGCAGACTTCTCCATACAAACACTACAGGCCAGAAGAGAATGGCAAGATATCTATCAAGTGCTCAATGAGAAAGGCTTTCAGCCAGGAATACTATATCCTGCTAGACTGTCATTCAGACTAGATGGAAGCATCAAAACCTTCTCAGACAAGCAACAGCTGAAGGAAGCAACCATCACCATCCTGCCCTGAAAGAAGTTCTGAAAGGTCTCCTATAAACAACCAGACCACCACAAATAGGACATATATCAAAACACTCTAAAACTCTACAAGAATGGCGTTAAAATATCTTCATTCTTTGATATCAATAAATGTCAATGGCCTGAATTCACCTATTAAAAGACACAGAGTAGGAAGATGGATCAGAAAACACAACCCAACAATATGTTGTCTACAGGAAACTCACCTAACTCAACAAGACAAACACAGACTTAAAGTGAAAGGATGGAAAACTATCATACAAACCAATGGCCCACAAAAAAGGGCAGGAACAGCTATTCTCATATCTGACATGATAGACTTTAAAATAGATAAGATTAAAAAAGATAGAAATGGACACTACTTAATGCTCAGAGGATCAGTCAAACAAGAGGACTTAACAATTATTAATATCTATACACCCAATGAGAAGCCATCTAAATACATCAAACTTTTACTGAAAGAGCTACAGCAATATATTAACAGTAACACAATCATAGTAGGGGACTTCAACACCCCACTATCTCAACTTGACAGATCATCCAGGAAGAAAATCAGTAAAGACATAAGGGAGCTAAATGAAGAGATAGATAAACTAGAACTATTGGACATTTTCAGAGTCATTCATCCCAAGAAACTGGAATACACATTTTACTCAAATCCACATGGATCATTCTCAAGGATAGACCATATGTTAGGCCACAAAGACAGCATCAGCCAATTCAAGAGCACTGAAATCATCCCAAGCATCTTCTCAGACCACAGTGGAATTAAACTAACACTTAACAATCAACAAAAGATTAGTAACAGTCTCAAAATGTGGAAGCTCAACAGTACACTTTTTAACAACTTCTGGGTCAAAGAGGAAATCAAGGAAGAAATCAAAATGTTTCGAGAGTTCAATGAAAATGAAGACACAAGCTATCAAAATATTTGGGACACAGCTAAAGCAGTCCTAAGAGGGAAGTTCATAGCTATACAAGCACACATTAGGAAACAAGCAAAGGCACAAATAAACAGCCTGATTGCACATCTTAAAGACCTAGAAGAAGAACAACAAAGGAATCCTAAAGCAACCAGAAGGACAGAAATCACTAAAGTTAGGGCAGAAATAAATAACATTGAGAATAGGAAAGCCATACAAAAGATCAATGAAAGTAAATGTTGGTTCTTCGAAAGAGTAAACAAAATCGACAAACCTTGAGCCAGACTCACAAAACAAAAAAGGGAGAAGACCCAAATAAATCGGATAGTAAATGTAAGAGGAGAAATCACAACAGACACTGCAGAAATTCAACATATCATGCGAGGCTTCTATGAACAACTATATGCCACCAAGCTAGAGAAACTGGAAGAAATGAATGATTTCCTAGATACCTACCAACTTCCAAAACTAAGTAAAGAAGAAGTGAATAACATGAACAGGCCCATCACAGCTAATGAAATTGAAACAGTTATCAAAAATCTTCCCAAAAATAAATGTCCTGGACCAGATGGTTTTACAAATGAATTCTACAAAACTTTCAAAGAAGAACTAATACCTCTACTTTTAAAAGTCTTCCAGAAAATTGAAGACACTGGAATACTCCCTGCTAGCTTCTGTGAAGCTAACATCACCCTGATACCAAAAGCAGACAGGGACACAACCAAAAAAGAAAACTACAGACCAATATCTCTGATGAACATAGATGCAAAAATATTGAACAAAATTCTAGCCAACCGGATACAGCAGTATATCAAAAAGATTGTTCATCATGACCAAGTGGGGTTTATCCCAGACATGCAAGGTTGGTTTAATATACGTAAATCAATCAATGTGATCCACCACATCAACAAAAGCAAGACCAAAAACCACATGGTCATATCAATAGATGCAGAGAAAGCCTTTGACAAAATACAACATCCCTTTATGATCAAAACACTACAAAAAATGGGAATAGATGGAAAATTCCTCAAGATAGTGGAGTCTAGATATAGCAAAAACTACAGCCAACATCATACTCAATGGTGAAAAACTGGAAGCATTTCCACTCAGATCAGGTACTAGACAGGGCTGCCCACTATCACCATTACTATTCAACATAGTGTTGGAAGTTCTTGCCATAGCAATCAGGCAGGAGCAAGGAATTAAAGGCATACAGATTGGAAGAGAAGAAGTCAAACTCTCCCTATTTGCAGATGACATGATAGTATACATGGAAAAACCTAAGGAATCCAGCAAGAAGCTTTTGGAAATCATCAGGCAATACAGTAATGTGTCAGGCTATAAAATTAACATTCAAAAGTCAGTGGCATTTCTCTATGCAAACACTAAGTTAGAAGAAATTGAAATCCAGAAATCTGTTTCTTTTTCTACAGCAACAAAAACAATAAAATATCTAGGAGTAAACCTAACCAAAGAAGTGAAAGACTTATATACTGAAAATTATGAATCACTAATCAAAGAATTTGAAAAAGACACAAAGAAGTGGAAAGATATTCCATGTTCATGGGTTGGAAGAATTAACATCATCAAAATGAATATATTACCCAGAGCCATCTACAAATTTAATGCTATCCCCATCAAGATCCCAAGCACATTTTTAGGAGAATAGAAAAAATGCTACAAATGTTTATCTGGAACCAGAAAAGACCTAGAATTGCCAAAATAATCTTGAGAAAAAAATAACAGAACAAGAGGCATCACACTCCCAGATCTCAATTTGTATTATAGGGCCATTGTCATCAAAACTGCTTGGTACTGGAACATGAACAGACACACTGACCAGTGGAATAGAATTGAGAGCCCAGAAATGAGGCCCCACACCTATGGACATCTAATCTTTGACAAAGGGGCCCAGACTATTACATGGGGAAAGCAGAGTCTCTTCAACAAATGGTGTTGGAAACAACGGGTTGAAACATGCAGAAGAATGAAACTGAATCACTGTATCTCACCAAATACAAAAGTAAATTCCAAGTGGATCAAAGACTTGGATGTTAGACCACAAACGATCAAATACTTAGAGGAAAATATTGGCAGAACTTTTTTCCACATACATTTTAAAGACATTTTCAATGAAACGAATCCAATTACAAGGAAGACTAAGGCAAGTATAAACCTACGGGACTACATCAAATTAAAAAGCTTCTTCACAGCAAAAGAAACCACTACCCATACCAAGAGACCCCTCACAGAATGGGAGAAGATCTTTACATGCCATACATCAGATAAGAGTTTAATAACCAACATATATAAAGAGCTTGTCAGACTCAACAACAAGACAACAAATAACCCCATCCAAAAATGGGGGGAAGACTTGGACAGAATATTCACCACAGAAGAGATCCAAAAGGCCGAGAAACACATGAAAAAATGCTCCAAGTCTCTGTCAGAGAAATGCAAATCAAGACAACAATGAGATATCACTTCACTCCTGTGAGAATGTCATACATCAGAAAAGGTAACAGCAGCAAATGCTGGAGAGGGTGTGGGGTCAAAGGAACCCTCCTGCACTGCTGGTGGGAATGTCAATTGGTCCAACCTCTGTGGAGAACAGTCTGGAGAACTCTCAGAAGGCTAGAAATGGACCTACCCTATGACCCTGCAATTCCCCTCCTGGGGATATATCCTAAGGAACCCAACACATCCATCCAAAAAGATCTGCGTACACATATGTTCTTGGCAGCACAACTTGTAATAGCCAAAACCTGGAAGCAACCCAGGTGTCCAACAACAGATGAGTGGCTGAGCAAGTTGTGTTATATATACACAATGGAATATTACTCAGCTGTAAAAAATGGTGACTTCACCATTTTCAGCCGATCTTGGATGGACCTTGAAAAAATCATGTTGAGTGAAATAAGTCAGAAACTGAAGGATGAATATGGGATGATCTCACTCCCAAGCTGAAGTTGAAAAACAAGATTAGAAAAAGAAAACACAAGTCGAACCTGAAATGGAATTGGAGTATTACACCAAAGTAAAAGACTCTGGGGTGGGTGGGTGGGTGGGGAGAATACAGGTCCATGAAAGATGATGAATTACATAGTGGGGGTTGTATTTTTAAATGGGAATTTGGGGAATGTTATGCATATACAAACTATTGTATTTACTGTTGAATGTAAAGCATTAATTCCCCAATAAAGAAATAAATTATTTATTAAAAAAAAAAAGAAAAAGAAACAGAAGGATGAGTATGGGATGATCGCACTCTCAGGCAGAAGTTGAAAAACAAGATCAGAAAAAAAAAAAAAAACACAAGTAGAACCTGAAATGGAATTGGCGTATCGCAACAAAGTAAAAGACTCTGGGGTTGGTGGGTGGGTGGGGAGAATACAGGTCCAAGAAGAATGACAGAGGACCTAGTGGGGGTTTTATTGTTATATGGGAAACTGGGGGATATTATGCATGTACAAACTATTGTATTTACTGTTGAATGTAAAACATTAATTCCCCAATAAAGAAATTTAAAAAAAATAATAAAAATAATAATAAAACAATAGCACCAAGGCTTAACAGCTAATATTTATCTCCATACTTAATCTTTGTGAAGAGCAACTATTGGGCCATGGAGATAGCACACCAGTAGCACACAGGACTTACATGTAAGAGGTTCCAGGTTCTATTCCCAGTCCTACCTATAGCTAAAACTGAATGGTGCTCCAACCACCAGTGTCTTTTTACCCCACAGCTTCATTATTCATTAATTATGGGCATCATTAAAGTTAGTTCTGTTTGTCTATTATGAATAATAATACTATGAACATAGGAGTTCTGAAAATATCTATTATGTCTGTGTCTATATCTGGATAGGATGACAAAAGGTAAAAAATAGCCTCTAGGAGCAGTGTATTCATAGTTCAGGCACCAAGTCCCAGTGATAACCTTGGAGGCAAAAAAAATAAATAAATAATAATAAGATACAGTTATTTGTAATTAGCATTAAATGACATAAATCATGGTGAGGTCTTGTAAGATGCAGCAGGTCCTAGCCATGTGATTTTCAAAGTAAACCAAATTCCCAAATAAATTGCTTATAACAATAATTATCCATTGCCATCTTAAACTCTAAGACAGCAGGAATCTTCCCCATTCTCTGTAAAACCAATATTTGTACCAGTCCCAGAATCTCTGAAGTGTGGCTCATTTTCCTTCATGCTTCTCTCAGTCCATGCCATTGGATACTGCATCTGCTAATCTCAACCGAATCAATGCAACCAGTGCCACCTCGACATGTTTCACTTTGGACTGTGTCCAGAGACAACAGGTGTGGGATGTCAGTCCTTGAGCTCCATTACTTCATTACTCATTTTTCCTAGCTCCTAATATTCCTCAATTCAATATTCCACTTCCTAATAAAGCCACAGAACCTACATATGGACCAGGGTCCATGAGATAGAGCACATGTGCACATGTATCCATAAGTTAGGAGAAAATATATACCTTACAGTAAAAGTGCACAATAGTTTGCAGTGGCACAATAAGTACAGCAAGAAAGTAGAAAGAACTAAAAAAAGACATCAAAAAGTATTTAATCGGGGGTCAGACGGTAGCAGTGGGTTAAGCGCACGTGGCACAAAGCGCAGGGACCACCTAAGGATCCCAGTTCAAGCCCCGGCTTCCCACCTGCAAGGGAGTCGCTTCACAAGCGGTTAAGCAGGTCTGCAAGTGTCTGTCTTTCTCTCCCAATCTCTGTCTTCCCCTCCTCTCTCCATTTCTCTCTGTCCTATCCAACAACAATGACATCAATAACAATGATAATAATAACCACAACAATAGTAAAACAACCAGGGTAACAAAAGGGAAAAAGTGGCATCCAGGAGTGGTGGATTCATGGTGCAGGCACTGAACCCCGGCAATAACCCTGGAGGCAAAAAAGAGTATTTAATCAAATACTTTCTACTTAGACCTAGATACCCTCTTCACCTACTTCCTATTTCACTTCCCTCAATCACTCTAAGGCTAACTTTGTCAGACCAAGTAGGGACTACGAAAGCTGGATAAGGGCAAGAGAACTGCATACTTTAATGATGGCTCCTTCGGTCACTACCAGGCCACCCCATCATCCAGGCCTCTCATCAGGGCATCCTGGGATTCCCACATAGATATGATGGGCCTAGAACTCTAACAGATCTCTCTCTCCACTGTCGCTGGTCATCTGAATCAGCAACAGCACTGTGGACCCTCTTGTGGGCCTCTACAGGGCCTTGCCCTCAATGTGGAACTGCAATGGTAGAAACTTACCCACTCTCCAAAGGGTGGCTGGGTCAACATGCTTTGCCATTCAAGGAAGACAGGTCCTGCAATAAGTGCAACCTAGAATATTCCTAGCTATGACCACAGAATGTGAGCTCAGACCCACAGGACTGCACAGGTTACATAGATTCCTGTGCTTAATATGGGCCCCAGATCAGATCAATAGAGTTTATAGTTAATGGAATTTATATACTTTTCCCATATTTGGAGCTATTCTCTTCTCTGATTCAGCTTTTTAGTCCTATTTCCAACTCTTACACCATCTCCCCAGACAATACCTTTAGCCCACCTGCATGTTAGCTATTGGGCACAGGCAAAAATTAGTAGTCATGGACCCCTTAGAATATACCTAAAGGGGGTTAAGCGCACGTGGCACAAAGTGCAAGGACCAGTGTAAGGATCCTGTTTTGAGCCCCTGGCTCCCCACCTGCAAGGGAGTCGCTTCACAGGCCATGAAGCAGGTCTGCAGGTGTCTGTCTTTCTCTCCCCATCTCTGTCTTCCCCTCATCTCTCCATTTCTCTCTGTCCTATCCAACAACGAATGACATCAACAATAACAATAATAACCATAATAAGGCTACAACAAGGGCAACAAAAGGAGGGGATGGCCTCCAGGAGCAGTGGATTCATGGTGCAGGCAAATTTGCCTGGAGGGAAATAATATATTAGACTTCCTAGCTTCCTCCAAAATGGATACCCCAAATATCATCTGCTATATTCTTACCTTTAGGTTTCTGATTATTAGACAATTTTTTCTGCTTTATATCTTAATATTTTCCAGCCATCAAGGTGCAGATGAAACCATGATGCCAATCTGACTCACCTGGGCAGAGAACTTCATCAATGTGTCCTAGAGTCCCACCTCCCCAGAGCTCTACCCCAATAGGGAAAGACAGAAACAGGCTGGGGATATGGATCAATCTACTAATGCCCATGTCCGGCAGAGAAGCCAAACCTTCCACCCTCTGCCCCATAATGATCCTGGGTTTATACTCCCTAGGGATAAAGAATAGAAAAGCTTCCAATAAAAGGGGATGGGATGCAGAACTCTGGTGGTGGGAATTGTATGGAATTGTACCCCTCTTATCCTAGAGTCTTATTGATCATTATTAAATCAATAAATTTTTAAAAAAAGATTGTAGGATAAGAGGGGTACAACTCCATACATTTCCCACCCCCAGTGTTCCACATCCCATTCTCTCCATTGGAAGCTGGCCTCCAAGAGTAGTGGACTCATAATACAAGCACAGAGCCCCAGCAATAACCCTGGAAATATATATATCAGGACAAATTGTTTAATAATCAGGAACCTAAAGGTAAGAAAAGAGCAGCTGTAACTAAGCATCTTCATGTGGGAATAAACTAGGAAGTCTATTTTAGGTATATTCCAAGGGGCCCGTGACTTTAATAGTTTTTGCCTGAACCCAATAATTAACATTGCATGTGGGCTACAGTATACAATTCCTCTTTTATGATTTATTTATTAATGAGACAGTAGGAAAAGAGAAAACCAGAGCATCATTCTGGCACATGCAATGCCAGAAATTGACTCAGGACCTCATGCCTGAGAGTCCAGTGCTTTATCCACTGTGACACCTCCTGGGACTGTCACAGCACTTCTTTTTTTAAAAAAAATATTTATTTATTTATTCCTTTTTGTTGCCCTTATTGTTTTATTATTGTAGTTATATTGTTGTTGTTGTTGGATAGGACAGAGAGAAATGGAGAGAGGAGGGGAAGACAGAGAGGAGGAGAGAAAGACACCTGCAGACCTGCTTCACCGCCTGTGAATCGACTCCCTTGCAGGTGGGGAGCCAGAGGCTCAAACCAGGATCCTTAAGCCAGTCCTTGCTCTTTGTGCCACGTCTGCTTAACTCACTGCGTTACCGCCCAACTCCTGTCACAGTACTTCTTAATACTACCCTTCTGAACCTCCCAGTCATCACCAGTTCTGTTATTGCTGCCCATTAGGACAGAGTTAAGTTTCCAATGCTGTTATCCCACAGAAAGAGAAGGACATTAGCTAATAATCTCAAATATAGATGGAATTTAAGAAGCAAGGACAGTAAGGGAAAACATATGTTGAAACTTAGACTGGGTGTGGTGTATTATGACAAAGCAAAGGACTCTGGGGAAGATGGGAAAGGGACGGGATAGAAGGGCACTGGGGTCCTGGTGTATGGTGTGGGGAAAGGACCTAGACTGGGGGACAATTATCTTGCAGACACCTAAACACCTCTCAGGAGGAGATGAGAGCTTGTACCTTTGTGTCACCAACTGTATTATAAACCATTAAACCCTCCCCAGTAGAGTATATTTTAAAAATTACTTATACACAGAGATAAATATAAACATGTTTATTATCAAACTTTATAATGCCATGTCAAATACAATAAGTATGACATCAGCTTAAATAAATACATACTTTACAACTATAAAATATTTTAAAACATAATTTAAAGCACTTTATAAACCCAAACACAGACCACACTTAGATTTTACATAGCTATTTAGAGTATGGCATATATAAATATTTGCAACATATAGATAATTTTAGAGAAAATAATTACTAATTCTGTATGTAATCTAATTACAGTTGTTTTTTTAATATTTATTCCCTTTTGTTGCCCTTGCTGCTTTATTGTTGCTATTGATGACGTTGCTGTTGGATAGGACAGAGAGAAATGGAAAGAGGAGGGGAAGATGGAGAAGGGGAGAGAAAGACCTGTTTCACCGCTTGTGAAGTGGGGAACCGAGGGCTTGAACCCAGATCCTTACGCCGGTCCTTGCTCTTGCGCCGTCACCTGCGCTTAATCCACTGCGATACTGCCTGACTCCCTTTTTTTTTTTTTGCTTCCAGGATTATCGATGGGGCTCGGTGCATGCACTATGAATCCACTGCTCCTGGAGGCTATTTTTTTCCCTTTTGTTGCCCTTGTTGTTTATCATTGTTGTTGTTGTTATTAGTATTATTGTTATTGTTGTTGGTTAGGACAGAGAAAAATCAAGGTGGGAGGGGAAGAAAGAGAAAGAGAAAGAAAGAAAGACCCTGCAGGTGGGGAGCCAGGGACTCCAACCAGGATCCTTATGCTGTGCGCCATGTGTGCTTAACCTGCTGTGCTACCACCCAGACCCCAATAGTTGGCTTTCTTTCTCTCTTATTTCCCTGTGCTCTTTTGCCCCTTAAAGCCTCTGTTATGACTCTTATCATACTTTCCTATTAACTTTTGGCTTGCATGGTTAATTCCTGTCATAAACGGTACTCATAATGGAAATCACATATTTCTTTTTAAAAATACTTGACAGTATACAAGCTGTTGTCTTCAGTTATTACTCTCCTGATACTACTCATATTTGTTGTTTTTACTTTTTTAAACATTTATTTTTTAAAACTTTATTTTATTTTGACAGAACAGAGAGAAATTGAGATGTTGGCGGGGAGGTCAAGAGGGAAAGAGACAGAGAGATACCTCCAGCCTTGTTTTTACTACTTATGAGGCTTTTCTCCTGCAGGTGGGGACCAGAGGCTTGAATCCCAGTCCTTTTGCATGGTAATACATGCACTTAACCAGGTGCTCCACCACCTGGCCCCAGTTGTTTTTATTTTTATCTTATCTGTTTTATTTTATTTGCCACCAGGGTTATTGCTGGGATTCAGTGCCTGCACTATGAATTCACAGCTCCTGGAAGCCCTTTTCTTTTCTTTTTTGTTTTTGTGGAACTCAAAAGAAGCTGAGAGGAAAAGGGGAAGTATATAGAGAGATAAACATACTCATGAAGCTTCCCCCTACAAGTGGGGACCAGGAGCTTAAACTCAGTTCTTTGTGCATAGTAGTGTGTGCGCTCTATCGAATGAGCCACCAATTGTCCCCTACTACTCATATTACTAAAAGCAACTGTAGTAAGTATTCACAACTTTACACAAGTTAAAGCTAGACCATAGCTTTTGACCTCTTGTGAAATAAACTGACTGTAGTTGTAACATCAGAATCTGTTAATAAACAAAGTGGAGGTCTAGGATATATAACTTTTGCTTCATCATACATGGCATTTACATGTTTTAAAGCCCCTACAATACTTTACTGACTTAAGAATCATAGATGATATATAGCCAGTACAAGTAAAAAACATAATCTATAAGGACACTGTTTAAAAAAGAAACAAAACACTGAATCCCATAGGGATGAAAGTGATGAAAACCATGCCTGGCACAGTGTATTACACAGAATTTGCACCATCAATAAGCCTTCCCCATGCAGTTGCTGAGGAAATGTTAAAATTTTGTCTTCTTTTTTTTTTTTAATTAGCAATTGAATTTCTTTGGCCAATTTGTTTCATCTAAATGCTTGACAATTACTTAAGCCCACAACATCAACCACATAATCAGCAGTTAACACTGGGAGAGGCAGAAGAAAGAAACAATGACACAGAATAGTATGTTTCTCCACCCAGAATTCACACTGAGCATGGGAGAGTTTGGGTGTTTTGTTTTGTTTTGTTTTGCCTCCATCCGGTGCCTGCACCACGAATCCACTGCTCCTGGAGGCTACCCTTTCCCCTTTGTTGCCCTGTTGTTCTATTGTTGTTGTGGTTATTATTGTTGTCACTGATCTCATTGTTGGATAGGACAGAGAGAAATGGAGAGAGGAGGGGAGATAGAGAGGAGAGAGAAAGATAGACACCCACAGACCTGCTTTACCACTCGTGAATCGACTCTCCTGCCAGGTGGAGGGCCGGGGGCTGGAACCGGGATCCTTACTCCAGTCCCTGCGCTTTGTGCCATGTGAGCTTAACCCGATGCACTACTGCCAGACCCCCAAGCTTGGGAGAGTTTTTAAAAAGAAGACGAATGTTGAGATCCCAGAGTCATGGTCTCTTCCTTTTTAGCCTTTCCTTCTGAAAGCTAGCACTTTCCAGATCCTGAGAATAGGAAAGAAAAAATGTGTCTTTGTTGAGACAGGTTGACTACTGGGTTTGGGTTGACTGATGTCCTTGTGGGTGTCCCAAACTATCAAGGTAGATGATGTGATGAATGAGGAGACTCAAGGAGAACTCTGCCATCTTCATCACTGGGCCCTTGCTTGTATACGTGTTCCTGCAAATATCAGAGTACATGCCATCAGTGCACTTACTATTCTACTTACCAAAAATAATAAAATAAAACATATTCCACATACAAATATTGATAGGAAACTTTACTTATTAGCACAAACCACTGTGTGCACTCTATAATTGTTCAAATATGAACATCAAAATCATATTCTGTCCAGCAGTGATACTAGTCTGTAGGACACTTTCATGTGGATGCTTGTCATTATGCATTTGTCAAACACTTAGAATGTGCCGCAGCAAAGGTGAGCCCCATTATGGCATGTGACTATTAGTAATCACATATTGGTTTACCAATACTCAATACTACACTAGTGCAAAACATTAATAGTAATCAAGTAAACTGAAGGGCAGGATCAGAGGGCATGTGCCTTATACATATTTGCAGTCATTATTAATATTCATAAACAAAGTGGCTCAATAAAGACAAATTCTTGTTCCTTTCCTCCCCTACAAACAAATGAAACAGATTTCCATAAATTGTGAAGGTGGTGATCCCTCTCCCTCCAAAAATCTGCAGGTCTGTAGAGTCCAAGGAGCAAGTTGGATATTATCTTTTCAAACCATATATGATTTTGCAATCTTACCTGATTCCTTTAGCCTTAAATTAAATCTTAAGATATCTGGATTCATCTGATTCCAGGCTTTGGCAGCTGCTGGAAAAAAAAAGACATAAAAAAATCAGCAAAATACCATTTTCCAACATTAAGAGAGACAAGTGCTTATAACATCTAATGGCATACTTTGTACAAGAATGCAACTTACCTAGCTGGAGTAAACTTCCTTGCTGCAAGAGAAAAAAAAAAAGGATTATAATCTTTACTGACATAAAAATCCAGAAACAGGGAGTCAGGCGGTGGTGCAGCGTGTTAAGCGCACGTGGCGCAAAGCACAAGGACCGGCAAAGGATCCAGGCTCAAGCCCCCAGCTCTCAACCTGCAAGGGAGTCGCTTCATAAGTGGTGAAGCAGGTCTGCAGGTGTCTGTCTTTCTCTCCCCCCCTCTCCATTTTTCTCTTTCCTATCCAACAACAACAACATCAATAACCACAACAATGTTAAACAACAAGGGCAACAAAAGGGATAAATAAATAAATAAATAAATTTAAAAAAAAAATCCAGAAACAATACAACTCAATCAATAGGGGTTGCAAACTCATACCTTGGAGCCAAAGAATGACTTGGTAACAGCTAGGGTAAGATGCACAGAGCACACCCATTTGAAGAGAACAGCAGCTTACAAAGAAGCAAGTAGCTGCAGACCTACCTTGCTCTCCTCATTTTATTTTCCTATGAGAAGTCCCAAATCTGGATAAGTTTATTTTATTTTATTTTATTTTATTCTAGGGTTATCACTGGCTGGGTCTCAGTACCAGAACTACGAATCCACTGCTCATAGTGGACATTTTTTTTTCCTTTTTTTCTTTATTCTATGTGACAGAAAGAAATTGAGAGGGGAGAAGAAGATAGGGAGAGAGAAAGATAGACATCTACCTGCAGGTCAGCTTCACCACTTGTGAAGCATCCTGGCTGCAGGTGGGGACCAGAGGCTTAAACCCAGATCCCTGCGTAGGTCTCTCCTTACACATAATACATGTGTGCTTAAGCCGGATGCCAGTATATGAAATTTCAGGTTTCATTAATGTCAGAACTTAATTTTAAAATATTCAAGTGCTCTGTAGGTCACAACATAAGAATGACCAAGTATGCTTACACATTCCCTAAGAGATTCTCCCAAATTTAAGACTGTAGTCTCAGTAATTGGGGGGATCATTTTATCTACTTTCCCAGAAACACAGATCATGACGGCCTCATAGCACAACTGTAAGGGGTGCCATAGACTCTAATGTGAACCGCACTCCCCACACAACTTGCAGAATAACCCAGTTAATATTTATCATATGTTTCCCTGAGAATCTACCTACTTTGAACTGCTCTCTGAATTCTTCCCTGAAACTCCTGCAGAATGAAACTGAAGTTTGGGGCCAGGTGTGGTGCACCCAGTTAAGTGTACATATTATCAAGCTCAAGGACCCAGGTTCAAGCCCCTGCCCCCAAACTGCAAGGGGGTGCTTCACAAGCTATGAAGCAGATCTGCAGATGTCTATCTCTCTCTTTCCCTCCTCTCCTCTCTCTTCTCAATTTCTCTCTGCCCTGTCCTACCAAGTATAACAGAAAGAAAGGGGGAAAAAGTTTAGTAGGGGGAGTCTGGTGGTAGTGCAGGGGGCTAAGCACACGTGGCACGAAGCGCAAGGTCGGGCTTAAGAATCCGGGTTCCAGCCTTCGGCTCCCCACCTGCAGGGGAGTCACTTCACAGGTGGTGAAGCAGGTCTGCAGGTGTCTGTCTTTCTTCCCCCACCCCCGTCTTCTCCTCCTCTCTCCATTTCCCTGTCCTATCTAACAACAAAGACATCAATAATAACAACAATAAAAAAAAAAAAGGCAACAAAAGGGAAAAAGTAAATAAAATTTTTTTTTAATTTTAAAGTTTAGTAGGTTTGAACAACTGTTCCGTATCTGCATAGCAAAGACTCAACTTACTAATAAGAAGAAAAGTATTTTCAAACCCAGTCTGGGGGTGCATTCACAAACCTCACCTTTCTTCCGAAGCCAAAGCCGTTTCAGAAGCCAAAGGAGAAATGAGCCTAAAGTCAGCAGCGAGGTTGCAGCAGCAGAAAGTCCAACTGCCAAGGGAATTTCAGACTCTGTGGGAGCTAGGGGAGAGAAGAACGTTGTTGTGGTAAGGAAAGTTAAAGTCCTTCTTTCTTGTCCTTTTGTTCTTTTCTTCCTACATTGGTTACCATCTAGTTCGATACTCAAGGAGAGGCGGCATGTAAAGCCTGTGAGCTACTCCCATGAGCTGTCACCTCTGCAGGCTTCCCCCACCCCTGCTAGGCAGTGGCTCCTGAGTCAAACCATTCTAGGGCCCACACCACACCTCAGGAATTTGTACATTAGCTCTTGATGTCTCTCATTCCCTCTCTCATTTCTTCTTCCCCTCTTCCTCCCTCTTTTACTCATTCATCTTTCCCACTCTCCCCCTTTATCTCTCTCTCTCTTTGGCTTCCTTTCCCCCTCTCCCTTTCTCTGTTTCTCTCTCTCTCTTCTCCTCTACTCCCAACCCCTTCTCTCTCCATAAAGCTGGGCATCCTTTATGACTACCTGGACATCACTGTAGGCAGGCAGCTCCCTTTTCTCTCCTCTCTCCCCCCAATTACCCATAATTGGGGCCTCACCTTCACAGGTAGGTGAAATCCCAGACCAGTGTCCTGTGGCTTCACACTTCAAAGCAGCAGAGCCATTGAGCACCCAGTCCTGGGGACATGCAAACGTGCACACTGCTCCAAACACAGGCTCCCCACTACAGTTCATTTCAGCCTTGGCAGGGACCTCTAAACTTGCACATGACACAGCTGCAGAGGAGAGGTATATGAAGAGATGAAGGGAACCTATTGGAAAACTTCTAAAATTGCCCCAAAGTTTCCAATAAATGGAACTTGAAGGTTTGTTTTTTTTTTTTTTTTGGTTCATTTTGTTTCCCCAACAACTAGAAAATCAGGAGCTAGCCCCATGAGTATAATATCAATTCATAAATATAGGAAATGCATCTTAAAGTTTGAATTCAGCCCTACCTTGGCAGGAGGGAATCTCTTGTGTCCACTGTCCCTGAGAAGAGCATTCAAGTTGAGCTGAGCCTTGCAATTCAAAGCCCTCATCACAGCTGAAGACACAGGAGGATGTGTAGGTGAAGTTTCCAGTAGGCGGGTGGGAGCAGTTCATGAAGCCCCCCTGGGGTGGGCGAACAGTATCACACTTCACAGCTGGAAGAGACAGCACAGGAAATGTTTGTGCATGTTCTTCAGTTGCTGCAGGCATCTCAAGGCAACTTTCCCATCTCCCCTATAGTTTCTATCTTAAAACAGAATGCAGGCAAAAGATCTCCCTTGGCATGTGGGCCACACTGAAGCCTTCTGGATCCTTTCAACATGAATTCCTGAACTCACAGCTAGCCCCACTTCAAAAATTTCCAGAAGCACTAGGACAATAATTTATAGAGCTTCTGGGATGGACAGAGCTTTGCACTACAAAGCTGAGACACCAACAGCAATAAAAAATATTTATTGCAGAGGACCTGGCATCTGATGGGTATACCTAGTTTGTTTTACTTTAATTTATTTTTAATAAGGAACTTGTTTTATAAGATTGCTGTTGGCTCAGGGACATAATTTCAAATCTCCCCCAAATAATGTGCTAGCCCACCTAACCCACCGTCAATGTGCCCTTTCTCTCCAGTATAGGGCGTTGTTGCCCCCACCCCCCCACCCCACAACATCCCTACTCCTTCCGTCTCAGAAAACCCAGTTGATTTTAGACAAAGCAGTGCTCAGGAAATTGCAGGTTCTTCCTTTTTCCCAGATACCTGGGAAAAGGGCTATATTTCCTATGAATTTCAGCCACTTCACTGACAATGATATCATTAATAACTAAAAAAACAACCTTCAACAGAACTAGTGATGCCTTAACTTGATTTAAGCTAAAAGAACATTGATGTTTCTGTATATATCCACAGAAGCATGCCTTATATTTTCTTTTCTTTAATTTTGTTTTCCTTTGCTTTGTTTTGTTTGCCAGCAGAACTATCTCTGGTATCTGCACGTGCACAGTTCTACCACTCTAGATCAACTCTTCTTCTTTTTTTTAAAATAATTTATTTCTTTATTGGGGAATTAATGTTTTACATTCAACAGTAAATACAATAGTTTGTAATGCATAACATTCCCCAGATTCCCATTTAACAATACAACTCTTCTTATTAGATAGAAGATGAGAGAGAGAGAGAGAGAAGGAGACACCATAGCAGTGGTCTGACACTTGTGAAATTTTCCCCATGTGGGAGGTGGGTTTGGGGACTCAAATCCAGGTCCTAACACATGGCAAAATATGCACTTTGTGAGATGAGGTATCTCCACACCCTCTAAGGATACCTTAGGAGGAGAGAGAGAAAGAACTAGACACCACTCTGGTACATGTGCTATTGGGGATTGAACTTGGGACCTCATGCTTGGGAGTCCAATGCCTGAGTCACTGCACCACCTCTGGGACCACTGCCTTTATTCTTAAAACAATCTTATCTCTATGACTTATGAACCATTTTAGGAGAAATGCGGCAAGAGATTCAGAATTATGCCATGACCCTACATTCTAATTCAAATCCCCCATAAGCTGGGATTTGTGCTAATGGCTGTAAAGTTAGATTAGCTCAGTACAGGAAGATGCCAGGAAAGCACCCCTTCTAGCTATAGACGGTCCTTTCCCTTGGACAAGTGCTTTATGTTATTCTTGAAGCTGTCAGATGAATATTGCTCATAAAACCAAATTTCCACAGTTACACTGGGTATCGATTCTGTTTCAACTGCCCAGGTTAGAAGGCTGCTCTCTACAAAAGAGAACATGTGGGAGTCAGGCGGTAGCACAGCAGGTTAAGCGCAGGTGGCACAAAGTGCAAGCAGCGTAAAGATCCCAGTTCAAGCCCCCGGCTCCCCACCTGCAGGGAAGTTGCTTCACAAGCGGTGAAGCAAGTCTGCAGGTGTCTATCTTTCTCTCCCTCCTCTGTCTTCCCCTCCTCTCTCCATTTCTCTCTGTCCTATCCAACAACGACGACATCAATAATAACTACAACAACAAAACAACAAGGGCAACAAAAGGGAATACATAATAAATAAATATTAAAAAATATAAAAAATAAATAAGAGAGAACATGTAAAGGAGAGAGTATAGTCCTACCTTCACAAACAGGAACATCCTGTGTCCATTTTCGCTCAGCTGTGCACTCCACCTGCGTTGCACCCTGCAGCTGAAAGCCGTCCTCACAGGTGAACTTACAGGAGGACCTGTAGGTTAATGCTCCTGTCAGGGAGTGGCTGCAGTTCACGGAGCCATTCTGAGGCTGGCCAGGGTCGACACACACCACTGCTGCAATATAGGAACCCACTGGCATTAGCAGCGCCACTTGCCCACTTTAAGAACAGACTGAGCAAAGGCACATTGACAGTAAACTTTGATGTGGAACATTTATTTACCTTCACATGTTGGCTTCTCATTGTCCCAGTTCCCAGAGGAAGAGCACTGGAGGACTGGGGCCCCTGAGAGTTCAAATCCATTCTCACAGCCAAAGCTGCAGGTCGAGTTCCATGGGAAGCTGCGAAGGCCTTGAGAGCATTTTATGGATCCATTGGTGGGTTTTGTCAAGTCATCACACTCAACCACTGGGAATTTGAAAGAACACCATGAATTTTCAGAACAATAGATTCACTTCCTGTTGGGTTAGAGTTTACAAGGAAGCAGCCTTAATAAGGTTGATCCCCAAATCCTAGGCTAATTTTTGGGACCTGCATGCTTATCCACACAAGATAAGGCCCTTGTTTGTTTATTTTGTTTTTTTATTTGCCATCAGGGATTAGTTTGCCATCAGGGTTAGCCCCAACTTGGTGCTTGCACAATGAATCCACCACTCCTCTCAGCCATTTTGTCCTTTTTTTTTTTAATAGGACATAGAGAATTTGAGAGGGGGGAGAATGAGATAGAAAAGGAGAGAGACAGAGAGATGCAATATTTGCCTCATCACTCATAAAGCTTCCCTACTGCAGGTAGGGAGTTGGGTCTCGAACCTTGGTCCTTGCACATGACAATGTATGTGTGCGCTTAACCAAGTATGCCACCACGTGGTCTCCGCCTTTGTGCCTTTTATTGATATTTTTTCTCTCCTCTCTGATTAATTCTTAGTTTGACTATGCTGAGTGGTTTCTGCTCTCTTTTCTCATTTTCATAAAAAAAAAAAAAAATTGGACCGGCATAAGGATCCCGGTTCGAACCCCGACTCCCCACCTGCAGTGAGATCACCTCACAAGCGGTGAAGCAGGTCTGCAGGTGTCTATCTTTCTCTCCTCCTCTCTGTCTTCCCCTCCTCTCTCCATTTCTCTCTGTCCTATCCAACAACGACAACAACAATAATAACTACAACAATAAAACAACAAGGGCAACAAAAGGGAATAAATAAATAAAATAAATATTTTTTTAAAAAATTGAAGAGAGAAGCCCAGATGCTAGAAGAAAACAGCATTGACATACACAAGACATGCATTTATGTTGGCCCAGAAAGACCTGCAGGAAAGAATTCTTGTTTTGTTCTGTTTTGTTTTGATTTTTTGTAAGACTGAAAGAAGAAAAAATAAATATCAAAGCTGCTTGATTATTGTGGTTGTAGTTTCATCCACTGCAAGAAAGGGGTTCAACAGGAGTCGGGCTGTAGTGCAGCGGGCTAAGCGCAGGTGGCGCAAAGCACAAGGACCAGCATAAGGATCCCGGTTCAAACCCCGGCTCCCCACCTGCAGGGGAGTCGCTTCACACGTGGTGAAGCAGGTCTGCAGGTGTCTATCTTCCTCTCCTCCTCTCTGTCTTCCCCTCCCTCTCTCCATTTCTCTCTGTCCTATCCAACAACGACAACAACAATAATAACTACAACAATAAAACAACAAGGGCAACAAAAGGGAATGAATAAATAAAATAAATATTTAAAAAATTAAAAAAAAAAGAAAGGGGTTCAACAAGGAGTGAAGATGAGGAAGTCAGTAAGATTTCTAGAGTGGGGTTCCACTATTTTACGTATCCCCTTCCACTTCATCAGAGCCACAGAAACATCCATTACAAGCCCAGAATAAAGATACTTCTCTGGACAGACAAAATACTTCACTTCAGTAGTGCTCTGCTTTGCCATATGCGCAAGCCAGTGTGCAAGGAAACTTGGTGCTGTCCTTTGTCTTTTTCTCTCTTTCTAGCTCCTTTTATCTAGAAAAGTAGGCCCAGAGTAGTGAAGCCTTGGAAAGTGCCCCCCACCCCCCATAAAGAAAAAAGAAAGAAAGGAAGAAACTTTTTTCAATCTAGCAGATACCATATTGCCATACTCATTGGCTAAGACCACAATTTCCATGCAAAACAAGAATTTTCCCTAGATTTTAAAAATAGTGTAAGTTGGGTAAAAGACAAAGGTGATGGGGACAGAATGAGAAAATCCTCTGGAAAGTCCTGGCATCCGGTGACTTGTTTACCTTTACAGACTGCAGGAGGGGTGCTCCATTCTCCTGTGGCCATGCACCGTCTGGCCTCAGTGCTGCTAGGGAGATAGCCCTTCTGGCAGCTGAGGTTGCAGGAAGAATTGTAACTAAAGTTCCCCCAAGGATGAGTGCAGCTCAGGCTTCCATGCTTTGGGTCTTCTGCTTTCTGACAGGTCACAACTGAAAAGGGAAACCAAGTCAGTCCTGCTCCTCCTTTCACTTTAGAAGATAGGAGGAAACCTGGAAACTCTGATTTCTATTTATTGAATGTTCTCTTGTGTGCTGGCATCAGGGGTGCCCAACCTGCCTCACCTAGTTGAAAGTCCACCTGTAATTTATGACTCCCCCCAAACCTAACTACTAAGAGCCTGCTACTAACTTCACCATGACATCACAGTCGATAGATACCTGTGTGTATGTTTCATGTATTAAGAACCTATTTTCTTACAATCAAGTAAACTAGAAAACAGGAAAAGTTACTGATAAAATCATAAGGAAGAGAAAATAGGTTTACAGAAATAGACTGTAGATATTGATAGCATAAATTTACACTTTCTGTTTCTAAGAAAATTCATATAGGCATGGATCTACACAGTTCAAGGTCAGCTGTGCCTGCATTTGTTCACATAATCCTAACTGCAAGTCTATGAAGTTGGTGTTAGTGTTATTGTATCTTCATTTTATAATAAGAAAGGTAGGACTCAGAGAGTATAGCCATTCTATCAACATATCAGGACTGGTGAGTCTGAGATTAGAACGCAGGAGGTTCTTACCTACATAACTGTACTACTGTCATATGACTCTCCACACACACACACCCTACCACTCGAAAGGCAGGTGGGACATGGCATTGTGCTTCCACTATAAGGAGGGGTAAGAGCTAGGACTCACCTTGTTCACAACTAAGTCCACTGAAGCCAGGGTGACAACGGCAAGTGTAGCTGTTGATGGTCTCCACACACTCCCCATGGCCACTGCAGGAGGTGTTGGTGCAGGCAGCTATGGAAAACACAGTCCAGGAGGAGGAGGGTTAGTAATGAATCCCTTTTAATTCAGGATCACCAGTGTGCAACAAATATCACCACAGATACAGAGAAGCTTATGTTATACCTTAAGCTAAGTTTGAAACTATTTTACGCCTTGGTGTGAGCATACAGATGTTAGGGAAGAAGAAGTAACTGACACCAAGACTAGAAAATTCATTTTATCACAAACTCTCAAGAGAGTTTCCCAACCACAAGTACACAGTTAACTAAAATGTGGATTGTTTATATGTGGACATAGTCTACAGATGTGAGACATAGCCTGTAGATGGAAAAACATGCACACATCTGCATACATTCTTGTCTATATCCACTCAAAGAGACAAAATACTCTGTATTAACCAGCATTCTAAAACTATGCCCTTTTAAAGATAAAACAACTACAAGAGAGACCAGTTTCTGCACAAAGTCAGACATGCCCGCATGCTCTGCTGCAGAACCCTACCTGTGTAGCACAAAGCAAGTTTCTTCTTGTCACACCTCTCATCATTCCACTTGCCAGAATCCAGTTCTCTCTTGATGTAGATCTCCACACAGTCCTCACCCTTACGCTTATTGTTTGGTTCTCCTGGAGCCCAGTTCTGGGCTTCTTTGGTCAGAGGTTTCTGGGTCCCTATCCAGGTCCACTTCTTATTAATCTTGCGGATTCCAATCCAGTAGTAACTCGGGGAGTAAACAAATGTGGAGTTGAGGTGTTGGATCTCTTCCTGGTTTTGAATGGCAACCAGGTGTGTGTATTTCTCCTGACAGTAAGCACTGGCCTCATCGAAAGTCATGTTTGTGGTGGAGGCGTGGTAAGACCAGGCACGACTCTTTTCAGACAGGAAGAGCACTGAGGAGATAAATGAGAGGAAAGGGGAAAGTTTACCCAGCTGTAAGTACTCTGCTGTGCTGCTTGCCACCTAATTTTTGGCTTTGGAATGACTCATACTCTTTACCTTTGCCAGAATAAGTAAAAGCAAGGTGAAGGAATTACTATGCATTGTATCTCTGTTTTGTGCTCAGTCCTTCATGGGATGCCTGACCTGTGTTTACCTAAATTCACCTATCAGTATGCCTGTTTGACAATAGAGCATAATCCAAGAATCAAAAAGACAGTCTGAGGCACTTTACTTGAACCTTAACATGGAATGCTCACACTGCCTCCAAGAAGGTCATTTATTATCTGCATTCATAAGGAAGATAAGAAAAATAAGTAAACTGTCTCTAGTCCAAGCATTCCATTCAGTGCTCTACAACTGGGTCCCTGACGGGAGAAATGACCTACCTTGGATGTTCAAAGCACAAGGAGAAGAAACTCTGATCTACAATAGCATTAACTTACCCAAAGTGAGAATCTTGAGAAGACAGGAAGCAGCCATGAGTACAGGGGTTCTTTTCACTGAAAGATGAGACTTGGAATACATTTCTGGGGGGGTGGTGGAGAAAAGGGCATAATTAATTTCAGAGTGAAATCCTAGGGAGCCAATTGCTCATTTTAACATACAGTGATGTTTGCAGTCTTGTAAGATTTGAGATAAAAGATCACAGTGGCACAATTTTTGTCTATTTCTAAGACATTTGCTCAAAGGAATAAATGCAGACTCTAAATGTCTTCCTTTATGTCAAAGAGAAAGTCAGATTTTGTCTAGTTTAAATACAGTTGTATATTATACAAATCTTTACTCAAAAGACATTTTGTATCTCTGTCCATACTGATTAATTCTATCTCATGACTCAAGACTACCCTTGGGAAGACCACACAGTTGTGTACTCGGTTGAGTGTACATGTTACCATGCACCACAAGGACCCAGGTACAAATGCAGGCTTCCCACCCCCTGCAGGGGGGAAGCTTCAAGAGCGGTGAAGCAGGTCTGCAAGTATCTCTCTTCCTCTCTCCTTATCTCTCCCCTCCTCAATTTCTCTCTGTTCTATCAAATAAAATAAAAATAAAAATAAAAAGATGATAAAAAATGGCTGTCAAGAGCTGTGGATTCATAGCCGGTACCAAACCCCAGCGCTAACCCTGGTGGAGAAAAAAAAAAAAGTGCCCTTGGAAAGACTTCAGTACTTACTGCGGTGCAAAGAAGTCTTTCCCGTGTCCAAGTACTTGTGGGTCACTGCTGATTCTGTCTCTCTGGGTCACTCTTTGCAGCTCTGATGTGAGTCAGTCAACAATAGCAGAACCTGACTTCTACCCTGCACCTTTATAGGAGACTGCTTCCTGTGAGGGAATAATGAGAGGAAGTGTCCGAACTAAGGAGAGAGGAATTCCCCGGCAGCATCCAAAAAACTTTCCTGGGAATATCCAAAATGCTAACAACTACAATGATGTCAGTAACTTTAATTTTCAAAGCTGATTATATTTTGTTTGACTCTTCTTACATAAGAGGAATTTTTAAAAATTATAATATATTTATAGTTTTAATTTGATTAGACAGAGAAATTAAAAGAGGAATGGAAAGTAAAGAGGGAGAGAGAGACACACACATAGAGGAAGAGAAACTTGCAACACTGCTTCACACTCATGAAGCTTCTCTCCTGCAGGTGAGAACTGGGGATTTGAACTCAGGTCTTTGCACTTGATAATGCGTGCACTCAGCCAGGTATGCTACTACTACCTGGCCCCCATGAATCATCTTCCTTATAGGCATGGTTTTTCATACTAATTTCATAAAATCAATTTCTTAAAAATTTAAGGAAGTTTGGCTGATTAACAATGTCTCATCTGTTTAATTGTGTGTAGTAGGCAAATTTTTAGAAAAATAAGCAAACTGATAGTAGTTTTGTAATGTGTAGGCTATAACTTTAGTTTTCTATATGTTATCACCTGAAATAATGATTCTTTACTCATTTTTTTCCTCTCTCACCTACTAGCAACCCATTTATGGTATAGCTTCTAAAGAAGTTAATCAGATGGTATAGGTTAATCCCCAGATTATGAGCAGAGATATGACAAAATTACTAAAAATAAGTACCTAATATTATTTTTTTGAAATAATGCCTTGTTTCTTAAAAATAAGAAAAATAGCAGACAGACTGGATGTCCATATATCTAGCAAATGTGTTATTTGTTTAGTGAAAAAAATGAAGATGGAAACTATATGCTTACTCATAATTAATTGACCCAGATTTTACTTGTCTTAACAAATAAGTGAAAAACAAAACTATTCCAACATATTAGCCATAACTACTTCTGGATATCATGGTTTTGGCTAATGTTTATATATTTCATGATTATTTTTAGTTTTTTACAATGGTCTGTCATTAGCTGTTTTTGTTTGTTTGTTTGGTTTTGGTTTTGTGGGGGTTTTTGCCTCCAGGGTTATTGCTGAGGCTCACTGCCTGCACTACCAATCCACTGCTCCTGGAGGCTATGTTTTTGCTATTGTTGCCCTTGTTGTTTATCATTGTTGTTACTGTTATTATTGTTGTCATTGTCATTGTTGGATAGGACAGAGAGAAATTGAGTGAGGAGGGGAAGACAGAGAGGGAGAGTGATAGACTGACACCTGCAGACCTGCTTCACTAATTGCGAAGCGACCACCCTGCAAGTGGGAAGCAGGGGGCTGGAACTGGAATCCTTATGCTGATCCCTGTGTTTCACACATGTGTGCAGTCTGCCATTAGTTTTACAGAAGAAAAAAAAAAAGTTTAAAGAATCCTGTTTTCAAATGCAACAGAGGGTATCTTCATATTGACATTTCTTTAAGGTGATTGTATAACCAGTCCATCTCTCCACCTTGTCAAATGATAAAACATCAAGTGGACAAAATGTTTAATATAAATTTGCATTGAGAGAACTTCAGAGAATCCAACACCAGAAAAAGGGATAAAAGAAATTAGGAGAAGAGATTTGTGAGTGAAGGTCCTTGATTGGCAATAATAACATAAATATGATAATATAGTATATATTTAATACATGGCCAGGCTGTAACTTAACCCACTTCCTTGATATTGTCAAATGTAAGGCACCCACTTGCTAGGTGTGGAAGAATAAGTAGAAGAGGGAGTCGGGCGGTAGCGCAATGGGTTAAGCGCAGGTGGCGCAAAGCGAAGGACCGAAGGACCGGCGTAAGGATCCGGGTTCCAGCCCCTGGCTCCCCACCTGCGGGGGAGTTGCTTCACAGGCGGTGAAGCAGGTCTGCAGGTGTCTGTCTTTCTCTGCCCCTCTCTGTCTTCCACTCCTCTCTCCATTTCTCTCTGTCCTATCCAAGAAGGACGGCATCAATAACAACAATAACTACAACAAGAAAACAACAAGGGCGACAAAAGGGAATAAATAAAATAAATAATAAAAAAAAGAATGAGTAGAAGAGGAAATAAGGTGACAGTTGACTAGCTAGGAATATTATTTTTCCTTTCCAAATAAACTGACCTCCCCCACACCCAAATAATCAGAAAATCTGAGATGCCTCTAGACCCCACAGAGTCTCCCAAGCCCTGAAGACATAGTTATGCCTGGACTGCAGTTCATAACCCCAGCCTCACACGGACCCCATTTCCAACTCCCTCTTGGAGGCGGCTGAAAGAAAAGGAAAGAAAGCAGTGCCCCACCACCAGAGACACTGGTCTTAGTGGCGCCACATTTTCCGTCTTCATCATCCTTTTTCCTGGAAGTTCCCTGGCTCCCTTCTCCATACCCCTAATCCCAAAAGAGGCCTCAAGGACTTGAACCACTTTTGCTTCTGTGCAAAGGCCAGCTCATTCTCACCTTTATGGTAGAAGTAATGAGAGATAAAGTTGGAGAAAACATATTAGAATCCCAAGACCAGTGAATTCATATTGCCCAGTGACCCACAAAAGCTCTGGGCTGGTGGTCATTAGGTTTAATAGAAGGTCACACTGACAACTACAGTAACAAATTCATACCATTAATAAAGTGTTAATTTGGGCTGAGAATATAAGCACAGTGGCTATGCAAACAAGTTTCATGCCCGTGACTCTAAGTCTCGGGTTCAATTTTCAGCACCACCATAAGCTAGAGCTGAGCAGTGTTCTGCTAAAAATAAATCCTAAATAAATAAATAAATAGCATGTGGATTTAGATTTGGTTCCCTCTTGCTGAAGGGAACTAAAGGCCTGGGAAATCGTTCAGTTCCCTTCCCTCTGGGCAGTAATGCTAAGTGCTTATTTATTTTTATTTATTTATTTATTTATTTATTTGCCTCCAGGGTTATTGCTGGGGCTCAGTGCCTACACTATAAAACCACTCCTCCTGGAGGCCATTTTTCCCTTTTTGTTGCCCTTGCAGTTATTGTTGCTATTGTTATTGCTATTGGATAGGACATAGAAAAATCAAGAGAGGAGGGGGAGACAGCGAAGGGAAGAGAAAAATAGACATCTACAGACCTGCCTCACCACTTATGAAATGACCCACCCCGCAGATGGGGAGACAGGGGCTCGAACCGGGATACTTGCGCTGGTCCTTGCACTTTGCACCATGTGTGCTTAGCCAGGTGTGCTACCGCCCAGCCCCCGTGTTTGTTTTTGTTAAGTAAAAATTTCTCCACAGTTCTATTCAATTAACATCAAAAGTTCTTCTGCAGAGTCCATGGTAGGGGTGTGATCCTATTTATAGAATATAAATGTGATATTTCTTGCACACTTAATATTGTGATGTGAAATTAGTGTTAGTGTACCACCACTGTGTAGAATGGTATCTCTGTCAAAACGCAAGCACACAAACATGTTTGATAGGGAGTTCATTGTGTTCCCTATAAATTCACTCCTCAGGAAGACATGCTTACTCATCTGGGATTTTTAGGCATCTTAGAACATCTGGGACAGAAGAAATATCAAATTCTCTTGGCCTGTGCTCCTATAACACAGGGGGAGAATGAGGTTACAGATTTCTGTCATCACAAGACTCACGTGGGCTTTTCATATAAAATGTGTATCTTCAGTTCCAACATTCAGAGATTTTGATTTTTTTGGTAAGATGAAGAAATTTGCTATATGAATTAATGAAGCTCCGGTGATTATGAGACACAGATGCCTATATGTTTCCATACTGTAAGATATCTTAGCTCAGGACCACCTACTTTGGGAGAAAATATAAAGAAGACCCTATGAGTAGTGCTCATCTCTGGGAGCAGAAGTTTGACCAAAATGTACCTGCAATTTGTTTGATACCCTTTCTACTGGAAATCTAGAGACTCCATCTCTAATACTGCAAGGAATGCTGAGAATGAGTTCATGTCTTTGAATCATGATATACAAAAAATAAATGGTTTGGAAGGATTAGGGAAACTTGACTATGGATAACAATTATAGAGTACTATATATACAGATGTCAAATTTTAACACCATACACTTGAAACTTACACAATTTTTTTGGTGGTGCTGGAGCCTTGCACATGTGTGCTTTCACCACTCCCAAGCTGATTTTTGTTTACTTTCTCTGTATTTGAGCACTCACACATGAGAGAGAGAGAGAGACCACATCACTGTTTGTTTTTTTTTCCCTATTCTACCAAGACTCAAACCTAGGCCAAGCATGAAACAAAATCCACATCCTAAAGGAGAGCTAGCTTCTGGCTCACATGTAATTTTTTAATATAGTTTAATTAGTGATTTAATAATGGTTTACAAGATTATAAGATCACAGATATTGTTCCACACAGCACCCAGCACACTGTACTTCCCTCCTCTGACAACCACCATAGTTCTCACCATGTCTGAGAGACAGTTTGGGCCCATATGTAATATTTTAAACCAATGTTATTTCAGTAAAAATAAATTCTTATTAGACTAAGGCAAGTATAAGCCTATGGGACTACATCAAATTAAAAAGTTTCTGCACATCTAAGAAACTACTACCCAAACCAAGAGGCCCCTCACAGAATGGGAGAAGATCTTTATATGCCATACATCAGATAAGAGGCTAATAACCAAAATAAAAAAAAGAGCTTGCCAGACTCAACAACAAGACAACAAATAATCCCATCCAAAAATAGGGGGAGGACATGGACAGAATATTCACCACAAAAGAGATCCAAAAGGCCGAGAAACACATGAAAAAATACTCCAAGTCTCTGATTGTCAGAGAAATGCAAATCAAGACAACAATGAGATACCACTTCACTCCTGTGAGAATGTCATACATCAGAAAAGGTAACAGCAACAAATGCTGGAGAGGTTGTGGGGTCAAAGGAACCCTCCTGCACTGCTGGTGGGAATGTCAATTGGTTCAACCTCTGTGGAGAACAGTCTGGAGGACTCTCAGAAGGCTAGAAATGGACTTACCTTATGATCCTGCAATTCCTCTCCTGGGGATATATCCTAAGGAACTCAACACACCCATCCAAAAAGATCTGTGTACACATATGTTCTTTGCAGCACAATTTGTAATAGCCAAAACCTGGAAGCAACCCAGGTGTCCAACAACAGATGAGTGGCTGAGCAAGTTGTAGTATATATACACAATGGAATACTACTCAGCTGTAAAAAATGGTGACTTTACCGTTTTTCAGCTGATCTTTGATGGACCTTGAAAAATTCATGTTAAGTGAAATAAGTCAGAAATGGAAGACTGAATATGGGATGATCTCACTCTCTGGCAGAAGTTGAAAAACAAGATCAGAAAAGAAAACACAAGTAGAACCTGAACTGGAATTGGCGTATTGCACCAAAGTAAAAGACTCTGGGTTTTTTTTTTTTTTTTTGGGGGGGGAATACAGGTCCAAAAAGGATGATAAAGGACCTAGTGGTGGTTGTATTCTTATATGGAAAACTAGCAAATGTTATGCATGTACATACTATTGTATTTACTGTTGAATTTAAAACATTAACTCCCCAATAAAGAAATTTTAAAAAATAAAAATAAAAAATAAAATAAGTTCTTCTTAATAAGGACTTAACCAAAGAAAGAGAATATCTGCTAAGGAAATAACCCAATTCTCTAAATATCAGTTTGTTCTCTGCTTTCCTTTTATTTAATAGGACTCTATAATTCCACTAATTCCTTCTCCTGAATTTCCTAAATGATTCTGAGACTTAGAATTTTAATGTGCTTCCTACTTCCTATTTGGCAATGCCTTAACTTTAAGTTTCCATTCTTTGCTTTGGGATCTAAGATCCTAATGGGAATATCTGCAAACAGAGCCAACACTGGTGAATTCCCAAAGCAGAAAAAAATAAATGTGAGTAGGTGGTAAATTGACAGAGCTTTTCCTGAATGCAGTCAGACTGTTTGCCGACAGTTATTCACAGAGTAGGACAAATGCCCCCAGACCTTAGAAAAGCCCTCGTTTGTTTTTCTTGGGCACTACACTGCTTGTTTTGTAATCCAGAAGTTTCCTAAATAGTTATTATTAACTCTGTGCCCATTGCTTCTCATCAGAAAAAAATTCTGGTCTGCTAATAGGAGCTTTCTGCTATACACTAATTCACTCTATGACAGGTGTTAAGTCTCAGTATCTCTCTAAAAGACTCAAATTTCCCTTTGATATGAGACTACAGTCCCTGCTAGCAATGATGTATTGTGCATATAGGAAAAGATATGAATTAAAATCCAAATATTTGTTATTTTTCCCTGTTGTGAAGTGTTTGGTTAATTAAAAAGAAATACTATGTCTACTGTGTGCCAAGTACATTGCTCATATTCATCTCATAGAATTTTTTTTCCCTCCAGAGTTATCACTGGGGCTCAGTGCTTTCACTATGGATCCACTGCTCTTGAGGCCATTTTTTTTCCTCTTTGGGTAGGACAGAGAGAAATTGAGAGGGGAGAGGAAGATAGTGAAGGAGAAAGATAGATACCTGCAGATCTGCTTCACTGTTTGTAAAAAGACCCCCATCACCACCACCACCACAAGTGGGAAGCTGGGAACTAGAACCAGGATCCTTCTGTGGGTCCTTGCACTTCATACTGTATGTGCTTAGCTGAGTGCTCCACCACCCGCCCGCCCCAGAATATCTCTTTTTTTGAGAGGGAATGAGAGAGAAGGAGAAAGGTGTGGGGGGGAGGCACCAAGTTCCAACCCACCATCCATCCATGAGTTCCCTTGACACCATCTGTGATGCTCCCACATAGTGGCAGGGATCAAACCCTGGGCCTCATGCAAAATAAGGTATATGCTTTACCTCTCAGGTCCAAAAATAAACTATTTCAATTCCATCCTTTTATATTTTACTTGAGCAAAGGATTGTACGTGTACAATACCACTGAGAACCTTCCTGGGCCCAGTCTAGTTTTTTGTTTATAAAGGAAGGGAAAGATAAAGAGAAAGAAAACAGATAATACATGATCCATGGAGCCTTTCAGTGCTTTCCATAGTACTCCCATATGGTGCCAGGGCTTGAGTCCAGGTTGTTGAACATGGTGAAGTACACACTCAGGTTAATTTGTCTATGTTTTTTTAGTTAACATAGCAAATAAGATCTGTAAACCCATATCTATGTTATTCTAAAACCCACATCCTTATGTTGACTCCATGCTTACTCAGATGGCATGCTGTGGCTAATTAATTTGTTTGTTTGTTTTGTTTTTCTGCATAAAAAATGCTACTACTGACCATCTTGCTCATTTGACAGCTTTTGGTTTATAGATAGATACAAAAAAAAAAAAAAAACTTCCTTAAATACTATCATCCAAAATAAAATGCCTTGTGAACAAGAAGTTTAAGATCAGATATGTGTGCCTGGGAAAATAAATAACACAAAAGCCTCCCAATTGCATAATTGATTATAATGTGGAATCCTTTGGAACACTGCTCAACTTGGATAAGACTCAAGGTGTTTTCATTGCCCTGGTCATTTTGTAATTCCACTTGTAGCATCGAGGTTTCAATGTGGGCAGAGCAAGGGATTAGTAAGTTATGCATCTTCTGACATTTTGTGACATTTTTAAGACACTACTACATGAGTTGAGATTTCACATACAAGAAGAGTTATAAAACAATTATGGTACACTATGGCATAATTTTCATTAGCTTTTACAATATTCACAATGAAAACTAATCATATGACATGGTAGCAGAAATGGACACTTTCGTGTATTGCTTATATTTTAACTTGCATTATGTTGTACATGTACAGTAACAAAAACTCATTCATAAATATAAAAAAGAAATTTCATAGCAACCTTCCTGTCCACAATATGGTCAGATCTTAGGTTGAGTTCCTTTCTAAGTAGACCCTGAGAAAAGAATGTGAGTAGAGGGGGTAGATAGTATAACGGTTATGTAAGAAGGCTCTCATACCTGAGCTCCAAAATCCCAGGTTCAGTCCCCTGCAATGCCATAAACCAGACCTGAGTAGTGCTCTACAAAAAGAAGGAGGAGGAGAGAGGGGAGGAGGAGAAAGTAAGCAGGAGGGGGAGGAGGAGGAGGAGAAGAGGAAGGAGAAGAAGAATGTGTGTAGAGTGGACGGGTAGTGGCACACGGGGTAGAGCACATATGCTACCATATGGGAAGATCTTGGTTCAAGACCCTGATACCCATCTCCACAGGGGGAACGTCACAGGCAGTGAAGTAGTGCTGCAAGTGTCTCTCTTTCTTTCCTCCTCTCCCTCTTTAGTTCTTTCTGTCACTATCAGAAAAGAAAGTAAGGTGTGGAGATGGGGTGGGGGGGATGCCACTGCTGGAAATAATGAAGTCATGGTGCAGGCACAGAGCCCCAGCAATAATTGTGCTCAGGAAAAAAATAATAATAATGTGGGTAGAAATCCAGTAAAACCTATATTTAGAGAAAGTGGGACTCAACCCCACTAGAGAATTCTGGAAGATTTGACAGTCTCCCTAAGTTGTGAGGTGGAGGTGGGGCTGTCAGTATACATATATAAAATAGAACATCCAGGGTGATGAAGTGATAAATCTGATGGTGCACATATCCACAAAAGAGACTGTGGAAGAAGACTCAGGGCTGCCTTCCAAACGGAATTTCCAAGTGCTCTCTGGGTGTGGACTTCCTTGACCTTTGATGGTGAAAGGTTCTTTTCGTTGTTCAACACTGTTGATTTTGGAGAGAAAACAAGAGTTCAAAAACCCACAGGTCATCCTCCATGGAATGTTCCAGGAATACATTTCAGGGTAGTTTCACAAAGCCAGCAAAGACTCATCTCTGCTTCTGAGAGATAGGAAGAGAGGAACAATGCCTTTTTAAGAAGTTGAGCTTTATCTCTTCATGGCATCGAAAGAGGCCTCCAGCTAGTCTGGCGAAAGGGGATTATCAGATGGTATCTTTAGCTGGGATTCTTCACAAGTGTATGTTTCCTGAATTTGGAGAGCCATGCCTGGCTCTGGGAAATGAAGGGCTTTCTCAGATGAAGTGCTTTCTGTGACCTGAGTGGACCAAAATATCCAAGAGAACAAAACACTTATTTCATCAGAAATGACTTATTTTCCTCCCCCCAGAAATGCCCCAGAATTGGAGCAAAATTATGCTCCTTGGGGTATTCATTATCTAACAGATAATTCACTAAAGTGCCTACTTTGCTAAGTTACTGGGAAAGCAATACAGAATAGTAGAAAAACGTGGTTGTTTTAGTGATGCAAAAGACAGCAAAGCAAAATATTCTGAATGTAGCCACAAACTCAGAGTGGCTATTAAGTCTCACTGAACTGTAGGCTCATTGCCTATAAAATAGAATAATATTGGGGGCCGGGTGGTAGCAAAGCGGGTTAAGCGCACACGGCACAAGGCGCAAGGACCTGCGTAAAGATTCTGGTTGGAGCCCCTGGCTCCCCACCTGTAGGGGGGGTCACTTTACAAGCAGTAAAACAGGTCTGCAGGTGTCTATATTTCTCTCCCCCTCTGTATTCCCCTCCTCTCTCCATTTCTCTCTGTCCTATCCAACAACAATGACTTTAATGACAACAATAATAATAACTACAACAACAATAAAAGCAAGGGTAACAAAAGGGAAAATAAATAAATAAATAAATACAAAAAATAAAATATTAAAAAAATAGAATAATATCTATAAAAAGAAGAGTTTTCAGGACTGGGTGGTGATATACCTAGTACAGCTCAGATGTTACCATGCAAGGACCTGGTTTCAAGTCCCTGGTCCCCTCCTTGAGGGGAGAAGCTTCCTGAGCAATGGAACAGTGTTCCAAGTACCTCCTTCTCTCTCCCTATCTCCTGCTTCCCTCTCAATTTCTCTCTGTCTCTATCAGAAAAAGAGGGAGAGGGAGGGATGAGGAAAGGGGGGGAAAAAGAGAAACCAGCAGGAGCAGCGGACTCATGATGCAGACACCAACCCAGAATGATAACCTTGTTAATAATAAGAAGAAGGAGGAGGAGGAGGCAAGTGTTTCTATAAGCTCTGGTTCTCCTCCAAGGAAAATAGTTGTGCTGATAGAAATGAAGAAAGCATTTTGGGTGGGGGAGACAGCATAATTGGTTATGCAAACAGACTCTCATGCCTGAGGCTCCAAAGTCCTAGGTTCAATCCCCTGTACCACCATAAGGCAGAGCTGAGCAGTGCTCTGGTGTTTCTATGTCTCTCTCTGTCTGCATATCTCTCAAAAATAAAATAAATAAAATATTAAAAAAAAAAGAAAGAAAGCATTTTGTGTAAGATTCTAAGCATCCTACCTACATAAGCAGAAATGAGAGATGTTTTTCTCTAACATTTTTTTTCATCAATACTACAACATTTAGTACTAGTTTGAATATTTATTTTCCCTTTGTTATGTAAAAGTTCAAAGCAGGAGAAGCTTTTTCTGACTTTTGTTCTGTTGAGTGATTGATCCCAAAAAAAATTTGGCTTTGTTTTTGCAATGTTTAGCATGCTATTATGTGACTTTTGCATAGCTGATCATTTAAAGAACTATCTTAATTTATTAATGTGTTTAAGTGTTCTAAAAATATGGAGCACAATATTCCTGTTCTAGAAAAGATTATTGCAAACAAGCAGTTTATCTCAAAATATAAAGATAGAAATTCCAAGGTAAACATGATCTACTTGGTCAGAAGAGATAGCATAATGGTTATGTAAAAATACTTTCATGCCTGAAGCTTCAAAGTCCCAAGTTTGTCTCCCCATCCACTTCCACCCCCACCCCCACCATAAACCACAGCTGAGCAGTGCTCTAAATTTAATTTAAAAATAAAATATATACTCCTAGTTTTTAGTATTTCCGGAATATTTAACAGAACTAAAGAAAATCTTAACAAAGCAAAATATATTAAGATGGTGGTCTGGGGAGCCTGGTGATGGCAAGATAGTTCGCCTGGGAGGACACCTGCTTTAACATGTGTGTGAATGAGTTCAAGCACCTAGTACACACATGGGGGAAACTCTGGTCCTTTGTCTCTGTCTGTCTTTCTTGATCTGAAAAAGCTAGCCTGGGGCATAATTTCACATATTTTGCAATCAAATAAAAACTTTGATATCAGGAAAAAAAGTTGGCCTAGAACCTTGATGCCCTGGTGTGACTCTGTCCCTGTCCCTGTCTGTCACACACACACACACACACACACACACACACACACGCACACGTGTGCACACACACACACCAGACTGTCATAGGAATACAGGTGGACCCAAACAGTCCATCTTTATTTGACTAAATTTAAACAATAGGGAGAAATAATCTTATTAAAGCAAGTGTTATTCACAGATGTATAGCCATCAGGTAAAGATGATGGGAAAATAAGGTATTCAGAGTTTCAAGGTATCACCTTACAGATAACTAACTTCAAATAGGAATATTTACTATAGATAAATTGGGGCTGAGTGGTGGCACACCTGGTTGAGTGCACAAATTACCATGAGCAAGGATTGGGATTCAGGTCCCCAGTTCCTACCTGTGTGTGTGGCGGGGGGGGGGGGGGGGGGGGAGAAGCTTCATGAGTGGTAAAGCAGGTGTCTCTTTTTCTCTCTTCCTCTATCTCCCCCTCTCATTTCAATTTCTCTGCCCTATTAAATAAAAGTAAAAGGAGACGGGAAGGAAAAATGAGTACCAGTAGCAGTGAATTTTTCATGCACCACTGAGCCCCAAAGATAATGATGGGAAGAGAGAGAGAAATAACCTTGATCTAGTAATCAAACTTGATATCAGCAACAGTAGAACAAACTGCTAATGTGTCTCTACCATCACACATGGTAACAAAGTAATCTTTGCAGTAGATTTCTGTGTTAAACAGATGACACAAAGCTGTTACTTTCCAGAGTTGTAATTTATTATACAACATGTGTGTGTGTGTGTGTGTGTCTGTGTGTGTGTCTCTGTGTGTGTGTGTGTTTTGTTCAGTATCTTCATTATTCTAATCTTGAGGATCTTTCAAGGTTTCACATTCATCATATCGCCTGAATGGAAAACATCCTGGTTTCTTTCGAAAACATCAATTCTCTACTTACTTGTATAGACCACTTTGATTTAGATAGTCCTTTTGCCTAATAAGGTGACACCATGCAACAAAAGCTATAAAAATGTTTATAGCCTTTTATTTAATAGTAACACTCTTGAGAATTTATTCTAAGGAACTAATTTCATAGTAACAAAAAACAGAATTTAATGATTTGACTTGGACAACTGCATACTGGAAACAACCTAAATGTTCACAAGGGAAAACATTTATTCCATCACCAGTAAACTGTTCATTTGAAGAATGTGGTAACACAGAAAATTATTCTGAAGCTACATTTTAAAAGCTGAATATAAGATTTGAATACACACTAGCTGCAACTTATAGAAAAATACATGTGCATGAGGATAAGGTAACTGTGTTAATTTTAAGTGATGCACATTAAATAATTATGCTAATTTTCAAATGCAAAGGAATTTGCCACTTCAAAGGGGAAAGGAGGCATGTTTGATTATTCTGTTCTTAATAGTGTCTTGACAAGTTTTCTTACGTGTAAAAAGAAGTACTAATTAAAGTCTGGATGAGATAATGTTTGAGAATTTAATTCAGTAGCTAAGGGGGATATTGGGTGGAAAGAATCAGTGCTCCATAGAGGTCTGGTGTGGAGGTAGTTGTATCAAGCCCTCAAAGGAATGATCTTGGGAAAGTCATGGTTCCAGAGCAAAAAGCAAGATGAGAATTTAGGAGCTGATGCTGCATAATAAACAGCTTGTGAGTGGGAGTGTGTGCACCTGGCTGAGTGCACATGCTATAGTGCACACGTTTCAAGGTTCAAACCTGTGGTCCCAACTGCAGGTGGAAAACTTATGAGCAGAGAAGCCTTTCTGCAGGCATCCCTTTTTTTCTCTTCCTCTATATCTCCCCCTTCCCTCTCAGTTTCTTTCTGTCTCTATAAAAAAAATAATAAAATAATAAAATAAGAAACATCTGAGTAACCTAAATACCCATTGTTGAATGACTAGATAAATAAATTATCAAATATTTACTTCATGGATTATTACCCTGCAATTAAAAAGATGACACTGGACTGTCTCTATCCAATAAATAAAAATAATAAAAAAATTAAGATGACATTGTGTCCTTTAGGACAAAATTGATGGAACTGGAGGTGAAGTAAGTCAGGAGGTGAAAGACAACTACTGGATGTTTTTACTCATATTTGGGATATCAATCATTAAAAATACATTGCATCAAAGTAAAAGACTCTGAGGTGGGGGGACAGGTTCAGGTCTCAGAACATGATAGCAGAGGAGGACCTAGTAGGGGTTTGAGTGGAAAAGTGAGAAATGTTACACATGTACAAACTACTGTATTTTACTGTTGACAGTGAATCATTAATCCTCCAATAAATAATTTTTTAAAAAAAGAATTAAAAGCACATGGAACTGAAAAAAGAGGAGGAAAGGGGGACAGGAGGGGATGAGGAGGAGGAGGAGGAGGCAAACCATCTCTAAGACTGAGAACTATAGTGTTTTTTTGTTTCTTCCTTTCTCTTTCTTTCTTTCTTTCTCTCTCTCTTTCTTTTTTTTTAATTATTGGGGCATTAACGTTTTACATTCAACAGTAAATACAATAGTCTGTACAAGCATAACATTCCCCAGTTTCCCATATAACAATACAACCCCCACTAGGTCCTCTGAATCCTTCTTGGACCTGTATTCTCCCCACCCAGAGTCTTTTACTTTGGTGCAATATGCCAATTCCAGTTCAGGTTCTACTTGTTTGTTTGTTTTTTCTTTTTCTGATCTTGTTTTTCAACTTCTGCCTGAGAGTGAGATCATCCCATATTCAGCCTTCCATTTCTGACTTATTTCACTTAACATGAATTTTTCAAGGTCCATCCAAGATCGGCTGAAAACGGTGAAGTCACCATTTTTTACAGCTGAGTAGTATTCCATTGTGTATATATACCACAACTTGCTCAGCCACTCTTCTGTTGTTGGACACCTGGGTTGCTTCCAGGTTTTGGCTACTACAAATTGTGCTGCAAAGAACATATGTGTAAACAGATCTTTTTGGATGGGTGTGTTGGGTTCCTTAGGATATATCCCCAGGAGAAGATTTACAGGATCATAGGGTAGGTCCATTTCTAGCCTTCTGAGAGTTCTCCAGACTGTTCTCCACAGAGGTTGGACCAATTGACATTCCCACCAGCAGTGCAGGAGGGTTCCTTTGACCCCACAACCTCTCCAGCATTTGTTGCTGTTACCTTTTCTGATGTATGACATTCTCACAGGAGTGAAGTGATATCTCATTGTTGTCTTGATTTGCATTTCTCTGACAATCAGAGACTTGGAGTATTTTTTCATGTGTTTCTCGGCCTTTTGGATCTCTTTTGTGGTGAATATTCTGTCCATGTCCTCCCCCCATTTTTGGATGGGATTATTTGTTGTCTTGTTGTTGAGTCTGGCAAGCTCTTTTTTTAATTTTGGTTATTAGCTTCTTATCTGATGTATGGCATGTAAAGATCTTCTCCCATTCTGTGAGGGGTCTCTTGGTTTGGGTAGTGGTTTCTTTTGCTGTGAAGAAGCTTTTTAATTTGATGTGGTCACATAGGTTTATCCTTGCCTTAGTCTTCTTTGTAATTGGATTTGTTTCATTGAAGATGTCTTTAAATTTTATGCAGAAAAGAGTTCTGCCAATATTTTCCTCTAAGTATCTGATCGTTTGTGGTCTAACATCCAAGTCCTTGATCCACTTGGAACTTACTTTTGCATTTGGTGAAATACAGTGGTTCAGTTTCATTCTTCTGCATGTTTCAACCCATTGTTTCCAACACCATTTGTTGAAGAGACTTTGCTTTCCCCATTTAATAGTCTGGGCCCCTTTGTCAAAGATTAAATGTCCATAGGTGTGGGGGTCTTTCTTTCTTTCTTTGTTGTGTGTTTGTGTGAGGATTAACTTAAGTTTATTATCCACTGGAGGCCATTTGAACAGAGTAAGAACACTCTATCAGAGCTCATCACCTACATATTATTTGTAAGAAGAAACCATGAGCAGAAACTTTATGGGGGTAGGAGGAATGAGGGAGAAATACAAAATCATAGGCTATGACTTTTTGCCTCATTACCTCTAGTTTATGTCAAATCTAAATGTTAGCAGACTGTATCAGGTACTTACTCCAAATCTGGTTGGTTTCAGAGCCTGTCTTCCATCCAACACTGAAGTAACCAGCCTCCCTGAGCACTACACAAAGGCCAGAGGACACCTGGGTGGGAGGCCCCAAGGGCCTGGGCTCAATGTGTTATGACCAACTTTAAAAGCAGCCTCTGCAGAACTATCATGGTTTTCATTGGGGATGGATATGGAGGACACAGAACTTTGTTGGTTAGTGTGGTAGGACATTATACCCCTATAATCTTATAATATTGTAAGTCATTATTAAATCACTAATTTTAAAAAAGACTATGTGAAGCTAAGAAATGGAGCCAACCCAAGTGTCCAATGAAGGGCAAGTAAATGAAGAAGATATAGTTTGTATACACAATGGACTACTACTTGACTAGAAATATTTACAAGAACATGGCACTTGAGTTTTCTCCATTTTTATGAATAATACTGCAATGAACATGGGGTACAGATATTACTACAAATTAGTGTTTTAAATATTGTTTCACTTTAATTTTTATTAGTGATTTAGTAATAATTTACAAAATTGTAAGACTTCAGGGTTTCACACCACACCCACCATCAAAGTTCTATAGCCCTCACAAGTGCCATAGTTCCACAAAATTTGAGAGATAAATTGTTTGATTTTTTTTTTTTGCAAGTTCATATGCCTTAATTATCTATAGTCCACATGTGAGTAAAACAATCCTGTAGTTATCTTTTACCTCTTTAGTAATTTCAATAAGCATGCTTACCTCCAGTTCCATCCATTTAGTCCCATAGGACAGAATATAATGTTTTTAAAATAACTTTTAGGGGCCAGGCACTGGCATACCTGATATTGCACACACATGATCATGTGCAAAGACCCTGATCCTACATGCCAAAGGGGAAATTTCACAGATGATGAAGCAGTGCTGTAACTCTCTCTCTTTCAATCTTTGCCACGGACCACCACAGTGGATGAGTAGCAGGAGGGTCAGGGGTCTTGAAGGCAACCTCCCAGGTGGGTCAGGAGTCGGCGAGGGAGAACAGATAGACACCACACTCTATTGGAGGGTGAATCTGGACTCATTTTAATAGTGAAACTGCATTAGCTTTTATACTTTTTTCAGGTTACATTCAGGTTGCCTAAGCAACCAGCTCATAAAGAAGTAACAATAAACATCATAGTCTTGTGGCTTCGGCAAGCTACATGTTACTCCCCTATAACTGTAAAGAGTGGGTACAATACTTTGTATCGTTCTGTTCTCAGGGGAGGTCATACCCAGAATTGTTTTAGACTTTTGCTGAGGGCTATCTCTACCATTAATCTTCTATGGCGGGCATACAGATCTTTGCCTAGTCGTGGACCACTGCTCATCTAGTTCTGCTACAGTTTAACTATTAATCTTTCTTTGTTTCAATACGTCAACTTGTACCTGGGAGGCCTCAATCTCTGCATTGTTTCTATGAGGGGCAAGTCATAACATGACTTCTTTTGTCTGTCTATGTTGACCCACCTTCTCCACTTTCATAATGTAACTTTCAAATATGCCCCTGTGTAAGGGAGAGGGGGTGCTTCTAACTCTCCATTTCCACCAGGCACTGCCAAAGCATTATTAATCAATTGTGACAGTATAATTGTTTGTAACAATAACGGAGGGGAGAATGTGTCGACCCATTCCCATCCTTCTGCCCAGCTTCCTTGAAGTCTGAATGCAGGTCCAGAGGAGATGACCTTGTCAGTCTCCCTGGCGTTCGGGTTGGGGCGCTGCAAATCTTACTATCTCTCTATTCCCTATCAATTGCTCTCTGCCTGTCTCTATTCAAGAAAGAAAGAAAGTGATTGAGGGAGGAAGGAAGGAAGGAAAGAAAGAAGGAAGGAAATAAGGAAGAAATGAAAGGAGGGAAGAAAAGAAGGAGAATATTTTTTCAAGTAACTCCTTTAGTCATCTAGCAATGGTGTTTAGGAATAATTCAGCTATGAACACAGGGTACATATAACCCTTCAAATAAGTGTTTTCATGTCTAGGGGTGGTGTTGCTAAACCATATATTATTTTCATTTTATTTATTTAAGGACTCCCCAAACTGTTTTCCATAGAGGTTGTGTCAGATTACATCCTCAGAATTGCTTTGGCTACTTGTGGTCTTTTATGGTTCCACATGAATTTTTGAATTGTTTCTTCAACGTTTTGGAAAAAAATGTCATTGGGATTTTAATAAGGATTCTATTGAATCTAGATTACTTTTAATAGAACTGCCATTTTAACAATATTTATTCTTTGGATTTATGAACAAGAACATTCTTCTGTTTCTTTGTGTTTCCCTCTATTCCTTTTAGCAATGTCCAATAGTTTTCATTGTAAAGGCCTGTCACCTCTCTTGTTAGATTTACTCCAAGATATTTTATCTTTTTCAGTTCAATTGTAAATGGGGTTACATTCTTCACTTCTCTTTATTCTAACTCATCATTTATGTATATAAGTATCACAGGTTTATTTATAGTGATTTGCACCCTGCCACTTTACTGGATTTATTGATAGTTTCTAGTAGTTTGGGGTGAAATTCCTTGGGGCTTTCTGTGATTATTATCACATCATCTGCAAATATTGATTGCATAACTTCTCCCATTCCTATGTGGATTCCTTTAATATCCCTTTCTTATACTGGTCCTTGCATTTTGCACCATGTGTGCTTAACCCACTGCGCTACCTCCTGACCCCCTTAATATCCCTTTCTTACCTGATTACACTGGCAAGGATTTCTAGGACTATGTTGAACAGTAGTGATGAGAGGGGACATCCTTACCTAATGTCAGATTTGAGTGGAAAAGATTTCACTTTTTGTCTGTTGATTGTTAGTCATGAGCTTGTCATATATGGACTTTACTATGCTGATAAATGTTCCTTCTAGTCCCAGTTCCTCAAAGGTCTTCATCGTAAATAGGTGTTTAATCTTGCCAAATGCTTTTTTAAATTTTTGTTTACTTATTATTGGATACAGACAGAAAGAAATTGAGAGGGAGGGAAGAGGGAGAGAGACAGAGAGACAGCTGTAGCTCTACTTCACCACTCATGAAGCTTTTCCCCTGCAGTTGAGGACCAGGGGCTTGAACCCAGGTCCTTACACACTGTAGTGTGTGCACTTGACCATGTGTGGTGCCACCACCTGCTCAAATGCTTTTTCTACATATACTGAAATAACCATGTAGTTACTTTCTTTTTGTTGATGTAGTATATTATGTTGATTTGCATATATTAAACCATCTCTACATTGCTGGGATGAATCCCATGTGGTATTGGTGGATTATTCTCTTTATATATTATTGATTTCAATTTGCCAAGATCATGTTGAGGATTTTTTTTAATTTCTTTATTGAGGAATTAATGTTTTATATTCGACAGTAAATACAACAGTTTGTACATGCACAATATTTCCCAGTTTTTCATATAATAATACAAACCCCACTAGGTTATGTTGAGGATTTTTTTTTATATCAGTGTTCATCCAGGATATAGGTCTATCATCATTTTTGTACAATTCTTTCCTGCTTTGGGATCAGAGTGATACTGGCTTCATAGAATATATTTGGGAGGAATAACTATTCTCATATCTAACACAATATAATTTAAAATAAAATAAACAATAAAAGATAGGGATGGACATTACTTAATACTCAGAGGACCAGTCAACCAAGAGGACTTAACGATTATTAACATCTATGCACCCAAAGAAGGGCCATCTAAATACATCAAACAGCTACTGAAAGAACCACAGCAATATATCAATAACAACACAGTAATAGTAGGAGACTTCAACATCCCACTCTTTCAATTTGACAGATCTAAGCATAGAATTAATAAGAAACAAGGGGATTAAATGAAGAGATAGATAAACTATAACTATTGGACATTTTCAGAGTCATTCATCCCAAGAAACTGGAATACATATTCTGTTCAAGTCCACATGGGATATTCTCAAGGATCAATATGTTAGGCCATAAAGACATGAACCAATTCAAGAGCATTGAAATTATCCCAAGCATCTTCTCAGAAAACAGTGGAATTGAAGTAACACTTAACAAGTGAGGCCAGGTGGTGGCACACCTGGTTGAGCACACATGTTACAATGCTCAATGACCCAGGTTTGAGCCCCTGGTCCCCACCTTCAGGGGGAAAGCTTTGCAAGTGGTGAAGCAGGGCTACAGGTGTCTCTCTGTCTCTTTCCGTCTCTGTCTCCCTCTTCTTCTTAAATCCCATCTGTCTCTATCCAATAAATAAAGATAACAAACTTTTAAAAAAGAAAAAAATTAGTAAAATATGGAAAATATTTTATATGGAAATATGGAAACTCAATAGTATATTACTTGGCAACTACTGGATCAAAGAGGAAATTAAGGAATAAATTAACATGTTTAGAGAAGGGGGCTGGGCAGTAGCGCAGTGGGTTAAGCGCACATGGCCCAAAACACAAGGTTCAGCGTAAGGATCCCAGTTTGAGGACCCAGCTCCCCACCTGCAGGGGGCTTGCTTCACAAGTGGTGAAGGTATCTATCTAGATACCTGCAGGTTTGTAGGTATCTATCTTTCTTTCCTCCTCTCTGTCTTCCCCTCCTCTCTAGATTTCTCTCTGTCCTATCCAACAACAACAGCTATAACAACAATAACGGTAATAACCACAACAAAAAAAAAATGAGAAAAATAGCCTCCAGGAGCAGTAGATTCATAGTGCTGGCATGGAACCCCAGCAATAACCCTGGAGGCAAAAAAAAAAAAAAAAAAAAAGCAGCTTCGAGAAACCAGTGAAAATAAGACACAAGCTATCAAAATATTTGGGACACAGCTAAGACAGTACTGAGAGGGAAATTCATAATCATACAAGCACACACTAGGAAACAAGAAAGAACTTAAGTAAACAATCTGACTGTGCACCTTAAAGACTTAAGAGAGGAACAAAGTAACCCTAAAGCAACCAGAAGGACTGAAATAACTAAAATTAGGGGAGAAGTAAATAACATCGAATATAAGAGAACCATACAAAAGATAAATGAAGTTAAATGTTGATTCTTTGAAAGAGTAAACAAAATTGACAAACCCTTAGCCAGACTCACACACACACACAAAAAGGAGAAGACTCAAATAAATAGGATTGTAAATGATAGAGGAGATAGCACAATGGATGCCACAGAAATCCAGAGTATCATGTGAAGCTTCTATGAACAACTAACTATATGCCACCAAGCTGAAGAACCTGGAATAAATGGATGAGTTCCTAGATACCTACAAATTTCCAAAATTAAACAAAGAGAAACTAGAAAATATGAGCAGGTCAATCACAGTCAAAGAAATTGAAACAGTTATCCTTCCCAAGAATAAAAGTCCTGGACCAGATGATTTTACAAATGAATTCTACAAAACCTTCAAAGAAGAGTTAATATCTCTACTTTTAAAACTCTTCCTAAAGGTTGAACACACAGGAATATTCCTTTCCAGCTTTTATGAAGATAAGATTAATAATGAGATACCACCTCACCCCTGTGAGAATGTCATACATCAAAAATGACAGCACCAACAAATACTAGAGAGGTTATGGAGATAAAGGAATGCTCTTGCACTGCTGGTGGGAATGTCCAGCCCCTGTGGAGAGCAGTCTGGAGATTTCACAAGGCTATAAATGGACCTTCCCTATGACCCAGTAATACCTCTCCTAGGGGTATATACTAAGGACTCAATAACACCCACCCCAAAAGATATATGTGTACCTATGTTTATAGTAACACAATTTGTAATAGCCAAAGCCTGGAAGCAACCCAAGTGAGAACAACAGCTGAGAAGGTGGTAGTGTATATACATTCAATGGAATACTACTAAACTATTAAGAATAATGAACCCACCTTCTCCGACCCATCTTGGATGGAGCTAGAAGGAATTATATTAAATGAGGTAAGTCAGAAAGGGAAAGACAAGTATGGGATGATCCCATTCATAAACAGAAATTGAGAAAGGAGAACAGAGAGGGAAACACAAAGTAGAATTTGACTGAGTTTGGAATATTGCATAAAAGTGAAAAACTCTAGTTGTTTTTTTTTTAACCAGAGTACTGTTCAGCTCTAGCTTATGGTGGTGCGGGGGCTTGAACCTGGGACTTTGGAGCCTCAGGCATGACAGTCTGTTTGTATAACCATTTTGCTATCTACCCTCCGCCCTAGAAATGAATACACTTTTTTTTTTTTTTTTTTTTTTTAGCAGAGCACTGTTCAGCTCTGGCTCACGCAGGATTGAACCTGGGACTTTGGAATCTCAGGCATGAGAGTCTGTTTGCATAATCATTATGCTATCTACTCTCTGCAAAAAACTCTAGGTTTTTTCCCTATAGCTTCACTATAGGGAGGTGAGGGTAGGGATACAGACCTTTAGTGACAGGAATAGTGTTATTATACACTCCTATTAGAGTCTTAAAAATCACTATTTAATCAATATAAGAAGGGAAAAATACATTGAATGTCTTGAACTTTTTAATGCATATATTCCTTCAATCTTAGCATGTAAAGTTTCAAATTGGTAACCTGATTGAATTTTAACAGTGGGCTTAAACTGTTAATACATTTCTAATGACTACTTCTTAATCTTAGATCAAGGTGACCAGAAGCAACTGGTGGTGTCACTATGTAAGATACAGCTATATGTAAATAGTATTAAATGACATAATTCATGATGAGGTCTTGTATGATGCAGCAGGTCTTACCATGAGATTTTCAGAGTAAAACAAGTTCCCAAATAACTTGGTTACAATAATAACTATCTATTGCCTTTTTAAACTCTAAGACAGCAGGAACCTTCCCCATTCTCTATAAAACCCATATATCAATGCAATGAGTACCACCTCGGCAAGTTCACTTCAGACTGTGTCCAGAGACATCAGGCGTGGAATGTCAACCCTTCACCCTCATTACTCAGGTGAGACCTTTCCTTTCATAGTATTCTCTAATTCCATTCCAGGTGGTTCACTTCCTAACAAAGTCCCAAAACCTAGATATAGACCAGGTCCTGTGAGATAGAGCATATATCCACATGTATCCATAAATTAGGGCAAAATATATACCTGAAAGCAAAAGTACAAAATAGTCTGCAGTGAGTCAGTATAAAGTTCCTAATGAAATAGTATCTAATTAGACTTAGATACTCTCCTCACCTACTTACTGTTACAGTTCTCTCACTCACTCCAAAGCTAACCTTAGCAAAGCAAGGACTGCAAAAACTGAATAAGGGCAAAAAACTGGCATACTTTAATGATGACTCTTTAGTCACTATCAGGGCACTCCATCAACTGGGGCCCTATTCAGAAAGTCCTAAGATTCCCGAACAGTCATGATGGGCCTAGACCTCAAATAAATTCCTCTTGCCTTGTTACCAGTCATCTCTATAAGGAACAACAAAATAGACCCCTTTGTGGGCCCCCCATAGGACCTTGCCCTCAACTTGGATCAACAACAGTAGAGAATGTTCCATCCTCCGAAGGGAGGATGGACAAGATACTCTATGCTACACCTGAGGAAGATGGGTCGATATGGGGGTAGCTTAGAATGTTCCTACTCATGACCAAAGAATGTGAGCTCAGATCTATAGAGATGCAGTGGTCACATAGGTTCTTAAGCTGAATATGGGCTCCAGACCAAATCAAATCGATGGAGTTTATAGTCAACAATATTTATACTCCTTTCCCATATTAGAGAGCTAATATGATCAATTTTTCTGGTCCTTCTGCCAGCCATGACATCATCTCCCCAGACAATAACTTGGATGCACCTGCATATCAGACTTCAGGCTCAGGGAAAAAAAAAAAAACTAGTATAGCCACAGGTCCGTTGGAATATAACTAAAATATGCCTACTAGCTATCTACAAAATGGAGTACCCCCCAAATCTTCATCTGCACTATTCCAGCCTTTAAGTTCATGATTGTTCAATAACTTGTTTAGCTTTGTATGTTAACTCCCTTTTCAGCCACCAGGTGCCATATGCTAGCATGATGCCAACCAGACTTCCCTGGACAGACAATCCCACCAATATGTCCTGGAGCTCTGTTTCCCCAGTGCCCCACCCTACTAGAGAAAGAGAGAGGAAGTATGGATCGACCTGTCAACGCCCATGTTCATCAGGGAAGCAATTACAGAAGCCAGACCTTCAACCCTCTGCATCCCACAATGACCTTGAGTCCATACTCCCAGAGGGTTAAAGAATAGGAAAGCTATCAGGGGAGGAGAGGGAATATGGAGTTCTGGTGGTAGAAATTTTGTGGAGTTGTACCCCTCTTATCCTATGGTTTTGTCAATATTTCCTTTTTAATTTTTTTAAAAAACCATGTATCTCCCAATCCTGGAACCTCTAGGGTGTGACTCATTTTCCTTCATGCTTCTCCCAATCCCTGCCATTTGATACTGCATCTGCTGATCTCAACCAAATCAATGAAACCACCTCGACATGTTTCATTTCATATTGTGTTCAGAGACACCAGGTATAGAATGTCAGCTCTTCAGCTCCATTACTATGGTGAGACCTTTCATAGCTCATAATACTCCTCAATTCCATATTGGGTGGTGCACTTCCTAACAAAGCCACAGAACCTACATATAGACCAGGGTCCATGAGATAGAGCACATGTGCACATGTATCCATAAGTTAGGGGAGAGTATATACCTTACAGTAAAAATGCACAATAGTTTGCAGTGACACAATAAGTGCAGCAACCAAGTAAAAAGACCTAAAAAAGACACTTTTTAAATTAAATACCATAAAGCACTTAATCAAATAGTTTCTACTTAGACCTAGATACCCTCCTCAACTACTTCCTATTTCACTTCCCTCAATCCAAGGCTAACTTTGTCAGACCAAGTAGGGACTACAAAAGCTGGATAAGGGCAAGAGAACTGCATACTTTAATGATGGTTCTTTTGGTCACTATCAGGCCACCCCATCATCCAGGGCTCTCATCAGGGAATCTTGGGATTCTCACATATAAATATTGGGCCTAGATCTCTAACACACCCCTCTCTCCACCATCACTGGTCATCTCAATCAGGAACAACATAATGGACCCTTTTGTGGGCCTCTACAGGAGGACCTTGCCCTCAATATAGGTCAACATTGGTAGGGACAGCCCCATTCTCCAAAGGGAGGTTGAATAAACATACTCTGCCACTTGAGGAAGATGGGTCCTGCAATGAGAGCAGCCTAGAATGTTCCTAACTATGACCACAGCATGCTAGCTCAGACCTATAGGAATGCAGAGGTTACACAGGCTTCTGTGCTGAATATGGACCCCAAATCAAATTGATGGGGGTTACTGTTAACAATATTTATCTACTTTTCCCATATTTGGGAGCTACTCTCTGTCCAGATCCAGCTTTCTAGTCCTATTTCCAACTCTGACACCATCTCTTCAGACAATACCTTTAGTTCACCTGCTATTAGCTGTTGGGCTCAGGCAAAAGTTAGTAAAGTCATGGGACCCATACAATATACCTAAAATAGACTTCCTAGCTTTTTCCAAAAAGGAGACCCCAAATCTCATCTGCTCTATTATTACCTTTACATTCCTGATTATTAAACAATTTATTTTGTTTTATATCTTAATGCTTTTCAGCCACCAAGTTGCAAATGCTACCATGATGCCAACCTGACTTCCCTAGACAGAAGACCTTACCAATGTATCCTGGAACCCCACCTCTCCAAAGTCCTGCCCCACTAGGGAAAGATAGAAACATGCTGGGAGTATGGATCAGCCTGCCAACACCCATGTCCAGAGAAGAAGCAATTACAAAAGCCAGACCTTCTGTACCTCATAATGATCCTGGGTCCATGCTCCCAGAGGGATAAAGAAAAGAAAGTTTCGAATGTAGGAGATGGGATATGGAACTCTGGTAATGGGAAATGTGTAGAATTGTACCCCTCTTATTCTGAAGTCTTGTCTATCATTAGTAAATCAATCAATAAAAAATAGCTCACCAAACTCAGCAACAACAAAAAATAATAACAACCAAAAAAAAAAAAAAAGAGAGGATTTGAATAGAATATTCATCAAGAAGACATCTAAAAGGTCAACAAGCATATGAAAAAAATGCTCCAAGTCATTGATTGTCAGAGAAATGTAAATAAAGACAACAATAAGATACCACGTTGCTCCTGTGAGAATGCCATATGTCAGAAATAGCAGCAACAACAAATGCTGGAGAGATTGTGGAGACAAAGGAACCCTTCTGCACTGCTGGTGGGAATGTAAATTGGTCCAACCCCTGTGGAGAGCAGTCTGAAGAACTCTGAAGGCTAGAAATGGACCTTCCTTATGACCCTGCAATTCCTCTCCTGGGGACATATCCTAAGGAATCAAACACACCCATGCAGAAAGATTTGTGTATACCTATGTTCAAGCAGTGCAATTTTTTTTTTTCCCACGGTAAACCCTTTATTTTTTATTTATTTATTTTTTAATTTTTTATTTAAGAAAGGATTAATTAACAAAACCATAGGGTAGGAGGGGTACAACTCCACACAATTCCCACCGCCCAATCTCCATATCCCACCCCCTCCCCCGATAGCTTTCCCATTCTCTATCCCTCTGGGAGCATGGACCCAGGGTCATTGTGGGTTGCAGAAGGTAGAAGGTCTGGCTTCTGTAATTGCTTCCCCGCTGAACATGGGCGTTGACTGGTCGGTCCATACTCCCAGTCTGCCTCTCTCTTTCCCTAGTAAGGTGGGTCTCTGGGGAAGCTGAGCTCCAGGATATATTGGTGGGGTCTTCAATCCAGGGAAGTCTGGACGGCATCCTGATGACACCTGGAACCTGGTGACTGAAAAGAGAGTTAACATACAAAGCCAAACAAATTGTTGAGCAATCATGGACCCAAAGCTTGGAAAAGTGGAGAGGAAGTATTAGGGAGGTACTCACTGCAAACTCGTGTACTTCTGCTTTCTTACTTTGGTGCCATACTCCAAACTCAGTCAATTTCTGCTTTGCGTTTCTACTTCTTTTTTTTTTTTTACATGCATAACATTCCCCAGATTACCATTTAACAATACAACCCCCACTATGTAATTCATCATTTTTCATGGACCTGTATTCTCCCCACCCACCCCAGAGTCTTTTACTTTGGTGTAATACTCCAATTCCATTTCAGGTTCGACTTGTGTTTTCTTTTCTAATCTTGTTTTTCAACTTCAGCCTGAGAGTGAGATCATCCCTTTTTCATCCTTCTGTTTCTGACTTATTTCACTCAACATGATTTTTTCAAGGTCCATCCAAGATCGGCTGAAAACGGTGAAGTCACCATTTTTTACAGCTGAGTAATATTCCATTGTGTATATATACCACAACTTGCTCAGCCACTCATCTGTTGTTGGACACCTGGGTTGCTTCCAGGTTTTGGCTATTACAAATTGTGCTGCCAAGAACATATGTGTACACAGATCTTTTTGGATGGATGTGTTGGGTTCCTTAGGATATATCCCCAGGAGAGGAATTGCAGGGTCATAGGGTAGGTCCATTTCTAGCCTTCTGAGAGTTCTCCAGACTGTTCTCCACAGAGGTTGGACCAGTTTACATTCCCACCAGCAGTGCAGGAGGGTTCCTTTGACCCCACACTCTCTCCAGCATTTGCTGCTGTTACCTTTTCTGATGTGTGACATTCTCACAGGAGTGAAGTGATATCTCATTGTTGTCTTGATTTGCATTTCTCTGACAATCAGAGACTTGGAGCATTTTTTCATGTGTTTCTCGGCCTTTTGGATCTCTTCTGTGGTGAATATTCTGTCCAAGTCCTCCCCCCATTTTTGGATGGGGTTATTTGTTGTCTTGTTGTTGAGTCTGGCAAGCTCTTTATATATGTTGGTTATTAAACTCTTATCTGATGTATGGCATGTAAAGATCTTCTCCCATTCTGTGAGGGGTCTCTTGATTTGGGTAGTGGTTTCTTTTGCTGTGAAGAAGCTTTTTAATTTGATGTAGTCCCATAGGTTTATACTTGCCTTGGTCTTCCTTGTAATTGGATTCGTTTCATTGAAAATGTCTTTAAAATTTATGCGGAAAAAAGTTCTTCCAATATTTTCCTCTAAGTATCTGATAGTTTGTGGTCTAACATCCAAGTCCTTGATCCACTTGGGATTTACTTTTGTATTTGGTGAAATACAGTGATTCAGTTTCATTCTTCTGCATGTTTCAACCCATTGTTTCCAACACCATTTGTTGAAGAGACTCTGCTTCCCCCATATAATAGTCTGGGCCCCTTTGTCAAAGATTTGATGTCCATACGTGTGGGTCCTCATTTCTGGGCTCTCAATTCTATTCCACTGGTCACTGTGTCTGTTCATATTCCAGTACCAAGCAGTTTTGATGACAATGGCCCTATAATACAGTTTGAGATCTGGCAGTGTGATGCCTCTGGTTCTGTTCTTTTTTCTCAAGATTGTTTTGGCAATTCTAGGTCTTTTCTGGTTCCAGATAAACATTTGTAGCATTTGTTCTATTCTCCTAAAAAATGTGCTTGGGATCTTGGTGGGGATAGCATTAAATTTGTATATGGCTCTGGGTAATATATTCATTTTGATGATGTTAATTCTTCCAACCCATGAACATGGAATATCTTTCCACTTCTTTGTGTCTTTTTCAATTTCTTTGAGTAGTGACTCATAATTTTCAGTATACAAGTCTTTCACTTCTTTGGTTAGGTTTACTCCTAGATATTTTATTGTTTTTGTTGCTATAGAAAAAGGAACAGATTTCTGGATTTCAATTTCTTCTAACTTAGTGTTTGCATAGAGGAATGCCACTGACTTTTGAATGTTAATTTTATAGCCTGACACATTACTGTATTGCCTGATGATTTCCAAAAGCTTCTTGCTGGATTCCTTAGGTTTTTCCATGTATACTATCATGTCATCTGCAAATAAGGAGAGTTTGACTTCTTCTCTTCCAATCTGTATGCCTTTAATTCCTTGCTCCTGCCTGATTGCTATGGCAAGAACTTCCAACACTATGTTGAATAGTAATGGTGATAGTGGGCATCCCTGTCTAGTACCTGGGGAAATGCTTCCAGTTTTTCACCATTGAGTATGATGTTGGCTATAGGTTTGCTATATATAGACTCCACTATCTTCAGGAATTTTCCATCTATTCCTATTTTTTGTAGTGTTTTGATCATAAAGGGATGTTGTATTTTTTCAAAGGCTTTCTCTGCATCTATTGATATGACCATGTGGTTTTTGGTCTTGCTTTTGTTGATGTGGTGGATCACATTGATTGATTTACGTATATTAAACCAACCTTGCATGTCTGGGATAAACCCCACTTGGTCATGATGAACAATCTTTTTGATATACTGCTGTATCCGGTTGGCTAGAATTTTGTTCAATATTTTCACATCTATGTTCATCAGAGATATTGGTCTGTAGTTTTCTTTTTTGGTTGTGTCCCTGTCTGCTTTTGGTATCAGGGTGATGTTGGCTTCATAGAAGCTGGCAGGGAGTATTCCAGTGTCTTCAATCTTCTGGAAGACTTTTAAAAGTAGAGGTATTAGTTCTTCTTTGAAAGTTTTGTAGAATTCATTTGTAAAACCATCTGGTCCAGGACTTTTATTTTTGGGAAGATTTTTGATAACTGTTTCAATTTCATTAGCTGTGATGGGCCTGTTCATGTTATCCACTTCCTCTTTACTTAGTTTTGGAAGTTGGTAGGTATCTAGGAAATCATTCATTTCTTCCAGGTTCTCTAGCTTGGTGGCATATAGTTGTTCATAGAAGCCTCGCATGATATGTTGAATTTCTGCAGTGTCTGTTGTGATTTCTCCTCTTTCATTTACTATCCGATTTATTTGGGTCTTCTCCCTTTTTTGTTTTGTGAGTCTGGCTAAAGGTTTGTCGATTTTGTTTACTCTTTCGAAGAACCAACATTTACTTTCATTGATCTTTTGTATGGTTTTCCTATTCTCAATGTTATTTATTTCTGCCCTAACTTTAGTGATTTCTGTCCTTCTGGTTGCTTTAGGATTCCTTTGTTGTTCTTCTTCTAGGTCTTTAAGATGTGCAATCAGGCTGTTTATTTGTGCCTTTGCTTGTTTCCTAATGTGTGCTTGTATAGCTATGAACTTCCCTCTTAGGACTGCTTTAGCTGTGTCCCAAATATTTTGATAGCTTGTGTCATCATTTTCATTGAACTCTCGAAACATTTTGATTTCTTCCTTGATTTCCTCTTTGACCCAGAAGTTGTTAAGAAGTGTACTGTTGAGCTTCCACATTTTGGGACTGTTACCAATCTTTTGTTGATTGTTAAGTGTTAGTTTAATTCCACTGTGGTCTGAGAAGATGCTTGGGATGATTTCAGTGCTCTTGAATTGGCTGATGCTGTCTTTGTGGCCTAACATATGGTCTATCCTTGAGAATGATCCATGTGGATTTGAGTAAAATGTGTATTCCAGTTTCTTGGGATGAATGACTCTGAAAATGTCCAATAGTTCTAGTTTATCTATCTCTTCATTTAGCTCCCTTATGTCTTTACTGATTGTCTGCCTGGATGATCTGTCAAGTTGAGAGAGTGGGGTGTTGAAGTCCCCTACTATGATTGTGTTACTGTTAATATATTGCTGTAGCTCTTTCAGTAGAAGTTTGATGTATTTAGATGGCTTCTCATTGGGTGCATAGATATTAATAATTGTTAAGTCCTCTTGATTGACTGATCCTCTGAGCATTAAGTAGTGTCCATTCCTATCTTTTTTAATCTTATCTATTTTAAAGTCTATCATGTCAGATATGAGAATAGCTGTTCCTGCCCTTTTTTGTGGGCCATTGGCTTGAATGATAGTTTTCCATCCTTTCACTTTAAGTCTGTGTTTGTCTAGTTGCGTTAGGTGAGTTTCCTGTAGACAATATATTGTTGGGTTGTGTTTTCTGATCCATCTTCCTACTCTGTGTCTTTTAATAGGTGAATTCAGGCCATTGACATTTATTGATATCAAAGATTGAAGATATTTTAACGCCATTCTTGTAGAGTTTTAGAGTGTTTTGATATATGTCCTATTTGTGGTGGTCTGGTTGTTTATAGGAGACCTTTCAGAACTTCTTTCAGGGCAGGCTTGGTGATGGTTGCTTCCTTCAACTGTTGCTTGTCTGAGAAGGTTTTGATGCTTCCATCTAATCTGAATGACAATCTAGAAGGATATAGTATTCTTGGCTGAAAGCCTTTCTCATTGAGCACTCGATAGATATCTTGCCATTCTCTTCTGGCCTGTAGTGTTTGTATGGAGAAGTCTGCTGCTAATCTTATGGGTTTTCCTTTGTAGGTGACTCTTTGTTTTTCTCTTGCAGCCTTGAGGATCCTTTCTTTATCCTTATTCCTTTCCATTCTAAGTATGACATGTCTTGGTGTCTTTAGGTCTGGGTTAATTCTGTTTGGGACCATTTGGGCTTCTTGAATCTTTATGTCTTTGGTGTTGTCTAGACTAGAGAAATTTTCAGCTATTATGGCCTGGAGAACGCTTTCTTCCTCCCCTTCTCTTTCTTCCTCTGGTAAGCCAATAATGCGTATATTGTTTCTTTTGAAGTCATCCCATAGGACTCTGTTGTTGTTTTCAGCATCTCTTAATCTCTTTTTGAGATCTCTTACTTCTTTTTTAGTTGTCTCTAATTCATCCTCAATCTTGCTAATTCTGTCTTCAGCCTCATTGATTCTATTCTCTCTGCCCTCTACTGCTTTCTGGAGTTCATCTATTTTGTTGCCCTGCTCTGATACTGTTTTAGCTTGTTCAGCTAGTTGCCTTCTTAGCTCAGCGATTTCAGCTTTCAGCTCTCTAATAACCATGAGATAATTAGAATTTTCTTCCATATTCTCATTTGTTGTTCCTGCATTTCTGATTACAATTTTTTCAAATTCTTTACTCACTCATGTTATTATTTCCTTAGCTAATGTTTGGATGTTGAAGTCGTTGTTTTGTGCTTCATCCTCTGGAGGACTTTTAGCTGGACTCTTGTCCTGGTTTGAGTCTCCAATATTTTTTCTTGTTGTTTTAACCATTTTATATAAGTTAACAGTTTTTTCAATCCCTGAGTTGGAGTTCAGTGGTGTAAAAGCCTTTTTTTTTTCCCCTGTAGGCTATGGGAGCCTGATGGCTTTTACACTATCAATAGGCTTCTTAGCTTAATCACTGACTCCTGACCAAGAGATAAAGCAGGGTGTGGCAGAGATAATCCAGTGGTTATGCAAAGAGACTTTCACAGCCCCTCAGCTATGCCACCGAGGTATAGGTCTTCTCCTGAGTTTCCCGGTTAGATCTCTGTCCCCTGGTGTCCCTCCCTGTTGCTGCTCCAGATTCTGAGGGTAGTAGCAATGGAGACTCAGAGTTGCATTTGGTGAATCTCTGGGGAGTCCTTTCCTCCCTTCAGCTGTCCCCTTGTTGGTGGAGCAGACTGGAGGTGGTGTCTCCACTGACAAACTGTCGAACTGTTAGCAGTCACTTAATCTCTCCTTAGGCCCCTCTCTCCTCTCTGTCACCAGCCACGCGTGTTTGTACTCACGGGTGATTTACTGGGTTTCTGTGGTCATTCTAGTCCTGTCTTGTTTCGGTCCGGGTGGTCTCCTTTGGTATTCCTAGTTGATCCGGGAGAGGAGAGGAGAGGAGAGAAAGCGATCTGCTGCTCGTAGCTCCGCCTCCGGAAGTCCGACCTTAAGCAGTGCAATTTGTATTATAACATGTACACTCAACCAGGTGCACCACCACTTGTGCCCATGCAGCACAATTTGTAATAGTCAAAACCTGGAAGCAACCAGGTCCCAATAACAGATGAGTGTCTGAGCAAGTTGTGGTCTATATACACAATGGAATACTACTTAGCTATTAAAAATAGTGAATTCACCTTCTTTTCTTCCTCCTCCTCCTCTTCCTTCTTCTTCTTATCTTGGATCAAGTTTGAAGAAATCATGTTAAGTGAGATAAGCCAGAAAGAGAAGGATGAATATGGGATGATTCCACTCAGAGACAGAAGCTGAAAACAAGAATAGACTGGAAAACAAAAAGCAGAACTTGGACTGTAGTTGGTATATTGCACCAAAGTAAACGGCTCTAGAGTGAAGGAGTATCCAGGACCTGGAACATGATGACAGAGGAGGACCTAGGTCGGGGTTAGAGTGGTATGTGGAAAACTGAGAAATGTTACACATGTGCAAACTACTGTCTTTTACTGTTGACTATAAGCCACTAATCTCCCCAATAAAGAAAGAATTTATTTTTCAAAGCAATTTGATTCTTACAGTAAAACTGAGCAGAATGGGTCAAGAGTTCCCATATACTTCCTTCCCCTGGCACACATGACCACTCCTGTCCTCCACATCCTCAGCAGAAGGGACATCTGCTATAATCAATGAGACTACATTAGCACATCACCAAGTTCACTGCTTACATTTGACTCACTCTTAGTATTGTACACCTTATGGGTTTTAATTATTTATTTATTTTGGATAGAGACAGAGAACAATTAGGAGGGGAGGGGAAGATAGAGAGGGAGAGAGATAAAGACACTTGTAGCACTGTTTCACAACTTGTGAAGCCAGGAGCTAGAACTAGGGTCCTTGCACATTGTAATGTGTGCACTCACCAGGTGCACCACTACTCAGACCCTGGGTTTAGATTATTTTATGACACTATTTAAACACCACTGTAGAATCAGACAAAGTGGTTGCACTACCCTAAAGAACCAATGCACTCCACCCATTCATCATTTCCTCCTCCTAATCTTTGGTGACCACTGATCTATATGCTGTCTCCATAGCTTGTCTTTTCCAGAGTTTTTTTTTTTTTAAGTTTTTTTAAAAATATTTATTTATTCCCTTTCATTGCCCTTGTTTATATATATATATTTATATATTTATATTTATATATATATATTGTAGTTATTATTGTTGCTATTGATGTCGTAGTTGTTGGATAGGACAGAGAGAAATGTAGAGAGGAGGGGAAGACAGAGGGGGAGAGAAAGACAGACACCTGCAGACCTACTTCACCGCTTGTGAAGTGACTCCCGTGCAGGTGGGGAGTCTGGGGCTTCCTTAGCCGGTCCTTGCGCTTTGCACTACGTGCGCTTAACCCGCTGCGCCACAACCCGATTCCCTTCCAGAGTTTCTTATCATTGGAAACATCAGGGTGTAGACTTTTCAGATTGGCTGATTTCACTTTTGAATATACATTTGAATTTTCTCATTTTTCTTCATTTACTTTAATGGCTTGAAAGTCTGCTCAGAATGCCACGCCCCACTCAACTCCAGAATGATGGGTCTGACAGGGTCAGAATTACTTCACTCACTATCACTGACTGTGAAGGTGAAGAATGAAAACCACAAATCAAAGATAGTAGGCACCAGGAGAAGCCCTCAACTGGAAACTGGAAGTCAGCAATTGGGCAGGGAACGTAATGTCCAGTTCTCTAGCCTCAATTTTTTTTTATCATTTCATTTTTTAGTTGTGATTTAATAATGGTTTACAAGATGATAAGATTATAGATGTTTGGGGGCCTGGCAGTGGCAGACCGGGTTAAGTGCACATAGTAAAAAGCTCAAGGAACCACAAAAGGATCCTGGTTCAAGTCCCTGGCTCCCCACCTGCAGGGAGTCGCTTCAAAAGCGGTGGAGCAGGTCTGCAGGTGTCTATCTATCTCTCTCCCTTTCTATCTTCCCCTCCTCTCTCAATTTCTCTCTGTCCTATCCAACAACAACAAAAATGGAAAAAGTGGCCACCAGGAGCAGTGGATTCATATTGTAGGCACGAAGTCCCAGCAATAACCCTGGAGGCAAAAAAAGAAAGAAAAAATTTCTCTTTAAAAAATTATAGTTTTGTTTGCTTGTTTTTCACCAGAGCATTTCTCAGATCTGACTTATGATGCTACTTCTAGGGATTGAACATGGCATCTTAGAGCCTCAGGCATGAAAGTCTTTTGTGTAACCTCTATGCTATCTCCCTAGCCCTTGGGTTTTAGTTCTACACCCACCCACCACAAAAGTTCCGTAATCTCCTTCCCAATTACAGCATCACTTTTTTAGGCTCACTGTGTGACAGTATATGCACAAGACCATATATGGACCCTGAGTAGCTAGCAACAATAGCCGAACAGGGAATATGCAGTACTCTAATAAAAGAGAAAAGTAGAAAGATGCTTGTCTGTCCCAGGAAACTAACTTGTGAGTCTATTCCCTTTGAGACCATCATGTCAGTCAGTAACAATAAAGAAGGAAATGACAGTGTTAATGGCTCTAACTTCCAAGGGCTCTAGTGTCCCATAGCACTAGTAGAACAAAGCCATTGGAAATGAGCTTAAATGGGGAACTTCCTCAACATATTCCCTCACAAAGTTGGTGAGGCTTCCTCAAATACAATTATATTAAGCTCTCACACTACACAGTCTCTGGGAACATCATGTAGATATTTCTTTTGACACAAGCAATTTCTTAATAGTTTTAAGAACAAATGGGCCTATTCTACCAGAATTAGAAATGGCTACTCTGTGTCCCCATACCAATAAAAATTTCTCAAGAATTATTCATCCAGAAATAGCCTTTTAGGACATCTAAGAAAATTCTGGGTGTCAATATATGTTTCCACTCTCCAAGAGAGAATATGAATAGGTGACTATTTAGGGGAACGTTTAAGAGTTCAGAAAGTATAAACAACAAAATAAAATATAGACATGTAATATTTCATAACTGTGAACACCCAGGTCAATTCACCCAATAGGCAATTGGAAATTAGCATCTGAGCTTTAGAAAGAAGCACAGTGTGAAACAGGTGTAACTGTAAAATGGTTCAAACACTCTAAAAATGGCTTGACAATTTCTTAAACTATATATGAACTTACCATACAACCCACAAATTGAACTCTTAAGTCTTTACCCCAGAAATAGTTTTTCAGCCTATTTACACAAAAGCCTGTATATGAGTGTTCATAGAATAAGCTAGTAACACCTTAAATGCCAACACAAGTGGCATATGGTTATAAGTATGTGAGTATGATGACAATTTAAAAGTAAATGTGATATATTAATTCAGTGCACTACTACCCAGTAATAAATAGAAAGGAATTAACCATTTTAATTGATATAAGAACAGGAACAATCCCAAGGCAATTAAGAATAAGCAGGGGAAATTCATCTAAAAATGGCATATATTCTATGATTTCATTTGTGTAATATTTTAAAATAACAAATCCATACCAAGAGAGGACAGATTAGTGGTTGTTTATGGATTGGGATGGAAAGGAGAGTAGGAAAAGTGGGAAGTAACTATAAAGGAATGGCAAAAGAGAGTCTTATGGTTAAAGAATCCTGTGCATTTGATTGTGACAGCTACATGAATCTACAGTTGTGACAAATTTGTATGAGCTAAATATGTACATACATGCAAACAAATAAAACTGCTGAACTCAGAATAAAGCATTATAGCATACAACTTACCATGCAAGAAAATTTCTTTATTTTATTTTATTATTAGTGATTTAATAATGTGGCAAGATTGCAGGATAAGAGGGGTATAATTCCATACAATTCCCACCACCAGAGTTCTTCATCCTATCCCCTCCACTGGAAGTTTCCTTATTCTTTTTTTTTTTTTAGTTTTTATTTATTTATTTACTTATTAGATAGAGACAGAGAAACTGAGAGGGAGGGGAGATAGAGAGAGAAAGAGACAAGGAGATACCCGCAGCCCTGCTTTACCACTCGTGAAGCTTTCCCCCTGCAGGTGGGGACCAAAGGCTTGAACCCCAGTCCTTGTGCACTGTGATGAATGCACTCAACCAGGTGCACCACCACGTGGTCCCAGTTTCCCTATTCTTTATCCCTCTGGAAGTATAGACCAAAGATTGTTATGGGGTGCAGAAGGTGGGAGGTCTGACTTCTGTAATTGCTTCTCGTCTGACATGGGCATTGACAGGTCGATCTGTTGGTATCTTCTAAATTCTGCTTTTAAAAACCCCTTCTGTTTCATTTGGTTTAAATCCCCCCTGCTTAACACTGCATTCTATTTACATAACCACTGTATTCTATTTACATAACCACTGCCATCTATTTACATAGTCCCCATAATAATCCTGGTGGCAGAAAAGAAAATGTGATAAAGAGCTGTGGATACCAAGGGCATGAGTAAGGAACCAAAAGTTATCTGTTTTCATAGGAAGCACCTTGTCCTACCAAACCTTTCAAAGTTTTATGACTACATTAGTCACTCTTATATGATTTCCATGGAATAGCCAATTTAAAACATATCTTCATTTAAGAATTGTCAAACCATTGTTTCAATCAAAACCAACAGCATCTTTATTGTTAGTGACATTTATGGAAACATCCAATTCCAAGAAGACGAGGAGACCTCTGAACTTTCTAAATAAGGACTCTAAGATCGTTGGTCTGAACAGGAAGCAACTTGGCAATATTATTCCACCATAGAAAAATTTGTGCTCAAGATAAGCCTTAAAAGATGAACAGCAATTGGCCAGGCAGAGATGGGTACAGCAGGGGGAATAACATCCTAGAAAAAAAACCTGTGGCCTGATCCTAAATACCACAATGAGAAGCAGCAGAGTCTTCCATTCATTTATTTAAGAAGCACTGAATATTTTTTTCTCTTTTCCTTTCTTTCTTTCTTTCTTTCTTTCTTTCTTTCTTTCTTTCTTTTTGTGTGTATGTTTTGGTTTTTTTACCACCAGGTTTATCACTGAAGTTTGATAGGCCAGCATGAGGATCCAGGTTCCAGTCCCCAACTCCCCACCTGCAGGGGAGTCACTTCACAAGTGGTGAAGCAGGTCTGCAGGTCTTTCTCTCCTCCTCTCTGCCTTCCCCTCCTCTCTCGTTTTCTCTCGGTCCTATCCAACAACAACAGCTAACAATAACAACAACAAGGGCAAGAACAAGAGCAACAAAATGGGGAAAATAGCCTCCAGGAGCGGTGAATTCATAGTGTTGGCACCAAGCCCCAGCAATAACCCTGGAGGAAGAAAAAAAAAAAAAAAAAACAGAATAAGACAGTGACATCTATTGTGAAGATAATAAAGCAAGTTTATAGATGAGGCAGGGAAAGAAAGCTACTTTTTTCAAATGATTAGGAAAGGTATCTCTGAGATGACTACAACTGAACTGAGAAGAGAAGGATGTCAAAAAGCTGGGCATGCCAAGATGTGAAGATACGACATTTAAAGTAACAGGTGTCAATATCTGGATGGGAGCATTCTTGAACTGTTCAAGGAACAAAAGGAAGGCTAGTTTAGACAATATGGGCCTAGACTTCTAATATATCCTTCTGTACACCATTATGGTCACTTCCATCAGGAATGTCATCATAAGACCTCTTGTGGGCCTCTCAAGAACCTTACTCTCACTATAAAGTAGCAATGATAGGGATTGCTCCACTCTCCAAAGGGAGTCTGGGTCATCCTACTGTACCACTTAAGGAAGACTGGTCCTGAAATGAGTGCATCCTAGAATGTTCCCAGCTAGGACCATGGGCTGCGAGCTCAGACTGACAGGGACTCGGAGGTTACACAGGCTCCTGTACCAAATATGAATATATGGGGCCGCTAGGTCAGTTTGATGGGGTAAACCGTTAATTTTATTCATAGATTTCTTCAGGTTTGGGAGATATTCTCTGATATAATCCAGTTTTCTAGTTCTGTTCTCATCTCTGACACCATCTTCCCAGACAGTATTTTTAGCCCACCTGCATGTTAGCTATCAAGCTTAGGCAAAATTTACTAAAGCGATGGGCTCCAAGGAACATCCCTAAAATAGACTTCCTACTCTTTCCATCCCACGATCTCTAATTTCATCTGCTCTATTCCTACTTTTTGATTCCTGTTTATGAAACATTTCTCCCTGACTGTCTTTTAGCCACCAAGTTTCCCTCCTGACTTCTCTGGGCAGGTGCCTTTTTTTTTTTTTTTTGGCCTCAAGGGTTGTCACTGGGGGCTTGGTGCTGGCACTACAAATCCACTGATCCTGATCTCCTGATGACCATCTTTTCCTTCTTCTTCTATTTTATTAGATAGGACAGACAGAAATTGAGAGGGGAGGGGGTGATAGAGAGGGAGAGAAAAACACCTGCAAAGCACAGCCCTGCCAGCAACCGCTGAGGACCTGCGCCTGCTGACTGTGAGCAATCCCTTGGCCAACTACAGGTGTTTGAAACATGAATTGTTCACTTTCCCTGGGTGCCTGTTGCTTGGGGATAACTTCAGCTGCTCCAAGATTTGATCACAGATTAGACTCACAGTGGTTTCAATGGATAGCCAAATATAAGAAAGTATATGACAACGAGACTGAAATGGTTCGGAGGAGAGAAGTGTGGGAGAGCAACATGAGAATGATTGAACAGCACAATCGGGAGTATCAACAAGGGAAACACAGCTTCACATTGGCAATGAATTCCTTTGGTGACATGACTAATGAAGAATACAAGGAGGCAATGACGGGCTTACTGAGGCAGAAGCGTGGCCAGACCAAGCCACCAGGTTCCAGATGCCATCAGGATACTGGCCAGGCTTCCCTGGACTGAAGACCCCACCAATATGTCCTGGAGCTCCACTTCCCCAGTGACCCACCCTACTAGGGAAAGAGAGAGGCAGACTAGGAGTATGGAGTGACCAGTCAATGCCCATGTTCATTGTGGTAGCAATTACAGAAGCCAGACCTTCCACCTTCTGCTACCCACAACGACCCTGGGTCCATGCTCCCAGAGGGATAGAGAATGGGAAAGCTATTGGGGAGGGGATGGAATATGGAGATTGGGTGGTGGGAACTGTGTGGAGTTGTATCCCCCATCCTTTGATTTTTGTTAATGTCTTTTTTCTTAAATAAATAAATTTTTTTTAAAAAAGAAAGAAAAAAAAAGAAAAAGAAAAACACCTTCAGACCTGCTTCACTGATCATGAAATGTCCTCCCTGTTGGTAGGGAGAGGGGGTTCGAACCCAGGTCCCTGCACATAGTACTATGTGTGCTTAACTGAGTGTGCCACTGCCTGGCTCCCTCTGTTTTTTTTTTTTTCTTTTTAATTTTTTTTTGCCCTTGTTTCATTGTTGTAGTTATTGTTGTTGTTATTGATGTCGTCGTTGTTGGATAGGACAGAGAGAAATGGAGAGAGGAGGGGAAGACAGAGAGGGGGAGAGAAAGACAGACACCTGCAGACCTGCTTCACCGCCTGTGAAGAGACTCCGCTGCAGGTGGGGATCCTTACATAGGTCCTTGCGCTTTGCGCCACGTGCGCTTAACCCGCTGTGCTACCGCCTGACTCCCAGATAATTATATCTTATATACTGACAGGACCAGTTGATTCTAGCCTACCTGATCTAAGATTGTAGATAATTTAGTACTTGGGGGAAAAAATGTTACTTTTAGAAATGCCTTAAAACGTTAAGCTGTGTCAGAATTCAGTCACTTTACCAATTTGAAACCATTTGACTCTGTCAGTATCTAAGCTACAGTTTTCTTCTTCTAGCGTTTGCCCTTCTTCCGTAGCCAGTCAACAGCGTCAGATTGAAAGCTGTCAGGAGCTGCTTGTTGCTGGCTTTGAAAGTGACTGGGATCCATGTGGATTCAGTCGGCTAGGAAGAATCGTCAGTTTCCCCAATGAATGGGCTACAGTGATTAGCAGATACCCCTAAATGGCACAAAGCATAGTGAGGTCAAGTATATTAAAGTAGATCCTAACCACTGGATTTTCATAGAAAAAAAAAAAACTAGCTTGGTTATAATACCAACTGTTGCTATTTCACATTCTTCCTAAGACTACAAGAAATTATTCCCATTCTCTTTAACATCCTTACTTCTCCTAGTCCTGGAATCTCTAGGACTATGCCCATGATTTTAAATGTTTCTTCTCTTTGATCCCTTACCATCATACTGATTCTGTTGACCTCAACTAAATCAATGTGACTGGTGATGTCATGCCACATTATGCTCTACTGACTTGTTACTGCAGATTGTTGTCAGAAATGCCAAGCCTGAGACGTCAACCTCCCAACTCCTCTAATCTTGTAAGATCTTTCTTAACACATGAGATTATCTAGTTCCATTTATGATGGAATGTTATCGAACAAAGTTACAAATACTAGATACAGGCTAGGGTCTACCGTATTGGGTACAGGTGTCCATATATACATAAGCAAGTTGCAATTATTTTGACAAATATACCTAAAATGTCTCTGTGTGTGCAGGTCATATCTCCTTATTTTTCTCCTTTTTCTCCCCAAAATCACTTTACTGGAGGGTTTATGGTTTACAGTACAGTAGTCAACACATAGTTATAATTTCTCATCTCCCTATGATATATGTTTGCAAAACACCCCCCCACCCCAATTTAGATCTTTTCCCACCTTCATTGCATCAGGGCCCCAAGGTCCCCTTCACCTTTTTCCTTCCTTTCTTTTATTTTTTTAAATAATTTATTTCTTTATTGGGGAATTAATGTTTTACATTCAACAGTAAATACAATAGTTTGTACATGCATAACATTCCCCAGATTCCCATTTAACAATACAATCCCCACTATGTCATTCATCATCTTTCATGGACCTGTATTCTCCCCACCCACCCACCCATTCCTTCCTTTCATTCCACAGAGTCCTTTGATTTGGTACAATACACTATACCCAGTCCAAGTTTTACTTTGTTTTCCCTTTTTGTCTTTGATTCTTAAGTTCTACTATGACTGAGATCATCTGGGATTCATTCCTCTGTTTTTGGCTTATCTCACTTAACATGATTCCTTCAAGTTGTATTTAAGGTGAGGCAAAAGAGATAATTCCATAGTTTTCAGCAACTGAGTAGTAGTATTACATTGATATGAATACAATATTTAAACCACTCATCTGTCTTTCTTCTGCTCAGCTCTGGCTCAGCAGATGTCAGGAAGTGAACCTGGAATCACTGGTGCTTTCAGCTTGAAAGTCTCTTGCTAAACTGCTGCATTATTTCCCTTGCCCCACCCTAACTCGCTCAATGTATTCTTTTTTATTATGTTTATTTATTTTTTGTCGTATGCTTTACATTGGTTTGTTCTAGCCCTCCCCCGCCAAGAGAATTGGATCAGTCCTGTTAATTTCGCGGGCCTGCTTGGCCCCGCCCCAAGGAACCCCGAGAGAGGGTTCCTGAGTCTGAGAGTTCCTGAGTTCCAGAGTTGGAGAGTTCCCAAGTTACAGAGTAAGAGGGAGTGCTTGTGCCGCCGCAAAGAGACAGCAGAGTTCTGTTTGGTGATTAGTTTGTCTTAGTTTATGAATCGTTGTTCCTGAATAAAGAAATACAGCTTCCCTGCCCAGCCGTTGTCTCCACGTCTCTGTTACCCGCCCGTGAAGCCAACCCGGCCGGCTGGAGCCACCGAAAATTTTAACAACAAATGGCGCCCACATGGACCTGACCTGCGCATCTCTCAGATAAGTAAAGACAATTTGGCTACCTATGCACTATGGCCTTCTCTTCTGCTTGTGAAGAGATCTCCAAAGGCCTCTGCTCTTTCTTCACGAGACTGTTTTGCTGTTTCTGGAACATTTATCTCTGGACCACTCTGTGGTTTCCACTCGCTCGGGCGAACTCAGAACAGCCAGCAGGAAGAGCCAGCGGGAGGGAGGCGAGGCGTGGAGCTGCTGTTTCCACCTGGTTAAACAGCCAGCCAGCCGGCTGCGCCCAGACAACCCCGCGCACCGCGCCCGCAGCCCCGCAGCCCGCAGGAGGCCGATGCCAGCACACAAGAGCCCCAAGAGCCCGACGCCAGCACACAAGAGCCCCTGGAGCCCGAAGCCAACACGCAAGAGCCCGAGGACAGCCCACAGGAGCTGGCTCTCCACCGCGTGGCGCAGGGCACTGGACACGTGATCCCTCCACGCTGCTCAGCCACTGCGAACAGGGCAGCAGACATGACAGGGCCATGGGGCAGGGCCACGGCGGCCTATCATGGCCGCCACCCCTGGGCACCCAGGCCCACGCCTTCTACAAAGATGGCCTGCCTGCCCTCTTTCTATGAATTCTGAACCATCCCGGGCCTCCCGGACCCCCGGGCTCCCTGCCGAAACTGGGCACACGAGATCTCCAGCCGCCGGTCCGGTCTGAAGGCAGACAAGCTGGAGTACGCAGAGATTTGTGCAGAGATCGCAACCTACAATTCCTAAAAGTGAAGCTGTGTGGGAAGCCACCTCCGAATGGTGACCCCTCCCCCAACCACTAAGACAGTACAGATTTAAATTCGTGCTTAAAATGACATGTCTTCGTAACAAATGTTTCTCTCCTCGTGTATTAATGACCATGTTTATGTGTATGTTTAAAGTTTGGTAAATAGTAGCTTTAAGGCTAAATTCTTACTAGTCAAAGTTAAATGAAAAAGGTTTTCAATGTAATTCTTATAAAGATAAAATTAACTTACATTTAAAGTCTAAGGTAAAAATTAGTTAAGAATCAATATATTTTAACTAAGTTAGTCTAAACAAAAGGTTAAATAGACTTGTTGATATGTAAAACTCTCCATTACCTTCTCTATTAGAAATGGTAGATCGCACAATGGCTATGCTAATTATTCTCATGCCTGAGGTTTCCTCTCCAGCCCACACCTAGGGTGTGTCTCCATCTTGAATGGGTGTAACAAAAGGTTAAAAGACGTTGTTGATATGTAAAAGTCTCAAATTCCTTCTCTATTAGAAACGTTGGATCGTGCAGTAGATATGCTAATAACAAGTTTTGTTTCATAGTAAATAAATTGCAGCCAGCTGCCTTGGGGACTCTAGGCCGATCCCCGCCCCCATGTAATTGCCCGTTGAGGCAAGTAGCCCCCCAGAGGCAAGAAATGTTTTTTTTTAAGCTGATAAAGTTTAGTTTGTGCCAGTTTCTTTTTTAAAAAATGCCTGTACGATATAGGTTTCTGCTCACCCCACACCCTTGATACTATAGTCATTTAGTTAAAAAGAAAAGGGGGAATTGTCGTATGCTTTACATTGGTTTGTTCTAGCCCTCCCCCGCCAAGAGAATTGGATCAGTCCTGTTAATTTCGTGGGCCTGCTTGGCCCCGCCCCAAGGAACCCCGAGAGAGGGTTCCTGAGTCTGAGAGTTCCTGAGTTCCTGAGTTCGAGAGTTTCAGGGTTACAGAGTAAGAGAGAGTTCCACAGTGGAAGAGTTTCAAAGGTTTCCCCAAGTACGAGAGTTCCAGAGTTCCAGAGTAAGAGAGTCCCTGAGTTCGAGAGTAAGGGAGAGGGTTCCTGAGTTCCAGAGTGCCAGAGTTTCAGGGGGTTCCCGAGTACGAGAGTTCCAGAGTAAGGGAGAGGGTTCCTGAGTCGGAGAGTTCTTGAGTTCTTGAGTTCGAGAGTTTCAGAGTTACAGAGAGAGAGAGAGTTCTACAGTGGAAGAGTTTTAGAGGGTTCCTGAGTTCGAGAGAAAAAAGAAAGAGTGCTTGCACCGCCGCAAAGAGACAGCAGAGTTCTGTTTGGTGATTAGTTTGTCTTAGTTTGTGAATCGTTGTTGATGAATAAAGAAATACAGCTTCCCTGCCCAGCCGTTGTCTCCGCGTCTCTGTTACCCGCCCGTGAAGCCAACCTGCCGGCAAGAGCCTCCGAAATTTTAACAACAATTTTTAAACTTTTTAAAAGAAATTTTATCTTTATGATTTTATTTATTTATTCATGAGGAAGACAGGAAGAGAGAGAAACCAAACATCACTCTGGTACATATACTTCCGGGGACTGAACTCAGGACCTCATGGTTGAGACTCCAGTGCAATATCCACTGTGCCACTACCCAGACCACTATTTTTAAACTTTATTAGTGACTTAATATTGATTTGCAAAATTATAGCATAACGGGGTGGGGATATAGCATAATGGTTTTGTAAAGAGACTTCCATGCCTGAGGCTCTCAAGTCCCAGGTTCAATCCCCCACACTGCCATAAGCCAGAGCTGAGCAGTGCTTTGGTAAAAAAAAAAAAAAAAAAAAAAAAAAAAAAGCTCAATAATATTTCTCTCTAAGGAACCCAACACATCCATCCAAAAAGATCTGTGTACACATATGTTCTTGGCAGCACAATTTGTAATAGCCAAAACCTGGAAGCAACCCAGGTGCCAGGTGTCCAACAACAGATGAGTGGCTGAGCAAGTTGTGGTATATATACACAATGGAATACTACTCAGCTGTAAAAAATGGTGACTTCACCATTTTCAGCCGATCTTGGATGGACCTTGAAAAAATAATGTTGAATGAAATAAGTCAGAAACTGAAGGATGAATATGGGATGATCTCACTCTCAGGCCGAAGTTGAAAAACAAGATTAGAAAAGAAAACACAAGTCGAACCTGAAATGGAGTTGGCGTATTGCACCAAAGTAAAAGACTCTGGGTTGGATGGGTGGGTGGGGAGAATACAGGTCCATGAAAGATGATGAATGACATAGTGGGGGTTGTATTGTTAAATGGTAATCAGGGGAATGTTATGCATGTACAAACTATTGTATTTACTGTTGAATGTAAAACATTAATTCCCCAATAAAGAAATAAATTACAAAAAAAAATTATAGCATAACGGGTAAAATTAATGCACATTTCCCACAGGAGTTCTGTATCCCCATACCCTCCATTGGAAACTACAGTGGTTTTCCCAAGGTTGAAGATATGGGTTAACTTATCTCTATGACTGTCTATATTTACCCCCCCCCCTTTTTTTTTTTTGCCTCCTAGGGTTATTACTGGGACTTGGTGCCTGCACTACAAACCCACTGCTCCTGGAGGCTATTTTTTCTCTTTTGTTGTTTATCGTCGTTGTTATTATTGTTGTTATTGTTATTGGGTAGGGCAAAGAGAAGTCGAGAGGAGGGGAGGACAGACAGGGGGAAAGAAAGATAGACACTTGAGACCTGCTTCACCACTTGTTGAAGCGACCACCTTACAGGTGAGGAACCAGGGGCTCAAAACAGGATCCTTGTGCTTCGTGCCATGTACATTTAACCCACTTTGCTACAGCCCGATCCCCATTTGTCCTTTTTTTTTTTTTTTTTTTTAATAGTCCTGCCTTCCTTTCCTAAGTCACACCTACACCTATTGTTACTTATGAATGCTCTTCCTTTTTTCCTCTTTCTCTCTGGATCCTGACGGAGTTGGAGTTAAGAGCTCACTGGTCATCTTTCCCACTGCTTTATTGGTTGTGGTTAATCTTGCAAAATTGTTTCCTGTTCAGAATAGAAAGAATGAGGCATAATTTAGAAATCTGAAGTTCAAAATTCTTGGGATTAACTATTCCCCAAACTGTCAATAATAAGGACATCGCTAATATACTTGACTGGTCTAGACCATGTAAGACAATTCTCAAATACAATTCCTTTATTTTTTTTTCTCCATAGCAATCAGACAATAGGCTTCAGTGACTAACTTGGGATGTTAACTGTTTTCCCCAAACTCTTGGCTTGCAGTATCTTACCTCTTCACCCTTTGTTCCTGAAATTTTCAAAATACCAAGACTTGACTGGTCTCTGGAGAGCTACAAACATGCACAAATTTACACTGAACATATTTAGAAGCCATGGTGATAACTGACTAATAGGAAATACCCTGGACTGAAAATGAGAGTTGTTCATTTTAACAGAATTTCTCTTCTGAGAGCAACTGCTGGGAAAATGTCATGCAACAAAGTCTCTCACACTTGTTTTGATATATTTTTCCCTAGCACCAGTTATCATAGTCTGTGTGTTTCACCTTTACAGAAAAAAAATAGATTTAGGAAGGTTATAGTATCCTATTAATAATGCACTTCCAAAGTGCACTTTCAAAGTATAAGACAGCAAGCTCTCAACTTCTTTTTAAATTCTTTGGATCAAAAGGGCCAGGCAGTGGTGTACCTGGTAGAGCATATACATTATCATGATCAAGGACTCAGGTTTAAGTCCTCTAGTTCCCACCTGCAGAGGAGAAATCTTCACAAGTGATGAAACAGTGCTGCAAATGTCTCTCTTTCTCCCTTTCTGTCTTCCCTTCCCTTTAATTTTCTTGTCTCTGTCAAAAAAGAAGAAGAGAAGGAGGAGGAGGAGTAAAGAAAAGGAAAAGAGATGAGTTCTGCACCGCAGGGGGCGGGGGGCGCAAAAAAAAGAAAGGAAAAGAGAAGAAAAGAGAAAAGAAAAGAGAAGGGAAGGGGAGGAAAGGAAAGGAAAGGAAAGGAAAGGAAAGGAAAGGAAAGGAAAGGAAAGGAAAAAAGAGGGAGTCGGGCGGTAGTGCAGTGGGTTAAGCGCAAGTGGTGCAAAATGCAAGGACCTGTAGAAGGTTCCTGGTTCGAGCCTCTAGCTCCCCACCTGCAGGGGAGTCGCTTCATAGGCGGTGAAGCAGGTCTGCAGGTATCTATCTTTCTCTCCCTCTCTCTGTCTTCACCTCCTCTCTCCATTTCTCTCTGTCTTATCCAACGACGACAACATCAATAACAACAATAATAACTACAACAATAAAAAAACAACAAGGGCAACAGAAGGGAAAATAAATAAAAAAATTTTTTAAAAAGTGAAAAGAAAAAGACTGCCAGGAGTTGTGGATGCGTCATGCAGGCAGCAAGCCCCAGTAATAACCCTGCTGGGGGGTGGGGGCGGGGGATGAGTCAAGCTTGGAAAATCAAGTGAATGGGAGAGTGGTCTTTGGTCCCCTCCAATATACCATCTATGTAGCCACCTTCATCCCAGTAAGTATCCCTTCTATTACTCCTGAGTTTGTTAACTCAGAACCCTAGGTTTTAGCTCAAACATTGCTTTGTGAAAACTTCACCTAATACTATGATAGAACAGTATGACGGTTTGGTGGAGGGTTAAATGTATTGACACCTGTCTTGGGGAAATGTGGAAATGTACACTCTTGACAACAACAATCCTGGAAATCAACATTCCCTTAATAAAATGATAATGAAATTGGAAAAGGAAAAAAAAAATCACCTATAAGCCTAAGAGGTGACACAGTGACAATGGTGCTGGACTTAGAAGCATGAGGTCCTAAATTTGATCCCCATCATTGCAAGTGCCAGAAGGATGCTCTGGTGTCCTCTCCCTCTCCCTCTCCCTCAAATAAACAAATGAATCTTTGAAAAAAAAAAAAAACTTCACATAATATTGGATTTCTCTTTTCTCTCAAGAAAAGCACATGGAGGGGCCAGATGGTAGCGCAGCGGGTTAAGCACACATGGCATGAAGCACAAGGACTGGCATAAGGATACCAGAACCGGTGTAAAGATCCCAGTTTGAGCCCCCAGCTCCCCACCTGCATGGGAGTCGCTTCACAGTTGGTGAAGCAGGTCTGCAGGTGTCTTTCTCTCCCCCTCTCTGTCTTCCCCTCCTATCTCCATTTCTCTCTGTCCTATCCAACAACGAACGACATCAACATGAACAACAACAATAATAACCACAAGGGCAACAAAAGGGGGAAAAAATGGCCTCCAGGAGCAGTGGATTCGTGGTGCAGGCACTGAGCCCCAGCAATAACCCTGGAGGCAAAAAAAAAAAGATTTTTATTTACTAATAAGAAAGATATGAAGAGCTCTTTGGTCTCGGCGGCGGGAGCAAGATGACGAAGGGGACGTCGTCGTTCGGGAAGCGGCGCAACAAGACGCACACGCTGTGCGGGCGCTGCGGCTCCAAGGCCTACCACCTGCAGAAGGCGGCGTGCGGCAAGTGCGGCTACCCCGCCAAGCGCAAGCGCAAGTACAACTGGAGCGCCAAGGCCAAGCGGCGCAACACCACGGGCACCGGCCGCATGCGGCACCTGAAGATCGTCTACCGCAGGTTCAGGCACGGATTCCGAGAGGGAACGACCCCCAAGCCCAAGAGGGCGGCGGCTGCAGCCTCCAGCTCGGCGTGAGGGCTCGGCAGTGGCTGGCGCAATAAACATCTGTCTGAACAAAATGACCCCGTGTGCCGGCGACATGTTGGGGTGGGATGCGGCCTGTCCGACTGGATTCGGGGGGGGGGGGCAGGCTGGGGGCCTCGGGGCCTCGGCCGTCACCATCTGGCCGGTCGGGAGTGGGCGTCCGGGGCTGGGCTCGAGGCCTGCCGGGGCCTTTGGTGCCTCACGTGGAAGTTTTTCTTTGAACTGGAGGCCTGCTCAGCTCTTAATTGTGTGGCCGTGTGGGGAATTGAACCTGGGACCTGAGCCTCAGGCCTGAGTCTGCCGTCACCGTGATGCTTCTCCACGTGAAAGTCACTGTGCGCGTATTTTTAAGATATAACTGATGAAAATAGAACCGCTGCTCAGGATTGAAAAAAAAAAAAAAAAGAAAGAAAGATATGAAGAGAGAGAAATCAGACATCACTCTGGTACATGTGCTGCTGGGGATTGAATTCAGGACTTCATGCTTGAGAATCAAATGCTTTCCACTATGCCACCTCCCGGACCACACAAGATGAGTTTTTCCTCCTTAGTGATTGTCATACCATGGCTTCCTTCAATGCAGTGGGGACCCAATTCAAACCTAGCACACTATTCAAGTAAGCTATTTTGCCAGCCTGGCACAAACCTAGTTTAAAATAAAAATAAATAGGGTTCACTGTTTGCTTTGGTACAGGCTGGATAAATATCATGAGAATTCTTGGTTGCACAAGGACCTAGGTTCAAGCCCTTGGTCCCTCCTGCAGGGGGGGGCTTCATGAGTGGTAAAATAGGGCTGTAGGTATCTATCTGTCTCTCTCCGTATCTTCCACTCCCTTTTCAATTTCTCTGTACTATAAAATAAAATTTCATTAAAATAAAGAGAACTCTTGGAGAGAATAACTTTCACCCATACCTAGAAGCTACATGGAAGGAACCATATATGCTCTGCATTAATAATTATTTGTTATTTTTTCACCACCAGGGTTATCTCTGTGACTGAGAAAATCCTTTCTCAGAGGATTATTTATTTTTTTAGATAGAGGCTAAAGGGCAGATTAGCAGAGGAGGAGAGACACCACAGCACTGCTCCACCATTTATAACGCTTCCCCTGTGCAGGCACTCCCATGTGGTGGCCATGGACTCAGTCCTGATGCATGGTAAAGTAAGTATTCCACCAGGTGAGCTATCTCCTAGCACTTTACCTGTAATTCTTTAGAACCCTGTTAAGAAGATAGGTTTTTTTCTTTTCTTTCTTTCTTTTTTTTTTAACATCAATTTTATGTGATAGGACAGAAATTGAGAGGGAAGGGATAGAGATATAAATAACAGAGACACCTGCAGCACTGCTTCAACTCTTATGAAGCTTCCCCATTGAAAGAAGCTGTAGTCTCTCTGCTTTCTCTTCTCTGTCTCTATCTAAATGAGCTTGAACCTGGGTCCTTGCACATGGTAATGTGTGCTCAACCAGGTGTGCCACCATTCGGCCCCAGGAAGATAGTTTTAAGCCTTGTTGTACAGACGAGGAAGCTGTACAATATGAATGGGAAAGCACCATGGATGGGAATGAAGACATCTGTGATCCCCAGTGATAACCTTGGAGGTAAATAAATTAATTAATTAACTCAAGGTATTGGACTATATAGCACATTGTCTTAACATGTTTGTCCTCTTTTGTTTTTTCTTTTTTAAGTTTTTAAATTAATTTATTTATTCATGAGAAAGATAGGAGGAAAGAAAGAACCAGCCATCACTCTGGTACATGTACTTCCGGGGATCGAACTTGGGACCTCATGCTTGAGAGTCTAGTGCCTTAGCTACTGTGACACCTCCTGGACCACTCTTTTTAAATTTTTATTTATAAAAAGAAAACACTGAGGGGGCCAGGTGGTGGCGCACCTGGTTGAGCACACATGTTATAATGCGCAATGACCCAGGTTCGAGTCTCCGGTCCCCATCTGTAGGGGAAAACTTCACAAGCGGCAAAGCTGTGCTGCAGGTGTTTCTGTCTCTCTTCCTCTCTATCCCCCTTCCCTCTCGATTTCTGGCTGTCTCTATCCAATAAATAAGTAAAGATAATAAAAAAATTAAAAAAAAAGAATTCACTAACAAAACATAGGATAAGAGTGGTACAACTCCACAATTCCCACCACCAGACTCTATATCCCATCCCCTCCCTTGATAGCTTTCTTATTCTTTTTTTAAATTATTTTTTAATTTTTTCCCTTTTTGTTGCCATTGTTGTTTATTGTCGTTGTTATTGATGGAAAGGACAGAGAGAAATGGAGAGAGGAGGGGAAGACAGAGAGGGGGAGAGAAAGATAGATACCTGCAGACCTGCTTCACTGCCTGTGAAGCGACTCCCCTGCAGGTGGGGAGCCCAGGGCTGGAACCAGGATCCTTACGCCATTCCATGAGCTTTCTGCCATGTGCGTGCCCTTAACCCGCTGTGCCACCGCCCAGCTCCCAGCTTTCCTATTCTTTATCCCTCTTAAATAACTAAGTAGAGGGCAGAGGTAGATAGCATAATGGTTATGCAAACACACTTTTTTTTTCTGCCTCCAGGGTTATTGCTGGGGCTCAGTGCCTGCACCATGAATCCACTGCTCCTGGAGGCCATTTTTTCCCCCTTTTTGTTGCCCTTGTTGCAGCCTTGCTGTGGTTATTATTGTTATTGTTGATGTCTATTGTTGTTGGATAGGACAGAGAGAAATGGAGAGAGGAGGGGAAGACAGAGAGGAGGAGAGAAAGATAGACACCTGCAGACCTGCTTCACCGCCTGTGAAGTGACTCCCCTGCAGGTGAGGAGCTGGGGGCTTGAACCAGGGTCCTTACACCAGTCCTTGCGCTTTGCGCCACGTGCACTTAACCCTCTGTGCTACCACCTAACCCCCTCAAACACACTTTCATGCCTGAGGCTCTGAAGTCCCAGGTTCAGTCCCCTGCACCACCATAAACCAGAGCTAAGCAGTGCTCTGGTAAATAAATAAATAAATAAATAAGTAGAACTGGTTACATGGGAAGCTGACTCTGCACCCTTCTAGTGGGTTTCTCATCATGATTTGAGTCATAAGGCTCTTGTTGCCAGTTGCTCTGGGTAGGTGGTCCATGTTGTGCTCTTTGAGATGCCTAGATTTACCTTCCTCCTGGCACTGTAACCTAGGGGTTACAATTGTGCAGAGTGCCTGTTCAGCATTTCTACTCCTGGACAGGTCCAGGATATCACCTTATCGAGAGCCTAATTCATCTTGGAGAAGCAAAAGACATCTATTGGTATCAAAGTCAGTGATACTATGGTGCAATGGGCTCTACTGCCTGTGCTATTGCCCTCAATTAGCCCACTCAGCTGCAAGGTCCTGTCCTACCTTGTCTAGTAGGTGGGGCTGCAAGCATAGCTGTGGCATTTGCAATGATGTTGTTCCAGGGACAGCATGAACACAGTGGGCCTTCTCTGTAATCAAGCCTATGCATTTACCTGGTGAGAGTATTTAACTAGAAATGGCCTTCTTCATCACATATGTTTTATGTATTTATAAAGTTGTACATATAAACTTAAAAATATAGTTACACATATTATACATGCATCAGAGACTGCTATATAATTTTTAATAATGTGTACAAGTTTAGCTCTGGCTCTCACTTCAGAATTACGAAAAGCTGTTGAGAAACAGTTGTGATGTAAAACGGGCATTGGGGGGAGTCGGTGGTAGTGCAGCGGGTTAAGCACAGGTGGCACAAAGCGCAAGGACTGGCGTAAGGATCCCCACCTGCTGGGGGGGCGGGTCACTTCACAAGCAGTGAAGCAAGTCTACAGGTGTCTATCTTTCTCTCCCTCTCTCTGTCTTCCCCTCCTCTCTCCATTTCTCTCTGTCCTATCCAACAATGACAGCATCAATAACAACAACAATAATAACTACAATAATGAAACAACAAAGGCAACAAAAGGAAATAAATATAAAAAAAATAAAATAAACAGCATTGGGGTGGCCTGGGAGGTGGCACATTAGCTACAACACTGGGCTTAGACTCAGTTCACATGTGCCAGAGTGATGCTCTGGTTCTCTCTCCTCTTTTCCTATCATTAATAAATAAATCTTTAAAAAAAAAAAAAGGCATTGGGTGGGGCCAAGGAGATAATGAAGCAGTGGCACATCAAACTTGAATGTTTGTGGCCCTAGAGGTAGTGGGTTCTGTGCCCCCTACTACTATGTACCATAGCTGAGCAGTGCTTTGGCATATTTAGAGTATACATATTGGGGGGCTGGGCAGTAGTACATCCAGTTGAACTCACATATTATGAGAAAGGTCCCAGGTTCAATCCCCGGCTCCCTAACTGCTGGAACGAAGCTTCATAAGAAGTGAAGTATATCTACAGGTGTCTTTCTTTCTTTCTTCTTATCCCCAGAGCCACCCCCACCCCCATCTCAATTTCTCTTTGTCCTATCAAATAAACAACAGAAAGGGGAAAAAAAAGGAAAAAGTGGCCACTGGGAATGATGGATTTATAATGCGGGTGCCAAGTCCCAGTGATAACCCTGGTGGCAAAAACAAACATATTCACCACAGTGATTAAAAGAAAAAAAAAAAAACAGTTCTGAAAAAGACTTTAACCTCAACATGCTTCAGCTCAGACTGTGTCCAGAGACTTCACATGTGGAATGACAACCCTTCAGCTTCATTACTCAGGTGAGACCTTTCCTTTCATAGTATTCTCTAATTCCATCCCAGGTGGTTCACTTTCTAACAAAGTCCCAAAACCTAGATATACACCAGTTTCTGTGAGAGAGAGCATATGTTCACACGTATCCATAAACTGGGGCAAAATATATACCTGAAAGCAGAAGTACACTAGAGTTTGCAGTGAGTACCCCCCTAACACTTCCTCTCCACTATTCCAAGCTTTGGGTCCATGATTGCTCAACAATTTGTTTGGCTTTGTATGTTAACTCTCTTTTCAGTCACCAGGTTCCAGTTGCCATCAGGATGCCGGTCAGGCTTCCCTGGACTGAAGACCCCACCAATGTGTCCTGGAGCTCTGCTTCCCCAGAGACCCACCCTACTAGGGAAAGAGAGAGGCAGACTAGGAGTATGGACCGACCAGTCAACACCCATGTTCAGCGGGGAAGCAATTACAGAAGCCAGACCTTCCACCTTCTATAACCCACAATGACCCTGGGTCCATGCTCCCAGAGGGATAGAGAGTGGGAAAGCTATCAGGGGAGGGGGTGGGATATGGAGATTGGGTGGTGGGAATTGTGTGGAGTTGTACCCCTCCTACCCTCTTGTTGTTAAAATTTGTAGGCTCTTGCCGGGCGGGTAGCTTCGCAGTGGTGAACAGAGACTCACGGACACACGGCTGGGCAGGGAAGCTGTATTTCTTTATTCAGGAACGATTCATAAACTAAGACAAACTAATCACCAAACAGAACTCTGCTGTCTCTTTGCAGCGGTGCAAGCACTCTTTCTTTTACTCTGGAACTCAGGAACCCTGGAACTCTGTCTCTCTGGCACTCTCTCTTACTCTGTAACCCTGAAACTCTCGAACTCCGGAACTCAGCAACTCTCGTACTGGGGAACCCTCTGAAACTCTGGCACTCTCGAACTCAGGAACTCTGTCACTCTGGAACTCTCGGACTCAGGAACCCTCTCTCGGGGTTCCTTGGGGCGGGGCCAAGCAGGCCTGCGGAATTAATTGGACTGATCCAATTCTCTTGGCGGGGGGAGGGCTAGTTCAAACCTCCCCCCCATCCTATAATAAAGATTTGTGTACCCCTTTGCTCTGGACGTCCGCTCTCTTCTCCGCGGTGCAGCCCGACACCAGACCACCTCAACAACACCCTCTGGTTTTGTTAATTTATCCTTTCTTAAATAAAATAAAAAATAAATTTAAAAAAAAACTTTTTTAGGAGGCCATGTGGTGGCACACATGGTTAAGTGCACATAGTACTACAGGAAAGGACACATGGTGGACCCAGGTTGGAGCCCCTCACTCCCCACTAGCAGGGGGAACACTTCACCAGTGGTGAAGAAGGTCTGCAGGTGTCTATCTTTCCCTCCCTCTCTCTGACTCCCCACCCTCTCTGAATTTCTCTCTATCCTATCTAATAAAATAAATAAATAAATAAAAGTAAAAGAAAAAGACTTTAGTTTAGGTTCTGGCCCAAGTTAAGGTATATGATCAGAACCAATTTACTTTCTTGAGTCTCAGTTCATCTATAGACATAGTAAACTTAAGTTAGGGCTCTCGTTAAAATTAGATTTTAGTGGGAATCGGGCGGTAGTGCAGCAGGTTAAGCGCTGGTGGCAAAAAGCACAAGGACTAATGTAAGGATCCCCTGGTTCGAGCCCCTGGCTCCCCACCTGCAGGGGAGCCACTTCACAGGCAGTGAAGTTGGTCTGCAGGTGTCTTTCTCTCCCTGTCTTCCCCTCCCCTCTCCATTTCTCTCTGTCCTATCCAACAATGACAATAACTACAACAAAAAAACAGCAAGGGCAACAAAAGGGAATACTTAAAAAAAGAAAAGAAAATTAGATGTTAGTATATGTAATGTGCTTCTGTTTTGCATAGTAAATGTGACGCTGTCAGCTATTATGACTATCGTGAAAGTGAGGATGTTATACTTCAAAAAGGTTATAAATATTAAATAAGATGTACGAAGTATTTAGTAATTGTCTGGGATGTATCATCAAATCAAAGCTTTACCTAATTCTATGTGCTTCAAAGAAGGAAAAAATTACTGCCAATTATACCATATAGCTAGGAAGGCAGATCTCTGTTCCAGACATATTCATGTGAAAAAGTCACACTAGAATGTGAATGCTTTCCTTTTTTTCCTACTAATTAACAACTAGCAAGTTCATACTTCCCCATATCTGGAATTCTTTCCCCCTTACCAAGACTCAAGCATCTCATACTTGGATACAAGGTGTTAATCATAAGAATTATAACTCACAGAGGGATAAAGAATAGGAAAGTTATCAGGGGAGGGGATGGGATACAGAGTACTGGTGGTAGGAATTGTGTAGAGTTGTAGCCCTCTTATTCTATGGTTTTTGTGCTTCCTTTTTATAAATAAAAAAATTTTTTTTAAGTATAACTCCTGAGATCCAGTAGATGAGATATTGGAATCTCAAGCATGAGGTCCCAAATTTAGTGATCAGCATCACATCACATCATATGTGCCAGATTGATACTCCGGTTCTCTCTTCCTCACCCTTTCTATTCTAGCTGTTAAATCATAGCTTCTGGGCTGAACAGATAGCTCAACAGATATGGTGCATGCCTTGCTACTCATATTTGAGCCCTAAAACTGTGCATACCAATACCAGAAGCTCCAATGCTTCTCTCTCCCTCTCACTGAATGGAAAGTTGACCTGGAAGCAGTGACATTACATATGCAATGCCTCAGATATATATATATTTCTCTATAGCATTTTTATACTGCATGGCAGTTTCCTTTATTTCTCCCATCTCAATGTGAATCCAACTGCTTAGTGTAACTCTCATTATACAAGAGAAATTGACATAGTGGGGGTTGTATTGTTAAATGGGAATCTGGGGAATGTTATGCATGTACAAACTATTGTATTTACTGTTGAATGTAAAACATTAATTCCCCAATAAAGAAATAAATTATTAAAAAAAAAAAAAACCAAGAGAAATTAAGTAAAACGGGAGTCGAGCTGTAGTGCAGCGGGTTAAGCACAGGTGGCGCAAAGCACAAGGACCGGCATAAGGATCCCGGTTCGAACCCCGACTCCCCACCTGCAGGGGAGTCGCTTCACAGGCGGTGAAGCAGGTCTGCAGGTGTCTATCTTTCTCTCCTCCTCTCTGTCTTCCCCTCCCTCTCTCCATTTCTCTCTGTTCTATCCAACAACGACAACAACAATAATAACTACAACAATAAAACAACAAGGGCAACAAAAGGGAAAAAATAAATAAAATAAAAATTAAAAAAAAAAGAAATTAAGTAAAACTAAACTTCCTACTTAAAGCCTTTAACCTAATATTTAGATTTAGTCCCAGTTAGTGATTCATTATATACGTCTTTCAGGTTAACTGCATGGTGATATGACCAGGCACTTCAAATGAATAGAAACTAACACTGGGAAGAAATCAAACTGGAGATAAGAATCAGCATGTTTTCTATGTAAAAATTTACATAATGTCCAAGGTGGTAGAAAGGTCAGATAGAATGAAGGTAGAAAATGGGAAATGATATTCTAGGAACTCTTATCAAATGTTCATGGGCGTTATTTTCCTTTTTTTTTGGGGGGGTGGGGTGGGGGATGCTATTTTCCCAATCTCCTTTAGCAAATACAAAGTTTTCGATGTGCTGGCTTGTTTCTTGGTAAACAAAACTACACAAATGTGTAAAGTCAGAGAAAACTAGTAGCAAAGCCGAAATCAAACACTAAAAACAAGTTTTTGGTCAGTCTCTTTACTCCATTTAGGACACTCAGTAGGCATTAACTTGGGCATTTAAAAGTCATCTCAAGTAGCACTCTCTTTAGTCCTTCATCAATTATTTCAAGTATTCTAATCTCAAATACATTCCTTTCTTCTACAAACTTCTGAAAGAGATGAATACCTCCACCTACACCGAAATAATGTGCTTTGCTGGCCAAAAGCACTTGTCCATGCTTATCTAACAATCTAAACAACGTTTGGTGTAAAGAATCATAATAATCTGGATTGTAAATGGTTTCAGAAGTAAGAATAAGATCGTATTTTTCAAAGAGCTTTTCACTGCCAAGTACAAGCTTACAAAATTCAGACCACTCGCCAGAGAAGAACCGACACTGATGCAACTTCTGTGCAACTTTTGATTTCCTGCCTCTTTTTACTTCTGGTTCTTTTAGGTCATTTTCTTCATTTTCCAAAGTGGAATTAGCAATGACGTTAGGTAAAGTTACTTCGTCAATCACCAAGCTATTATAATCTTGAAAATGGATTTCTCTGGCCCCTCCCTTAGATGCAATTATACCCAGCAACCCAGATCCACAGCCAAGATCCAATACTTTTTTCCCAGCAAATTTTACTTTGGCCTTTGTGAAGTAAGTCAAGAGGTCAAAGGTACATTCCCAGACCTTTAAACCACCTTCATACACACCTGTAATAAGATCAGAGTGTGAAGAAAAGCTTTTGGAAACAATGTTTTCCCCAGAGAAGTTCTCTTTCAACAAGATGGTTTTCACTATGAGTACATTCACATCCTGGAGGCCTGGTAATGTTTCCAACACTTTATTTTCTAAAACCTTCTTGATATCATTAGGCCTAGAATGTTCTTTGGCAACTCTCAAGCAGGGCTGTTTTTCATGTGGTTCCAAGTTACTTGAACTGTTAACTCCCTTGAATGAGCTGTCTGTGTCTTGAGAGAAAGCTGCACTACTCACAGAGTCAGGTTTCCACAAGTGATTTGGAGGCAAGTCAGAATGCACAGTAGAACATTTTCTGTCCCTCTGTTTACCTTCTTCACCTTCTGAGACTGAAGACTCTTTTGAGGAATCCAGGGCCAAACCTCCATCTTCAATGGGTGCTAATTTATTTGCCAGATGATCTTCTATTGTGAAATTAAATCGAAAGGTCATTCTCATTAAATACACACAGTTCTTAAAAATCAAAGGCAGGGTCTTCAACTTCTGGATAGAAGTAATAATACACAAACTTGTCTAAGTTCTTCAATTAGCTTTGTTGGAGTAAAATTCTCTTCAGCTGCAGTTACAAATATTTAGAAATGCTCTCAAATGACTTTTTATAAAAGCTTGTTCTTTTGACTTAGCTGTGAAGAAAAAAAAAATTTGACACACTTCATTAAAATGCAATAGTAAACAACCCATTGTCTCCATACAGTTGCCTTTTCTATAAAACTAATGGAGAGGGGGCTGGGCAGTAGCACAGCGGGCTAAGCGCACATGGCTGAAGCGCATGGGCAGCATATGGATCCTGATTCTAGTCCCTGGCTCCCCACCTGCAGGGGGGTCGCTTCACAAGTGGTGAAGCAGGTCTGCAGGTGTCTCTCTTTCTCTCCCCCTCTCTGTCTTCCCCTCTTTTATTAATTTCACTCTGTCCTATCCAACAATGACAGCAATAACACCAATAATATTAACAACAACGATAAACAAGGGCACCAAAAGGGAAAAAAATAGCCTCCAGTAGCAGTTGATTCATAGTGCAGGCACGGAGCCCCAGCGATAACCCTGGAGACCAAAAAAGAAAGAAAGTAATGGAGAGGGAATACTGTGTTGTCAGAAAAGTAATGACATATTTTTCTATTGTTTAAAAACATACATACATTTTGCAGATTTCAAAAGTTTAAGACAAGAACAAACTGTAAAAAATGAAGCAAAACTCAAAGAGCAACAAGTACGGGGAAAAAAACAAAAACAAACAAACAAAAAAACAGGGCCAGGTGGTGCCACATCTGATTGAGCACACTTTGCAAATGGTGAAGCAGTGTTGCAGATGTCTCTGTTCCTATCTCCCCCTTCCCTCTTGATTTATGACTGCCTCTATCCAATAAATAAAGATAATTTTAAAAACTTTTTTTAAAAGTCTGTGGTTTCAGGCAGAAAAATAACAAATCCAATTACTTTGCTTCTAGACACCATGCCGTCCAAATCCATTTACCCCCGCTTTTCAGCCCCACCCGCCTACAATCCCCGAATATCCTGAGCCCATCCCAGGTACAAACTAAAAGCAATAAAGACGTTATTTTCATAGATGAGCCTCCCTCAACAACATGCACAGTTGTGCTTTGGGGTGTGTAAATCCATCCAAAAAAATCTCACTAGGAATGTTTCATAGAGAACTGAAGTCCTGAGTACCTGCAAGTCGTGTGATTTTTAAGTAATTAGTAAAAGGTTAGTTTGATGACAAAGCAGACACAAAATTTAGGCAGTTAGTGTGCAGTTTGGATAAGTCAGTAGCTGTGGAAGCCATGCAACGATATGTTTTCTTATACATAGAATGGTGCCACCGTATTCCTCATGGTCTGGAGAGAAGCCATCTGTCGCCCTCTTGGGTTCTTCCAAGGCTGGACAAGTAAACCAAGCAAACATGAAGCAAGTTAAAAGAGGAAAAGTAAGGAAAATCTTGGTCACAACATAGGGACCTCCTGTATAGAAACAACTCGGAAATTCTGAGTAACTCACCACGTGGCCCTAGACATCCTCTTTTAAAGTTAACACAAGAGACTTTGGGAAGAATGGAAGGCAAGTCTAGTGGGTCATCAAGAAGGAAAAGGTTTATTTAAGGTTTCATCTTCTCCATTGATTAGGTCCCTCCTCCCCCACCCAGATGCCTCCTGAGTCCCTCTCACAAAATCAACCATTTTGCCAAAGAACAATTCCGGGAGTGCGTGTTGATTCCCATCAATCAGACTACTTATCAGAAGGCTTATCTCTTAGCAATTCAGGGTGGCCAGGCTGCAACTCCAAGCCTTCCCACCCATGGAGCTACTCACAACCTAAGCGGAAAGAGGGATCTTGTGGGGATCCCCACCCCACCAGCCCTCACCTCTCCCCTCCCTCCAGAACCTGGAACCGCAGCCAGCAGGTGGGCGCTGCTACTCCGCGGAGGCGAAGCGGCCGTGACATCAGGACGCCCGCACACCAGTGAGGCGAGGCCTCCGAGGGCCAGATAGGCCCGACGCTCTACCCGAGGGCTGCGGTCCGCACGGGATCTCCGTGGCATCGGTTTCCGGCGGTGAGGTCCAAAGGGTTGTCGGGAGTTCCGGCGTCAGCAGCGCGCGCGTTCAAAGCTGTATTCTGGAGGTGGCGGTGGCTGGCTTGATAGCTTCCTGCCAGCATGTCGCAGGAAGGTGCTGTGTCTGCGAGCGCGGCCTCCCTGGAGGAACTGGCCCGTTGGCCCGAGGAAATGTGCCGCCGGGAGTTGCAGTCCGTCTTGCCGCGGCTGCTGATATCCTTCCTCCTCAGTCCCGCCTGGGAGTGCGGCCTCGAACTTCCGCCCGACCTGGCGGATGGTTGAGGGGATTGGGGGTGGGAGGAACGTGACGTTGGCCACGCATGGTCTCTTGACAGTTTGGCACTTTTGTGTCCAGTTAGTGTAGTGAAGTGCAACTACCTGAGGTGTGGAGGCTGGGTTAAGTTTGCGCTGGGTGATGTGGAGAGACGCGGATTGTCTCGTTTTAGAGTCAGCCCAGGGCCTCGCATCCCGGACCCAGTTTTCTACTTTGTATTTTTGTTAAAGACACCAAAGCTGAGTTCAATAGAGTCCCACTTGTCTCTATCCTTGGTGCTTTGCCTCCCCCGAGGATTCGTGCAAAGCAGGTACATATGCACTCTACCGACGGAGCCACCCCCCCCAGGCTTGACGGCTTTGTGTGTGTGTGTGTGTGTGTGTTTGTGGGGGGAGGGGGCTCATCTCTGAAATGAGCTGTGAAGACTATTAACTGCCTTGTTGAGAGTCAAAGGACATCATTCCAGCCATTCAGGGAGTCACCAGCCCAGTAGCCTGAATTCTTTGTTGCGTTGGCCGGACCTCCCCGGCCTCAGGTGTTTGTGGAAATAACTCAGGACAGTTGAAGTTGTAACCAGCTGCAATGGGGAATTGAAATCTGAAAGAAAGGGCCGGAGTTACCCTCTTGGTAAGTTAAGCGATGTCCAGTAATTTAAACTGTTTTTTTCTTGCCTCTCAGGGATCTCTTATTTTTTATTGGCTGGTTGAAGGACTTGGCATTTTTATTTATTTTTGCCACCAGGATTGTCGCTGGGTCTCGGTGCTGACACGACTCTACTGCTCCCTGCAGCCCCTCGTTCCTTTAGACTCTTTATTCCCCTCTTTCCTTTAGACTCTTATCTACAGTCTATATGCAGGTCAGAGATTGTGACAGTGAAACAAAGGGAGAGACACCAGACCACTGCTCACCCGTTGTGAAGCTTCCACCCTGCAGGTGGAATGGCCCGGTGGTCTTTGTGTCTCTGTGCTTGTGTGTTCTAGGAACGAGCCACTTTTAAGTCTTGTGCCCCTGCTGTGTGTGCTTAACATTTTGATTTTTTCTCGGTACTGTCACTTTGGAATTTATTTTTACCAGAACACTGATCAGCTTTGGCTTATGGTGGTGCTGGGGATTGAACCTGGGACTTCAGAACCTCAGGCATGAAAGTTTTTTATTATTTATTTACTTATTTTAGTGATTTAATGTTGATTTACAAAATTACATGTCAACAGGAGTATAAATCCACTCCATTCCCACCACCAGGGTTCTGAATCTTCAATCACGCCACTGTAAGCCACCACATCGCCAGCCATCATCTCTACATCTGTCTACATTTATACATAATTACTCCACTTTTCTTCCTGATCCATTCCTCTCTTCCCCTCCGCCACTCATGACATCATAACTACCTCCATATGTCCCTCTACGTTTCCTCCTCTCTCTCTGGGTGCTGATGAAGCTGGAGTTGAAAGTCCTCTTCTTCCTCCTATCAATTCTTCCCCGCTGGGAGTATGGATCAAGGTTGTTTTTGAAGGGCGGAAAGTAGGAGTTCTGGCTTCTGTAACTGCTTCTCCGCTGGACATGGGCGTTGGCAGGTCGATCCATACCCCCAGGCTGTTTCTGTCTTTTTCTAGTGGGGTGAAGCTCTGGAAAGGCGAGGTTCTAGGGCACATTGGTGAGAAGTCAGGATGGAATCATGGTGGCATCTAAGTTAGTGTCTGGAAGGTTGACTGAAGTCTGACTTCTTGTTAAAAGATAATTTTTAGGCCCAGCTCACCCAGGTGAGTGCATAGTTATCATGTGCAAGGACCCAGGTACAAGCCCCCAAGCCCCACATTCAGGGGGTAAGCTTCATAAATGATGAAGCAGGGCTGCAGATGTCTATTTCTCCTTGTCTCCTCCTCATCTCTCAATTTCTTTTTTTTTTTTTTATTTAAGAAAGGATTAATTATCTCAATTTCTTTTTATTTAAAATTTTTTTCTTTTATTTTGTATTTGACAAGACAGAAATGGGGGGGGAAGATAGGGAAAGACACCTGCAGCCCTACTTAGCCATTCATAAAGCTATCTCTCATCTGAAGTAATCTTTTGCTAATAATTTTATCTCACCCTCTTTCTGACTGTAAGAACCCCCTATTTTGTGCAAGTCCTTGTTGTGACTTGCTAAACAGGATGCTGCCAGCTCATGAAGCATTTAATAAAGTTAAATTTCTGAAGAAGGAAAAAAAACTATCTCTCTTCAGATGGGGACCAGAGGTTTCAACCTGGGTCCTTGTTCATGATAAAGTGTGTGCTCCACAAATGCACCATCAGACCCCTTACCCTCTCAGTTTCTCTCTGTCCTATCAAATGAAGAAAAAAAGGGGGCAGAAGCCATCAGGAGCGGTGAATTCCTTATGCAGAACCTAGCCCCAGTGAGAACCCTTTCAGCAAAAAATAAAAGTTTAAAATAATAAAAAACTTCTCTTAAAAAAAAAAAGATGATTTTCCCCTTCTTTGAGCTCACCTTCAACATAGAACTGTACTCAGAAGAATAAATGGCCTTCACTTTGAGAACACCAAAAAAAGTACAGCTAAAACCAAGCTTCATCAGCACATATACTATGAATTGGAACAATACAGAGACTATTAGCATTGCCCCTGCACAAAGATGACATACAAATCCATGAAGCATTCTATATTAAAAGAAAAAAATGTTATGCATGTACAAACTATTGTATTTACTGTTGACCATAAAACATTAATCCTCCAATAAAGAAATAAAAATGGGAGTTGGGTGGTAGCACAGCGGGTTAAGCACATGTGCCACAAAGCACAAGGACTGGCATAAGGATCATGGTTCAAGACCCCAGCTCCGCACCTGCAGGGGAGTTGCTTCACAGGCGGTGGAGCAGGCCTGCAGGTGTCTGTCTATTTCTCCCCCTTTCTGTCTTCCCCTCTTCTTTCCATTTCTCTCTGTCCTGTCCAACTATGACAACATCAGAAACAACAACAATAATAACTACAACAATGAGAAACAAGGGCAACAAAAGGGAAAATAAATATACATTTAAAAAAGAAAAAGAAAATTATCTGACTAGGCAGATCACATTTAGATGCCAAAGTGTTACTAGTTACCACAACACTCTGTACAACTTTGGCTTCTAGTGGTGTTGAGGATTGAACCTGGGACTTTGGATCCTCAGGCACAAGAGTCTCTTGCATAACCATTATGTTATCTACCCCCACCCCCAAAACACTTTTAGTTTGCAGGTATGGAATTATTCTCAAAGTCATTGACTTTAAAAACAAATCACCATCCTATTTAAAATCATTGGCTATCAGTAAGTACCCAGGAGAATGTCAGGCTTTGGAGGAGCAGAGAGAATTGATTTCTTGCTCTCAGATTCTAGGGGACTTCACTAAAATTAAAAGTCATCATTCCTGTTGAGGTCAGGGAATATGTCGGGAGAGCCTGGAAGCACACTTGGCTGCACTGTATTTGCACGTGTGGGAAGGGGGAACTAGAGCACAACGGATGCACACAGAGGAGTTTTAATAAAGGAACCACACCTGGTGATTTTGGCAGGCCAGTGGGAAGCTGGCTCGGGTGTGACGTATATAGAGTTTAAGAAGAGGGAAAAAATAAAAGAGGGGACATTCACACACGAGATGCCTTTTGGAATCTTTCCAGGCCTTTGGGGACCCTATCTCTCAGAGCTTTCTCTTCACTTTAAATTCACTTTGTACTATTTCTACTTCATAACAATAAAAGAATGGAACCTGCATACGGGTCAGAGTGTTACCTTGCAATTCTTTCAAGAGGCCCTGTGATGAATTCAGTGGGAGGGAGCTGGGGAAGGCCCCAGATAACCTCTCCTCCCCAATAATCCCTGCTTAGTTTTGCTCCTCATATTTAACATTCAGAAGGTCCCAAACCTGTTTTCCCAGTTGTTTTCATCTAAATAGTTTCATTAGTGAAAATAAGGTTGAGGGAAGACATGCAAGCAAAATGAGAAGGTAGGAAATGGTAAATGACATCCAATAGGAACAGATGAAGTACTATCAAATAATAAAGGTAAGATTTCTTTCCCAGGTTAGAAGTTAGAAATTCAGGAGTTAGGCGGTAGTGCAACTGGTTAAACGCAGGTGGTGCGAAACACAAGGACCAGCATAAGGATCCCGGTTCAAGCCCCCACTCCCCACCTGCAGGGGAGTCACTTCACAAGCGGTGAAGCAGGTCTGCAGGTGTCTTTCTCTTCCCCTCTCTGTCTTCCCCACCTCTCTTCATTTCTCTGTCATATCCAACAACAATAACTACAAGAATAAAACAAGGGCAACAAAATATTTAAAAAACGTTTTTAAAAAGTTAGAAATTCATCGATTACTATTATAGCGATGTTTATAATCTGTCAAAAGTACTTTTTTTTTAAAAGATTTTATTTATTAGAAAGATAGGAGAGAGAGAGAGAACCAGATATCACTCTGGTACATGTGTTGCCAGGGATCGAACTCAAGACCTCATGCTAACAGCATAATTAGCTCTGTCTTATGGTGGTACTGGGGATTGAACCTGGGACCTCAGAGCCCCAGGCAGGAAAGTTGTTTGCATAACCACTCCTCCTCGGGCCTTGAAAATATTTTAATATTATTTATTCACTTGATGAGAACATACATACCTCCACTTCATATATTCATAATTCCACTGCTTCTGGGTTTTTGTTTTCTTTTTTCCCTTTTCATTTTCAGATAGGGAGGTAGAAAAGAGATGCCACAGTACTACTTCACCTTTTGTGAAGCTCCTCTTGGTGCTCTGTGAGGTACTCCCATGTGGTCCAAGGACTTGAGCCTGGGTTTATACATATGGTAAAATGTGAGGTCTACATGGTGAGCTGTATCCCAACCCCTGGAAATGTTTGTTGTTGTTGTTGTTTTTAACCACAACACTGCTCAGCTCTGGCTTATGGCAGTGCGAGGAATTGAACCTGGGACTTTGGAGACTCTAGCATGAGAGTCTCTGCATAACCATTATGCTATTTACCCCTACCCAAAATATTTTTAAAAGTAAAATTAACCAGCAATTTAAACCCAATTTAGCCTTTCTGGAATGTTGCTTAAGCTTCAAGAATTCTTTTTAAATTCTGACTAGTGAAAGTGAATAAGCTATTATTATACTCGTATCTTCCTTAATTATTTTACTCCATGTTTGAACATTCTGATGATTGGAGTGAGCATATACGTAAGTAAAACTATCTTAATTAAATAATGTGCTTGGATATCTTTAATATTCTCAATACAATTTTGTATTCTCATCAAATAAAGTCTCTCCCAATTATAGGATAACCTCTAATCTTCAGTTACACTACCTAAAACCTTTTAGTTTATAGCACTTAGTTGTTTTTTTTTTTTTTCTTCCAGCAGTTAGTTTTAATTTCCATTTTGGAGAGCTTTGTTAATATATTGTTAACTGTTAAGTTGTATTGAGTATGAAACATGCAGTCTGCTTGTTAACATCAGTTTCTCTTTAACTTTGTTCACATTATTGGTCTTGTTTGATGTGGCTTGTTTAGTTGAGATAGAGCATTAAAATCATACTGAACAATTGTTATTTATATAGTGGGTTGTAAAAAGCCATAATGCACATTTACATAGAAAAAAATACATCACGACTTCTGACAACCCAATATTTTGAATTCTATTTATATTTTACTTGGTTGTGAGACATTTGTTCATAATTTAAATATGTGCTGCCTGTTGCCATCTTTAAGTAACAACATTGTTTAACTCATATTCAGGATAAAAGAAGACATATTCATTGTGGAGAATTTAGAAACCTGAAGAAAAACAGAATTTACTAAATTTTAAAAATTTAGTAAATGAGCTGGAGAGACAGCATAATGGTTATGCAAAAGATTTTCATGCCTGACGCTCTGAGGTCCCAGGTTCAATCCCCAGCACAACCATACGCCAGAGCTGAGAAGTGCTCTGGTAGCTCTCTAGGTGTATCTTTCTATATCTCTGTCACTAAAAATAAACAAATGAGGGAGTCTGGTGGTAGCGCAGCAGGTTAAACACACATGGTGCAAAGCCTAAGGACTGGCGTAAAGATCCCAGTTTGAGCAGGTGGGTCAGTTCACAAGTGGTGAAGCAAGTCTGCAGGTGTCTTTCTCTCCTGTCTTCCCCTCCTTTCTCCATTTCTCTCTGTCCTAACCAACAATGACATCAGTAACAACAAATTAATAACCACAGCATCAATAATTACAACAAGGGCGGGAGTTGGGCGGTAGGGCAGCCGGTTAAGTCCAGGTGGTGCTAAACTCAAGGACTGGCCTAAGGATCCCGGTTCAAGCCCCCAGCACCCACCTTCAGGGGACTCACTTCACAGATGGTGAAGCAGGTCTTCAGGTGTCTTATTTTTCTCTCCCCCTCTCTGTTTTCCCCTCCTCTCTCCATTTCTGTCCTAACAACTATGGCATCAATAAGTACAACAACAATAAAAAGCAAGGGCAACAAAAGGGAAAATAAATAAATAAACTTAAAATAGAATTAATAAATAAACTAAAAAATAGAATTTAAAAAAAAACCTCCAGGAGCAGTGTAGGTACTGAGCCTTAGCAATAACCCTGGAGGCAAAAACAAAACAAAAAAAAGAAAAATGAAGTATTTTTTTAAAATTAATAAGCTAATTTTTTTTTTGCCTCCAGGGTTATCACTGGGGCTCAGTGCCTGCACTATGAATCCACTGCTCCTGGAGGCTTTTCCCCCCTTTTGTAGCCCTTGTAGTTTTATTGTTGTTGTGGTTATTGTTGTGGTTGATGTTGTTAGATAGGACAGAGAGAAATCGAGAGAGGGAAAGATGGGGAAAGAAAGACACCTGCAGACCTGCTTCACCACTTGTGAAGCAACGCCCCCCCACCCCCGCAGGTGGGGAGCCAGGGGCTCGAACCGGGATCCTTGGCACCATGTACGCTTAACCCACTGCGCTACCGCCCAACTCCCAAAATGGCTTTTATTTTTCTTTTAAAATATTACTTTATCACGTGTGAACCTTCCCCTTCACACAGTGCAACCATGTGGTAGAGGCTTGAACCCAGCCAGTCCGCATAGTAAAGTGTATGCTTTACTAGCTGAGCTGTCTCCTGGCCCCATGATTAAGTTTTTCTTAATTTGTTTTTTTAAATACTTATTCCTAGTGAGAGACAGAGAATGATACAGCATGAGTGAGACTGCTCAGGTCTAGTTTATGAAGGTTCAGGGAATTGAACTTGGGACTTCAGAGCCTCAGACATGAAAGTCTTTTATGTAACTATTATGCTGTTTCTTCAGCCCTATGGTTAAGATTTTTATTTTATTTTATTTATTTTTAAATATTTTATTAGGGGGTCAGTCGGTCGTGCACCAGGTTAAGCGCACATAGTATGCAGCACAAGGACCTACATAAAGATCCCCAGTTCAAGCCCCTGGCTCACCACCTGTGTGTGTGTGTGGGAGGGGTTGTCACCTCACAAGTGGTGAAGCAGGTCTGTAGGTGTCTTATCTTTCTCTCCCCCTCTAACTCCCCTCCTCTCTCAATTTCACTCTGTCCTGTCCAATAAAGTGGAAGAAATGGCCTCCAGGAGCATTTGATTCAGAGTGCCAGCACTAAGCCCCAGTAATAACCCTGGAGGATATATATAATTTATTTTAATGAGAGAGACCAAGACCTAGAACACTGCTTAGCTCTGGCTTATGGTGGTGCTAGAGATTGATCCTTTGGAGCCTCAGGTACAAAATTTTCTTTGCATAACCATTACGCTGTCTACTCAACCCTAGTTAAGATTTTTTTTACATGAAACATTTTCATTTCATTCCTGCATTATTCCTTGTAGTCTCTGCTTTGTATACATATATATGTGTATATGTATGTATATATATATTGAAATTTCAGTTATACTATTGGGTTGTAGGAAAAGTGATGACACATTTTTGCATAGAAAAACAAAAATAGGGGGCCAGACAGTGGCACACCTGGTTGAGTACATACATTAAAGTATGCAAGGTCCTGTGTTCAGGTCCCTGGTCTCCACCCACCTACATGGAGAAAGCTTCATGTATGGTGAAGCAGGGCTACAGATACCTCTATCTCTCTCCCTTTCTATCTCCCCCCTCCTCAATTTCACTCTGTCTCTATAATAATAAATAAAATTAAAATATTAAAAAATATATATTATGACTTTTCCAACAACCCAGTGTTTTGGAAGGTCTTTTTGTCTAAAGTATTGTGAACATTTTATCATGGTTTTAAGTAATCTCTACTACTCACTTTACTCTGTATGGTTTATTTATTTATGAGAGAAAGAACCAGAGCATTGCTCTGGCATATGCAGTGCCAGGGATTGAACTCTTAACCTCATGCTTGTAAGTCCAAAACTGTATCATTTTAGATACCTAGTCTCTTCACATAGAATAAAGCACTTTTACGTTATACAAAGCTTTAGGTTTATAGTTCATATGCATTCTCATATTTTTGGAGAGAGTAATGAGGAACTTTTGGCCTATATAACATAATATTTCCACAAAATGTTGCTGTCTTGTTTCATAGAAATTCTGAAAATTACTGTACAAATGTTTTTACCTCATATGAACCACATGACATTGGAACAGACTCTGTTTTCACAAATGCTACCAAAGGTATGGTACTATCTTCTTCTTCTTCTTTTTTTTTTTTTTATTTATTAATTTTTACAAGAGAGGCAGGCCAGAGCTCAACTCTGGTATATACTATATTGGGGCATAGAACTTGGGGTCCATGCATGTGAGTCCTATACTCTACCACTGAACTATCTGACCCCTCTGCTACTATTATCCTAATTGATGTACTATAAAAGCTGATAAAGTTAAACTTTTATACTAGATAAATAACTGTTAAAGAAAAATAGGTCTTGGGAGTCGGGCTGTAGCACAGCGGGTTAAGCGCAGGTGGCACAAAGCACAAGGACCGGCATAAGGATCCCGGTTCGAACCCCGGCTCCCCACCTGCAGGGGAGTCGCTTCACAGGCGGTGAAACAGGTCTGCAGGTGTCTATCTTTCCTCCTCTCTGTCTTCCCCTCCTTTCTCCATTTCTCTCTGTCCTATCCAACAATGACAACAACAATAATAACTACAACAATAAAACAACAAGGGCAACAAAAGGGAATAAATAAATAAAATAAATATAAAAAAAAGAAAAATAGGTCTTATGTGAAAATATAATAGTGTTAGTATAAGCCGTAGTTTATTAAGGTCTTATATATTTAGAAAATATGAATCCTTTATTGAGTTTAAATTATTAGTAGTTAATTTTAATGACTTTTGCATTTTTTTTTACTTTTGCATTTTAATGCTGTTACATGACAATTTGGGGTGAATGATGGGAGTTGGCTGAGTTCCTTTGATATATCTTACTAGAATTTATTGGTGTTAATGTTAAAATTGTTAAATTTCATTGTCTAGGAAAGTGAAGCCTAAATTTACTATAAAAATCTTAGAATTAAAAAGGCTGGTAGAATCAGGTAACTACTCAGAATATGTTATTTCTTTTTAGATGTATATGCTGTACTTTTTATCTGAATAATACTCGACCGTTTACTTTTTGCCACCAGGGTGATTGCTGGAGCTCAGTTTGAACACATGATTCCACTGGCTTTTTTTTTTTTGGATAGGATTTTTATTTCATTAGGTAAATTCTGACCACAGTTGAGCAATTTGTTTGAAGCATTTGTTTTTCAGTTATTACATAATATAACATAGTAACAGTATTCCATGAATGTTAGTAACACAAAAATCAGATCATCTGACATTTTTCTTTAAAGATACATCTTTCCTTTTCTAGTGATTAAAAAAAAAGTTTAATATCAGAGAATGAAATGAGAGCATCACTCTGGTATATGTGGTGCTGGGCATCAAACCAGGCACCTCAGGCATATAAGTCTTGTACTTTAGCTGAGCTATTTCTCCTGCCACCCTGGTGATTTTCTGTTTATAACCTGTTTTGTTTTCACAGACAGTAAAATTATTTGACAATATGATGTATGAGTTAACTAATCAAGCTAGAGAATTATCAAGTCAAAATTTAGAAATCCAGGCCACTCTGAGGAATATTTTACAAGTAAGTACCCAAGGGATAAGAAAGTTGCTTCAAAGAGTGAGATTTTTTTTTTGTGTGCTGATATTAATTAGGTATGCATTGTTTATGTAATGGTCCACTGCTAGAATTAAACTAACAGAGCTAAAGATATACAGAAACATAAATTCTACTTTTATATAATTTTGTGCTAACTTGAATTTTTAGATAAGCCATCAGGACATCATGATGCCCTACATATAATTTCACATCATGTGTAGAGTTCTTGTCATATGATTTAATGTAAGGGTTAGGAGTCCAACTTTTTTTCTTAAATCAAATGGCAAGCCAGTTTCATTCTACTAGGCTGAAAGTCTGTGAAGGGAGGAAAGAATCCATTTTGTTCACTGCCATATCCCTAGCATAGCCAGCATTCTCTCATAAACTTTTTTTTAAAAGATATATGTATATGTGTACATATTGAGAGAAGAGAGACACAGGACTAGAGCACTGCTTAGCTCTAGAATAAAGTGATGGGGGTTGAACCTGCAGGCTCCAACATGGAAGTTGATGCTCTTAACAGACTAAGTTATTTTCCTCAGCTCCCAAAATAATCCTCTCAATGAAACTTATCTCCTTGTTTTTAGACAATGGTACAAGTCCTAGGAGCTCTTACAGGATGTGTTCAGCATGTCTGTGCCACACAGGAATCCATCCTTCTAGAACATATTCATAGTCTCCCCTCCTCAGTCATACATGTAGTCAAAAGTACCTTTGTGCATTGTAAGGTGAGTAAGGAATCTTAAGTACATTTTAATTTATTTGTTTTTTATTAGTGATTTAATAATGGTTTATGAGATCATAAGATTACAGAATAGTTCCACACTGTACCCACCACCATAGTTCTGTGCCCTTTCTTTTCCCCCACCCCTCAAAGAATAACCACCATAGTTTTCACAGTCTTAGCACATTTTGATGTTAAAAAAAAAAAATCATGTGTTTCAGTTGCTTATGTTGCACATAAGAGCAAAACCATCCAGTAGTTGTCTTTCAGAAAAATGCAAATCATTTGGTAATATACATAATCAAGAGTCCATGAACAGAAAAAAAAAGAAAAGGGGAAAAAAAAAAGAGTCCATGAACACACAAAATTAAGAACCTCAAGATAGTATTTGTTATAGGAAGGATGAGAAAAAAATATATAAGAAAAAATTTTAAGACCCTTCTTAAAATTGCCAAGTGGTGGCGCAGCTAGTTGAGCACATACATTATAGTACACAAGGACCCAGGTTCGAGCCCCGGCCCACCACCTGCAGGGGGAAAGCTTCATGAGTGGTGAAGCAGGGCTGCAGGTATCTCTGTCTCTCTCCTCTACTACCCCCCCCCCCCCAATTTCTGGCTGTCTCCAATAAATAAAGATAATGAAAAAAAATTTAAGAAAGAAGAATTAAAAAATACTAGAGAGAAAATGATATCATTTAACAAGATAGAGGACTCTAAATGTGATATACATAAAAGTATTATACATATAATTTATATATAAATACATCTCAGAAAGTGTTAAACTATTCTTGTCTTACCATTTACTTGAATATCCTTTGTTCATTTCTTCCTCTCCTTCCATACTTTTTTTTTTAAGATGTTTGACCTTGACTTTACATGCTTTTCCTTTCCCCTTATCTTGTTCTTTTTTTAATTTAATTTTATTTATTTATTCCCTTTTGTTACCCTTGTTGTTTTATTATTGTAGTCATCGTTGTTGGATAGGACAGAGAGAAATGGAGAGAGGAGGGGAAGACAGAGAGGGGGAGAGAAAGATAGACACCTGCAGACCTGCTTCACCGCCTGTGAAGCAACTCCCCTGCAGGTGGGGAGCCGGGGTTCGAACCGGGATCCTTCTGCCGGTCCTTGTACTTTGCGCCACCTGCGCTTAACCTGCTGCGCTACAGCCCGACTCCCTATACTTTTTTTTTTTTTAATAAAAAGGAAACAATGACAAAACCATAGGATAAGACGGGTACAGCTCCACACAGTTCCCACCATCAGAACTCCCTATCCCACCCCGTCCCTTGATAGCTTTCCTATTCTTTAACCGTCTGGGAGTATGGACCCAAGGTCATTGTGGGTCTGGCTTCTGTAATTGCTTCCCTGCTGAACATGGGCTCCTTTTATACTTTTATATAAGTTGTCCTTTTATATAAGTTGTCTCATATATACTCCTTTATATACTCCTTTTATATAAGTTGTCTCATATTTCGATGACTTGTGTTTCTGGAGCTGCTTTATGGTTTACTGTTACTTGTTGAGAGTTAAATAGTTCTTGTTTCTCTGTTACACTCCTTTCAGTAATTCTTGCAAAGCAAGTCTGGTAAAGGCAAACTCTTCTAGTGTTTGTTTTTCTGGTACTTTTTTGATTGCTCCTTCATATTTGAATGGTAGTTTTAATGGTAGTTTTAATTTGAATGGGTAAAGTGTATGTACCTGGCAGTTGTTGTCTGTTACAACCTTAAATATGTCACTCCACTCTTCTGGCCTCCATGGTTCAGCGGGTTAAGTGCACGTGGCGCAAAGCGCAAAGACCAGCCTAAGGATGCCAGTTCAAGCCCCCAGCTCCCCACCTGCAGGGGAGTCGCTTCATAGGTGGTGAAGCAGGTTTGCAGGTGTCTGTCTTTCTCTCCCCGTTTCTGTCTTCCCCTCCCCTCTCTATTTCTCTCTGACACTATCAATAACAATTTCTCAATGACACTATCAATAACAATAATAACTACAACAATGAAAAAAACAAGGACAACAAAAGGGAATAAATAAATAAATATTAAAAAGAAAAAGAAAATTCTGACTGTAGTGCCTTTATAAGTTTCTTTTTTATTTTCCTTGGCAGCTTCTAAAAAAATTGTTTCTTTAACTTTGATAAGTTCACAGCAATGTGTCTTGATGTATGCTTATTTGAGTTTAAGAATTTTGGAGTTCTTTCTGCTTCCTGAACATCTACATCCTTACCATATCTGAGATTTGAAAGAATATTTATTATTTCTTTGAATGTAGTTCCTGCTCCCTGCTTTCCCATCTCTCCTCTGAGACCCCTATAATTCTGACATATGCTTTTCTTTTTTTTTTAATTTGTAGATAAATCTACTTTTATTAATGTCAACATAATAGTCTTCTAATTTATCAGCCTCCACAGGTAGACTCTTTTATTATTTTTTTTCTTTATTGGGGAATTAATGGTTTACATTAAAATACAGTTGTTTGTACATATGTAACATTTCAACCTCCTCTAGGTCCTCCTATGCCATCATATTCCAGGACCTGAACAACTCCCACACCCCAGAATCTTGTTACTATTCTTTTATTTATTTATTGGATAGGACAGAGAGAAATTGAGAGAGGAGGAGAAGATACAGAGGGAGAAAAACACCTGTATACCTGCTTCACCACTTGTAAAGCATCCCCCCTGAAGGTGGGGAGCCAGAGGCTTGAACTGGGACCCTTGTGTGAGTCCTTGCACTTCATACTATGTGCACTTAACCCAGTGCACCACCACCCGAACACCTGAACCAAAATTCTTTATGAGTGGAGAAAGTAAAAGGCCTGGCTTCTGTATTTGCTTCTCTGTTTGACATGGACATTGACAAATCAATTCATATCCCCCTCCCCCATCCTGTTTCTGTCTTTATATAGTGGGGTAGGCCTCTGAAGAGGTAAGGGACACATTGGTGAGGTTGTCTGTCTAGGGAAGTCAGGATGAAATCATGATAACATCTGCAACTTGGTGGCTGAAATACAGTGAGATGCAGGAGAAAATGTTTAATGAGAAGGAACCATAAAGTAGGAATAGAGCAGATGAGACTAGGGATCTTAGGGTGGGTAGAAGCTAGGGAGTCTATTTTAGGTATGTTCCTAGGGGCTTAAGACTGATAATTTTTACTGGAGTTTAATAGCTAATCTGCTGGTGGACTAATAATGTTGTCTGAGAGGATGGTGTCAGAATTGAGACTAGGACTAGAAAGCTGGATCAGGGTAAAGAGTACCTCCCAAACTTGAAGGAAACACATAAATACAAATAACTATTTACCATGTTGATCTGATCCAGGGTCCATATCTATTTGTATTTATCACAGGAGCCTGTATAACCTGTAAGTCTGTGTTCGAAGTCCATTGTCACAGCTGGGAACATTCTAGGCTGCACTCATTTTAAGACCAGTTCTCCTTGAGTGGCAGAGTAGGATGACCCAGCCTTCCTTCAGAAAGCGGGGCAGTCCTTACCATTAGTAGTTCATAGTGAGGGTACGGTCCTAAAGAAGCCCACAAGAGGCCTTATAATGACATTCCTGGTGGAAGTGACCAGTGATGATAGAAGGAGCTATTGGAGGCCTAGGCCCATATCTACAGGGGAATCCCAGGATTCCCTAACTTGGGCCCCAGGTACTGGGGTAGCCTATCTATCAGTGACTAAGAAGGCCATCATGTGAGCCAGTCTTTTGCCTTTTTTTTTTTTTTAATATTTATCTATCTATTCCCTTTTGTTGCCCTTGTTTTATTGTTGTAGTTATTATTGTTGTCATCGTTGTTGATAGGACAGAGAGAAATGGAGAGAGGAGGGGAAGACAGAGGGGGAGAGAAAGATGGATACCTGCAAACCGTCTGTGAAGCGACTCCCCTGCAGGTGGGGAGCCGGGGGCTCGAACCAGGATCCTTATGACGCTTAACCCGCTGCGCTACCGCCCGACTCCCCTTTTGCCCTTTTCTAGTCCGGCTTCTTTAGTCCCTTTGCCTGACAAGTTTAGGCTTCCTTCCAGATGTTAAAGCTTTGAGCATTGTTTGTTGTATCTAAATCAGGATTAGTTTTATGGTGTCTAGCATCAAGTTAGGGAGGAAATACACCTAGGATTTTAGTGGGGTCAATATTTGCTTTTCTAATGGAGTCTTAGACTCTCAAAGAGTTGCCTCTTTTTTCCTAAACCTTTTTTTTCTCCAACTTTGAAGTCAGAGTGTGGTTATTTTGTCCTCTATTTCTGATGTTATCTCTTCTACATAGGTAAGTCTTACTTCCTTGACTGCTATTTGAGACTGGAATGCATTCAATACTGTCCTTCCCACCCTGTAGCTCTATTCTTATGGTTTCCATTTTCTTGTCCAGTGAGTCTTTGAGATCATGGACTTCTTTCTGAATTCATTTCTCCATATTGAGAGCTTTGTAGTTTGCCCTTTTCTTCCCCCCCCCCCCCCCCATGTTGTATATTTCCTGACAGTGTAATTCTAAATTTACTATCCTGGGTCTGCATCATAAAGTGCCTGGCCATCTTGATTGGGGATTTCCTGGTTTTACCCATTTGTTTTGGTTTCTGCAGTTGGTGTGCAGTTGGCACTAGATTCTACTTTGTGTTTGAGTTGTGGGTAGATGGAGAGTGGTTTTGAAGATATATTATGACACCTAATGTCCTTTAAACAGAGTCCTGATGGGGTGAAGAGCAGGAGGGAATCCCAGATCTCTCCTCTTCCCAAACAGTTTCCTGAAAGTGGGAACTCTGCTGTGAGGACAAAGTACCTTCCCCAACTGCAGGGCAGTCTGACCTTGATCACCAGGGTCTCTGTGGCAGTGGGTCACCTTAGGATTTGGTTGGTTCTGCCTATTGCCACAAAGATACAATATTTAATTTCCTGAGTTCACAAAATAGTTCCCTGGATTTTGCTCAGGGACCTGTGGCTTCTACAGCAATCCCAAGCTCCTTTTTAAAAGCCATTTATTGACTGAGTGATTCTGCACAGGCCCAGATTTAACTGGTATACTTGAGTTAGTTGCAAATATGGTGCCTTTTCTGCTTGAGTTCTTCTGTCCCTTCCCTCCTACACCACTGTCACCAACCTTCAGATAGTGACGTTCCTTCCTTCATCAGAAATCCCACTTGTGCTCTGTTGAGTTATTTTGTTGCAATATTTACTTCTGTAAAAAAAAATTAATTTATTGTCTCTGTTAGAGTGAGTTAAAGTAAGTTTTGTTCTTGAGCTTTTTGTGATTTGCTTTTTCTCTCTCTCTTTTTTTTTTTATCTGTGACCAGAATAGTGAATCTGTCTATTCTGGATGTTTACATTTAGTCTCAGACCTTCTTCAGGCTCTTTTCAAGGAGGCCTATACCCTTCAAAAGCAGCTAATGGAACTGCTGGATATGGTTTGCATGGACCCTTTAATAGATGAAAAAGATGACATTTTGAATATGGTAATGGGTAAGTGAAGAAAATTTACTAAATGCATGTATTGACCTTTATAACTATATGCCAGTTAAATTAATCAATTGTGTAGTATCTAATGATATTGATCCTTAGTAAATTCCAATACCTTATTATTAGAATTTTCTCAAGTTTTCTAATTTCAGTTCCATAAATAATCTTTATTATGCCTAAGAGCTATAGGAGACAAGTTACTGCATATACTACACTTGTTCATATATACATATGTACTCCATTTACCCTTTTCCCTTTTTTTTATCCCCAGAACACTGTTCAGGTCTTGCTTGTGGTGATGCTGGGGATTAAATCTGAGCATTTACTTTATTAGTGGAATAGAGTTAGGTAAAATGCTGCACACTGGACTGGGCAGATGGCATGCTGTTACATGAAAAGACTGTCATACCTGAGACTCTGAGATCCCAGGTTCAATCCCCAACGCCACCACAAACCAGAACTGAACAGTACTCTAGTAAAAATAAATATAAATAAAATGCTACACACATTTTCTTTCTCACACTCACTTGAACAAATGTCGGAATTGTATACTTTTTTCCATAAATATAAAAATGTGCATGTAATTTGACTATCCTGAGAATTGTTATCTTTCATTTCAGTTATTCATTCATTGTTGGATATCTGTTCTGTTATTTCCAGCATGGACCATGCATTTCATGCCAATACTTGGAAATTTATAATTAAGTAAGCTCTTTTATTTTCACTTTTTGTGATATGCTTTCTGTTACTTAAAGTCTTTAGTTATTCATAAATTTTCTTAGGTTGCATTTGAAATATTTTGCATGGTGTTGACTGACATTGCTGTTTGATAATCCGGTGTCTTATATGTAGCTCCCAAATCAAATAGAATTTATTTACCCTGCTGCCTATATATATTTAAAAATATATAAAAGTCATACCTAGTTAGCTAGTACTTTTGAAGTAATGGGCCACTGGTCAAGATAAACCTTGCCTACTCTTTCTGTTGCCACTATTTAACTATCAGGTGTCCTGTTTCCACACTTACATAAATTAGTAATTGTACTCAAAGTCAAAAATATGGTCTCTTGTGTGCTTTTGTCCTAGTTCAAGTTTTATTCCACTTAAAAATTGAATTTTAACTAAAAGGTTGCATATAAAGTCCTTTATCTCATCAGATTCTTAGGGGTGAGAGGAAAAATAAGTAAAATGTGTAAATGAAAATGAGAAGTGGTGGTGCACCTAATTAAGCACAGACACGTGTGTGCAAGGACCTAGGTTCAAGCCCCAAGTCCCTACCTGCAGAGGGGAAGCTTTATGAGCAGTGAAACAGTGCTATAGGTCTGCCTCTCTCTCTCATTCTCTCTTTCTCTCCTTCTCTCTCTCTCCCTGTTTCCCTCTTCCCTTCTAATGCCTTTGTCTCTATACAATATATTAAAAAAAGTAAAAATGGTTAAGAAACTGTTGTGTGCACATACATGAAACATTGACATTAAAAGTAGGTAGAATGTCTCAATGTTTTGGATTCTCTTTATTAATGTGATTTTTTTCATTCTGATTTTTTTTAATTGGGGAATTAATGTTTTACATTCAACAGTGAGTACAATAGTGTGTACATGCATAACATTCTCCAGTTTCCCATATAACAATACAACCCCCACTAGGTCCTCTGAATCCTTCTTGGACCTGTATTCTCCCCACCCACCCACCCCCAGAATCTTTTACTTTTGGTGTGATACGACAGTTCCATTTCACGTTCTACTTGTGTTTTCTTTTCTGATCTTGTTTTTCAACTTCTGCCTGAGAGTGAGATCATCTCATATTCATCCTTCTGTTTCTGACTTATTTCACTCAACATGAATTTTTCAAGGTCCATCCAAGATCGGCCGAAAACAGTGAAGTCACCATTTTATACAGCTGGGTAGTATTCCATTGTGTATATAGACCACAACTTGCTCAGCCACTCATCTGTTGTTGGACACCTGGGTTGCTTCCAGGTTTTGGCTATTACAAATTATGCTGCCAAGAACATATGTGTACACAGATCTTTTTGGATGGATATGTTGGGTTCCTTAGGATATATCCCCAGGAGAAGATTTGTAGGATCATAGGGTAGGTCCATTTCTAGCCTTCTGAGAGTTCTCCAGACTGTTCTCCACAGAGGTTAGACCAATTGACATTCCTACCAGCAGTGTAGTAGGGTGCCTTTGACCCCACACCCTCTCCAGCATTTGTTGCTGTTACCTTTTCTGATGTATGACATTGTCACAGGAGTGAAGTGGTATCTTATTGTTATCTTTATTTGCATTTCTCTGACAATCAGAGACTTGGAGCATTTTTTCATGTGTTTCTCAGCCTTTTGGATCTCTTTTGTGGTGAATATTCTGTCCATGTCTTCCCCCCATTTTTGGATGGAGTTATTTGTTGTCTTGTTGAGTTTGGCAAGCTCTTTATGTATGTTGGTTATTAACCTCTTGTCTGATGTATGGCATGTAAAGATCTTCTCCCATTCTGTGAGGGGTCTCTTGGTTTGGGTAGTGGTTTCTTTTGCTGTGCAAAAGCTTTTTAATTTGATGTAGTCCCATAGGTTTATACTTGCCGTAGTCTTCTTTGTAATTGGATTTGTTTCATTGAAGATGTCTTTAAAATTTATGCAGAAAAGAGTTCTGCCAATATATTCTTCTAAGTATCTGATAGTTTGTGGTCTAACATCCCCATGTTCTTGATCCACTTGGAATTTACTTTTGTATTTGGTGAAATACAGTGGTTGAGTTTCATTCTTCTGCATGTTTCAACCCATTGTTTCCAACACCATTTGTTGAAGAGACTCTGCTTTCCACATTTAATAGTCTGGACCCCTTTGTCAAAGATTAGATGTCCATAGGTGTGGGGGCTCACTTCTGGTCAGTGTGTCTATTCATGTTCCAGTACCAAGCAGTTTTGATGACAATGGCCCTATAATACAATTTGAGATCTGGGAGTGTAATGCCTTCAGTTCTGTTCTTTTTTCTCAAGATTGTTTTGGCAATTCTAGGTCTTTTCTGGTTCCAGATAAACATTTGTAGCATTTGTTCTATTCTCCTAAAAAATGTGCTTGGGATCTTGATGGGGATAGCATTAAATTTGTAGATGGCTCTGGGTAATATATTCATTTTGATGATGTTAATTCTTCCAACCCATGAACACGGAATATCTTTCCACTTCTTTGTGTCTTTTTCAATTTCCTTGAGTAGTGACTCATAATTTTCAGTATACAAGTCTTTCACTTCTTTGGTTAGGTTTACTCCTAGATATTTTATTTTTTTTGTTGCTATAGTAAAAGGAATTGATTTCTGGATTTCAGTTTCTTCTAGCTTAGTGTTTGCATAGAGGAATGCCACTGACTTTTGAATGTTAATTTTGTAGCCTGACACCTTACTGTATTGCCTGATGGTTTCCAAAAGCTTCTTGCTGGATTCCTTAGGTTTTTCTGTGTATACTATCATGTCATCTGCAAATAGGGAGAGTTTGACTTCTTCTCTTCCAATCTGTATCCCTTTAATTCCTTGCTCCTGCCTGATTGCTATGGCAAGAACTTCCAACACTATGTTGAATAGTAATGGTGATAGTGGGCATCCCTGTCTAGTACCTGATCTGAGTGGAAAGGCTTCCAGTTTGTAGGTTTGCTATATATAGACTCCACTATCTTCAGGAATTTTCCATCTATTCCCATTTTTTGTCTGTGTTTTGATCATAAAGGGATGTTGTATTTTGTCAAAGGTTTTTCTGCATCTATTGATATGACCATGTGGTTTTTGGTCTTGCTTTTGTTGATGTGGTGGATCACATTGATTGATTTATGTATATTAAACCAACCTTGCATGCCTGGGATAAACCCCACTTGGTCATGATGAACAATCTTTTTAATAGACTGCTGTATCCGGTTGGCTAGAATTTTGTTCAGTATTTTAGCATCTATGTTCATCAGAGATACTGGTCTGTAGTTTTCTTTTTTAGTTGTATCCCTGTCTGCTTTTGGTATCAGGGTGATGTTGGCTTCATAGAAGCTGGCAGGGAGTATTCCAGTGTCTTCAATCTTCTGGAAGACTTTTAAAAGTAGAGGTATTAGTTCTTCTTTGAAGGTTTTGTAGAATTCATTTGTAAAACCATCTGGTCCAGGACTTTTATTTTTGGGAAGATTTTTGATAACTGTTTCAATTTCATTAGCTGTGATGGGCCTGTTCATGTTATCCACTTCCTCTTTACTTAGTTTTGGAAGTTGGTAGGTATCTAGGAAGTCATTCATTTCTTCCAGGTTCTCTAACTTGGTGGCATATAGTTGTTCATAGAAGCCTCGCATGATATGTTGAATTTCTGCAGTGTCTGTTGTGATATCTCCTCTTTCATTTACTATCCGATTTATTTGGGTCTTCTCCCTTTTTTGTTTTGTGAGTCTGGCTAAAGGTTTGTCGATTTTGTTTACTCTTTCAAAGAACCAACATTTACTTTCATTGATCTTTTGTATGGTTTTCCTATTCTCAATGCTATTTATTTCTGCCCTAACTTTAGTGATTTCTGTCCTGGTTGCTTTGGGGTTCCTTTGTTGTTCTTCTTCTAGGTCTTTAAGATGTGCAATCAGGCTGTTTATTTGTGCTTTTTCTTATTTCCTAATGTGTGCTTATATAGCTATGAACTTCCCTCTTAGGAATGCTTTAGCTGTGTCCCAAATATTTTGATAGCTTGTGTCATCATTTTCATTGAACTCTCGATATATTTTGATTTCTTCCTTGATTTCCTCTTTGACCCAGAAGTTGTTAAGAAGTGTACTGTTGAGCTTCCACATTTTGGGACTATTACTAATCTTTTGTTGAGTTAGGTGGGTTTCCTGTAGACACCATATTGTTGGGTTGTGTTTTCTGATCCATCTTCCTACTCTGTGTCTTTTAATAGGTGAATTCAGGCCATTGACATTTATTGATATCAAAGATTGAAGATATTTTAATGCCATTCTTGTAGAGTTTTAGAGTGTTTTGATATATTTCCTATTTGTGGTGGTCTGGTTGTTTATAGGAGACCTTTCAGAACTTCTTTCAGGGCAGGCTTGGTGATGGTTGCTTCCTTCAACTGTTGCCTGTCTGAGAAGGTTTTGATGCCTCCCTCTAGTCTGAATGACAGTCTAGCAGGACATAGTATTGGCTGAAAGCCTTTCTCATTGAGCACTCGATAGATATCTTGCCATTCTCTTCTGGCCTGTAGTGTTTGTATGGAGAAGTCTGCTGCTAATCTTATAGGTTTTCCTTTGTAGGTGACTCTTTGTTTTTCTCTTGCAGCCTTCAGGATCCTTTCTTTATCCTTATTCCTTTCCATTCTAAGTATGACATGTCTTGGTGTCTTTAGGTCTGGGTTAATTCTGTTTGGGACCCTCTGGGCTTCTTGAATCTTTATGTCTTTGATGTTGTCTAGACTAGAGAAGTTTTCAACTATTATGGCCTGGAAAATGCTTTCTTCCTCTCCTTCTCTTTCTTCTTCTGGTATGCCAATAGTGCATATATTGTTTCTTTTGAAGTCATCCCATAGGACTCTGTTATTTTTTTCAGCATCTCTTAATCTCTTTTTGAGATCTCTTACTTCTTTTTTAGTTGTCTCTAATTTATCCTCAATCTTGCTAATTCTGTCTTCAGCCTCATAGATTCTATTCTCTCTGCCCTCTACTGTTTTCTGGAGTTCATTTATTTTGTTGCCCTGCTCTGATACTGTTTTAGCTTGTTTAGCTAGTTGCATTCTTAGCTCAGCGATTTCAGCTTTCAGCTCTCTAATAACCATGAGATAATTAGAATTTTCTTCCATATTCATATTTTTTGTTCCTGCATTTCTGATTACAATTTTTTCAAATTCTTTACTCACTCCTGTTATTATTTCCTTAGCTAATGTTTGAATGTTGAACTCGTTGTTTTGTGCTTCACCCTCTGGAGGACTTTTAGCTGGACTCTTGTCCTGGTTCGATTCTCCATTATTTTTTCTTGTTGTTTTAACCATTTTATATATTATGTTATGAGTTCCCTTTATCAGTACTTTTCAAATTATTGATCACTATTGCCTGGATTGACTTGTGACTAAGTAAGTTAATTAAAGGGTTCACAGTGTTGGAAGTTAATAGCTGTTTCAATCCCTGAGTTGGAGCTCAGTGGTTTAAAAGCCTTTTTTTTTTTTTTCTTCCCTGTAGGCTATGGGAGCCTGAGGGCTTTTAAACTATAAATAGGCTTCTTATCTTAATCACTGACTCCTGACCAAGAGATAAAGCAGGGTGTGCCAGAAATAATCCAGTGGTTATGCAAAGAGACTTTCATAGCCCCTCAGCTATGCCACTGAGGTATAGGTCTTCTGAGTTTCCTGGTTAGATCTCTGTCCCCTGGTGTCCCTCCCTATTGCTGCTCCAGATTCTGAGGGTAGTAGCAATGGAGACTCACAGTTGCACTTGGTGAGTCTCTGGGGAGTCCTCTCCTCCCTTAAGCTGTCCCCTTGTTGGTGGAGCAGACTGGAGGTGGTGTCTCAACTGATTAACTGCTGAACTGTTAGCAGTCACTTAATCTCTCCTTAGGCTCCTCACTCCTCTCTGTCACCAACCACACGTGTAACACCGGTGATTTACTGGGTTCCTGTGGTCATTCTAGTCCTGTCTTGTTTCAGTCCCAGTTGGTCTCCTTTGGTATTCCTAGTTGATCCAGGAGAGGAGAGGAGAGGAGAGAAATCGATCTGCTGCTCGTAGCTCCGCCCCTGGAAGTGGAATCCCATCAAGTCTTTTTTTTAATGAGACATAAACACACCACCCCCACTCACCCAGAGCACTGCTCAGCTCTGACTTATGGTGGTGCTGGGGATTGAAGCCTGTTACCTTGCAGGCATGCAAGTATTTAGCATAAGCATTATGCTATCTCCCCATCATGAAGTCATATCTTAATGACCCTAAGTTACTTTTATTCTTGTTTTAGGCAGACTCTCAAGCACCAGTCTGTTCTAAAGAATCAGCTGAAACACAAAGATATAATTACAAGCTTGTGTGAAGACATTCTTCTCAGCTTCCATTCTTGTTTGCAGTTGGCAGAGCAGATGACACAGTTGAATGCACAGGTAAAGCAGGGTCTAACTTTACTTTCGGTGGTGCTTCTCACTTCCTTACAGTTTGTATCCGTTTACCCAGTGAGTTAGATTTTTTTTTTTCATGCGGATTTGTTTTACTCTAGCATATGCAGCACAGAACACTGCATTAAAGTGTTTGCTCTCATTCTTTCTAAGGTCTACTTGTCCCTTCCTCTTTTTGTACTATTTGGTCATTCTCTTCAGAATCTTTTATGTATTTATTTATTTCTGCCTCCAGGTTTATTGCTGGGGCTCAGTGCCTGCACTACAAATCCACTGCTCCTGGAGGCTATTTTTTCCCTTTTGGTGCCCTTGTTGTTACCTTTTTTGTTGTCGTTATTATTACTTTTGTTGTCATTGCTATTGTTGTTATTTTGTTGTCATTGCTGTTGTTGGATAGGACAGAAAGAAATCGAGAGAGGAAGGGAGACAGAGAGGTGAGAGAAAAACAGATACCTGCAGAGAACCTCATTATGTCTTGAACATGTTTTCTGTTAGATGCAGTAGTTTTAAAGTTTTAAGTATAGTTGCTTTTCTGCTTATAGTGTGAGATGAAAATTTCTTTGCCCTTTCCCCTTAAAACAGGATCTAATCAATAAGCCACTGGTTGTTTACCAAGACCCTGCATACAGGCAAGGCTTACCAGGACCTTTGCACAAGGAAACCGTTTTCCAGGAGGGGGCAGCTGATGGCAGTGGTGACCCTACCTGGCTAGATTCTATTGGGTGTGTGATTTTGCAATGTTTGAAACTAGCCCGCACTTTGCTTTGAGTAGATCACGCTTTTTGCTAGGTTTGAAATGATTAGATTTCGCTTTTTTCTATAGCATGTTATTAGATATAGGTTGATAAGGTGATGTGTTCCCCCTCCCTGAGTGTAGTCTGAATTCCTATAAATTGTGTGGTTTGAGCCTTGTACAGGGTTGAGCTGGTAGACTGCTGTCAGTCACCACTCGGCCCGGATTCAAATTCGTAAATAAACATCTTTTGCTTCCTTACAGTGGATGGTGGTTTGATTTCGCTCACTAACATTTTCAGAATAAGAATATAGTCTTAAACTTTTTCTTCCCCCTGTCAAGGCTTTGTTGGGGTTTCATTCCTTCACAATTCCCAATTTGGTAGACTTTTTTCTCTTCTTTTTTCTAGATAGAGGGTGAGAGACAGGGAAAGAGATAAGAAATAATAGCACTGCTCTCCTGCTCATGAAATTTCTCTTCTGTATCATGCTCCCTCCCAAGTGGTTATCAGGGCCTCAAACTTAGGTCCTCACACCTGGGAAAGTGTGAGGTATATCCTGGCCTCTTGAATTTTTTAACATAGTTTAGCCACCAATCATTTAGATCCTCTATAAAGATAGGACATTTCATTTTTTTTAAATATTTTTTTATATCTAATGCCCCAGTAATTCTTTTATTTACAAAACTTTGTGTATATATGTATTTTTTTTTTTCCTCCCCCACCCCTCCAGGATTATCACTGGGGCTCGCTGCCTCCATGACCACTCCACAGCTCCTGGAGGATTTGGTTTTGTTTTGATAGAGGTTGAGACAGATAGAGGAGGGACAGACTATTCTTTTTTTTTTTTTTTTTTTTTTTTTCCTCCAGGGTTATTGCTGGGGCTCTGTGCCTGCACCATGAATCCACTGCTCCTGGAAGCCATTTTTTCCCTTTCATTACCCTGGTTGTTTTTATCATTGTTGTGGTTATTATTATCATTGCTATTGATGTCGTAGTTGTCGGATAGGACAGAGAGAAATGGAGAGAGGGAGGGGAAGGCAGAGGGGGAGAAAAAGATAGACACCTGCAGACCTGCTTCACCACCTGTGAAGCGACTCCCCTGCAGGTGGGGAGCTGGGGTCTTGAAACGGGATCCTTACGCTGGTCCTTGCACTTTGTGCCACGTGCACTTAACCCACTGCGCTACTGCCCAACTACTGGGACAGACTATTCTAAAGAATCAGCTAAAACACAAAGACATAATTACCAGCTTGTGTGAAGATATTCTTCTCCACTTCCATTTTTATTTGCAGTTGGCAGAACTGATGGCACAATTGAATGCGCAGGTAAAGCAGGGTCTAACTTTACTTTTAATAGTAGCTATAGAGACACCTGCAGTACTGCTCCACCACTCAAGAGGCTTCTATCTGTAGGTGGAAACTAGAAGCTTGAACCTGGGTCCTCATGAGTGCTGATGTGTGAGCTCTACTGGATGTTTCACCACCCAACCCCTATTTCTATAATTCTTATAGAAATTTATATTCATTTATATAAGCATGCTTTTGGGTCTGTTATCTTTTTCTTTGTTTTCTCCCCGTCTGTTTTCCCCTCCTCCATTTCTCTCTGTCCTATCCAACAATGACATTAGTAACAGCAATAATAACTACAACAATAAAACAACAAGGGCAACAAAAGAGAATAAATAAATAAATATTAAATAAATACATTTTTTTTGTACTAAACAAATGTTCTATTCATGTTCCCTTGAAGAGACGATCTCACCATCTCTTACAATAGGGACTAGATCCTTGGTCTTTGTGCATGATGAAGCATGTGCTCTTGGGTGAACTAACTCCTGGCACCCTGACTGTCATCTTTTTGAATCTTTACTAATCAGATAGCTTGCGCGCACTCTCTCTCGCTCACTCTCTCTTTCTTCCTCAGAATATATGTACTTAAGTTTCATTTTGGACTTTTTCAATATTAGTAATTTGGTTTTTGGGCTTTTTTTGTTTGTTTTTCTCTTTGTGAGAAGGTTGATTGTTAGCCTGCAGAGAGCGAGTTGGCCCAAGACTTCTCTAAGTCCATTTTTTTTTTTTTTTTACCTCCAGTTCTTCCATGTCCAAAGATAGGAACCACAGACATACCTTTGTAGGAGAGTTGGCAATTTGTATTTCCTGTGATCTGCTTCTCAGGTCTTTGACCTTTTGTCTATTCTGTATTAGTTTTATAGTCTTTACTGTTGACCATTTGTTAACTTAATCCTCATGTGGTTAAAGCTTCTTTAAATGTCTTTCTCTTTGAAAAAGTAATCACCTAGGGAGTCAGGCGGTAGCGCAGCGGGTTAAGTGCAGGTGGTGCAAAGCTCAAGGACTGGCAGAAGGATCCCAGTTTGAGCCCCCGGCTCCCCACCTGTAGGGGAGTCGCTTCACAAGTGGTGCAGCAGGTCTGCAGGTATCTTATCTTTCTCTCCCCCTCTCTGTCGTCCCCCCCTCTCCATTTCTCTCTGTCCTGTCCAACAACGACAACAATAATAACTACAACACAAAACAAGGGCAACAAAAGGGAATAAATAAATAAATATTTTTTTAAAAAAGAAAAAGTAATCACTTTATTTTTTTTACTGTTGTGCAGTAAGATTTCTTCTCAGAAACTTCTCAGAGTTTAATTTTTCTTTATCATTTTTGTCATTTTGGCCTTTTTTTAAAATTCTAATCACAATTCAGAATTGGTTTTTTTGGAAAATGTCTACACTGGGGCAGGGATAGATATCATAATGGTTATGCAGAGACTTATCTTGAGGCTCCAAAGCCCCAGGTTCAATCCCCCGAACCACCATAAACCAAGAGCTGAGCAGTACTATGGTGAAAGAAAGAAGGGAGGGGGGAGGGAAGGAAGAAAGGGAGAGAGAAAGAAAATGTCTACATTGCATTTTTAGATAATACTGTCCCATTTTTGTTCTTATGCTTTTTTGTTTCCTATTCATGTTCTTACTCTTTTTTTTTTTTTCTGGGAATAGGATAGTGCTGACTACAGATTATTTCAGAAAACACTCAAATTGTGTCGTTTCTTTGCCAATTCCCTTTTGCATTATACTAAGGTAAGTTTTTTTTTTAATGTGATGTAATGTGTGGTCGTGAAATATGCTATGACTTTTTAAAATTCTTCTTTTTAACATTCCTACCAAAATCAGTCTTTTGAAGTTACTTGGTCAAGAGTACATTACTAGATTTTTTTTTATGGTTTAATGTAATCACTAAATATAAAGTGGTATATCTTTTAATAGCTGCCATTATCATTGTTTAAAGTACTTATTTCTTAACAGAGAAATTGAAAGGAAAGGCAGGTAGAGGGAGAGAAAAGAGGAGATACTTGCAGCACTGCTTTACCACTCATGAAGCCTCCATACTGCCCTAGGGGGGCAGGGCTAGAACCCAAGTCTTTGAGCATGGTAATGTGTATGCTCTACCCCTAACCCCTGTTTAATTTCTGTAAACACTAAGTTAATTTTCAGAAAGTTTGGTTTGCCGTTAGTTGCTGCTTTTAAATTATTTCTTCCCTGCTTCTAAATTAGGTTGTTAAAGTTTAAATGCTTTAAGCCTTTAAAACTATAACATAATTTTAAAAATACATGCATATTTGAAAGTTATCAGACTAGCAATGGTAGTTGCAGAGATGGGACTAGAGTATACTTGAAGAAAAGAATAAAAGATTGCTTACAGCATCAAGTAAAAGAAATTTCAGTACTAACATTAGTGATTTAAAATATATATATTGTTTGTATTTGGGGGAAAGACAGAACTCTCCAAAGGCTATGCACAGTAGTTGAGATTTTAGGTTAAGCACAATGACTATAACATTCAGTGATCTGGGAGTTGGTGCAGTAAGCTGTTGAACCCTTATTTATGAGGTCCTGAGTTTGATCTCTGGCATCTCACATACCAGAGTAATTCTCTGGTTCTCTTTTTTCCTCTTTTTAATAAATTAAAAAAAAATTACTGCTATCCTATTTGGTGAATCCTATTTCAAGGTGCTGCCAGTTAGTTTGTTTTTACCAGAGCACTGCTCAGCTCTGGTTTATGGTGGTGTGGGAGATTGAACCTAGGAACTCAGAGCCTCAGGTGTGACAGTCTGTTTGCATAACCATTAGGCTGTCTTCCCCACCCTACATAGCCATCTGATACTTGCTTACTAAGCAGGAGGCAAAATTCCCACAATTTTATAATTTTTAATCACTTATTTTTTATTGGGAACTTAATTTTTTTATAGAAATTATTAGCCCCTTCTATAGATACAATGAAAATGATCAGAAAAATTCCCCAATAAAGAAATTTAAAAAAAATTTTTAAAAAAGAGAAAATGATCAGAATAGATAGCATATCTATGCACCTGTACCTGAATCCCAGCCTCTGGCTTTTAGTTGTAATTTAATGAAGTTACTTGATACTTTACCTTCAACTTTCTGTTTTGTGCAATGAGAACTGTAATACATTTAAGATTTCTGAGAGGACTATACATTTTTAAACTAACAAACATAAGGTCACTTACTACATATCGGCTGAATAGTAGTGCTCAGTAAATAATAGTCTTAGTGCTGCAGCTCATTCTTTTTTATTCTCATATGTTTTTTTTTTATTTTATTTATTTTTTCCCTTTTGTTGCCCTTGTTGTTTTATTGTTGTAGTTATTATTGTTGTTGTCGTCGTTGTTGGATAGGACAGAGAGAAATGGAGAGAGGGAGGGGAAGACAGAGAGGAGGAGAGAAAGATAGACACCTGCAGACCTGCTTCACCGCCTGTGAAGCGACTCCCCTGCAGGTGGGGAGCCGGTCTTCGAACCGGGATCCTTATGCCGGTCTTTGTGCTTTGCGCCACCTGCGCTTAGCCCGCTGAACTACAGCCCGACTCCCTCTCATATGTTTTTAACATGGTACATCCAGGATTTTATTTTATTCTGTATGTCCTTGACAAAGGACATACACTAGAAAGGCACACTTTACACAAATAACGAACAGTCACTTTATTCTAGGAATTTCTCCCCTTTCTCGCTGAGTCTTGCTGTTCATTGCACCAGCTTTATCTACAGATATACAGGTAAGCGTGTTGTGTGGTTGTTAAATTTTAACAGTGCCGCTTAAACTATTGTTTTCTGAGGAACTAGGGCCTCACACGTGTGAGATTTCACTGTTCCTGGGTTGCTTTTTCCACTCAGAGTAAGAGAGAGAGAGACAACAAGCAGCACAGTTCCCACTGTCATTGTATCTCTTAGGCAGTGCTGGGGTTAAACCTTGACCACACATGGCATGGCATGGCATATACCCTAACCAGTGATCTGTGTCTCCAGCCCTAAAGGTAAAAATATATTATTTAAAATTAAAATCATAATTTATCTTAATATTTCAGTATTTGTACACATGACGTACATGCATTTAACCAGAGCACTGGCTAGCTTTGGTTTATGGTTTCACCTGGGGCTAAACCTGGGACCTCAAGAGTCTCAAGCATGAAAGTCTTTTGCTTGACCACTGTACTATCTCCCTACTGCATTTCAGTAAGTTTTTATCTGCTTGAAATAATTACAGGTGGAAGCTTTTAAAAGCATAGATTCTTGGGCAGAGGTAGATAGCATAATGGTTATACAAAGAGACTCTCATGCCTGAAACTCTGAATTCCCAGGTTCAATCCCCTGCACCACCATAAAACAGAGTTGGGCAGTGCTCTGGTGTTTCTCTCTCTCTGCATCTCAAAAGATAAAATTAAAAAAGAAATATATATATATATATATATATATATATATATGCTTATATATTATATAATATATATATATTATAAAAAAGGAAGTTGGGTGGTAGCGCAGGGGGTTAAGCGCACACAGGTGGCGCGCAAAACGCAAGGATGGGCATAAGGATCCTGGTTCGAGCTCCCAGCTCCCCACCTGCAGGGAGTTGCTTCAGAAGCAATAAAGCAGGTCTGCAGGTGTCTATCTTTCTCTCCCCCTCTCTATCCTCCCCTCCTCTTTCCATTTCTTTTTGTTATATCCAACAACGACAATGACATCAATAACAACAACTATGATAACTACAACAGTAAAACAAGGGCAACAAAAGGGAATAAATATATTTTTAAAAAAAGAAAAAATAGATTCTTCTGGGGCTGAGCAGTAGTGCATCTCACACACATTACCTTGTACAAGGGACAGGGTTCAAGCCCCTGGTCCCCACCTGCAGGGGGATAGTTTCAAGAGCAGTGAAGTAGTAGTGCTGCAGTTATCTCTCTGTCTCTGTCCAATAAAAAATATTAAAAGAGGGCCTGGGCGGTGGCGCACATGTTACAGTGTGAAAGGACCCAGGTTCGAGCCCCTGGTACCCACCTGCCAGGGGAAAGCCTCACGACTGGTGAAGTAGGGCTGCAGGTGTCTCTCTCTCTATCTCCCCCTTCCGTCTTGATTTCTGGCTGTCTCTATTCAATAAATAAAGATAAAAAAGTATTAAAAAATATATTAGAGTAGATTCTGTGTGACTTTACTTTGTATTTTTAACTATCTATACTATAGTGTGGACCTTGCAGTATGTACTATATAGTACCTAATATCTGAGTAATGGATAATTGGTTTGATGGCAGACATCAAAGACCAGTAAAAGTTATATATATACATATTTTGTATTGGCAGATTTTTTTTAATCCCTTTTTGTTGCCCTTGTTTTATTGTTATAGTTATTATTGTTGTTGTTATTGATGTCATTGTTGTTGGATAGGACAGAGAGAAATGGAGAGAGAAGGGGAAGACGGGGGGGGGGGGAAGATAAACACCTGCAGACCTGCTTCATCGCCTGTGAAGCGACTCCCCTGCAGATGGGGAGCCGGAGGCTCAAACCACAATCTTTCCGCCAGTGCTTGCGCTTTGCACCACCTGTGCTTAAGACACTGTGCTACTGTCCAACTTCTGGCAGATTGTTTTTGATGTTGACATTTCATCTTCTCAAATGTAAGTTGAGAGGCTAGGTGGTGGTTCACCTGGTTTACATTCCCATAACCAGGATATCTGGGTTCTCTGCCTGCAAAGGGAAGCTCCACAAGCAGTGGAACAATACTTCAGGTCTGTCCTTCTCTCTCTTTCCCCCCACCCCTCTCCCACTTGTAACCCTTTCCATCTTTTACTCTATAAAAAAAGCGGGGGTAGCAGGTAATGGTGCACTTGGTTGAGTACACACGTTACAATGTATGAGGAGCTGGGTTTAAGACCCCAGTCCCCACCTGTAGGGGGAAAACTTGAATAGTGAAGCAGTGCTACAGGTGTCTCTCTGTCTCTCTCCCTCTCTATCTCCCCTTCTTCTTGATATCTTTTGTTCTTATACATTCTTATTTCCTATTCATGTGCTACTGGGAATCACAAGCTTAGGATTGCATACTAGATAGTCTAATGCTTTATCTACTATGCCACCTCCCATGCCACAAGTGCTTGCTTTTAAATGCTATTATCAATCCTCTGCAAAACAAGTTTTACTGTGTACTGTCATGGTCACAATTAAAATAGTATGCCAAAGAACATTGAATATATCTTACATAGTTCTTGATGTTTTATTTAAAACCCTAGTTGCTGAGACTTTTACCCTAAAAAACTCTGTGTCTTCCCTCAGTATTAATGTACACTTTGGCTCTTTGTCTAAATTACAACAATAAGAAAAAAATCAACCAAGGTTTCCTTTTCTGTGTGTTTCTAAGTTGGGCTAGTAATCAGAAGGACTGGGGAGATACCATAATGCTTATGCAAAAGACTTTCATGCCTGAAGCTCTATGAAATCTCAAGTTTAAAGCACCACTTTAAGCCAGAGCTGAGCAGTGCCCTGGTAACAAATAAATAAATGTTACCAGCTAGGAATATCATTACCTGAACTAGTTTGGGTACACTTAAACAGTTTAAAAACAAAGAAACAAAAATGAGCTAGGGAGATAGTTAAACATCTTAGAGCATAGGATTTGCTTTTGCGTTCCTTGGGCCCCAGAGGTCCCAGTTCAAGCCCCATACCACAATAAACCAGAGCTGAGTAGTGTTCTGGTGTCTCTATCTCTGTCAAAAAAAAAACAAAAAACTAGGGGGTCGGGCAGTAGCACAGCAGGTTAAGCACACGTGACGCAAAGCACAGGGACCCGCATAAGGATCCCTGAGGTTTGAGCATAAGGATCCATAAGGTTTGAGCCCCCGCTCCCCACCTGGTGGGGAGTTGTTTCACAGGCCGTAAAACAGGCCTGCAGGGGGCTTTCTCTCCCCGTCTCTGTCTTCCCCTCCTCTCTTGATTTCTCTCTGTCCTATCCAACAACGAAGGACATCAACAACCAAAAGAACAATAGCCACAAAAAGGCTGCAACAACAAGGGCAACAAAAGGGGGAAAAAATGGCCTCCAGGAGCAGTGGATTCATGGTGCAGGCACTGAGCCCCAGTAATAACCCTAGAGACAAAAAAAATAATAAAAATAAAAACTAAACTAATCTTTCTTTAAAAATAAGCAGGTTTATGCAAACAGATTTTTCTGCCTAAGACACCGAAGATCCCAAATTCAATCCCCATTACCACCATATGCCAGAGCTTAATAAGGCTCTGCAAATAAATAAACAAATAAATATAGCCAATGAACAAAGTGACATTACCATATAGAGCCTTATATAAATGATATGTTATGTCTAGAATGGGCATGACTTTATTAATTTCTTCAGGGATAGAGGGATTGTCCATTCATAATTTGTTTCCAGTTAAAAGTTTAAATCGGGAGTTAGGCAGTAGCGCAGCGGCTTAAGCACAGGTGGCACAAAGCACAAGGACTGGCATAAGGATCTCGGTTCCATCCCCCGGCTCCCCACCTGCAGAGGGGTTGCTTCACAGGCGGTGAAGCAGGTCTGCAGGTGTCTATTTTTCTCTCTCCCTCTCTGTCTTCCCCTCCTCTCTCCATTTCTCTGTCCTAACAGTGCCATCAATAACAATTTATCAGAAATGTCTTCTTTAAATGTTTTTATCAGCTATTTAAAGCCCCTTTTTTCAAACTAAGGGCATCTCTGTCAAAAGGTATTAAGCTACTACATCAAAACAGTACAAACAAATCTCAATAAGATTATAAATTGTAGAGACCCTTGTGATATTTTGGGATTAAGTCAGTATTTTAAATTTTGCTTTATAAAATACATGCTATTTATTTGTATATATTTTTACTACTAGGAAAATCATTTAAGTTTGAAAAAAAAAAAGAAAGAAAAATGATGTTTGCTGGTCTTAACCTGGAAGTCAAAACTAGCTGTTAATGAATAGATTTTTCCCTCCCTGTCTAGCAAGTTTCCTCCAAGCCTATATGCTGCCAAGATCTCAAAAGAACAGCAAGAGGAAATAGCAGGTGCTTTCCTGGTGACTCTGGACCCACTCATCAGTCAGCTTCTCTCTTTCCAGCCTTTTGTGCAAGGGGTTTTGGACAGTGATCTAGGTGAGCACAGTATAATGTTAGGCCATCTCCTATTGATGATGACATGTCAGAGGGAGTTTTAAAATTCCTGGGGCTAGGAAGTAACTCACCTAGTAGGGCATATCCCTTAACATATGCAAGAACCCTGGTTCAGGACCCTATTTCCCATCCCCTGTCACCACCCACAAAGGGAAAGCTCTATGAGATGTGGAGCAATGCTGCAGGTGTCTCTCTTCCTCTCTGTTTATTTCTTTCTATCAAAAAAGAAATAAAAGTTTAAAAAAATAGATTGGCTACCAGGAACAGTGAAGCTTGCAGTCATTACCTAACCATAAACCAGGTCAGAAAAAAATTAAACATAATTAAAGTCATTCTGGTGACTGGTGCTGTAACTCAGCTGGTAGAGCATTAGGCTTGAACATCCCTTAAGTTCCCAGTTCCATACTTGGCCTCATGTATTATATTGGTGCTCTGGCTTATCTGTCTTTATTTCAGTCCCACATGGATCAGTGTGAGGGCTATACACATTCAGTCTCTTGCATGTAATAAATAAGTCTTTCTTCTCCTCCTCCTCATTTTTTTTTTTTTTAATCAAACCTCTGAGCCAGAGAAATAGCTCACCTACAGCACCTGCCTTGCCATTCTCAAGGTTCCAGCCCTACCTAGCACCACATCGGGGAGTACTGCAGTGGCATTGGGGAAACTCCAGTGTTGTGGCTTCCTTCCCTCTGTCTAAATGAAGAAGGCAGCCTGGAGTGGTGAAATCTCTCATGCATGAGACCAAGGAGACACCAAAAATGGAAATTAAAAAAATAAAACTTTAGTGGTCCGGGAGGTGGCGCAGTGGTTAAGGAACTAGACTCTCAAGCATGAGGACCTGAGTTCAATCCCCGGCAACACATGTACCAGAGTGATGTCTGGCCCTTTCTCTCTCTCCTCCTATCTTTCTCATTAATAAAATAAATAAAATCTTTTTAAAAAAGAAAATATTTTAAAATAAATAAATCAATCTTTAAAAGGTTTATCTTTAATACAGTCAGGGTTCTGTTGAAAATATATATGTTGTGTTGCCAGTTTATTATAATTGAATTACTGTTTTGTTTGTTTGTTTTTACTGCCTGCCTGCCAGCACTGCCAAATGAACTGCAATTCCCACAGTGTCTTCTACTACTTATGGTCATGGACAAGCTGCCCTCAAAGCCTGAAGATGTTCAGGCACTGTGGTGCAAGGAATGCCAGACCTCAGGAGGAACAAGCAGGTAGCAAACATGTTGGTGTCCAGTCACATCACAGAGTTTAGAACACCCCATCAGTTGGAATGATAGTAAAATTTAATTTCTTCGTTATGTGTGGCCTCCATTTTAGGCACTGTGCATGCCTTGTTTGTATTGTTACCTTATAAAATAAATGAATATAAAATACATAAATCTACAACAATCACATCAACAACAACAATAATAACCACAACGATGAAACAACAAGGGCAACAAAAGGGGAAAAAATGGCCTCCAGGAGACCTCTGGATTCGTGGTGCAGGCACCAAGCCCCAGCTATAATCCTGGAGGCAAAAAAAAAAAGAAAAAAAAATACATAGATCTATACCAGGTGTTAAAAAATAAGTAAATAAATAAATAAAAGCTACCGCCTGCTGGCTGGGTGATGGCTCGCCTAGTAGATTGTACACATTGCCATATATGAGAACCAGAGTTCTACCTTACCTCACCTGCAGAGGAATAGCTTGACAAGTATCACGGCAGCTGTCTCTGGTGTGTGTGTGTGTGTGTATGTGTCCCTCTCTCTGTTTCTTACATCTGTAAATTTTTTTTTAAAGAAAGGGGTTGGGTGGGAGTGCTACCAGAAGTGGTAGTGTCATTGTGCAGTCTCTGTGCATAGTGGTAACTCTAGTGGCAAAAATAACTTCTGAAGATAAAAATGCTGGACTTTGCAAATTACCTGTTAGAGATTCCACGAGGTTTTATCTTCAGTGCTAATAGCAGGTTCTGGTTTCTAAGCCCCTGAATTACTGCTTTGCTCTGGTTTTCCACCATTCAGCCCATTTTGATAGTCTTCCCAAAGCACAGCTCTGAGTTTCCTCTTTTCAGAAAGTAAAGAAGTAGAACATGCAAACCCTCAGCTCCTCAGCTTTGCTCATCCTGTTGTCACTTTTTTTTTTTGCCTTCTTTTGCCAGTTTCTTTTAGTTTTCTTTCATTTCAAGAGTTTTTAAAATTTTATTGTGTGAGACGGTATCCATAGCAGTACCCTGGCATATGTGGTGCCAGGGATTGAACTTGGGATCACTGGCTTCCTATTTCAGAGTTCCACCATTGCACCATTCCCTGGGTCACTCCTCACATTTTCTAAACATACCTTACTCCAAAATTGTATGTCTGCTTTAATTCATGCATTATCTTCTTTACCTATATATGTATTTGCCTACTTTGTTATTTGAATTTGTTTTTAATTATAAATTTTGTTATTTAAATCCTCTGAAGATTTTTTTAAGCCATAACAATCTTAAATGGCCTTTGCTCTCTATTCTTTCTATTTTATATGTGATATTCAGTTTATTATAGATACTTAGATTTCAAATTCCTCCATAAATTTGTTTTTTACTTTATGTATTGGGTTGTCAGAAAAGTCACGATGAATTTTTTATCCAAAAATCCATCATGACTTTTCTGACAGCTCAATAGTTTAGTGCTAGCCATTTCTTGTTCCATAATGAATTTCTCTAACAGTGACCTTACTTGTTTTGTCATTGAGGCCATGACAAAGAGTAAGAGACAACAGCACCAAATCTTTCTTTAATGTTATGGGGGCCAGGCTTAAACCTGGGTCATGTGCATGGCAAAACAACACACTAACTAAGAGAGCTATTTTGCTGGCTGAGTGACCTTATTTTTATGTGTGCAAATGCCATATGTACTGCAAACTATTGATATGCTTTGTTATGTGGTTGGACTTGCAAGTTGTCAAATGTTAATGTTGTGTTCATTCTTCTCACTTTCCCTACAGGGTATCTCTACTCAAAGCCATTTTCTGCAGTTTTGAGCAGTGTTCTGGTGAACTCTCTCTACCTGTGTATTTACAGGGAATAAAAAGTAAAGGACAGGCAGAAGTTGCTATTACCTTGTATCAGCATGTTTGTGTTCATCTCTGTACATTTATTGCTTCCTTTCATTCTTCACTGTTTCCTGAAATGGTGAGTTTGTTTGTTTTGTTTTGTTTTGTTTTTAGTGATTTAATAATGATCAGCAAGACTGTGGGATAAGAGGGATACAGTTCCTGCCACCAGAGTTTCATATCCCATCTTTTCCACTGGAAGCTTCCCTATTCTTTATCCCTCCGGGAGTATAGACCAAAGATCTTTATGGGGAGCAGAAGGTGGAAGGTCTGGCTTCTGTAATTGTTTTTCCAATGGATACGGGCATTGACAAATTGATCCATATGCCCAGCTTGTTTCTGTCTTTCCCTAGTGAGGTAGGCTGTAGGGAGGTGGGATTCCAGGACACATTGATGAGGTTCTCTGCCCAGGGAAGTCAGATTGGCATCATGGTTTCATCTGCACCTTGGTGGCTGGAAAGCATTAAGATATAAAATAGAACAAACTGTTTAGTAATCAGGAACCTAAAGGTAAGAATATAGCAGATGAGATTTGGGGTCTCCAAGTTGGAATAAGCTAGGAAAATCTATTTTAGGTATGTTCCAAGGGGGCCATTGTCATTTTCTTAGCTTATATTATGTCCTTCAAATCAGTTATAGTCTAGAAAATGATAATTTTAAAGTTCATGTTCAGATGTATTATTTAGCCAAGTATTTGAGAAAATGTTTTAGATGGGAATGTGTGGAAAGACTTATTAGAAGAGGAAAAGTGAGGTGTGTAGCATTTTAACTAATTCATTTTCATTAGTAAAAGGAGAATTTAAATCCAGCACTCATCTCATGGGTAGAAGCTACCATATCATTCTATATGAGAAAAATCAGCCTGGAGTAATAAAATCCCATCGATGAACCAAAGAAGAAAATAGTAATATGTAGTACCAAGTCTCTCATAGATCATATGACATTCTTTTTAATGAAATTGAATTAAACTAGAAGTTGAGAAGTTTCTAGGAATAAGCATTAAAATTTATTAAGGCTTACTTCTTAAGGTACTAGGCAGTGGACACATATTAAATGTTGTAATGGGAAAAAAATGTGGGCACGGGTAGATAGCATAATGGTTATACAATGAGACTCTCTCATGCCTGAGGCTCCAAAGTACCAGGTTCAGTCCCCAGCACCACCATAGCCAGAGATGAGCAGTGCTCTGATTTAAGGGGGGGAAATGTTATATTGAAATAGTTAAAGGCGGAAACAAATGAATAGGCCTGAACCTTGGTACTCTTGCAGGGAACCGTGTTTATTCCACTAGGTGCACCACCACCCAGCCCTCATGGATCTATAGTTTCCTAGTAGTATTACCATGACATATATTGTGGCTACTTTTTAAGAGTTAATGACTAAATCCAATGTGGTGTTCTGTTTTGTTGTTTTAATGATTTCATGCTCTTAAAGAATATGAATCTAAAAATGGAGTTATTGCCATTTTTGAATCCCCATAGCCCAATGTATGATGTATATTATAATAGTACTTGACTGCATGGGTCCTTTAAGATATGAGTGTTGGGGGCTGGCCACTGGCACCCTAGTTAAGTGCACACAGTACTAAGCACAAGAACAAGCCAAAGGATCTAGTTTTGAGCCCCTTCTCGCTACCTGCAGTGGAGCAGGTCTTTCTCTCTCCCTCTCTGTCTTCCCCTCCCCTCTCGATTTCTCTCTGTCCTATCCAGTAAACTGGAAAAATGGCCTCCAAGAGCACTGGATTCCTAGTTTCTACACTGAGCTTCAGCAATAATCATGGAGGCAAAATAATAAGATGTGTGTTTATGGTGGTCTGGCATGTGTCTTTAACATAGTAGAGAGCTGACTTGTTATTTTTATTCTGATAGTACTTTCGTGTGTGTGTGTGTTTCAGTATTACTGATAATTTATCATGAACTTTGTTTTTCATTAGGATGCTGCCCTGTTGAATGCTGTGCTTAGTGCAAATATGATCACCTCTTTGTTAGCTATGGATGCCTGGTGCTTCCTTGCTCGGTACTGTATCCTCAGTTTATAGTATTGACTGATAGTATATGATTAATGCTTTTATATTAATAGAAAAACCTTGTTTTAATAATTTCAGTATTCTCCCTCCCTCCCAAAAAAAAAAAAAAGAAAGAAAAAGAAAAAACTTGGTTTCATATCACATCACTAAATTAAGAATTTGTTGCCTTTTTTTTTTCCCTCCAGGGTTATTGCTGGGGCTCATTACCTACACTACAAATTCACTGCTTCTAGAGGCCATTTTCCCATTTTTGTTGCTTTGTTGTTGTTACTGCTGTTGTGGTTGGATAAGACAGAGAGAAATCAAGAGGGGGGAAGACAGAGGAGGAGAGAAAGATAGACACCCAAAGACCTGCTTCACCACTTGTGAGGTGACCCCCCCTGCAGGTGGGGACCTGGGGCCTGGAACCGGGATCCTCACACCAGTCCTTGTGCTTCACGTCATGTGTGCTTAACCTGCTGCACTACCGCCTGGCCCCCCAGTTGCCTCTTTTCTTTTCTTGGTTTCACCCAATAGATACTAATGCTTAGGTGGTTCTGTATGCTGTGACATTTCTTACCCATAGAAGTAATGACAACTTGGGGGTCGGGCGGTAGCAGAGCGGGTTAAGCGCACGTGGTGCAAAGCACAAGGACCAACATAAGGATCCCGGTTCGAGCCCCGGCTCCCCACCTGCAAGGGAGCCACTTAACAGGTGGTGAAGCAGGTCTGCAGGTGTCTATCTTTCTCTCCCCCTCTCTGTCTTCCCCTTCTCTCTCCATTTCTCTCTGTCCTAGCCAACAACAACAATAATAACAACAACAAAACAAGGGCAACAAAAGGGAAAATAAATAATTAAAAAAAAAAAAAGAATTTCAACTTATGTGGCCTTGTCTGTATATTTAGTGCTGTATGGAAGTTTGCCTCCCTGCTTTTCTAATGAACTATATAAAGACTGCTTTCTCTTTACATTATAGATATGGGAGTGCCGAACTCTGTGCACATCATGTCACCATGGTGGCTCATTTGGTGAGTAGAGTGGCACTTTCTGTACAGTTGCTTTGGGGATGTGATAATCTTTTAGTTTGCTTGATTTTGGTTTTTGTTTTTGTTTTCCCCTCTGGGGCTTTGTGCCTGCATGACTACTAGCAGACTTATTTTTATTTAGACAGAGGGTGAGACTGAGAAAGGTGCGAGAAACCGTAGAATGCTCATCATTCACGAACCTTTTCCTTTTTGTAGTGTTTCCACGGGAGAGGTGGGAGGGTGGGAGTTGAATCTGAGTACTTGCACATGGCAAAGCATATGCTTTACCAAATGAGGCTAGCTCTTGGTCCCCAGGAACCTGATCTAAGACTTTGATAACCAGGGCTAGATGGTGGTGCACCTGGTTAAGCACACACATTGCAGTGCGCAAGGACCCGGGTTCAAGCCCCTGGTCCCTGCCTACAGGGGGGAAGCTTCATGAGTAGTGAAGCAGTGTTGCAGGTGTCTGTGTCTCTACCAGTAATGAATAAATAAAATTACTAAAAAATTTAAAAATAAAATAAATATCAAAACTTTGCATTATTGCTGATGCTGTTGAGAAAGATGTACTAGAAACCATGTAAACACTGAGGAAATTGTCTCTAATTTTGGAGCCAGGCGGCTTCGCACCTGCTGCACTCAGGTTCTAGTCCCTGGTTCCTATCTGCAGGGTGTAGCTTCACTAGTGGTGAAACAGTGCTACAAGTGTCTCTGTCTCTTTCCTCCTCCTCCCCTCTCAATTTCTCTCTATCCAATAGTAAATAAGTAAAATATAATTTAAAATTTTTAAAAAGAAATTGTCTCATATTTCCAAAATCTTATAAAGGTTCTGGAAAGAAAAGACTAATTGTGAATAAATTAGGAATTGAACACAAAATAGAAATGTACTACTGTGACCAAGAGTTCTTATTACTTCCACTCTTTTTATCAGTAGCATGACTTAGACAAGTCAGATACTGATTTTATTTAACCATTTTTTGTTCCATCTCAGTGTTTTTGACAGGAACTACGTTTGATAGTGATCTGGTGCTTTGAAAAAACAAGTAATGATTTATGAATTAATACCAAGAGAAAATGATCTAATTGTATATATTTTTTTCCTTTACATATTTTTTTGCCCACCAGGGCTTTGTACCTGTCCAATTCTGCCTCTCCTGATGTACACTTTTTTTCTTTCAATTTCAGATAGATGGAGGTGAAGATGGGGGGATTGAGAGGAGAAAGTGAGAAAAGGAGAAAGCTATAGCACTGTTTCACCATTCATGAAACATGGTGCAGGTATATCCATGTGATGCCAGAGGCTCGAACTTGGGTCCTACCAGGTGAGCTATCTCCTGGCTCTGTTTTTTTCCCCCCCCGTTTGTTTTTTTGCCTTTAAATTATAACATGTTTGCTGTTTTGTGACACTGACCTTTGCCAAATATCATGGAGCATTTTGTCATTTTTTAATGAATGAGAACCAGCACATCACTGTGATGCCAGGAATTGAACTTAGGATCTCATGCTTGAGGATCCAAAATCTTATCCACTGTGCCACTTCTCAGGCCATTTGGAACATTTATCTTTGATCATTGTGTAAATCTGTGTGTGTTGGGGGGGTCTTTTAGTTAGGGAAAGATGAAGAGAAACAGACATCACAGCACTAATGCTCATAAAGCTTTTTCCCAGTAGGTGCTCCCATGTGGTGGTCAGGGACTCACACTTGGGTCTTCTTGTACAGGAGCCACCTCCTGGACCTCCTGGTCCCGTCTTTGGTTTCCTAGCAGCCTTCTGGTGATGTGTGCCGTGGTTACCTTTTAAGAGTTGTGTAGACTAATTCCAGTGGGTATCTTATAACTTGAACAACTGATATCTTTCCATGGCTAATAAAGCACTTGCTAACCTTATCAAAATCCTTAACAAATCTTGCACAAAGAAGAGAATGATTTTATGTTGTGTTCTATGTCTCATTTGTTTACTTCTTTATTGTTGCATACTGGGGTCTCTGCACCTTCATTAACTCCCGCACTTCTAGCCGCCTTCCCTTTTTTTCTTTAGTTTCAGTTAGAGGGGAAGTCAGAGAGGAGAGGCACCACATTGCCCGCCAGGCATGGTGCCCCCAACTAGTGCTAGGGGTGTGAATCCAGGTCCTCACACATAGTAAATTGTGTGCTTTACAAGGTGAGCTACCTCCCAGCCCTTATACATACGTGTGAGGGTGTTTTGTTTATTTGTTTTGTTTTCATAGCCACACCCTCATACATTAGCGATTTCACCACTCCTGGGTTGCTTTATCAACTAGAGGGCAGTATTACAGCACCAGAGCTTTCTTCAGTACCACAGTACCTCTAAAAGCTGGGCTGTGCATATGGCAAGTTATCTGCCCTACGCAGTGGGCTCTCTCTCCAACCCCTTTATGTTCACCTTTAAATAAAAGCTTTCCTTTAAAAATAATCATAAAAATATGTTCTGCTAGGACTTTATGATGGAATTTGGTTTACAGAAAATTGGATTAACATCAAAATGGTTCTTAGAAATTGAATAACTTTTTTCAAGGTCAGGACCTTGTGCATGTGAAATTTTACTACTCCCAGTCTACATTTTCACTCAGAAAAACAGAGAGGGAGACATGCCACTGCATCAGGGCTTCTCTTAGTGCCTCGGCAATCCCATGTAGTGTCAGGGCTTGAACCTCTGCCTGTACATGGCAAGGCACTTACCCTGTCTGTTGAGCAGTCCTACTCTCTGGTCGTCCAATGTGTTTTATTATCCTCCTCTAAATTTTATGCCTAGTTATTTCACTGCTTTCAGCACTCCTTTTCCTTTAATTCTACAGAGAAAGCAATAGCACTTCTCCATCATTAAGTTTCCCTAGTGTCGTTCATTTTATGTTCCCATGTGATGCTGGGGGCTCAAACCCAGGTCCATGTACATAGTAAAGTACTCACTCTTCTGGGTGAGTTATCTGCCAGCATCCCTCCAGAGATTTTTTTTAAATGTATTATCAAATTTGTTCTTTCATTACAAAAGTAACCTGGGGAACTTACTTGAACACATATATTACCATTCATAAGGACCCACGTTCAAGCCCCCAGTTCTCATCTGTAGGGGTAAGCTTCATGAGTAGTGAAACAGTGCTGAAAATGTCTTTCTTTCCTTCCCTATCTTACTTTCCCCTCTTAATTTCTATCTCTATCCAAAATGTGTATTTTTTTTTAAAAAGTAACCTAGGTTCCTGAAAGACAACAATTAGAGAAAGGATCTAAATTACAGATTATAATGATCCTATATCTCAGAAAGGGGCATTGCTAATATTTTGGCATATTAAAGCCCATGAAAACTCTGATTGTAGGGGCTGGGTGGTGGCACAGACTTGAGTGTATACATTACCATGCACAAGGACCCAGGTCCTAGCCTCTGGGCTCCACATGCAGCAGGCAAGTTTCTCAAGGAGTGAAACAGTGCTGTAGGTATGTCTGTTTTCTTTTTTCTTTCTTTTTTTTTAAGAATTATTTTTTAAGTATTTATTCCCCTTTTGGGCCCTTGTTTTATTGTTGTAGTTATTGTTGTCATCGTTGTTGGATAGTACAAAGAGAAAATTTGGAGAGAGGAGAGGAAGACAGAGGAGGAGAGAAAGATAAACACCTGCAGACCTGCTTCACCGCTTGTGAAGCGACTCCCCTGCAGGTGGGGACCTGGGGGCTGGAACCGGGATCCTTATGCTTGTCCTTGCGCTTTACGCCACTTGCGCTTAACCCACTGTGCTATCTCCTGACTCCCAGGTCTCTTTCTCTATTTCAGTCTCCCCTCTCAGTTCTCTGTTTCTACCCAATAAATAAATAATTAAAAAAGACAAAGTGTTTTATCTTCCAAATTTATAAGAACAGATTAAACTAATAATAACTGTGGTTTTTAAATCAGGCAATCTCTCTCTTTCTCTCGTATTCCCAGATAAAATCTTGCCCTGGCGAATGTTACCAGCTAACCAACCTATCTATACTCTTAAGAAGACTCTTCTTCTTCATGGCCACACCGCAGCAGGCAAGAATATCATCCTTGTTATTGTTTTGTAACAGTTGCTAAGACTTGGTGCCCAAACCCCTTTATTCTGTAATTGAATGTTGACATGATCTGAACATACATTTTTAACCTACTGACTGTTGCTTTTAGCTGACTTAGACTTTGGTTTTGCTAAAGAAAAAAAAACAAACAAACCTGCACTATAGAGCCATATAGTAGTGTAGTTAAGTAGTCAAATAGCATAGGCTAGGATCTGTGTCAGAGAGCAAGGGGAAGACATCGGGTGAAAACTACTAAAAGGAACCGTCTGGTATGGCAGTGATACTGGCTAAAATGACAGGATTCGTACTGTGTCCACTGTTCTGATAGTCTTCCTGTCATTGTTCTGGGATTTCTTCTGTCTGCTATGTTGATACTGCCTCCCTCCCTCCTTTACATAAGAAATCTGCTCTTTTTATTCTGACAAAGCTTTCTCATAAACTGTGTTTTATTGCTTAATTTTTAAAATTTTAATATTTATTTATTCATTTTCCCTTTTTGATGCTCTTGTTTATTGTTGTAGTGATTATTGTTGCTATTGATGTCGCCGTTGTTGGATAGGACAGAGAGGAATGGAGAGAGGAGGGTAGACAGAAAGGGGGAGAGAAAGACAGACACCTGCAGACCTGCTTCACTGCTTGTGAAGCGACTCCCCTGCAGGTGGGGAGCCGGGGGCTTGAACCAGGATCCTTAATGCCAGCCCCTGCACATTGTGCCAAGTGCACTTAACCCACTGCGCTACCGCCCGACTCCCGTTTAATTTTTTTTTAATGTGGAGAACACTATCAAATCTCAAGAAAGAATGTGACAGAAAGTATAATTTTTATAAAAATTATGATGAGTACCAAGACTAGGGCACAAACCAATTTAGGGGATTCGTAGTCAAAAGATAACTTCTGAGATGAGTGTGAAGCTTAGAGAAATGGCAGAATCTTATGGTCTACAAGGTACCTGTTATGGGAAGGGAAGGCATAGAAATAGAGAAATACTTGTTGAAGGAGCAAGATTCTTTTTAAGATTTTATTAGCATAGAGAATACCACAATGACACATGGGATGCTGGGAAGGACCTCATCGTCCAAATTCAGCACTCCACTTAATGCACCAACTCCTGGACTTTAGAAGAATGGGATTTAAGGTACCTTGTTTTTTTTATTAGTGATTAACAGAATTACAAGATAATAGGGGTATAATTCCATACTGTTCCCACCAGCAGAGTGTCCCCATCCTCTCCATTTGAAACTGCAGTGGTTTTCCCAAGGTCACAGATAAGGGTTGATTATTATTTTTGTAACTGTCTGTCTATATGTATATTTGCATTTGCCTTTTTTTTTTTTTTTTAACTATGGTCCTGCCTTCTCTTCCATGTTAAGTCACACCTATTGCTCCTTCTGAATGTCCTTCCTTTTTTCCTCTTTTCTCTCTGGGCACTGATGGAATTGGGTTTTAGAGCCCTCTAGTCATCTAATGGTGATACAGTGCTGCAGGTGTGACTTCCTCTTTCCCTATCTCCCCTTCCCTCTTAATTTCTCTCTGTTCTATCAAATAAAATAATTAAAATAAATTTTAAAAGAAGATTTATCCATTAGTGTGGGAGAGAGGAAGAGAGCATCACTGACACATGCAGTGCGGGAGATTGAACTTAGGACCTCATGTTCCCAGGTCTAAAACTTTAACCAGTGCACCACCTGCTGGACTGCTGTTACCACTCTTTTTTTTTTTCTTCCTTTATTGGGGGATTACTGTTTTACATTCAACAGTATGTACAATAATTTGTATATGCATAACATTTCTTAGTTTTCCGCATAACAGTACACCCCCCACTAGATCCTCCTCTGCCATCATGTTCCAAGACCTGTGCTGTTACCACTGTGTATGTGTGTGTGTACCTGCAGACCTGTTTCACCGCCTGTGAAGCAACTACCCTGCAGGTGGGGAGCCCGGGGCTTGAACCAGGATCCTTATGCCAGTCCTTGCACTTTACGCCATATGTGCTTAACCCGCTGCACTACCCCCCCACTCCCTGTTGCCACTCTTAACTGCGTTAAAAAATCACTATTTTTGTAAATCAGTATTAAATCATTAATGAAAAACTATTTAATTTGTAAATCAATATTAAGTCACTAATAACATTAAAATACTAAAAATTTTTTAAATTAAAAGTTGGTTAGAAAATCAGGAATAGGGTGGGGCTAGATAGCATAATCATTATGTAAAGAGACTTTCACGCCTGAGGCTCCAAAGTCTTAGCTTCACCTTAAACCAGAGCTGAGCAGTGCTCTGATAAAAAAAGAAAATCAGGAATATAGATGTGTATTTTTCTCATCTGTTTATATAATCAAAGTAAAACTTTAGTAAATGATAACCCAGTGGGGGGGAAAAAATCACTAAATGTGTACTTTAAACTCACTGGTATATATTTTCTCTCCTTTCAGTTTTAAGGAGGGAAGTTTCTGTGGTATCATGCATTTCCTTATTCTTCACTCTTTGTGAACCATCATTAGCATTAACACTTTAAATATTTTTTTAAAAATTTAGATCAGATTTTTCAGCCTCAGAATAGAACATAAATAACTTATGTTGTCCAGGGCATTGCTGTTTATCCTGTTTAGTATGGGAACTAATTGATTTTCTCATTGGACTCAAAAGAGCACAAATTTCTTGGCTTTCCTAATACAGACTGATTTCATACATTAAAGCTGCTTAGTTATTACAATGCACTCATAAGGTGAGTTGGTTTTTTTTGTTTGTTTGTTTTGTTTTGTTTTGTTTTGTTTTTTCTGGTTGTGGCAGCTGCCCCAGAAAATAACCATGTGGTGTGTGTTTGATAGTTTGTTTTTTACCATCTGGTTATTGTTGGGGCTTGGTGCCTGCAGCTCCACCAGTTCTGGGTGCCTCTTTTCCCTTTTTCTCTTCTTTTTTTCCTTTTTATCTTTTTTCTTTCTTTCTTTCTCTCTTTTTAACATTTATTTAAAGTTTTTACTTATGAGAAAGGTAGGAATAGAGAGAGAAAGATATCACTCTGGTACATGTGCTGCCAGTAATTGAACTCAGGACGTCAAGCTTTAATGCTTTATTCACTGTGTCACCTCCTGGACCACTTTAGGCTGATTTTTTTCAGAGACAGGAGAGAGGGAAAGACACCACAGCACCAAAACTTCCTTTACTATGATGGAGACTATGATTGATCCTGAGTCATGTACATGACAGAACAGATGAACTGTCTTGACAACCTGTTGTTTTTTTTAAGATTCTTTTGAAAATATTTTTTAAATATATTTATTATTAGAAAGAGATTGAGGGGAGATAAGAAGAGAGAGACACCTGCAGACCTGCTTCACCATTCATGAAACTTTTCCCCCTGCAGGTGGGGACCAGGTCCTTGTGCACTGTAATGTGAGCACTTAACCAGGTGTGCCACCACCTGCTTGCCTCTCCCCAAACTTATTTTTTCTACTTAAAACAAAAATCACATTAGGAGACCGGGCCAGTGGCACACCCAGTTATTAATCACACATACAACCAGGTGCACAGACCCCCACTCCCCAATGTAGGAGGTGTGCTTCACAAGCAGGAAAGCAGGTGTCTTTCTCTTCCCCTCCATACCTCCTCTCTCAATTTCTGTCTATCCTAATAGGGGGAAAGTATTTTCCCTATATAATTGAACCATTGTTTTTGCAGATTTTCTGTCAAACTTTTTAAAAATTATTTTCCTTTTATACCTAGTCTGTTAATAACTTGTCTTAGTATGGAGTTGGGCGGTAGCGCAGCGGCTTAAGCGCACGTGCCGCAAAGCGCAATTACCAACACAAGGATCCCAGTTTGAACCCCCAGCTCCCCACCTGCAGGGGAGTCGCTTCACAAGTGTTGAAGCATGTCTGCAGATGTCTTTCTCTCCCCCTCCTTTATCTTCCCTTCCTCTCTTCATTTCACTCTGTCCTATCCAACAATGATGACATCAGTAGCAACAATAATAACAACCACAACAGAGATGAAACAGCAAGGGCAACAAGGGGAAAAAAACAGCCTCTAGGAGCAGTGGATTCATGGTGCAGGCACCGAACCCCAGCAATAACCCTGGAGGCAAAAAATAATAATAGTAATAACTTGTCTTAACAAAACAGTATTTTGTTGTTAACATAGAAAGCACTCCAATTTGTTTAAGTAATGGGATGGATTTGCCAACCACACTGTTCTGGATTTTGGCTTATGTTTGTGAAATGAATTTTCTATGTTGTCTTTAAAAGAGCAGAGCCAGCTAGCCTTTAAGAAAAGTGAAGCTCTCTGACTTTTATGTGTATAATGCATAAATTTAAAGCCTGACTGAATTTAAAGGCTAACTGAATCACTTTTGCTGACATATTTTGGGGTATTACTTTGAACTGTAAGATGATGGATAAAATCTGAACAATAATAGATTTACTGGGTAGGAAGAATATGAAATTTCTGATGTAACAATGAAACACATGCTAAAGAATGCTTAGTGCATCTATTTTTCATTTGGAAATGCCACAAGAAAAATAATACATATTTGTATCACCTTGGTCTGACCCTTGTGACACTGGCTATTCACTGATGAAAATCTATTTAAAATGTTGCAAGGAAGCTTATGTTTAGGACAGTCTTACTCTTGTTTCTTCAACCATTTGTTTCAGGTGGAGTTTATCCAGAAATTCCCCCCCAAAGAAGCAGAGAATTTGCCTCTGTGGCAGCATATTTCCTTGCAAGCATTACCTGCTGAGCTCCGAGTACCAGCTGCACTGGAAATCACCAGAGCAGGCACCATGCAGTGCAGGAGGTGGCTGGGCAGCAGCCGCACTGTGGCAGACCTGGCATGTCTGGTGAGACAATAAAGTGGTTGCTTGGGTTCACTCTGTGCCTACTTGCTGAGCACTATTTAGTATTGGGAATGGGCAGTTAATAAAATAAGGATAGTCTGCCATTTAGGTTAGAACGTAGCACAATTTTCAGCTTTCTAGGGTCGAGGAGACGGCATAGCTATCACTTAAATGCAGAGAGGTCCCAGGTTTGATCCCCAGTACCACCACCAGCCACAGAGTTAAGACATGCTCTGCTCAAAAAAGGAAAGTCAGTGAGAAACTTAACTGTTATCTTGATGTTTAGGAACACCATAAAACACATTATGAAATACTTTATTTGTAATATATATTTTTTAATATTCTCTTTTGTTGCCCTTGTTGTTTTATTGTTGTAGTTATTGATGTCATCATTGTTGGATAGGACAGAGAGAAATGGAGAGAGGATGGGAAGACAGAGGGGGAGAGAAAGATAGACACCTACAGACCTGCGTCACCGCCTGTGAAGCGACTCCTTTGCTGGTGGGGAGCCGGGGGCTCGAACCGGGATCCTTATGCAGGTCCTTGCACTTTGTGCCACGTGCGCTTAACCCATTGCGCTACCGCCCAACTCCCTATTTGTAATATTTTTGCTGACATAAATGGCTCTTCTATTTGACAAGATACATCCTCCATTTCATGCAAAATTCCTCTGGATTTTTATGTACCTTTCTGTTTAGAATGCTTGTTAAAATAATTGAATAAAAAGACACCTTTAAGACATTTTTAAAATATTTAAGATTTAATATAGTACATGTAATTGACTTTTTTAAAATTATCTTTGTGTTGGGTTGGGTAGACAGCCAAAAATCAAAGAGAAGAGGTGGTAAAGTAGAGAGAAAGAGACACTTGCGGCACTGTTTCACCACTTGCAAAGCTTCCTTCCTGCAAGTGGGGACCAGGGGCTCAAACCCAGATCTTTGCACATTGTATCATATGGACCCAACCAGGTGTGCCACCACCTGGCCCCCATGTAATTGACTTTTCCAGCCTAGTGTTCATTTGCTTATTCATTCATTCATTCATTCAATAAGAATTCTGAGTATTATGTGCCAAGTTCTGCCCTAGGGATTAGAGAAATCCTCACTAACGGATTTACATTGTAGGTCAGCTGTGCACTATAAAATAAATAATATATTGGGTTGTGATATAAGCAGAGAGACAGGCTACTCAAGGGGCTGGGTGACTTTTAAATTATGAGTTCAGTGTTCTCTCAGGATATATACTCCAAACCTGAGTGTAAATGTGCTGCTATGCTGCTGGCATTTGATCATGATAATTTTTTTTTTTTTTGCCTCCAGGGTTATAGCTGGGGCCCAGTGCCTGTACCATAAATCCATTGCTCCTGGAGCCCATTTTTCCCCCTTTTGTTGTCCTTGCTGTTGTAGCCTTATGATTATTGTTATTGTTTATCTTGTCCCTGCAGGTGGGGAGCCAGGGGCTCAAACTGGGATCCTTATGCTGGTCCTTGCGCTTTGCGCTACATGCACTTAACCCACTGCACTACCACCCGACCCCCCATGATAAAATATTTTAAAATATCTACATGGGAAATAAGTTTTGATTTGCCTTTATTTGAGGAAAACATATACCTGATTAGAAAAAGTTTGTTTGGGCTTTACATTTATTATGCACTAATTTCTACCATAAAAACAGTACATCTTTTTTAAGGTAAAATAAAGCACCTCTTTTCTAAAATTGAATAAATCTTTAACCTGTGATCAAAATCTTAGCTTGACAAATCATTTAAGATTATTATTTAATTTTTAATTTTTTAAAAAAAATTTAAAGATTATTATTCCTTTTTATTAGAGCCCTGCTCAGCTCTAGCTTATGGGGATTAAATCTGGCAACTCTTAGCCTCTGGCTTGAAAACCGTTTGTATAACCATTATGCTTTCTCCCCAACCTCATTTAAGGCTTCTGTGTGCCTGGGGGATGTTCTGCAATAAAGCACAGAACTTGGCCTGCATATCTGAAGTTTGATCCCTGACCCTACATATGCCAAAGCAGAATGTTGCTTTGGTCATTTCTCATTAAAAAAAAAAAAAAATGCACACATGGCACAGAGTGCAGGTACCAGCCTAAGGATCCCGGTTCGAGTCCCCGGCTCCCCACCTGCAGGGGAGTCGCTTCACAGGCGGTGAAGCAGGTCTGCAGGTGTCTGTCTTTCTCTCCCCCTCTCTGTCTTCCCCTTCTCTCTCCATTTCTCTCTGTCCTGTCCAACAACGACATCAACAACAATAATAACTACAACAATGGGAACAAGGGCAATAAAAAGGAAATAAATATTTTTTAAAAAGTCAGGTGTTTTTTTTTTGTTGTTGTTTGTAGTATTTGTCAATGAAGATGGGTAAATAAAAAGCTGTAGGTTAATTTCCACAAACTCTAAGTCTAGCTGTTGAAATATAGTGGATAAAGGCAGCACGGCTGATCAGAATATTCTCCTGTGACCTCCACCTTCATCCTATCTAGACAAGTCTAGAAGTGTCACAGAGGTTTGGTAGGTAAGAATCCAGGCACCCAAAGATAGCTTGCCCAGTAGAGTAGATGCCTTACTATGTTTGAGGATCTAGATTTGAGCCCCATTAGCAATAGGAGCGCCACAGATAATGGAGCAGTGTTGTCATGCCTTCTCTCTTCCTCACTCCATCTTAAATTAAAAGAATGAAAAAGTTGGCCAGGGATTTGTGTAATTGTACATGCACAAGGCCCCAGCATCATTAAATAACAAATTCAGAAAAGATTGCTTTTATTTCAGATTCTAGATGGTATGCTTCTTTAAGTACTCTTATGTGCTTACTGAATGCATGGTCACTGTGGAACTTTAAAGATATACAACAATAAAAATCTAAAAACTTAAAATGAAGGTTAAGTTACATAATGTGAAAATGTTTAGTTGATGAATATTATAAATTAGCCATACAGAATATTTCTATCAACAGTGTTAGAGTATTATATAGTTTCATTTCAGTCATTAAATTTTCAGCCTAAAAGACAAAGGGTTTTTTTGTTTTTTACCAGAGCACTGTTCAACTCTGGCTTATGGTGGTACGGGGGATTGAACCTGGGACTTTGAAGCCTCAGCATGAGTGTTTATGTAACCATTTTGCTATCTCCCCCACCCTAAGAAAAAGATTTATTGGGGAATTGGGCTGTAGTGCAGTGGGTTAAGTGCACATGGCACAAAGCGCAAGGATCGGTTTAAGGATCCCGGTTCAAACCCCCGGCTCCCCACCTGTAGGGGAGTCACTTCACAGGCAGTGAAGCAGATCTGCAGGAGTCTGACTCTCTCTCCCTCTCTCTGTCTTCCCATCCTCTCTCCATTTCTGTCTGTCCTATCTAACAATGACGACATCAATAACAACAATAACTACAACAATAAAACAACAAGGGCAACAAAAGGGAAAATAAATAAGTATTAAAAAAAGAAAAAGATTTATTGGTTTTAATCAAATATGCTTGTGGAATTGTAAGAACTCACTATCTGGGAACTTGGACACCAACTCTGTTAAACTACTTTTAAATTCCAGTCCTTTTTCTTTTCTCTTTAGAATACAGCACTCTCTGCTTTGTTGGCTGTGTATAATTCTGCCAGTGAAGCTATGGATATTGGACAACAAACAGCAGTTATGGAAGTTGGGAGTCAACTTTGGGCCTTTTTAAGTACCAAACTGGTAAGGAAAGTAACTGATCATTTCTCTGAATAACAAAATAGTAGGAGAAAAAGAGAATAGTACTGAAATTTCTCTTGAGAGCAAAACGTGTCTATTTTCTCTAGGTAAGTGTTAAAATTTGTATAGAGTACTTGAAGTACCTATTTTTATACTCTTTCAGACCATTCTTATTAAAAGCGTCATAGAGAGGAGGTCAGGCAGTAGCACAGGGGGTTAAGCGCACATGGTGCAAAGCACAGAGACCAGCATAAGAATCCTGGTATGAGCCCTCGCTCCCCACTTGGCAGGGTACTTCAGGTGTCTATCTTTCTCTCCCCCTGTCTTCCCCTCCTCTCTCCATTTCTCTCTGTCCTATCCAACAACGATGACATCAATAACTACAACAATAAAAAAAATTTTAAAAAACAGGCAACAAAAGGGAATAATTGGGGCCGGGTGGTGGCGCACCAGGTTGAGTGCACATGTTACAGTGTGCAAGGATCCAGGTTCGAGCCCCTGGTCCCCACCTGCAGGAGGAAAGCTTCACAAGCGGTGAAGCAGGGCTGCAGGTGTCTCTGTCTCTCTCCCTCTCTATCACCCAGTTCCCTCTCGATTTCTACCTGTCTCTATCCAGTAAATAAATAAAGATAATTTTTTTTAAAAAAGGGATTAAGTAAATATTTTTTAAATAATTTTTAAAAAGCATCATAGAATTATATTTGTCAAATTAAAATGTAGTACAGAGACAATTCAGCTAGCCAGTTGACCCCTTGTTTTAAATGAAAAATCTTTTTCTGTTTTTTTCCACTCCCCTCTTAAATTGATAGAGCCCATCTCTGACTCACAGTCTTATATATTTGACCTGGGACAATGGAAAGATAACTGGCTTAGTAGTAGAAAGGCAGGTGAATGGTGTATAGCTGGTTTGGCCTAGTATTAGAGTGATATCTGGCTTGCAGTAGTTTAAAAATAATTAAAATCAAACATGATGTTTATTTTGCTGAAGGCAGCAGTCATCCTGCTGGGAAATAACAGAAGTGATTTTCAAATATTGTTTGATTGTCAAGGTTTACATACAGTCCACTTTCCTCACTGCAGGATTTTGGCTTCAACACAGCTTTTACCTAATTCCCACAACGTTGATCACTGTTTGGTATATAATTTACAGTATGATGGGAAATATAGAACAGAGTTTTATAGTTGACAAAGGTTATTAGATCTCCATCCAAGTTAAACCTAGGTTTGATTCATTATGGTTTCCTAGCCAGTGAACTTTCTTGCCCTTCTGATCAGTTAAATGGGAGTAACAATAGCTACCTAAATCTAATAGCTAGTAAGTGCCATAGAGATGTTTAGGTGTAATTAGTATGTTGCCTGATACATTAAAAATGCACATTAGAAGGCTATTATTACCATGTAATTGAAATTTTTCACTAAAAAAATGTTATTTCTTAAGTTAACAGGTCAGCCTTATATTCAGGAGACAATCGGCCTTTTACTTCCGTTAATGGGATTTTTCATTCAAAGCCTAGATCCTCAGCTTATAAGTCAGGTAAGAATAGTGAAATAAGTAATCGTTAAACTTGTGTGACCTAAGATAACTTTGTAGAAATGGTCCTTTGTAATGAATCCGCTCAGTTTTCTTGTCAACCCCTTTCTCATTTGAACTGAAGATAAACGTTACAGGTTTGCTTGTCCTACTAGGTCTTGTTTCTTCTAGCTTTTACTATAGTTAATAGTTTACTGTTAATAGTTTCAGCATTGGGAGTCCGGTGGTAGCGCTGCAGGTTAAGCACACGTGGTGCAAAACGCAAGAACCAGCTTAAGCCCCCAGCTCCCCACCTGCAGAGGAGTCACTTCATAAGTGGTGAAGCGGGTCTACAGATGTCGTCTTTCTCTCCCCCTCTGTCTTCCTCTCCCCTCTCCATTTCTCTCTGTCCTATCTAACAAAGACGATGTCAATAACAGCAATAGTAACTACAACAACAAAAAACAGTAAGGGCAACAAAAGGGAAAATAAAAAATCAGATTTTAAAAAAAAAACATTTCAGCATTGTCTTTCCAGTGAACTCAAAACCTGTTTGCTGGGGAGATAGTTCATCAGTAGAATGGGCATGTACTAGGAGACCTCTGCTTCATTCCTGGGACCACGTATATCAGCAATGAGTGGTGCTCTGGTCTCTTTATCTTATAAAAATGAAAGCTGATGGCTACCCTTAACTGTCCAATAAAGGTCTCAAAGACCTCTCTCTGAGTTAGGATTCATGTTGAGCCTTGCAGACCCAGTAGTTTCCAAAGCATTTTCGCAGTTGCAGGAGTGGAAAGTAACCATCAGACTTAAGAATCTTTATTGCCTTTAGTTTTGTTGTTGTGGTTATCTTTTATTCCATGTGTGTGTGTGTGTGTGTGTGTATTTTTTTTAACTAAAGCATTGTTCAGCTCTAGTTTATGGGAGTTCTGAGGATTGAATCTGGAACTTCTGCTGCCTCAGTCATGGAACTATAAACCACTTTGCTGTCCCCACTTCTTCACTGTTTAAGAGAAGCACTACTGAGTTTTCCCTCTAGCCCTTCAGCTTGCACAGCTGGAGCCACTGGATGGTAGTGTTGCTCAGTGAGGCCCTCTTTGCAAGTTCTAATGGAGAAAAAGGAGGGGCTGGGTGGTGGCACATCCTGGGTTAAGCACATATAATACCAAGGACCCGCACAAGGATCCGGGTTTGAGCCCCCATCTCCATCTGCAGGGGGAAAGCTTCACAAGTGGTGAAGCAGGTCTGCAGGCATCACTGTGTCTCTGTACTCTCAATTTCTCTGTGATTCAATAAAATGGAAAAAATGATCGCCAGTAACAGTGGATTTGTCATGCCAGTGCTGAGCCCCAACAATAACCCTGGAGGGGAAAAGGAAGAAATTTTTTCCTTTTTTTTTAAATCTCCATTATTATCACTGGTGCTCAGTGACTTATGATGGCTTTATTGTTCTAGTGGCTTTCCTTTTTTTTGCCCCCAGAGTTATTGCTAGGGCTTGGTGCCTACACTACAAATCCACTGCTCCTGGAGGCCACTTTTTCCCATTTTGTTGCCCTTGTTGTTGTTGCTGTTGTTGGATAGGACAGAGAGAAATTGAGAGGGGAGGGGAGACAGAGAGGGAAAGAAAAATAGACACCTGCAGACCTGCTTCACCACCTGTGCCAGGATCCTTACGCCAGTCCTTGTGCTTCCCACCATGTACTATTAACCCACTGTGCTACCACCCGGCCCCCCCCCCCTTTTTTCTTTCTGATAGACACCTGCAGCACTGCTTCACTGCTCATGAGAAATATAAACTTAATCTGAAACTTTGCCACTTTGGGATGAGTCCGTACTCGATAAACTTGATCCCCCAAAATTAATTGCTGGTTTTAAGCTTATGTTTACATAAGTCACATAAAAACTGGCAGTCATTACTAGCCTTCAAATACTGGGTTGTCTGAAAAGTTGTGATGCATGATGAAATAAAACACTAGGGGAATTAGCTAGCATAATGGTTGTGCAAAGAGACTCTTGTACCTGAGACTCCACAATCCCTGGTTCAATTTGTTGTAACACCATAAGCCAGAACTGAGCAGTGCTCTGATAAAGAAAAAAGGAAGGGCAAAATAATATATCATGACCTTTCCAGCAACCCAGTAGTACAGTTCTGGGGTAGGAGAGGCAATCCTGCAAAGAAAGATAAAAGATCCGTGCAGAGGGTAGATAGCATAATGGTTATGCAAATGGACTCTCATGCCTGAGGCTCCAAAGTCCCAGGTTCAACCCCATGCACCACATTAAACCAGAGCTTAACAGTGCTCTGATAACAAAAAAAGAAAGATAAAATATCTGATCCCTGTATGTTTGGACAAAGAGGGCTGGGGGCGGGCAGGGCACAGCATAAGGAGAATAGGAGATGTCACATATATATGGTGGAAAGTGAAACTGTAGTTCCTGTGAGTGGGTTGTACAGAAGGAGAGCTCTACATTAGCATTTATAAATTGAGTGTGCTTTTAAAAATGTATTTACTAATGAAAGAGTAGAGGAAGAGAACCAAAGCATCACTCTAGCACCTGCAGTGTCAGGGATCAAACTCAGAACTTTATGATTTCAAGTCCAATGCTTTATCCATTGCGTTGCTTCACTGGCCACTGGGTATGGCTTTTAAATTACTGTATATGTCACATAGACTAAGAGTGGAGACTAAGACTGCTGTAAATAGACTGAATGTAGCAATTTGTTGAGTCTGAAATTTTTTTTAATTATTATTATTTTTTTTGGTGTGGTGGTGTGGAGGATTGAACCTGGGACTTGAGAGCCTCAGGCATGAAAGTTTCTTTGCATAACCATTACGCTATACCCCCACCCTAAAATTATTTTTTAAAAGATTTATTCATGGTTTGGGGAGATATTATAAAGGTTATACAAAGACTTAGAAGCCCATGGCTCTGATGTCCCAGATTCAAACTCCAGCACCACAAGCCAGAATTGAGTAGTGTTCTGACTTTCCTCTCCCTCTGTATCATCTTTCTCATTCAAATATCCACCACCACCACCCCAAAAAAAATGTATTTGAGAGAGAACCAGAACCTAACTCTGGCACTTGGCAGTGCTGAGGATCAAACCGGGAACTGCTTGAGAGTTCAAGACTTCATCCACTCCACCACATAATGTTAATTGTGCCCACCTTTATAAAAAATATGCTGGGAGTCGGGCGGTGGCGCAGCGGGTTAAGCGCACGTGGCGCAAATCACCAGGACCTGCATAAGGATCCCAGTTCGAGCCCCCGGCTCCCCACCTGCAGGGGAGTCGCTTCACAAGCAGTGAAGCAGGTCTGCAGGTGTCTGTCTTTCTCTCCTCCTCTCTGTCTTCCCCTCCTCTCTCCATTTCTCTCTGTCCTATCCAACAACAACGATATTAATAACCACAACAATGTTAAACAAGGGCAACAAAAAGGAAAACAAATAAAAATTTAAAAATATATATATATACGCTAAAGTTTTGAATTTCAAAATAATTTTCCACTTACAACAATTACTCCTTTATAGAAGACTTCATTTCAATGTTTGCATAAATTAGTGACACACCAACTTCCCTCCTTCAACATAAAAGCTAAGGATTCATACTCTTTCTATAGTTTTTCAGGAACATATATTTTTGCTTTGTAAGAATTTGACATGCTGGTTGGTAAGGATATTCTAATAATTTGGTTGGCAATCTGATTTTCTTATCAAATTCCACCTATAAAGTTGAAACTTAAAAGGTGTTCAGTTATTCTGGGGTTTGACTTCACTCCTTATATTCGGCTTAATAGTTCTATGCCCAACAGAATATTTATTTCATTTTAACTGTCTTTTCCATCTCTAGGTAGTAACTTTGCAAAACTCGCTACTTAAATTGGAGCCTCTGGACTACATTTGTTTGGCAGTGCTTGATTTTGTATCTTCTCTTGGGAAATTTTTTATATCTGAAGCTATCCAGGTAATATATTTTTTCATATAGATAGCAATTGTGAAGGAAGGGAAACACCTGCAGCACTACTTCACTCATGAAGTTTCCCCCTGCAAGTAGGGGCCAGGGCCTTGATCCAGGGTTCTTCACCATAATATGTGCTCTACCTGATGTTCCACCTCCTGGCCCCTGCAATAAATACTCTTAAGTCTACTTTTCTCGTGTTATTAGAAGCAAAGTTTCTAGAACTAATTACTAAGAAACTTGTATGCCTTTAATTTCTGGAATTCTGTGGGCTGAGTGAAAACTAGGAGGAAATGTGTTTTGTGGAGAGAAGGATTACTATTAGAATCAAATATTTGGATATAGGGGAGTCGGGCGGTAGCACAGTGCGTTAAGCGCACGTGGCACTGAGCATAAGGACCAGCTTAAGGATCCCGGTTTGAGCCCCCAGCTCCCCACCTGCAGGGGAGTCACTTCACATGTAGTGAAGCAGGTCTGCAGGTGTCTGTCTTTCTCTCGCCCTCTCTGTCTTCCTCAAGGGAAAAATTTAAAAAAAAAAAAAATCTGGATATAGAAACATAGCATTGGCTGTAATCTAAAATTCTTGGTCCAGTTTGGCTTTAGTACACAAGAGTTCTAAAGGAAGGAAGACATATCTTGTAGGAAATAGTTTCTAATAAAGAAATTTGATGATTGATTGAAGTTATTCTCTAGGCTTTTTATTCATAAGAAGGAGCTAAAGATTTACTAGTGCAGTCTCAACCTTGGCCTCATGTGTAAGGAATCTGCTCGGCCTACTGATGCACCCTGATATGTTAGGTTTTTTCATAAGTGGATACTGATAAATTCAAAAGACCCTTGCACTTGAGCTCTATTTTTAGCACAAAAGATATTCCAAAATGCAACTTCACTTCTGCATTTTACTCATCAGCATTACAATTCCAAGATGATATTTACTCATTGATTAATTTATTCAAGGTAAAACAAGAATTCTCACTGTGCCAGGCACTGTTTTAGCCACTGGAGATTCAGTAAGGAGCCAAATGAGTCTGTCATATCCCACTCAATCCCTCCACCTCTAGAGGCAGCAAGCTGATGAAGGGAGCCACAGACCATACTGAAGAGTAGGGTGAGCTACGCGGAGAGAAAGTATAGATGTGGGGCCTAGTAGGAGGGGACACATGAGCAAAGACTGGAGCTGAGTGAGCAAGCCCAGGTTGCAGGTGTTGGGGGAGAGAAAGATAAGGGTCTGTTTAGAACTTGGACTTTGACTTTAGGGAAATGGGAGGCTCTGGAAGGGTTTGAGCTCACTGGGTCAGAACTGTGGAGACTTACTAGACACATTAAATATATTCTGGTTCTCTTTTCAGAACAAAATCCTACCCAACTTGTCTTCTATTTTTGCTTCGCTACTAGCCCACAGAAACTGGCTTCTAGAGCAACATACCTTGGAGGCATTTACCCAATTTGCTGAGGCAAGTACAAAACCAGCCTATCGCAATGACCTCAATCTATTTCCAGAGCATTATTGAGCTGCTTTTGTACCTTAATGGTTTCTAAAGAGATAATGCTAATATGTTTGGTGGAACTTAAGCCTGAGTCATTTAAAAAATGAACCAACTTCCCTAATATTCTGTGTTGTAGCTTTAAAACTCAAGGTCCTTCTGGGCTGAAAACAATACATTTCATCTTAAACACTCAAAGGGTTAGGCTGATGAGCAGCCCTGAAGTATACATGGCTACTCTTTCTGAGTAGCCATGCATTTGTCATACCAGGGCACCCAGAGAGCAGTGTCCTTTGAATATCCTCTGGCACTGTTTTCTTGTATTAAGGTAGCTTTTACAACTCAATGTTTTTGCAAGTTATTGAAATATATTAAAATGTATTTTACCAATCTTTTGCCAGGGAACAAACCATGATGAGATAGTTCCACAATGTCTCAGTTCTGAAGAAATCAAGAATAAAGTTGTGGCCTTTCTGGAGAAGGTATGTTCATTTATATAGACTTCCTGTAGTTGTGTAGTTTCCTTTTTCATCACTTACCTCTTTTAAAGCCAAGTTAAACACATTTTTCACAAAGGCAAAGCTACTTTGTAGTTTGGTACTGCAGCCAGTTCAGCAGTGAGGTGACTATTGAGTGCTCTCATGACTTAACACCCAAAGAGGAAGGAAGCCTCAGTCAATATTGTTAAATTTGGGGCTTCTTTCTCCTGCATTAGGCTGACCAAAACCTCATCCATCACACTGGAATTTTCTTTTGTTTATTATTGGATAGAGACAGAAAAATTGAGAAGGGAAGGGAGGGGGGAGATAGAGAAGAAAAGAAACACCTGCAGCTCTGCTTCACCACTTATAAAGCTTTCCCTCCTGCAGATATGAGGCAGGGTCTTGAACCCAGGCCCTTGCACACTGTAATGTGAGCACTTAACCAGGTACTCATCCACCACCTGGCCCCCATCACACTGAAATTATCAGTGTTTTTCTTAAATTCAAACTATTGATGTGCTTGGCTCCCACATTTGTGCACTTCAAAATTTATATGGAGGTAATATTAGGATGTAAGAATTCATTAGAACACTAACAGCATTTAAAACCATGAATTTCGAATACCAAGAGAAGATGAATTATGGTTTCTGCTTCTCACTATATACCCATTACTAAACTAAGCTCTGCTGTATATGTGTGCATATGCTGAATTTTAAGAGTGTGTACATGGCTACTTTTACCAATTTCTCACATTTATAGTGTAAGGTCAGCAAATTCATTTCTTCTGTAAAAAAAGAAAATACTGAGCACTGCTCAGCTCTGGCTTGGGGTGGTGTGAGGGATTAAACCAGGGACTTCAAAGTCTAAAGCATGAAAGATCTGCACAACTATTATGTAATCATCTCCACACTTATGTTTTTTCTGAGTGTTGCATTCCTTGAGGTCTAGCAGAGAATGCTAATAGGCTGCTCTCTCTGTCAGACCGGGTTTATCGATGAAACAGAGCCTGCAAGAGTGGAACGAGTAAAACAGGAAAAAGGCATTTTCTGGGAGACCATTGCTAAGGTTGCTGAAGTAAAGTGGTCATCTTTACAGGTACAGACTACTGCTCCCTATGGGAAACCCTAATAGGAACAATTCTGCCCTTACTGCCAAGAGAAAAATCAGACCTCAAATTGAATAACCATTTAAATCTATGCATGTGGACTGCTTTATGATATAGCTGCTGTTCTTTGTAGTTCACATTCTTCTTCCAGGAAGGTTAGGAACCCACCGAATGCTTGCTTTAGATATTACTAACTGTGAGAAAACCTGTAAACTTCCTCACTTATCAAGCTAGATTCAAGTTTTTTTTTAATTATTGGATAGAGAAAAAAATTGAGAGGGGAGTAGGAGATAGCTAGAAGAAGAACCACTTGTGAAGCTTTCCCCCTGCAGGTGTTGTGTATTGTAACATGAGCACTTAACCAGGTGCACCACCACCTGGCCCCTTCCACTGAGGATATTCTAAATACTGTTTTTTTTAGCATATTTGGAATAGTCATCTACAAAAGGAATAAACATTCTGGTAACCTAGCTAAAATTATTAATAGAGAACAAGGGGCCAGGTGGTGGTACACCAGGTCGAGAATATACATTGCCATGTTCAACGACCCGGATTCAAACCCCTGGTTCACACATGAAGGGGTGATACAGCACTGCCTCTATCTCCCCACTTAGCTCTCAATTTCTCTGTCCCGTTGAATTAAATACTTGTCTTTTTTGTTTTCCTTTTTTTCACTTGATTTTTGTTTTATGATTTTAACATCATATATCCCTCTCCTCCCCCCCCCTCCCCATTTACCAGCCTTTCGCAAAGAGAGCCCGGCTCGAGTGCTCCCTGGAGGAAGAGTATAGAGCAACATGCCAGGCTGCAGCTGAGGCCCTAGAGGACCTAGAGCTCTTACTACACAAGTCTCCTGCTCCGGACTGGCTCCTCCCAAGACTGGAGGGGCTCCAAGGAAGGATGGAGGGGCTGAGATGCAGGCTACTCCAGAGCAAACATGCACCTTCTCCCTAGACAAAACTGGGGGGGAGGGGGCTTGCCATCCCATAGTCTGTCTTGTAAATAAAAACACTGATGTAATTGTGGCTGTACATGTTCTAGCACATATAAAGCAACTTTTGTAAAGATTTAGAATCTAGCGAAAATAGTCTTTATTGGACATTCAGAGAACAAGATTGTAGGGGTTATTTCTCATTACAAACTTTGGTACAATGTAATAACAAAGAACAGTCAGTAACTGCTCAGATCCCACAGGACCATTTTCTCCACAACTGTAAACAAACTGCTTAAGGAAGCCTTAGCAATTTAGAATTATTTGTATGCTTTACAGCTAAAATCATTTTTAGTAAGTTGGACTTCATAATAGAGCTTAATGAAATGGCACAGAATTAAGCTAATCCGCTTAAAATTTTGTATCTGTTTTCTTTATTTTCCTACTGTCCTGAAAAATAGTAAATCCAACCTTTCTGCAGCCACTTCTCAACAAGCTGGTCTCAGACCCAGCTCCTTCTCTGACATCACCAGGAACCCACAACCTGGAAAACAGTTCCCCTCTGGCATGGAAAAACAGGATGCTTTGGGTTTTCTCATCTGCAGAGCCTGCTTTTGAGGTATTAGTTTGATTTTTTTTTTAAAGGAATCCTTTTTCCTAATGTGTAACTCACACCTGTTGTCACCAGTTCGTATCTTCCCAGTTGAGCTCCCCTTCTTCTCCCCAGCCTTCAGACTCTCCCTGCAACAAATCAAGCCATGTTTGAAAATTCAGGTATTTTAAGGGGCATAGCATTTGCCTTTTTGTTCTTTCTTTTCACCTAATAGAAAAGAGAGAAATGGGGGGAGATAGAAAGGAAGAGACAGAGAGATACTTGCATCCCTGTTCCACCACTCGTGGAGTTTCCCCCCTGCAGGTGGGGACCAGGAGCTTGAACTCAGGTCCTTGCACAAGACAAAGAGCTCAACCAGGTGTTACCACCCAGCCCCCTCTAGCACCTACTTTTTAATGACAAAAAACATTGGGCTTATTAAATAAGAAGGTTTCCACTATTACAAAACCACATTATTAGAAACTTTACTTTTCAAATACCACTTGATTATTCTGTTGAAACTAGAGGGAAGGAAGTGTGCTAACAGCAGCTCACTGGGGCTTCCCATCCTTCACTAATGATTCAAAAATACTTTCTATTGGAGAAGCAATCCTAGGAACATTCTAAGCCATGATCTTGGGTTCTAGTAAGACATAGTGTGCCCAGATGTCCCCAAGCATCATTCCACTTTTCTGGGGAAGGACTATCCTAGTTGTGCATGTTCATCTTTCCCTCATTAGGAAACAGTAGCTGTTTGTTACTAGAAGTGGAACAGTGTAGCTGAAGGAAATGCTCACCTCTGGAATTTCTGCTGCAGCAAATTTGGAGGAAAACTGCATCCCTGGTGAGATGTCATCCATGTTGGAAACCCCATCTGTCCTCAGTTCAGGTAAAATAAGAATAGCAGCTGGAGGCTTAATTTCTGGGACCATATCAGCAAACCAGTCCAACTCAGGCTCTTGCACTAGCTTCTTTTTCACCTGAATGGTAAATTCCTCTCCCAACCCCAGTTCTGATGGAGCTTTAAGGAGCCTTTCTTGTGATGAGAGTCTGGGGGGCTTGGTTTGATCGGGGTTCCTTCCTGGTGCAAGACTGCCCTCTTCAGCTGAGCTTGATTTCAAAGGCTCTTTGGTGACAGACAGTGGATGAGGTGTCATCTCTCTTGAGATGACCTCACCTCCTGGGCTCCTGGCAGAACTTGAACTACTGGGCTCACAGTCAACCCAAGTTGCCTCAGCTCTTAAGTTAGGAAGCAGGGATGAGGTGGCCTCAGAGGTGGGCCATACCTGTATTTTGACAGTTTTGTTCTCAGATTCCTCTGGCTCACTCCAGTCAGGCCATTCCTCAGACTTTCTAGGACCTGATGCAGGATTTTCATTGTCTCCTGAGGTACTTTTCACATCTGAGATTCCATTCATGGGACACTTTATAAGCTGAGAAAATTGATCACCTGTTGGAAATGTGGGTTAAGAGCAAACAAAGTATTTAGGGGATTAGCACTGAAAGGAGTTTTTGTTTTAATTTGTTTGAACCCCAGACTTCAGAGATCCAGATTTTTTTTTTTTTTTTTTTTTCTTTTTACCAGAGCACTGCTCAGCTCTGGCTTACAGTGCTATGGTGGATTGAACCTGGGAACTGAGCCTCAGGCATGAAGGGCTGTTTGCATAATCATTGTGGTATTTCCCCTACCCCCAGATGAAGTCTCTACTGAAGGGGAAGCATAACTGGAGTATCCAGCCTTTAGCCAATGTTGTGCTGAAACTTTGTATTCAGCAGACTGCCCTAAAATATAGTCAAGGCATCTCACCTGACTCTGCCCCTCACATATGGGCACAACTGAGAGAGTGCTTGCTGTGTTGAGGTACCAAAGTCAACAGTCTAGTGACAGTGGCCTAATTTTCCCACCAATTAGAAAAGGTAGGCAGGCATTGCTTAACAGACTCTAGGAAAAAAATACCTAAGTCAGCTACATAATTGCGCTTAACAATAGAAGAGCTATGCAACTGTGATAGTTCTACAAAAACTATGGCAGTCTTGCTGTGTTTGTTTCTCACCACTAATGACATGTTCTCGGAAGGAAGCATTGGGGGAAGAGCTAGAGACATCTTCTGATACAGGCTGGAGTGGCTGGGAGAATAGGAAGACAAAATGAAAGGGAGACCAAGTTGCTTCATCACTCAGTGGCCAAGCTACAGTTAGTGTTCAGGAAGAGTACACCACTGAGGAGACATGCCAACTGTGAAACAGCTTGTGTCCTCATAATGGTGACGGTATAGAATCTTTAGGGACCCTAGTTATATGTGTTTTTTCCCCCACCACCAGGGTTATCACGGGGGCTCAGTGCCTACAGGACAAATGCACCACTCTTGGTGGCATTTTAAGAGACAGAAATTGAAAGGGGAGAGAAGATGCTTGCAGTACTGCTTCATACCACTGCAGGTGGAGATCAGGGTGCCTGGTAAGGCTGTGCACTGATGAGCTCTACCTGGCCTAAAATTAATATTCTTTCTGACTTTATATAACCACCAAAATTTTGATTTTTGAATCCAAGCACATCACGTGTCCTTAACTTTTATCTTTTTATCTTTATTTATTTGATAGCCAGAAGTTGAAAGAAAGGGCGAGACACGAGCAGCCCTGTTTCACCACTCATGAAGCCTCCCCCCTGCAGATGGGGAATAGGGGCTCAAACCAGGACTTTGCACATTATAACATGTGCTCAACCAGGTTTACCACCACCCAGCCCCGAGTGTACTTAATATCCACAAGTTACCATCTCTAATTCCCAAATGGGGTAAAGTCTCTTGGAGCTGAGAGTACTTACCAAGTAGGATGCATGGCTTACCATGCACCTGATCTAGATTCAAACTCCAGCACCACATGAGAAAGTTGTAGTAGGTATCTGAATGAAAAGGTAGGCTTGGGAGTGTGGAAATTGTACCTGCACACAGCCTCCAGAGTGTCACAAAAAAGGAGTGTAGCAGTTTACTAGGATGTTCATACCCAAGCAGACTGGCATTAGTTAGGGTTCTAGCTTAAGAGGGAGGGTACACAGCCTGAAGGAAGGCTAGAATGCCCCCTCTGTCACTATTCTTAACTTTTTTTTGGCCACCAGTTTTAGTGCTAAGGCTTGGTGCCTGCATGACAAATCCACCACTCCTACAGACTATTTCTTTTGAGGGAGGGGCAGAAAGGGAGAGGAAGAGACACCTGCACCACTACCTCATGGCATGAAGCTTCCCCTCTTCAGGTAGAGACTAGAGACTTGAACCTGAGTCCTTGGCACACATGTGCTCTACTAGAAGCTCCGCCACCTGGCCACAGTTTTTCTTACATTGTCCCAGGATCTCCTTAATGCAGATTTATTTCATGTAAACCAGTTTTCGCCCCCCCCTCCTTTTTTAGCCTGACTATACAAGTAAATGGGAAAGTCTTCCTAGCCCACAACCCCACACACCTCCTTTGTCCCCTCAAAAGGGCTGTTTTTGCTTAGAAATGGAGAAGAGAAACCAAGATATGACTCCAGCACATTGAGGCACAGATTGGGAGCTTCATTCAGGCACATAAGCCCTGCATTTTACTAGCTGAGCTATTTCTTATGCCTACCTATTTTTATATTACTTAAATTGATGAGCAATGCAGGAGAATTATTTTCCCTTTTGTTGCCCTTGTTGTTTATTCATTGTTGTTGTCGTTAGATAGGACAAAGAGAAATGGAGAGAGATGGGGAAGAGAAAGATAAGAGACCTGCAGATCTGCTTCATCGCCTGTGAGGCAACTCCCCTGAAGGTGGGGAGCCAGGGGCTCGAACCAGGATCCTTATGCTGGTCCTTGCACTTTGCACCACCTGCACTTAACCCGCTGCACTACCGCCCAACTCCCAATGCAGGAGAATTAATGGCTAAGTGTTGGACTTTCTTAAAAAACAAAGCCTTTAGTTCAATCTCTGGCTCCCTTACTGCCTCTCATTTCATAAATCATCTTTTAAAAAGGGGTCAAATTACTCCCACTATTAAAATTGACTTCTAGGAATTAGAGAGGTAAATGACTATCCATGTATCACTGGGCTAAACACAGACACCTGTATTATTTATATAGCTAGAAGCCTAATTGTCAGGTTAAAACATAGAGAATAAAAAGGACCTTCTATCCTCCTTACCTTCTGGGGAAAGGTCAGTTGTTTTTGTAAAACTTGGAGCAGTGCGTTTGAAGATCTTGGTCCTCTCTCCCCCCACAACCACGTCAGGTCCAAGTAAAGATACCAGCACAGCCAAGCTGTGGAGAGTGATGGCCACAATGGAATCGCTGGTGTCCCGAAGGCCCAGTAACACCTAGGAATGAGTTGGGCATATTCTAAGTGAATAGTTCTCAGACCAGTATTTTTCCTTCTCAATCCAGCATAATACACCAGTAGAACACTCACTTTACCTTACCAAGGACTTGGGTTCAAGATACATGATGTCTCTCTTCTTTCTCTAGCTTAAGTCCACCAGAAGTGGAGTAAAGTAGAATCATGCAGTCAGAGCCCCAGAGATAACCCTGGGGGTGGGGGGAGCTGGAAGACCCAAGTTCAAAGCAGTAGCTCATCAGGTAGGGCCATCATCATGTATGAGACCCCAGCTCAGCCCCTCCCAAAAAGTACAGCAAGCAATTAATGTATACAGTATATACAACTGGGGAAAGAGCTCAGCACTGGGGTGCCTTAGGTTCCTGGCTTAAACACCAGGACTGCATGTACCATGGTGATGCTCTGACTTCTCACATGAAACTTATCTTTTTTTAAGTGGACAAATGCATTAGGCGTAACTCAGAATTCTATTAACAAGAGCTGATAAAATAGCTCATTTGGATGGTGGCTGCTTTGCCAAGTGCAAAGGTCAGACTCCAGCCCCCATAGTGTTCTGTGTCTGTCTTCACCTTCCCTCCCCTGTGGTAGGACCAGTCCACAGCTCACATTCTCCAGAGCCTCTGGCTGCTTTCCCCACAGTTGCCCTCTCAGCTTTTTTTTTTCCCCAAAAAAAAGTTTTTTTAATATTTATTTTCCCTTTTGTTGCCCTTATTGTTTTATTGTTGTAATTACTGATGTCGTAGTTGGATAGGACAGAGAGAAATGGAGAGGACGGGAAGACGGGGGGTGGGGAGAGAAAGACAGACACCTGCAGACCTGCTTCACCACTTGTGAAGCAACTCCTCTGCAGGTGGGGAGCTGGGGTTTGAACCAGGATCCTTACACCGGTCCTTGTGCTTTGCACCATGTGTGCTTAACCTGCTGCACTACCGCCTGACTCCTTATCTCCTCAGTTTTACAACCTGAAAGATGAGACACTTGTCCTGTAAAACTACCTGATGTAAATGACACTTGCCTCAAATTGAGCCAGTTAAGACCAGAACTGAGAAAGCAGTCATTTCTGTGGTCTACTTAAAACAAGGGTGTAAAGTGGAAACTTGAGACAGCCATGTATGTGCAAAACAAGGAAAAACCAGTTACAAAACAGAACAGAGAGAGGAAAGAGACAAAACCACATAGCTGTGTGCCCCCAAGCATGGCTCACTCATCAGGCTATGACAGCCTATTACCTCTCTTCAGCTCCTTTATGTGAGCTTATCTTGCCACCAGAAGAACTTTAAGAGCATCACATACAGCTATCAAGAGATGTTTTGCTCCAGGTTGGCAAAGATATACCAATGAGGGTATATGTTTGCCTGTATATAGGTAAACTCTGGTCTCAGCCCTGCTAGGAAATCTTAGGGGGAAAAAAAACTGGTACGGTTAAACTGACAGGATTTCCTCATGTGTCTAAGATCAAGTTTCCAACAGATTAAATAATGATCAGGACAATGCTACGGAGATAAAGTATGTTCTTTAAAGATCAGAATTTGGGGCAAAGATTTTTTAAAAATATTTATTCCTTTTTGTTGCCCTTGTTTTATTGTTGTTGTTATTGATGTTGTTGTTGTTGGATAGGACAGCGAAACGGAGAGAGGAGGGGAAGACTGAGGGGGAGAGAGAGACACCTGCAGACCTGCTTCACTTGTGAAGCAACTCCTCTGCAGGTGGGGAGCCGGGGGCTCAAACCAGGATCCTTAAGCCAGTCCTTGTGCTCCACTCCACCTGCACTTAACCTGTTGCACTACCGCCTAACTCCCTAGAGGCAGATATTATAGCACAGCTTTCTTCAAGTTCGCAAAGCCACACACATAAAAATATATATATATATATAATCTTTATTGGATAAAGATGGCCAGAAATTGAGAGGGAGACCTCATCACTATTTACAAAGCCTTCCCCCTGCAGGTGGGGACTGGGGGCTCAAACCCGGGTACTCACACAATGTAACATGTACTCCACTCGGTGCACCACCACCTAGCCCCAAGCCACAAAATATTTTGTCTTGTGTAAGGGGGAGAAAAAGCATTTTTGTTCATACTATCTCATCTCACTGTTGACCAAACTGCTATCTCTAGCCTCCCACCTTGTCCCCATCTGACCTGAGGCAGGATGACTCTCCTTAGCTGTTCCTGGGAGAAGTGGCCCACATATGCCTCCAGGTGTGACAGCAGTACCAAGCGCACATGCTCCTCGTGCACCTCGAACAGCCGCAGCAGCACGGGGATCACCCGGGCCTGGAACAAGGCTGGGGACAGCAGGCAAGGTGCTTCTCCCTGGGTACAGTCTGCCCCCACCAGAGGGTATCCCCAAGGAAAGACACACAAGTCAGTTTAGTGAGCAGAGCAATGAATCCCAAACTCAAATCTTTTCCCTGAGTTGGCTTATAGGTTTGACCATTAGCACATGTGAAATGGCTGTCAAAGATTTAATGTGCTAGAAAGCAGGTGTTTCAGTAGAATTCTGAATTAACCGCTTTTCATATATATCAAGTTGGGGCAGCTTTTTCAGATCCTGTGAGGTGGAGAGAGAAGTGACAGCACTGAAGCAGCCATCAGTGTGATGGGGGTCAAGGCTTGAACTGGCTTGTGCACACTGCAAAGCAGTACACTATCCACGAAGTGAGCTATTTTATCAGCCCTCAGTGAGGGCTTTACTACTAGATTTGACAATCTGTTGCTATAGTTTTTACTGTTCAACCAAGTGTTAAATACTACAAGACTTAAACCAGGGAGTTGGGTGGTAGTGCAGCAACTGTTGCGCAAAGCGTAAGGACAAGTGTAAGGATCGTGGTTCAAGCCCCCAGCTCCCCACCTGCAGGGGAGTCACTTCACAGGCAGTGAAGCAGGTCTGCAGGTGTCTGTCTTTCTCTCTCCCTGTCTTCCCCTTCTCTCTCTATTTCTCTCTGTTCTATCCAACAACGGCATCAATAACAACAATAAAACAACAAGGGCAACAAAAGGGAATAAATAAATATTTTTTAAAAAGAATCCAGTAGTATAATGATGCTTATGAAAAGGAAACATGCATCAGAGTGACATGAGAACCTGTGAAATAACCCTGTCCTAGCTGTCCCAGAAGTAGATCAGTTTATAGCGCCACTTTAAAAACTTGCCTAGGCAGAAGTTGAAAAACAAGATCAGAAACGAAAACACAAGTAGAACCTGAAATGTAATTGGCATATCGCACCAAAGTAAAAGACTCTGGGGTGGGTGGGTGGGGAGAATACAGGTCCATGAAGGATGATAAATGACATAGTGGGGGTTGTATTGTTAAATGGGAAACTGGGGAATGTTATGCATGTACAAACTATTGTATTTACTGTTGAATGTAAAGCATTAATTCCCCAATAAAGAAATTTTTAAAAAATTCAGATAACATGAATCTATATTCAAAATTCTAACAGGTATAGTAATATTATAGTCTTTTAACTACGTTAGCATCTTGAGTGCTAGAAAGTTAATAACCTCATTTTATATTAAGATAAAATGCAAGTTCCAAGAAGTAGATCAGTGCTTTCTTTTTTCATTTTATTTTCCAGGGGAAATAGACACTTGTAGCACTACTTCACCACTGGTGAAGCTCATGCCCAGGGGGTCCTTGCTCATGTTAACATGTACACTCAACCAAGTGTGTGCCACTGCCTGGCCTACTACCTCTGTTTTTCAGTCTTTCCAGGAAATAGACTGTGCTTGGCAGGTGAGAGGCACATGTCTGAATGACTCACTGAAAACAAGGCCTTTTCTTACAACTAGTCCTTTGATGTATTTTTATACTAACTCCTCACTGCAGCAAAACTTACTCTCCAGGAAGCTGCTCCTGGACTTACTACAAAAAAAAATTCACCTTGGGCACACTACCATGAGCCAGAGTTGTGCATATGGTGAAAAATGGGGATGGGGAGGACGATGGGGGCCAGTAGAGCATACATGTTACAGTGCACAGACTAGAGTTCAAACTCCCAGCTACAGAGGGTAAGCAGGGCTGCAGGTGTCTCCCTCTCTTTATCCACTCCCCCCCACCCCGTCTCTCTCAATTCAAAAATAAATTAAAGGGGGCTGGTGGTAGCACACCTGGCTGAGTGCACGTTACCATGTGCAAGGACCCAAGTTCGAGCCCCTGCTCCCCAACTGCAGCTTCACGAGTGGTAAAGCAAGGCTGCAGGTGTCTATCTCCCCCTTCCTCTCTTATTTCGGTCCCTATCAAATAAATAAATATAATAAAAATAAAATACCTGCCATTTAAAAATTAATTTAAAAGTCACCTTTTTTGGGGCCAAGCAGATGAGGAAGAAAGCTCTTAACAGCTACTGGTTCTGCAAACACCAACTGATTCAACAGAAGAGGCACCAACCGTGAGGCTATCAATTCTTCTGACAAGCAGCTGACTCTGTCCAGCAGAAACCTGAGGGCATAGGAGGAGAACTGGGACACAGCTACTCACTCTCTGCTCAGACACACAGCCTTTCCCATGACAACCAAACAGCCACACATTTGAAATACAGCTAGAGCAAGAATAGATCTAAACCTGTGAACAGGTTTGTCCCAAGGTATTAATGGAAAAGGCAGGTGTGCTCCTCCCTCACAGTGAATCCATACAAGGAAAGGGATTCAACAGCCTCCCCTTTACTAACACATGTTCTCCTTTCCCCCCCCAAGAAGCTAGAGTTTCACGTGAATAAAAGTTAAAGGCAACATGATGGTTCTGCAAAGACTTTCATGTCTTATGCTCCAAGGTCCCAGGCTCAATCCATGGCACCACCATCCATAAACTAGAGCTAAGCAGTAATCAGGTAAATAAGAGCTAAGAACACTAGATATTAGGTCATCTAACTTTCCATAGTACACGGAACACAGGCTTTTGTTGAATTAATAAACTAATAAACTAAATGTAAATACATCATGTTTGAAAATCCAAGAGATTAGACATTAATGGTGATAACTTAATCATGTTTCATAGATGGTCTAGCTTCCTACACTATCAGGCAGCAGGCCTAGAGCACTACAGGTCACCAGCCTGACATCTTTGTGCTTCCTACCTTTGACACCATGTTCCCCCCTTTCCAGGACCACATGGAGTGGTCCCTTCCCTGATTAATCATGACACTTCCTGAACTGATTTGCTCCTTTAGTGGTATATGTCTTTTCTACCAGCTCTCAGAAGAGATCTCACCCATGAAAGATTTCTCATCTTTTTTAAGTCTTTTCTAACTGCTAAGCAAATAGGCAACCAATTGATTCCTCCTGTCTGAAATCTCCAATCTGGTTTTTCTGTCACTCATCAAGTCCCTTACTGGCCTGCCTGTCCCAGGGTTACCATTTCAGGCCTTGTGTTGGTTACTCTATCTCCACCTGTAGTTTATGACCCCCCCCACACCCCAACATTCACTAAAGGTCCTCCCCTCAGCCACAGAATTCTCAGCTTCCAAGCCATGTGTCCCAAATGTCCAGCCTCTTCTCTTCTTTCCTTCTTCACACTCCAAAATTCCTAAGCTGGCAGACACCCCAAGTCACCTTCCTCTTTACATGCTCACCACACTCCTCCCTAGTGGTCTGCTAGCTCTCACTGTCAAAGCTCTCTAGATGTCACTTTCTTCACTGTAACCTCCACACAGCCACACATTTCCTGCCTGATTAATCAAACTCCAAAATGAAGTCACCCTACCCCCAGAGAGAGAACAGAAACTATCCCAAGGGTATTTGTCAAAGCCATGCACTGTGCTGTATAAACTCCTCATGCTATCTGCCAGGAAGGTCCCTCCTGATCCTCACTTCAGTCTGTTATCTCAGACTGCTCAGAAGTTCTACCATGTTTAGCACTGTGACTCTGTGATACCTGCCAACAAAATTAGCCATTGCCGAGCCTGCAGAAAGACTGAAACAGAAAGTGCTCAAGCAAAGGCAGATAGTATAATGGTTATGCAAAGAGACCCATGCCTGTGGCTCCAAAGTCCCAGGTTCGATCCCCTGAACCACTATAAGCCAGAACTGATCAGTGCTCTGGTAAAAAATAAATAAAAGAAGAAAATAATTTTTAAAATCTGGCTAAAGAAAGTGTTCTCTCTGGTATTGAGGGTGTGAAGAGAACACCTGTTCTAAAGTGCCTATAGACAGTAAACCCTAGAGACACTAACTTTCTGAACTTACTTGAAGAATTCAGTTTTTTCCTCTTCGCTCTTCAATGTTAAACTTTTCAGAAAATTCACAACTTCTAGGAAATCATTCCTAAAAGTTATAAATAAGACAATAGATTAAAGACAGATGTTAATACAGAAGTTACAACCAATGACCACACTAGAATTATTTTCAACGATGAAACATTCTTTTATACAGTGGAAGATTCCTATGTAAGTAGCTTCTGAGATAAATATCTAAAACAAATCCAGGAATTAAAGAGAACTATGAAGGGGGCATATATCTAAGCATATGCATGCACTCAATCTCTCTCACACATACACTAGTCATCATCCACATTTCTGTTGTAAAAGGCGAGCTAATACATAGCTGATGATTCTCCACTTTAGTAAGTAAAAAGGCTACTAAAGGGAGAGGGGAGTGGGCAATTTCTTGTACAAGTTCCAGGAACTTCCTCAGTTCTCCTCTAAGGGATTTGGTTTGTTTCTCAGGAAGGAAAAGGGATAAGAGGAAGGAGGCACTTTCAGCCTATGCCTAAGAAACAGATCCTACTGTAGCCACAGCACCTGGCCGCTTTGTCTCTGAGAAGCACTGCAAATGTCATTATCTGGACCTAAAGAAAGAGCTCCCTGCTCAGCCAGTCAAGGCCCAAGGCCAAGTGATCACCGGGACTGAGGAGAGCACTGAAGTGTTTTGAGCTTTTCTCCTCCCTCTACTTCAAATGAAGTTTTAAAGGTAGAACTTATCAGAGAGGGTAGAGGGTAGATAAGCATAATGGTTATGCAAACAGGCTCCAAAGTCTCAGGTTCAAGCCCCCGTACCACCATAAGCCAGACCTGAACAGTGCTCTGGTAAAAAAATAAATAAAAACTTGTCAGGGGAAAACAACAGAAGTGGTTGGTCAATAGACTTAATGCTTGAGGCTCAGAAAACCCAGGTTCACTTCCCAGCACTACCATACGCTAAGTCAGGAGGAAAGGGAAAGAAAAGGAGAAAAGACATAATAAACTAACTCTTGTGACCAGGGAGCTGGTTTAGGGTAAAGCCTAAGATTTGAGTGAGCCCTAGGTTCAATCCCCAGCATCACATACATTGGGGAAGATCGGTGCTCTGGCTTGTGTGTCTTCCATAAAACAAGTATTTAAAAAACATCACACACAGTAACAAGAGAGTCTTATCTATTACACAGGATTGCCCTTTGAAGAGATTTTGTATTACAGTCACTAAAATATCACTATATGTCATCCTAAAAAATATAAGAATAGACACCTACCTGGGAAGGGTGGTGAAAATTATACCCATGTCTCAACAACTTAGCAGTAAACTATTAACGCCTGAATCAAATGATTTTGGTGGGGATGGGGGAATATGAATTGGGAGGAATACCTTGGGGTAAAAGACTTTTTTACAATGGGAAAGGTTCTGAACAATTTCAAGTGATAAATCCCTAACAGCTAGGAAAATTAAACCTTTGGTCTTGTCTAATAACATACACACACCAAATCTTTCCCCTCCAGAAACATCAAGTAGCAAATACCAACTTTTCCCCATTCTGTCTCCTCCTGAGTCTTCTGGAAACATGCACATAGAATTTTTAGTTCCAGAACTGGCTAGTGGACTAAGTCATAAGGAGGAATTATGGGGGGCCAGGCAGTACAGTAGTGCAGCGGGTTAAGTGTACATGGCATGAAGTGCCAAGAACCTGTGTAAGGATCCTGCTTGGAGCCCCAGCTCCCCACCTGCCTCAAGTGGTGAAGCAGGTCTGCAGGTGTCTTTCTCTCCCCCTCTGTCTTCCCTCCTCTCTCCATTTCTCTCTCTTACCCAACAACAATAATAACCACAGCAACGATAAGAAAAAACAAAGGCAACAAAAGGGGAAGAAAAAAAAAAAAGTCTCCAGGAGCAGTGGATTCGTGGTGCAGGAGCCCCAGCAATAACCCTGGAGGCAAAAAAAAGGAGGAATTATCCTGAGCTGGAATCAAGTGCAGGCACAGAATGAGAAAGAGAGGCATGAACACATCTGAATGGTGACATGTCGACATGTTAATAGCCCTATGGAGCCCTCCATGGTCTGCTCCTCTGTCATGCCCTCACCTGTGAAGAATCTGAAGGGACCCAGTGACTCCTTCTTTCTCATGTGAACAGTTATCTCCTGACAACTAATGAAGCCACAGGGTGGGTCCGGCAGGTCCCCAAACCTCACCTGAATAGCTCATGGGCCAGGAGGTTGTGTAGCGGTGGCCGAAGTTGTGGGACAGGGCTCAGCAGGGCAGACTGCAGGGTTTGCTGGAAGCTGGCAACCACATCAGCTGACACTGAAATGCAGAGTGAGAATCAGTTCCATGCCTCCTCGAGGGCCTCCAGGAGAGCCTTCCTGCAAAAGCCCAAACACAGGGCACTGTGGCTCTGTAACACACACACCCAGTCCCTGATAATCCCTTCTTTCTGCTCTCAGTAAGCGCAGCCCAAGCCCCAAGAGAAAGCAGTTTTTTTTTTTTTTTTACTTTATTGGATAGAGACAGGTAGAAATTGAGAGGGAAGGGGGTGATAGAGAGGGAGAGAGACAGACACCTGCAACACTGCTTCACCACTTGCGAAGCTTTCCCCCTGCAGGTGGAGACCAGGGGAATCACACCTGGGTCCTTGTGCATTATAATGTGTGCTCAACCAGTTGCGCCACTACCCGACCCCTGAGAAAGCAGATTTCCATTCTGAAAGACAGTACACTTCCGTTCTCCACCTCCAGTGTAGACATAGGGAAGGAATGGGTTCCTTTATAACAAGAAGGGAATCAGCTTAATGTTCAAGTCCTCACACTGGGGAGGTCACTTAGAATAGACCCAAATCAGGCAAGGGACCATCATGAAGGTCATGCCACGATGTGCACATGAAGAGGTTAGTGAACTGACAGAGTACTTACTCTGGCAGGGACAACTTTTTTTTTTTTTTAGACAGAAACAAATTAAGAGGGGCAAGATAGATAGTATAATGGTTCTGTAGAGAACCATTATACTATTAAACCTGCGGCTCCAAAGTCCCAGGTTTAATACCCCCTCACCGCCATAAGCCAGAGCTGATTAGTGCTCTGGTTAAAAAATAAGCAAACAAAACAATAATAATAAAAGAAACAAACTAAGAGTGTACAATGGGGCAGGGGAGGGACAGCAAGACACTTGTAGAACTGCCTCATCACTTGTGAAGCATCTCCCCTGCAGGAAGGGGCTGGGGGCTTGAACCTGAGTCCTTGTGCATTGTAATTTGTGCAATCAACCAGGTGTGACTTGTTTTCTGACAGAAAACCCATAGCCAAGAAGGGCTAGAGGAGAGGCGTTTCAAACATCAAACTTGAAGGGACAATAAGAGGAAAAATAACAGAGACATTACCTTAGGAAAAAAATGCCAAAAGGACATTGAACGAATAAGGCAGCATTAAATTTGATTTGGAAACATGCAATTTTTTTTTTAATATTTATTCCTTTTTGTTGCCCTTGCTGTTTTTGTGTAGTTATTGGTGTTATTGATGTCATTGTTGGATAGGACAGACAGAAATGGAGAGAGGAGGGGAAGACAGAGAGGGGAAGAGAAAGACAAACACCTGCAGACCTGCTTCACCACTTGTGAAGCGACTCCCCTGCAGGTGGAGAGCTGGGGACTCGAACCGGGATCCTTCGGCCGGTCCTTGCACTTTGCGCCACCTGTGCTTAACCCGCTGCGCTACCACCCGACTCCCTCGAGTCCTTTTATAATTTTTTTATTTATTCATGAGAAAGACAGGGGAGAGAGAGAAAGAACCAGACATCACTCTGGTACATATGCTGCCGGGGATTGAACTCAGGACCTCATGATGAGAATTCAATGCTTTTTCCACTGCGCCACCTCCTGGACCACCATTTTTAAAGTCTTTTAAGGTGGCCAGGACATACAGCTCAACCAATAAAGTCCTGAGAATGAGGCCTTTGATCGGAGCCACAGCACACAGCATCAATGTGGACCTCCATGGGTGGATTTGATATCTCTCACCAAGAAAACCTTGACCTATTCTTAACCCCTAACAATTTCCTCGTTCCTTAAATCACTAGAGAAGTCCTGACCCCCTCCAGACCCCTTGCCTCCCTACCATATATGGAATATACATGTTACTTCCTCCTATGACCCCTTAAAAATCCTCCTTTGTTGTTCAATAAATGGATCATTCCTAAACACGGTCTCTTATGTCACGTCACTAGCAACGAGCACTGAGAGAGTCCCGTAAGGCTCTACCCTGGCTGCCTTGAGTCACATTTTCCTAAGCACCCGCTTCTGGTGTGCAACAGGACAGACACACCAGGGGATCTGTGCCCGAGAGAGGCCTCCCCACAAAAGCCCAGCAGGGAAGGGAGTCAGGCAGTAACGCAGCAGATTAAGTGCAGATGGCACAAAGCACAAGTATAAGGATCCTGGTTCCAGCCCCCGGCTCCCCACCTGCAGGGAAATCACTTCACAAGTGGTGAAGCAGGTCTACAGGTGTCTTTCTCTCCCCCTGTCTTTCCCTCTTCTCTCCATTTCTCTCTGTCCTATCCAACAACAATGACATCAATAACAGCAATAATAACTACAATGAAACAAGGACAACAAAAGGGAATAAATATTAAAAAAAAAAAAAAAAAAAACATAGTCTAGAAAAAAGACAACCACCCCAGTGTAGATAACACACAATACAGAAAGTTGTGATCCAAAGAACTTCCTGGAGAAAGTTCTTCCAAGAACACCAACTGAAGAAAACCCGTATCTCCCACACCACTGCTCAGATCTGCCCTGACCTCAGGTTACTCAGAGAGAAACAATTTGCTCTGTGATCACAGAGGTCATGGGTGCTTCTCCTACTCATTCCCTGGATGTGGTAATGAACTCACACTCACCCTGTTCACTCAAGATTGTGAGTAAACTTTCCACCAATGTCCCAAATGCATAGGCATCCCGTGCATGTCCCTGAGACTCTGGCAAAGTTGTGAATTCTGGAGACTGAAATCAACAGAGATAATATAAGAGTATCTATTCACAAACCTTCCCTTTTTTGCACTGAAGCATTTCTACTATACTTGCATTTATTCTACTCAAGGTGAATACCACTGAACACTCAGGTTACAAGTTCTCAGTGAGTGAGATCTATCCAATAAGCACAAAAACTTAAACATGGACAAAATGTTAAAGAGGTCAGAATACAATATATGTCCATGGCATTTAAAAATATTTCTGGTTGGCAGAAATAGGATAGTGCTTATGTAAAAACTTTCATGCCTGAGGTTCCAAGTCCCAGGTTCCATCCTGTAAACCACCATATCCCAGAGCTGAGAAGTATTTTGTTCTGGTTAGAATTTTTTTTTTCTTACTGCACCAACAGGAAGACATTTATTATCATCAGTATACACAATTGCATGAATACATACACCATAGGAACATAGTTTCACAAAATAATAATTGGCCTTACTCCCATATAAGTACCATGCGCTAACCAATTGCACCACTGGAGCTCCTTGGCCTTACTTCCATCCCTCAGATGTCCAAAGTATTTTCCACTTCACTTTTTTTTTCTATTTTAAAAACGTGTGTGGTTCCCTAAATGTATTTAGAACCCACTAATCAGTAGCTTGAAGAAGTGTGTATTCCTTATAGTGACTGAAACAATCCTGACTATTTCAGATATCAAGTCTAGATTTAAAAATAGAGTTGAATTTGTACCTCAACTAAAGTGTACTCTACTTGTCCTTTGGGATCAGTGCTTCTTTCTGTGTTGACTAGGAACAAGTTAAAGGGAGCTACTGCTTTCACACCATCTGGTAAATGTAATCCTATCAACCAGCACTTCGGTCTCCCTTGTTTCCAGCTCAGAATCCTGATGGTTGACATAGGTGTAGGCTGGGGTAACTAAAAAGGGAAGGGAGATCACTTCCCAGACTCTCATACCCTCCAGCCAAGTTCAAGGACATAGGCAAAGGGCAGGAGATACCCACCCTGATCACAACAGAGTTACCTGTCTTTAAATAATATCCTAGATGTTTACAGAACCAAAACTGAGCTGAATGTTGAGAAAAGGCTCCCTGCAAGAGGGAGGGGCATAGGGAAGTTAGTAGATTCATATCAGAAACCTTTATAGAGTCCAAAGAACTAGAAAGCATCTAGAACTTAGCAAAGGAGTGGATAGAGTAAAGTTCAAGAATTAAACTTAATTATAGTACACAAAAATGTGGCATCTGGAGTACATCTTCTTACCATCTCTTCAGGAGGGACACAAGCCGGATCTCTTACTGACTGAATACTCCTCAGAAACTAGACAGAAAAATCAATGAAGAAAGTGACTCAGAGGAGGTTGATGAAGCACACTCCGAAACTCAACTACACAAATCATGAACCAGCAACACATACTATATACTCATGTTAACATCCTGCTAGTTGGGGACTAGGAGGTGGCTCAGCAGGGAAAACACACACTCCATGAGACAGGCCCTCGGTTCTGTACATGGGTACAGTGCTTGGTGTACTCTCCCTCCCTCCCACTCTAAAAGTACAGAATAAAAGCTGGACTGGAGAGACAACATAGTGGTATCACACAAGCACAAGTTCCGGGGTTCATTCAACCAGCACTCCACTAAAAAAACAAACAAACAAAAAAAAACTTCCTAATGAAAATTTGTCAACACAGTGCTGGTATGGCAAAAACAGAAAATAAATCTATCAGCCCTTCCTCACCCTTGAGCTGGCTTAATAGACACTGGTGTTCACAGAGACACCTCTGCATCTCATTTCTTGTGTGGAAACTAGGTACACTTTCTCATCCTGCACAGAGGGTAACAAATAGAAAACTTTTCTAGAAAGAACAAAACTGCCAGTTTTCTAACTCAGATCAATCAAAAAGATGCAGTCACGGGGTCAGGCAGTGGCGCAGTGGGTTAAGTGCATGTGGCACAGAGCGCAGGGACTGGCATAAGGATCCCGGTTCGAGCCCCCGGCTCCCCACCTGCAGGGGAGTCGCTTCACAGGTGGTGAAGCAGATCTGCAGGTGTCTATCTTTCTCTCCCCCTCTGTCTTCCCCATCTCTCTCCATTTCTCTCTGTCCTATCCAACAACGAACAACATCAACAATGGCAATAATAATGACCATAGCGAGGCTACAATAACAAGGGCAACAAAAAGGGGGAAAAAATGGCCTCCAGGAACGGTGGATTCATGGTGCAGGCACCGAGCCCAGCAATAACCCTGGAGGGGAAAAAAAAAAGATGCAGTCACATAGCTAAGTAAGATGTAAAAAGGAAGGACCTTATAGCCTCAAAATAAAGCCACCATCCACAGAACAAGCACATTCACTCACAGACTCAATGCTTATTCTGGAAATGTTTACCTTCAACACCACACAGGACACAGGGACATCAATGAAAGCACTGTCAGACTCACAAAGCTGGGATGTCAAATTGGACTGTCACTCACTCACCCACTGAACTGGGGAGACAGCATAAGGGTTATGCAAAAAACTTTCATTGTAGCTCTGAAGTCCAAGGTTTAATTCCCAGCACGACCATAAACCAGAGCCAAGCAATGCTCTGACCAAAAAAGAAAAAAAATAAAAGACAGACAGATGGATGGACCCAAATTGGGCCAGCTGTATAATTACCTCTTCTGTCTGCTACGACATCATGTGTGACACTGGGCAACTAGGATGTGGGTTCACAGACCTTTCTTGACTTCCTAGCATATGCCAGGGACTAAGTGATGAAACAGAAAGATAGAAATGGGGAGAGAGCATAATGGTTACAGAAAAACCCTTTTATGAAGCAGTGGGTGCTGACTATGGCAGAATACTGACAGTACCGCTATGGACAGAATGGGCAATAAATGTAACTTTTTGCAAATTAAAAACATTTAATTAAAAAAAAAAAAAGGCTTGAGGTTCAATCTCCAGCACTACCATAAACCAGAGCTGAGCAGTGCTCTGGTGTCTTATTCTGTGTATTTCTAAGATAAATAAAATATATTTTTTTTAAAAAATGGCAAGATAAACATTGGAAGTCATCACCGCTGGTTTAGAGTGGATGCAGAAGGTCCTTTCAAAGAGAAACAGTAATCTGATGAGTGTATAAAAGCAGAAGCAGAAAGAAGACTAGCTAAAAGATCTGAACAGATCATATCTGTCTCAGGTTCTTCATCTTTGAAACTGGGAGAGGACAGAAAAGTAGATGATCCTTTGTGCCTTTTGAGGAATAAAATGCTGCCAAGTTAATTGACATGAACACTGACAACAAGTCAAATCTCCAAACCTAAACTTGCTTGAAGCACAGAGCTGCAGCAGAGATGCCAGGGTCTGAGCAGAAGAGGGCCTCACCTCGGGGGTGGCCTGGGGATGACTGCAGACCGTATCCATGCCGCCTAGCTTCCAGTGCCCGTCTTCACTCACAAACACAGAGGACATGCACACATTATTATGTGTGAGGTGCCCCTGGAAGGAAAGAACAAAGACTGCCATGGCCATTCTTAAAGCAAAAGGTTTAAAGAGACTAGGCACTAATCATCAAAATCCGATTTTGGCAAGCCTTCCCATGTGGCAGCTTTGTGGGATGACAAAGCAAAGTGGCCTGCTTAGGCACACTAAGGTGAGAGGAAGTGAGAAGAGCACCAGGACGGAGCCTCTTCCCCCGCAGTGGGATAGCTCAGCACAAACACAAAGGCCACTGTACAACTCACCGCCTACAGGGAAGCCAGAACAAACTCAAGAGTCTTTACAACCAACATAGTCTGTTTCCAGGCCCTTGAACGGTATATCTTAACCTATAGGTTATTTTATTTTACCAATTTTCTCCTTTAAGTTCTTCCTCATCTACATTCTCTCTCAAACCCAGATCCACTTCACCTGAAATCCTACCAGTAGGCATTAAAATAGCTCTGCCTGAAGATGTAGAATGATAAGGACCCCTAGATCACAAAAGAGTTCATTTGAAAACTATAAAATATAATAATCAGGCATGGAAAAAGGAAGAAAATAAGTATGGTGATAAAGAATGTAAGCCTTTTCACCAAATCAGAAAGCATTTTAGAAGACAAACATACTCTGCCAAGTAGATCAAATGTGCACTTATTTTACCCAAAACACTCCAAAATCAATTTATATTTAAAAAAATATTTATTTCCTTTTGTTGCCCTTGTTTTATTATTGTAGTTATTATTGTTGTTATTGATGTTATTGTTGTTGATAGGACAGAGAGAAATGGAGAGAGGAGGGGAAGACAGAGAGGGGGGAGAAAAAGACAGACACTTACAGATCTGCTTCACCGCCACTGAAGCAACTCCCCTGCAGATGGGGAGCCAGGGGCTCGAACGGGGATCCTTATGCCGGTCCTTGCGCTTTGCGCCGCCTGTGCTTAACCCGCTGCACTACCACCCGACTCCCTCAATCAATCTATATTTTTAAAGATCTATATATAATTTAAATTATATCTATATATGATTTAATTACATACATTCAAAGGAAAATAGTATGGTATGCTTCCATTTGAGGAAAAAAATAAAGAACTTGCATGCAAATATTTTTATGTGCACAAAGATCCCTGGAGGGGGCAGATGGTGGAATATTGAGTTGGGCACACATGGTAAGGAGTACAAGGAACCACGCAAGGTTTGAGCCATCCCAGTTTGAGCCCCTGACTCCCCATCTACAGGGGGGTCACTTCACAAGAGTTAATGGAGGGGAGTCGGGCGGTAGCACAGCGGTTAAGCACATGTGGCACAAAGCGCAAGGACCGGAGTAAACATCCGGGTTCGAGTCCCCGACTCCCTACCTTCAGGGGAGTCACTTCACAAGCGGTGAAGCAGGTCTGCAGGTGTCTATCTTTCTCTCCCCCTCTCTGTCTTAACCTGCTCTCTCCATTTCTCTCTGTCCTATCCAACAACAACAACAGCAACAATAAAAACAACAATGGCAACAAAAGGGAAAATAAATAAATATAATTAAAAAAATTTTTTTTTAATTTTTAAAAAGTTAAAGGAGGTCTACAGGTGTCTATGTTTTTCTTTCCCTCTCTATATTCCTCTCTCCTCTCAATTTCTCTGTCCTGTCCAAAAAAAAATTTTTAAATGGCCATCAGGAACAGTGGATTCATAGTGCAGGAACTGAGCCCCAGCAATAATCCTAGAGGAGAAAAAAAAAAACATAGACTTGTCACCACTGCCTCAAGAGGGAGGAACCAGACAATGGACTTCCATGTGGAGAGGGCTACCTGGAGGCACTTGCATGCTATTTTGAATTCCAAGTGCAAACACTTTCTCAACATGCCTCACAGTCCTCTGCTATGAAGTATAAAATAATACTTGTTATGTGCATCTTAAGTATACTTTTTTTTTTTTTTTAACCAGAGAACTGTTCAGCTCTGGTTTATGGTGGTATGATTGAACCTGGGACTTTGGAGCCTCAGGCATAAGAGTATCTTTGCAGCACTATTATGCTATGTACCCCCTTAAGCATACTTTTAGGAGATGGTTCAGTGGATAAAGCACTGGACTCTCAAGCATGAGGTATTGATTTCAATCTCTGGCAGCCTATGTACCATAGTGATGTGTGGTTCTCTCTCTCTTCCTATCTTTCTCATTAATAAAATCTTAAATAAAAAGGGGGGGGGGGAGTCAGGCAGTAGCACAGCAGATTAAGCACAGGTGGCGCAAAACACAAGGGCCAGTGTAAGGATCCTAGTTCGAGCCCCCGGCTCCCCACCTGCAGAGGAGTCGCTTCACAAGCAGTAAAGCAGTTCTGCAGATGTCTCTCTTTCTCTCCCCTTCTGTGTCTTCTCCTCCTCTCTCCATTTCTCTCTGTCCTATCCTACAACAGTGACACCAATAACAACAATAGCTACAACAATAAAACAAGGGCAACAAAAAAGGGAATAAATAAATATTTTCTAAAATCTTTAAAAAAAAAAAAAAAGATAAATCCAAAGTGGTAGTTAGAGTCTCCCATTAACAGGAAGACAAAAATTAAACATATATTAAAATGAATCAAATGAGAGTATTTTTAACCTAAGATTTGTATTTTCTTTTTATTAGTCTATTTATTCTTATGAGAAAGAAGAGGGAGAGACAGCCCACCTGAGACCGGAGCACTGCTGGCACACTATAGACCTCCAGGACCTCAGGCATGCGAGTCCTATGTTCTGATGAGCTTTCTCTCTGGTACTGGTGTTTTCAAATTGTAGAGGACCACTCAAAGGCCTTTCTACTGGAGCAGAGGATAGAGTGTTGGAATCTGACTTGAGAGCTCCAAAATTTCATCCCTGGCATTGCATGTGCCAGAATGATGCTCTGGTTCTCTTTCTCTCTCTCTCTTCCCTCTCTCACTAATAAATAATTTAAAAATAAAGTGAATTATATTAAGAAATAGTAGCTCTGTAGACTAGGAAGCCGCATAATAGGAGAATTTTCAGTTTGAAAGAGGTCCCTATTTCAACTGTAGCACTGCATATGCCAGTGACACTCTGGAGTAAGTATCTCTTCTATCCTTCTCTCTCTGTAGTATAAAGAATTTAAAAATAAATAAATAAATAAAACTGGACTGAGGCACTCACTCAGTGGTATCATGTACACAAGGTCCTCAGTTCATGTCCCTATTCCATACTTTAAAAGCAAAAAATATATACCAGGAATAGACTCAGGAAGTACTAAACAGCACCCTAAATAGCAAATATCACCTTGGAGTGCTCTGGAACAATATTTCATAGGTAAAAATAGACAGAAAGGGAGCTTTCCCCCACACCCCCAAGAAATGGTCATTTCAGGGCCAGGCAGTGGCACACCTGGGTGAATGCACATATTTCAGTGCAGAAGGACTCAGGTTCAAGCCCCTGCTCCTCATTTACGGGGGGGAAAGCTTCACAAGTGGTGAAACAGGGCTGCAGGTGTCTGTCACTTTCCCTTTCTATCTACCCCCTCTCAATATCTGTCTATCTAACAAACAATAAATAAATAATAGATAAATAACATTTTATGAATAAATATCAAAGTAGAAAAAAATAGATAAATAAATGGTCATTTCTTCATTCAAATGTGGAAACAGCACAAAGTTGCCAAAAACAACTAAGAACTGTGGACCACAGCAGCAGTGATGTTAAATCTTTATTTCTGCCTTAATGACAAGCACCAGTCTAATTAGGTAAAAAACATATCCCCCAAAAGAGGAGACAATAATAAATGAAATGGAGTTTTGTAAAAACCCCAAGGAGGAGAAGCAGGTGCCCATCCACAAAGCACATGTCTGGGAACCTCCTGTAAGCTGACACTTCCATGTCCCACAGTAGCACTGCATGCACACTGAGGCTCAGCCCACATGAAAGGGAGGCAGAGAATGTACCCAGTTTACTTACTCTGTCGTGAAGGAAGATAAGAGCCAGCAATATGTCATAGATCCCAGCACAGACCTCTGCAGAAGACAATGTTTCCAAAGCCACTTCCAGAGGCTGCACTCGCTCAGTGACAAGATGGATGCCATCTGCTTCCACTGTGCAAGACAAGAACCTCAACAAACAAGGGTGCCGAAGTGTCTTCAAGTGCTTTGAAAAGACAAACATAAGAGTTGATGAAGTCAGCAACTCCCAATCGGGAAGTTACTACAATACACCCCAGGGAATGTATAGCTTCATACAAGGTAGGAAGTTCACTACATTTCCTGCCTGGTCCCAGATTTCAAGTAAGGTAAAGGAGTCTTGAATTTGTCCTGAGGCTACTTATAGCATTCTATAAAACCATCTAGCTCTGTTAGAAGAGCCAGAATGAGCCCCTAGAACCCACACCCCTCCAACAACACTGCCATGAATTCAACAAGTATCAGAAACCATCACTTGGGGGTGGGGGGGTAGATAGCACAATGGTTATACAAACAGACTCTCATGCCTGAGGCTCTGTCAAATCATAGGTTCAATCCCCCCACCACCACCACAAGCCAGAGCTGAACAGTGTTCTGGTAAAGAGAAAGAAAGAAAGAAAGAAAGAAAGAAAGAAAGAAAGAAAGAAAGAAAGAAAGAAAGAAAGAGAAAAAAAAGAGAGAAAGGAAGAAAGAAAAGAAAGAGAAATAAAGAAAGGAATTATCACTTGAAAACTCTGAGAAATAAAGTCAAACTTAGAGAACAGGGGGTAAAAACTCCAGTTTTCACTGTGAACTAAATGCAATAAAACAAAGGAGGACACAGCTCTGATAGAAACTTTTCCCACACAGGAAGCAGCCAGGTAGGTCACAATACAAGGAAGCCCTCCCTGAGATGGAAATGTTCTAGCTACCTGTGTATACACAACAGCCAGACAGACTTGAACCAAGCAAGCCGGACAAAAAGTTCTGAGAGTGAAAATGGAGGCTTCTGATATATCACCACTAAGGGAAGAATAGTTAACGCCTGACTGCCTGCCAAACCTTGATGTTCTGCTGAGAATTATAACACAACAAAGATCTGTGCAGCTTAGCATTCAATGTCCAAGATACAGTTCCTAACTACTCTACAAAGAGCCACGACAATGTGAAGAGAACCAACAAATGCCAAACAGTATGGTCCCAAGTTCAATCTCTGGTATCCCATGTGACAGGGTGAACCTCTGACTCTTTATCTTGTGTTAATAAATAAAATCTTTTTTTTTCATTTATTTTCCCTTTTGTTGCCCTTGTTTTTTATTATTGTTGTTATTGATGTGGTCATTGTTGGATAGGACAGAGAGAAATGGAGAGAGGAGAGGAAGACAGAGAGGGGGAGAGAGAGAAAGACGCCTGCAGACCTGCTTCACCGCCTGTGAAGCGACTCCCCCGTAGATGGGGAGCTAGGGGCTCGAACTGGGATCCTTAGGCCAGTCCTTGTGCTTTGCACCACCTGCACTTAACCCGGCCTGACTTCCATAATTTTTTTTTTTTAATTTTTTTATATTTACTTATTTATTCCCTTTTGTTGCCCTTGTTGTTTTATTGTTGTAGTTATTATCAATGTCATTGTTGGATAGGACAGAGAGAAATGGAGAGAAGGGGAAGACAGAGAAGAGGAGAGAAAGACAGACACCTGCAGATCTGCTTCACCGCCTGTGAAGTGACTCCCCTGCAGGTGGGGAGCCGGGGCTCAAACCAGGATCCTTTCACCAGTCCTTGCGTTTGGCGCCACCTGCGCTTAACCCGCTGCGCTACCGCCGGACTCCCAAATTCTTTTTTTTTTTCTGTCACTTGGCTTTCTTTCTTTCTTTCTTTCTTTCTTTTTTTTAATAAAATCTTTTTAAAAAATAGAGTTCTGAATCAAATAAAAACAAATACCTTATGATTCAGCAATATCACTCCTAGGTATACATCCAAGGACACAAAAACACTAATTCGGGAGTTGGGCAGTAGCGCAGCGGGTTAAGCCAAGTGTGCAAAACACAAGGGCCAGGGTAAGGATCCCGGTTCAGGCCCCCGCTCCCCACCTGCTAGGTGAAGCAGGTCTGCAGGTGTCTATCTTTCTCTCCCCCTGTCTTCCCCTCCTCTCTCCATAACTCTCTGTCCTATCTAACAATGACGACATCAGTAACAACAATAACTACAACAATAAAAAACAGGGCAACAATAAATATGTAATAAAAATTTTTAACTTGCGTTTAAAAAAAACACTAATTCGGGAGTCGGGCGGTGGTGCACTGGGTTAAGCGCACGTAGCGCAAAGCGCAGGGACTGGCATAAGGATCCCGGTTCGAGCCCCCGGCTCCCCACCTGGAGAGGAGTCTCTTCACGGGCGGTGAAGCAGGTCTGCAGGTGTCTATCTTTCTCTCCCCTCTCTCTCTGTCTTCCCCTCCTCTCTCCATTTCTCTCTGTCCTATCCAACAACAAAGCAACATCAACAATGGCAATAAGAGGCTGCAACAACTAGGGCAACAAAAAGGGGGAAAAATGGCCTCCAGGAGTGGTGGATTCATGGTGCAGGCACTGAGCCCAGCAATAACCCTGGAGGAAAAAAAACAAACACTAATTCAAAAGGATAAATGCATATCTACGCTCACACTATTAACAACAACCAAAATATGGACTCAACATAAGATGCCCATCAATAGATGGCTGGATAAAAGAGTTGGAGAATTTGTGCAAGTCCGAAGGTAGCACAGTGGGTTAAGCGCACATGGTGCAAAGTGCAAGAACCAGCGTAAGGATCCTGGTTCAAGCCCCCAGCTCCCCAACTGCTTCACAAGTGGTGAAGCAGTTCTGTAGGTGTCTTATGTTTTACTCCCCATCTTCCCCTCATCTCTCCATTTCTCTTCCCAATCCAACAACGATGACATCAATAGCAACAACAATAGTAACTACAACAATAAAACAACAAGAGCAACAAATGGGAATAAGAAAATAAAATAGGGAGTTGGACGGTAGTGCAGCGGGTTAAGTGCACGTGGTGCAAAGCAAGGACCGGTGTATGGATCCAGGTTGGAGCCCCTGGCTCCCCACCTGCAAGGGAGTTGCTTCACAACCGGTGAAGCAGGTCTACAGGTGCTTTCTTTCTCTCCCCTCTCTGTCTTCCCCTCCTCTCTCCATTTCTCTCTGTCCTATCCAACAACAACATCAATAACAACAACAATAATAACTACAACAATAAAACAACAAGGGCAACAAGAGGGAATAAATAAAAATTTAAAAAAATATATTTTTAAAAGTTGGAGGATTTGTATTCCACCTTTTTTCTGGCCCATCTTTCCCATCTTGTTGCCCTTGTTATTGTTATTGCTGTTGTTAGATATGACAAGAGAAAGAGAGAGGAGGGGAAGGCAGAGAGGGGGAGAAAAAGATAGACACCTGCAGACCTGCTTCACCGCTTGTGAAGCGACTCCCCTGCAGGTGGGGAACTGGGGGCTTAAACCAGGATCCATGCTGAGGTCTTATTGTTTTGTGCCTTTTTCCTTTTTCTTTTCTTTTTTATTTTTTTTTTTTACCAGAGCACTGATCAGCTCTGCTTTATGGTTGTATAGGGGATTGAACCTGGGACTTTGGATCTCCAGGCACGAAGTCTCTTACATAACCATTATACTATCTACCCCCATCCAGGATTTGTATTCAAAGGAAGATTATACTGCCATTAAAATAAAATGAGATTTTTTTTTCAGAATAAAAAAGGATGGAATTGGAGGTGAAGTGAAATTTAAAAAGTTGAAAGACAACTACCAGAAGGCTCTGGACATATGTGGACTACAAACAACTAAAACAAACTGGCAAGACAAATACAAACCAAACTGTCCCTCAGACAGTGAGAACTACAGTGTGTGTGTGTGTGTGTGTGTGTGTGTGTGTGTGTGTGTGTGTGTGTGTGTGAGAGAGAGAGAGAGAGAGAGAGAGAGAGAGAGAGAGAGAGAGGAGAGAGAGAGAAAAGAGGATGGGGCACACAGAACTCTAGTGGTCAGTGTAGTGAATTACATATATACACGTGAATGTATGACTATACCCCTGAAAGCTTATAATTTTGTAAACCACTGTTATAATCACTAATAGTCAAAATTATCATAAAAGAAATAATAAAGTAAAAAGTGCTATAGAAAGTTCTTTAAAGGGCAGGGGTAAATAGCATAATGGTTATGCATAGAAACTCTCATGCCTGAGGCTCTGAAGTCCCAGTTTCAATCCCCTGCAAAACTGATCAGTGCTCTGGTAAAAAAAAAATTAAAAATTTCTTTAAACTGGAAAGCAAATAATACTAAAAGGAAACTTGGATCTCCACAAAGGAATTAGATATGGTAAACTTAACCTCTAAAAATACTATTTTTAAAGCAAAGACTGTACCACTGCATGGTAAAATTCTAACATCTGTGATGTAGCTGTATGTATATATACACTTATAAGATATGTAACAAAGGAACTAGGGTTAGAGTTGCAGATACCTGCAAAGTCCCAAGACTTTTACATTTGATGAGACATGATACAACAGTAGTCACAAATAGCTGTATTTTCTAGTCATATATACTTTGGACAGTCATAAAAAAAAATCAAAAAATAAGGGCCAGGTGGTGCACTTGGTTGAATGCATATGTTACGATGTGCAAGGACCGGACTCAAGCCCCTGCTCCCCACCTGCAAGGGGAAAGCTTCACAAGTGGTAAAGCAGGGCTACAAGTGTCTCTCTGTCTCTCTCCCCCTCTCCTCTCAATTTCTGGCTATCTCTAGCAAATAAAGATAATTTTTTAAAAAGCGGGCAGTCCTTTTAAAAAGTCAAAAAATAAAGAAGGCTACAGCTTAAAAAAAAAACTTACAATAGAGGGCTGGGCAGTAGTGCACTGGGTTCTGCACACATAGTGCGAAGCACAAGGACCCCAGTTCAAGCCTCTGGCTCCACATTGAGAGGGAATCAAAAGAATTCAGAAAATTTTAGCTGAGAGGAATTCCAATAAGCCTACTCACTCCCTCATACCTGATCCTGAAAGACAAGATTCCCTGTACCCTGATCCCAAAGAGCATGTAACTACAGTAACCACTCTACTCTTCCGTAACTGCTTGCTTCCATGTCCAGGTATAAAATAATGTTACAATACCCATTTTGGACCAGAGCTGACAGGGTGACTGGGGCTCTTGTCCTCTCTTAATAATAAAGCTACCTTTTTCCTTCACCCAGTTTTGGCTCCAGTCTTCGAATTTCAGTGTTCCCTAACAGCACATGCAGGGGGGTCACTTCACAGGCAGTGAAGCAGGTTTGCTGTGTCTTTCTCTCCCCCTCACTTCTACCTCCTTTCTCAACTTCTCTCTGTCGTATCCAACAACAGCAACAACAAGAGCTATAACAATGGAAAAAAGATGGCACCCAGGAGCAGTGAATTTGTAGTATAGGCTACAAGCCCCAGCAATAACCTTGGAAGAAAAAAAAAATTCATGATACACTAAAAAGAAATAACAAAAAAATTAAAACAGCCCAAAAGAAAAAAAAAAAAAAAAAAAGAGGGAAAAGGGAAAAATAAAAATAAAAGGGCAGGGGGGTATGCAAAGAGATTCTCATGCCTGAGGCTCCAAAACCCAATTCCACCACCACCACCACCATAAACCAGAGCTGAGTCGCGCTCTGGTAAAGATAAAAGAGAGGAAGAAAGGAAAAAAAAAAAAAAGAGGTGGGGACACAAATTAAAGATGGGGGGCAGGGGTAGATAGCATAATGGTTATGCAAAGACTCTCATGCCTGAGTCTCCAAAGTCCCAGGTTCAATCCCCTGCACCACCATAAGCCAGAGCTGAGCAGTGCTCTGGTAAAAATTAATTAATTAATTAATTAATTAAAATAAAGATCAGGGAGGCAACACAACAGCTGTGCAACAGAATTTCATGCCTGAGACCCTAAGGGCCTAGGTTCATTCCTGAGCACCACCATAATCCAGAACTGACCAGGTCCAGAAGGTAGTGCAGTGGATAAAGCATTGGATAAAGCAAACCCCCTGCAGGTGGGGAGCTGGGGGCTCGAACCAGGATTCTTATGTCTGTCCTTGCGCTTTGCGCTATGTGCACTTAACCTGCTGCAATACTGTCCGACCTCCTATAAGACATATTTTAAAAGTAAAAACTGAAATAAGTAGCAGTCAAGGAGACTCCACAAGTAGAATGATGGACTTACATGCCTGAGACTCAAGATTCAATCCCTGGTATCACGAGTATCAGAGTGGTACTCTAATTTCTCACTCCCTCTCTCTTCCATTCTCATGTGAAATAAAATAATTATTTGAAAAATAATAAAAACTGAGCAGTTTTAAAATATGTCCTATCCAACAACAATGACATCAATAATAACTACAACAATAAAACAACAAGGAAAACAAAAGGGAATAAATAAATATAAATAAATAAATAAAACAGAAAGAAATCATACAGCTCATGGTCCGGGAGGTGGCACAGTAGATAAGAGCACTGGACTCTCAAGCAGAAGGTCCTGAGTTCGATCCCCAGTAACACATGGACCAGAGTGATGACTGGTTCTTTCTCTCTCTCCTCCTTTTTCATTAATAAATAAAATGTATTTTTTTTAAAAAAATCACACAGCTCAACAACAAAAATTTAAACACACACACACACACCCCCAAAAAGGGGGCCAATTAGTGGTGCACCTCCTACTTGGTAAAATATGCATGTTACAGAGTGCAGTGACCCAGGCTCAAGCCCCTTCATGAGTGCTGAAGCAGTGTTGCAGGTGTATCTTTCCCTCCCTCTTAATTTCTCTATCTCTATCCAGAATAAATGAACCTTAAAAAAAAAAAAAAAAAAAAAGAGGGTGGTCCGGGAGGTGGTACAGTCAATAAAGATTTGGATTCACAAGTATGAGGTCCAGAGTTCAATCCTGGGCAACACATGAACCAGAGTGATGGCTGGTTCTTTCACTCTCTCGTCCTATCTTTCTTATTAATAAATATTAAAAAAAAAAAAAGAGGGGAGTTGGGAGGTAACGCAGCAGGTTAAGCGCACATGGCGCAAAGCCAAGGACCTGCTTAAGGGTCCCAGTTCGAGCCCCCAGTACCCCATCTGCAGGGGAGTCACTTCACAGGAGTTGAAGCAGGTCTGCAGGTGTCTTTCTCTCCCCCTGTCTTCTCCTCTCTCCATTTATCTCTGTCCTATCCAACAATGACAACAATAATAACTACAACAATAAAACAAGGGCAACAAAAGGGAATAAATTAAAAAAAAAAAAAAAGAAGAGGAGGAGGAGGAGAATGGGGGAGGGGGGAGAAGGTGGACAAGAGAGACAGAGTAACGGTTATACAAAGAACACTCATGCCTGAGGCTTCAAGGTGTCAGGTTCCATCTGCCACATCACAAGAAACCAGAGCCAAGCAGTGCTCTGGTTTAAAAAATATCCTGCTTAGATACTTTTTAAAAATATATAAATATGACCCATAGACATATGAAGAAATGATTCACTTATCATTAAATACAGATTTTTTTATTTCTTTTTATTATTTATTAATAAGAGAAACCAAACCAGGGTACTCTGTCACATGTGATTCTGGGGCTACAACTTGGGAGCTCATGCTTGAGAGTTCAACATTTTACCTACTATACCACCTCCTGTAAGAGAAATGCAAACTAAAATACACTGAGCAGCCCAGGAAGTGGCACAGTGGACATGGCACTGACCTCTCAAATATGAAGTCAATTCCCTGGCAATTCATGTACCAGAGTGATTCTTTGATGATTCTCTAGTGACTCTATCTCTCACTAATAAAAAATAAAAATAAAAAGGAACACTGTACATTGTTGATGAAAATAAAAACTGGTGCAGAGCCCATGGAAAACAGTATGGAGAATTTCTGAACAAAAGTAAGAATGCTTTATGATCCAGAAATACCACTCAGGAGTTGGGTGGCGGTACATCATTCATGTTACAGAAATACCACTCTCAAGCAAATATCTAAAGGGATACACACAGCTCCCCTATGCACAACAGTCACCTACTGGAAGCAACATAAATGTCCATCAACAAATGACCAGAGAGGAAAGATAGCGTAATAGTTATGCAAAAAAGACTTTCATGCCTGAGATTCCCAAGACCCAAGTTCAATCCCCTGTACCACCATACGCCAGAAGTGAGCAATGCCCTGGTTAAAAAATAAAAAAAAAAAAAAAAAGGAAAAAGGAAAAGGAAGTTAAGGAATACATACATACATATACATACACATATATAAGCATAAGGTACAAAACAATCACTGGGTGGTTTCGTTCATATGTGAACCATAGACAAGTTAAACAAAAGAATTTGGGCTGAGGAGACAGCATAATGGTTATGCAAAAGATTCTCATGCCCGAGGCTTTAAGGCCTCAGGTTCAATCCCTAACACCACAAGCCAGAGTTGAGCAGCAGTCTAATCTTTTTTTTTTTCTTAATATTCTTTTTTTATTATCATTATCTTTATTTATTTACTGGATAGAGAGCCAGAAATCAAGAAAGAAAAGGTTACAAGGAGAGAGACAGAGAGACACCTGCAGCCATGCTTCACCACTAGCAAAGCTTTCCCCGTACAAGTGGAGACTAGGGGCTTGAACCTGGGTTCTTGAGCACTGTAACATGTACGCTCAACCAGGTGCACCACCACCCGGCCCCCAGTACTCTGATCTTTACCTCTGTCTCTTTCATTAATAAAAAATAAATAAAATATTTTTAAAAAAGAAACATGAGAATTTAAAAAAGAAAAAAATGATGATGACACTGAAGATGCTACCTCTAAAAAATTGTGAGAATTACAGTCGTTATTACTAGGGGGTAGGGGCGCAAAATTTTGGCAGTGCATACGATGTATAATCATACCCTTATAATCTTATAATCTTGTAAGTATTGTTAAATCACTAATAAAAAAATTAATTTTTTTTAAATGTCACTTATTGTGGTTTAAGAGGTGCAGCATGGTGGATAAGGTGTTGGACTCTCAAGCATGAGGTTCCAAGTTCAATCTTCTAAACTAAAAATGCCAGTGATGTTCTGGTTTATTCTCTTTCTCTTTCCTTCTCTCTCTCTCACACAAACAAATGCATAAATCAAAGAAGAGAAAGTTGCCTATTACTGTACCTTGGCAGCTTTATTAACTTTGTCTTCATTTTCTCTCTTGTACACAAAAACAGAAGCCAATTTGCCATCTTGCAGTACAGCTGGATACACAGCCAGTCCAGAGGGTAAGGTGAAAGGGGGATCCTTCAGCGTGTAACTCTTCAAAGCACTGTTCTCTGATCCCATCCCTTATGCACCAAAACTTCAGCAACTCCTCAAAGCCAAGCCAACCTGAGGGAAAATAGTGAACTGGTCAAACAGTAAATCAAGACTATCAGTAAACAAGACTATCAGGTCAATCAGTAAACAAGACTATCAAGATATCAGCATCACTAAAACCCATGAGGGGTTTCAGAGAAACCGTAAGTCAGCCCATTTGACAGCTACAGCACTAAATGGTTAATCAGTTACTAGCTATGACTACCAGTTCAAAGAAAATGCACTTCTTCTGAGAGGCACCTGCAGTTACTCTCCAATACCCACCTCTTAGAATTATCAGAATGCCAACCAGACTTCCCTGGACAGACAACCCCACCGATGTATCCTGGAGCTCCGCTTCCCCAGAGTCCTATCCCACTAGGGAAAGAGAGAGGCAGGCTAAGAGTATAGATTGACCTGTCGATGCCCTTGTTCAGCGGGGAAGTGATTACAGAAGCCAGACCTTCTGCATCCCACAATGACCTTGGGTCCATACTCCCAGAGGGTTAGGGAATGGGAAGGCTGTCAGGGGAGGGGATGGGATACACAGTTCTGGTGGTGGGAATTGTGTGGAGTTGTACCTCTCTTATCCTATGGTTTTGTCAATGTTTCCTTTTTATAAATAAAAAAAAGGATTTATCGGAATGGGGTAGTCAAGGTGTAACGCAGCGGATTAAGCGCACATGGCGCAAAGCGCAAGAACTGGCATAAGGATCCCGGTTCGAGCCCCGGGCTCCCCGCCTGCAGGGGAGTCACTTCACAGGCAGTAAAGCAGGTCTGCAGGTGTCTAGCTTTCTGTCCCCTCTCTGTCTTCCCCTCCTCTCTCCATTTCTGTCATATCCAACAACAACGACCACAATAATAACTACAACAATAAAACAAGGGCAACAAAAAGGGAATAAATAAATAATTTTTTTTTTAATTATCAGAATGGAAAAGTCACCAAGAGAAAATAAAGGGCGGAGGGTAGAGAGCATAATGGTTATACAAACAGACTATCATGCCTGAGGCTCCAAAGTTCCAGGTTCAATCCCCCACACCACCATAAACCAGAGCTGATTTAAAAAAAAAAAAGAAAGAAAAGAAAAAATAAAGAGCCAGCCCAGGATGTGGTTACACAGTGGATAGTGTTAGACTTTCAAGCATGAGATTCTGAGTTTGATCTCTGAGAGGAGTGCATATACCAGGATGTTTGATTCTCCTACCGTGTCTGTCTCGAGCCCCCGGTAGTGAAGGAGGTCTGCACGTGTCTATCTTTCTCTCCCCTTCTCTGTCTTCCCCTCCTCTCTCCATTTCTCTCTGTCCTATCCAACAATGATGACATCAATAACAACAACAATAATAACTACAACAATAAAGCAAGGCCAACAAAAGGAAATAAATATTTTTTTAAAAAAAGGAAGAAAAAAAACTGAAACTTTACAAAATGAAACTATAATGGCAAAAGAGATGAGTGGTTGCTCAAGGTGGGCCTCATTTAGAAAGAAAGGATTAGCAAGGGGTGTAAGTGACTTTTAAGGAAAATGAATATATCATATTGATTACAGTTATGGTAATGTAAAAAACCTGCATGAGTGGTTCCATAAGGAGTGCAGCACATACAGGGGCTTAAAGCTATCTGACAATGATGTTTCTCAAAACCAAAGAATATTAGAAGATAAGAGCCAGTCATGTCTTATATCAAACTTTCTGAATTCCTCTCTACCTAGCAGTTTCTTTTTATTAATGCTTTTTGCTACCATGATTTTGCTAGGACTTCATGCCTGTGTGATTCCAATACTTCCAGCAGACATCTTTTATCCCCAGATAGTGAGAACCATCAAAATGCCACTCCACCACTCAAGAAGATTCCCCCTCATATAGTAGTGCTCACACGTGACAGCTAGGAGTTAGAACACAATAAAGTATGTGTTACACCAGGTAAACTATCTCTAGGCTGCTGATTTATCTTTCTCAACAATAACAGAAATAGGGGCCAGCTGATGGTGCACTCCATGGAGTGGGCATGTTACCATGCACAAAGACCAGGGTTCAAGCAGGGGGGAAGCTTCATGAACAGTGAAGTAGTGCTTCAGATGTCTCTCTCCCTATCTATCTCCTCCTTCCCTCTCAATTTCCTTCTGTCTCTAGCCAGTAAATATTTTTTTCTTGCCATCTTTATTTATTTATTGGATAGAGACAGCCAGAAATCAAGAGGGAAGGAGGTGATAGAGAGTAAGAGAGACAGAAAGACACCTGCTTTACCAGGGCTCAAACCTAGGTCCCTGTGCATTGTAACATGTGCACTAAACCAGGTACCCCACCATCCAGCCCCTGCCAATATTTTTTTAATTACAAAAAGAGAGAATGATAAAAACACTTAAGGGGGGAGTCAGGTGGTAGCACAGCGGTTAAGTGCAGGAGGCGCAAAGCCCAAGGACCCGCATAAGGATTGCGGTTCAAGCCCCCAGCTCCCCACCTGCAGGGGAGTAGCTTCACAGGTGGTGAAGCAGGTCTGCAGGTGTCTATCTTTCTCTCCCCATCTCTGCCTTCCCCTTCTCTCTCCATTTCTCTCTGTCCTATCCAGCAGAGAAGAAGACATCAATAACAACAACAATAAAAAAAAAAAAAAACACTTAAGGGGTCTGGGAGGTGGCGCAGTGGATAAAGCACTGGACTCTCGAAAAATGAGGTCCTAAATTCAATCCCCTGCAGCACATGTGCCAGAGTGATGTCTGGTTCTTTTTCTCTCCTCCTATCCCTCATTAATAAATAAATAAAATATTTTTTTTAAAAAACCGCTTAAGGGTAAAAGGTCAAGTATCTCAACTATGCCATACAACTTTCTACTGAGTCTACAAACAGAATTAGTGTATATGGAGACTCAAAAGAGAAGAGCAAATAGTGTAGATCCTATTATCCTAGTACTATATCTTGCCCAACCTGCCCCCAAACCTGCCAAGCTGGAAGGTCAAGTTCACAGAGTAGATTTTGCTCCCCTCTTCCTGAGCAGAATCATGGATCAGGTGCCCATCATGGGACTTAGGGCGTTTTACTCACACATTAGTCATCTCTTGTCTCTATGGCCTGGGCAAAGGGCTCAACTGACCAGAGAATATCTCCCCTAGGAATAGAAATGAAGGTTTTTTTTGTTCTATGAGCAGCAGGGCTGAAGGCAGAAAGATGCCATGGGGTGAAATATGGGCAAAGACACACCAACCAAAGCAATGCTAAAGCAGGAACTTGAGTGGTCCAGGAGGTGGTGCAGTGGGTAAAGCCCTGGACTCTACAGCATGAGGACCTGAGTCCAATCCCTGGCAGCACAAGTATCAGAGTGATATCTGGTTCTATCTCTCTTCCTATCTTTCTCATTAACAAATAAACAAAATCTTCAAAAAAATAAAAGGAAACTGACAAATACAGACATAGGAAGCCAGCCAGCAGCAGAAAAGCAAAGTCTCAGAGTCACTCAATCATCTTTATAGGGTCACATGCTACCAATTAACTTCAAGTCCTCTTCCCTCACTGACATCAAAGAGAACCTGAGCTCCACCTGATGGAGGTCTGTGTCTTTGAAACCTCCTGCCATTCATGCTGGAAATTCACTTATTTCCTGTCAGATTGAAGGAATGGTGAGAGAAAGGTACTTTTTTTTTTGTTTGTTGCTGTTTTTTAATATTTATTTAACCCCTTTTGTTGCCCTTGTTGTTTTATTGTTGTACTTATTGTTGTTGTTGTTGCATAGGACAGAGAGAAATGGAGAGAGGAGAAGACAGAGAGGGAGAGAGAAAGACACCTGCAGACCTGCTTCACAGCTTGTGGAGCAACTCCCCCACAGGTGGGGAGCCAGGAGCTCGAACTGGGATTCTTACACAGGTTCTTGCACTTTGTGCCACCTGTTTAACCCGCTGCGCTACCGCTCGACTCCCGAGAGAAAGGTACTTTGAAAAGCATATTGGGTGAGCCAAGCAGTGGCACACACTTGGTACAGAGTACACACTATAGAGTGCAAGGACCCAGGTTCAAGTTGCCAATTCCCACTTGCAGGGGGAAAGCTTCACTAGCCGTCAAGCAGTGTTGCAGGTGTTTTTCTCTCTCCCTCTGTATCTCTCTTTATCTCTCAATATCTGTCTCTACTCAAAAGTAAATAAATATTTTTTAAACTTTTTAAAAATATTTATCTTTATTTACTCCCTTTTGTTGCCCTTGTTTTATTGTTGTAGTTATTGTTGTTGTTATTGAAGTCATTGTCTTTGGATAGGACAGAGAGAAATGGAGAGAGGAGGGGAAGATGGGGGGGAGATAGACGCCTGCAGACCTGCTTCACCGCTTGTGAAGTGACTCCCCTGCAGGTGGCAAGCCAGGGGCTCAAACCGGTCCTTGTGCTTTGCGCCAGCTGCGCTTAACCCACTGTGCTACCACCCGACTCCCAATAAATAAATATTTTAAAAAATAAGAAAAGGTAGTCCAGGAGGTGGTGCAGTGGGTAAGACACTGGACTCTCAAGCATGAGGTCCTGAGTTCAATCCCTGGCAAAACATGTACCAGAGTGATATCTGGTTCTCTCCTTCCTCCTATCTTTCTCATGAATAAATAAATAATCTTAAATAAATAAGAAGAAAGGTAGAAGAATGTGGTCCAGGAGGTGGCAAAGTGGATAATGCAAAGGATTCTCAACCATGAATTCACAAGTTCAATCCCCCGCAGCACATGTATCAGAGTGATATTTGGTTCTTTCTCTCTCTCCTATCTTTCTCATGAATAAATAAATTATTTGAATGAAAGAAAGGTAGGTAGGAAGAGGACCAGGCAATAGTGCACCAAGTTAAGTGCACATAGTACTACGCACAAGGACCCTGGTTTGAACCCCTGCTCCCCACCTGCAGCTGGGACACTTCATAAGTGGTGAAGCAGGTCAGTAGGTGTCAGTGTCAATTTTTCTCTCACCCTTTCTGTCTTCTTCATCCCCTCTCAATTTCTCTCTGCCCAATCCAATAAAATGGGGGGAGGGACAAAAAAAAAACACATAGGAGGGAAAAATGCTGATTCCTTTCCTACAGATGTAATATTTAAGTGCAAATAAAATGTCTCAGTGGAAAAAAAAAAAAAGGAAGAAAAGTATGTTGGCTACCAGATAATGCACTGCAATAGATAAAAGGCTGGACTATCACCCATGAGATCCCTTGCTTAATCCCTGGCATCACATATGCCAGAGTGATGATTCTAGTTCTCTCTCCTTCTCTAACATTAATAAATTAAAACTTTTTAAAAGAAAAAGAGAGGGAGTCAGTCGGTAGCACTGAGGGTTAAGCGCAGGTGGCGCAAACTGCAAGGACCAGCGTAAGGATCCCGGTTGGAACCCCCAGCTCCCCACCTGCAGGGGAGTCACTTCACAAGTGGTAAAGCAGGTTTGCTGGTGCCTATCTTTCTCTCCCCTTCTCTGTCTTCCCCTCCTCTCTCCATTTCTCTGTCCTATCCAACAACAATGACATCAATAACAACAATAACTACAACAATAAAACAACAAAGACAACAAAAGGAATAAATATTTTTAAAATGTTTAAAAAAAAAATAAAAGAGAAAGGTAGGTAGGTAGGTAGGTATGTAGGGTCTGGCAAAGTAGCTCACTTGGATATTGTGCTGCTTTGCCATGTGTACAACCCAATTTCAAGCCTAGCTCTCACTATACTGAAGGAAGTTTAGGTACTGTGGTCTTCTTTGCTCTCTCTCAGCCTCTCTTAGAAAAAAAGTGTATGTCGGAAACCAACCTAATTTCCCCCTCAGCCACAAAAGATGGCTTTCCAAATTCAACACATCCCAAGGAAAAAAAAACCTGAGAACATAAATGATATCTTCTTGGCAGAAAGACAAGCTACTTATTGAATATTAGCCCTCAAAGGAAAGAGAACTCCTCACCAGAGTTCAGCAGTGCTCTGGCTGAATGGCAGTCAGCAGGGCAGCAATGGACATCTAACTTATTCAGGCGAGCTAGGTACACACCCAGTAGAGTGCACACATTACCATGTGCAAGGACCCAGGCTCAAGCCACCTTTCCCCAACTGCAGGAGGTAGGAGATGAGCTTCAGGAGCAGTGAAGCAGTGCCACAGGTGTTTATTTTTCACCCTCTCTACCTCCCCTTTCACTCTCAATTACTCTATCTCCACCACCAACACCCCAAAAAAAGATTGATGGAAACTGCAAATTAATCAATTACACAGGCACTGAGTCCCAGCAATATCGCTGGTGGCAATAAAAAAAAAATTTTTAATAAAAATTTACTCAAGTCATCTAACAAGCAAAACACCTTCCTGTGAAAATATTATACTTAACACTGTTAACCTCTGGCTTATGAATAATAGCACAAGATAATGAACAATTTAAAGACTAAAGAAAACTTGAGGTTAAAACTCATGATTTTTTCTTAGCAATTGATATTGGGGAGGTCTAATAAATAAATAAATACCACTTAAATACCCTAATAAATACCACTTAAAAGGAGGAGTGATTCTCCTTGAAGGACTTCATAGAAAGCATGGCTGATGTTGACAGAAATCACTGAAACCATGAATGCAGCCATGGATCACTTCAAGTTTGTATTGTGTCCATCGGAGGCACACTCTAGAAGTGGGCTTTTAACCTCTGCCTAGTGAAAATTTTATTAAAAGGTGGAATAAAAAGATATGGTGGTGGTCTGGGATGTGGCACAGTAAAAAAGCATTGGACTCTCAGGCATGAGCACATGTACCAGAGTGATGTCTGGTTCTTTCTTTCTCTCCTATCTTTCTCATTAATAAATAAAATCTTTAGAGAAAAAAAAAAGATATGGTGGGGGGTGAGGGAAGATAGTATGATTATGTACTTTCATGCCTGAGTATCCAAAATCCCAGGTTCAGCTTTTAGCACCAATATAAGCCAGAGCTGAACAGTGCCCTGATAAAAATTGATTAAAAAAAATAATAAGTAACATATATAGTTGTTGGTGGCATAGTGGCAGCATTCTAGCAAGAGGTGCCAAGTTCAGATCCCCAGCAGCACATATTCAAATATGCTGTTCTAACCATTCTCTCTCCCGATAATGAAATAAAATTAATTTTTTAAAAAAGACATGTTGTTGGCTGCAATTTAAGAATGGTTTAAGGGGGCCAGGCAGTGGTGCACCAGGTTACATGCACATAGTACGTAGCTCAAGGACCTGAGCAAGGATCCCAGTTTGAGCCCCCAGGTCCCCACCTGCAGGGGGGTTGCTTCACAAGCCACAAGTGGTGAAGCAGATCTGCAGGTCTCTCTCTCTCTCTCTCCCTTGACTTCTATCTCCCTTCCCTTTCCAATTTCTCTCTGTCCTAGTCCATAAAATGGAAGAAAAGAAAAAAAAAAAAGGCCAGGCACAATGGATTCATAGTGTAGGCACTGAGCCCCAGTGATAACCCTGGAGGCAAAGAAAAAAGAGAGTGGTTTAAAAGTAGTGGATTCTGGGTGGCAGTGAACCCAGTTGAACACACTGTACACATTGTGTACATTACCACTTACAAGAATCTAGGTTCAACACCCTGGTCCCCACTGGCAGGGGGCAAGTTTCACAAGCAGTGAAATAGTGCTACAGGTGTCTGTCCTTCGTTCTCCCTCAACATTTCCCCTTTCCCTCTCAATCTGTCTCTATCAAATAAATTAATTAAAAAGCAGTGGTTTCTTTCTATGAATGGTTTTTATTGATTATATGAGGCTGGTTGGTGGTGCAACCAGTTGAGCATATATTACCATTCACAAGGACCCAGGTTCAAGTCCTCACTCCCCACCTGCAGAGGAGATACTTTCTGAGTGGTGAAGCAGGTTTGCAGGTATCTATCTTTCTCTCTCTCTCCCCTCTCAAGTTCTGTGTTTAGTCAAGTAAAGTAAAAAAGGAAAAAAAAGAAAGAAAGAGAGAAAACATGGCTGTTAGGATTGTTGGATATGTAGTGCCAGCACCAAGACCCAGCAATAAACCTGGTGGCAATAAAAAAAATTCAAGGTTTTTATTTATGATACATATGAGAGATATTCACATGAAGCTGAAAGAAGGAAAGATAGACAAGATAAAATACCCCTTCAGGAGTACCAGGAATACCAGAGATCAAACCAGGAACCTCAGGCATGAATGCACCACTTTTCCAGTTGAGTCATTTCCCAGCCAAAAGATGCGGTGGAATCTTAAGTATGTTTCACAGCTGCACCCCAACAAAAACTATTGCTTTAATCAGTGCATTTAAAATAATAGGGGAGGAAAAGTAATAATAGGGGCGGGGGAGACAATAAGGCAAAAGACAGCAAACCCAGCAGGCTGTTTTAGAGCCTTGGCGTGTGCACAATGGGGTTCAAGTCCAGCACCACTTCGTAGTGCCACACAACCACTGCTTAGCATCAGTGCTGGTGTCCCTCCCTCTCTTTCTCTCTCAAATAAATGAAAAACGTCGTGTGCTAGGCTCTAGAATCAGAAAAAAAAAAAAATTTTAAAGGGGGGAGATAATTTGGCTAAAATGAGCAAGTAAAATGTAAGACAAAAAAAAATAACATCTGAACTTCTGATGCTGTCTTGTTTCGAGGAGTTAAAGGGAAAAACATGAACTAAAAGATGGAACTAAACTGACTGAGCTGGATGTCCTCCATAATTGTTACACCGTGATACCAGCACGGGCATTTCATGTCGCAGAAGTGCCCTGCTCTTCTCTCTGATACAAGGCTAAGTGGGACTTCTGACTGTTCTCCTTACACATTTGAGTAAGAAGAGTCCTCCTTCCTGCATTTTCAGTTCCCGGGTCCCCTGAGGTTTAGGAGTCTCATCACCTCAGCCTCGGCGTCCGGGGCCCATTCTCTCCGGTCAGCTCCGAGCTGCCAAGCCGGGAATGACAGCTGTTATCCCCGCCCGGGATGGGCCTCAGGAGCTCAGACTTCAGGACCGAAGTGCAAGTCCGACATCCGCCGACAGTGTCTGGGGAAGAGCACCCCCAAACCCGGGAGGCCAGGACTCCCTGTCACATGCTTCCCGAAACCTGCTCTCCCCACAACATCCTCCCCGGCCGCGGGCCGCCTGCAGGTGGGTCCCGGCCGCCGCGCCGGTGGTTCCCGAGGCAGGAACACAGCCGCCCGGCACTGACCCAGCGCGGCGAGTGGCACATCTCCCCCGGCGCGGTCGGTCCCTCCCCCCACGGACTGGGTCCTCGCTCCCCGGGTCTGTTCGCCTCCTTCCCCGAGGTCCTGCTCCCCGGCTCCAGCTCCGCTCCCCGCCCCTGGCACGCTCCTACACAGACAGCGCGGTCGGCTTACCTGCGGGCAGGCGGCCCGGGCCTGGGCTCCGGTTCTGTAGTCCCCGTGACGCAGATTCTACGGCCACGAGCCCCGCGACGTCCTGAAGTGCGGGCTCCGACACCATAGAGACAGCCCGGAAGGCGACGGGGAGCCACCGCGGAGGCGGCCGAACCCGGAACCAAGCTAGAGCGGCTAGAGGACTCTCAGGCCGCCGCCATCTTGAGCGGTCGTCACGATTCCCAGCGGCCCCAGCGACCGGAACGCGGGCTCACGGCCAAACGCACAGTTCTGTCGGGTCAACTCATAACCTCCCTGAGCTGACCCGTCTTCCGCCTGAATCCAAGATGGCGGTCGTCCGGCACAATGACAAGAGGGGGCTTGGGGTGACGTCAGCGAATCCCACAGCTCGAATTGGCTGAGCCAAGACAGCGGGCGCAGCTACTACGGTGGAAAGACAATGTAGTGATTCAGCCTTCCACTGTGGAGAGAAGTTGGACTCAATTTCGAGAAACTCTAACACAAAAAGTCAAAACTAAGAAAAAAAAATGGAAAGAAAATAGAGAGTGCCCGGGTGGTGGCGCACCTGGTTGAGCACACATGTTACAGGGCTCAAGGTTCGAGTCCCTGGTCCCCACCGGCAGAGGGAAAGCTTCACAAGTGGTGAAGCAGTGCTGCAGGTGTCTCTCTGTTTCTCTCCCTCTCTATCATCCCGTCCCCTCTCAATTTCTGGCTATCTCTATCCAATAAAAATGAAGATAATAGGGAATCGGGTGGTAGCGCAGCAGGTTTAGCGCCCGAGGCGCAAAGTGCAAGGACCAGCGTAAGGATCCCGGTTCGAGTCGACATCAATAACTACAACAACAATAAAAAACAAGGGCAACAAAAGGGGAAATAAATAAAGTATAAAAAAGAAAAGAAAAAGATCATGTCTTACTCATTTAAAAAAAATTAAAAATAAGGGGTCGGGCGGTAGTGCAGCGGGTTAAGCGCACAAGACGCAAAGTGCAAGGACCGGCATAAGGATCCCGGTTCGAGCCCCCGGTTCCCCACCTGCAGGGGAGTCGCTTCACAAGCAGTGAAGCAGGTCTGTCCTATCCAACAATGACAACAACAATAATAACTACAACAGTAAAACAAGGGCAACAACAAAAAAGAGAATAAATATTTAAAAAACTAAAAATAAATAAATAAAATCTTTTAAGAAAAAAAGAAGGAGCAGGGGTAGACAACATAATGGTTATGCAAACAGACTCCCATGCCTAAGGCTCCATTGTCCCAGGTTTGATCCCCTACACCACCATAAGCTAGAGCTAAGCAGTGCTCTGGTTTAAGAAAGAAAGAGAGAGAAAGGAAGGAAGGAAGGAAGGAAGAAAGGAAAAAAGGAAGAAAGGGGGGCCAGGTGGTGGTGCACCTGGTTGAGCACACGTTACAGTGCACAAGGGCCCAGGTTCAAGTCTCCGGCCCTACCTGCAGGGGGAAAGCTTCATGAGTGGTGAAGCAGGGATGCAGGTATCTCTCTGTCTCTCTCCTTCTCTATAACCACTTTCCCTCTAACTTTCTGGCTGTGTCTATCGAATAAAGATGGAAGGAAGGAAGGAAGGAAGGAAGGAAGGAAGGAAGGAAGGAAGGAAGGAAGGAAGGAAGGAAGACTCTGGACAGGCATCAGCACCCAAACTGATAGGTGATAGGATTGGCATGTAGGCTATCAAGCTGACCAGAGTCACCAAGGTGCTGGGCCAGACAAGTCCACAGAAGCTGATTCATCATCATGCAATGTAAATATCTCCATGGGGGGTGGGGGTGGAACCTCACTCTCCCAGCTGTAGAGGCCCAGAGGCTGCTTTAAGCTTAGTAGTGGGGTCCTGATAGCTGGTTGGAACCTTCCACAGATGGCCTGCCACTGATATAAACATTTCTCTTTTTTTAGTATTTTTTATTATCTTTATTTTATTTATTGAATAGACAGTCAGAAATTGAGAGGGAAGGGGAGATAGAGGGAGAGACACAGACCTGGTTCATTGCTCATGAAGCTTTTACCTCTGCAGGTGGGGACTGGGAGTTCGAAATCAATTCCTTGCACATTATAACGTGCTCAACCAGGTGAACCACCAATCAGCCCCAATAAACTATTTCTATCATATGTAAAAATTAACCAATTAAAGGGGGAGAAATGTGAGTTTCAAGTAGTCTGGTAGTAGTTTAGTGATACAGCACAGAGCTTGCCTGCCTGTGGTCCCCCTAGTTTGATCCCCGGTACCACATATACAAGAGCAGTGCTATGGTCCTCTCATTAAATAAATGAATGCTTTACCATTTTTGGAAATAAAAAAATTGAATAAGTAAAAAAATATATTTCCCTGTTGCCAACTGCATAATGATCCACATCATCTAATACTTTTAGAACCTCAGTACTAACAGCTGACTTACATAACTTGATCATTGAAAATATTTGTTTGTTTGTTTTACCAGAGCATTGCTCAGTTCTGGTTTATGGTGGTGCGGGGGACTGAACCAAGGATTTTTCAGCCTCAGGCATGAGAGTCTCTTTGCATAGCCATTATGCCATCTACCCCTGCCCTCAACTGAAAATGTTTAAGGACCTTCTATTGGTAACAATAGCACAAGAGGTTTAAGATGGATAAGAACCTACGATGTCTTGGCAAGGTAAATGAATCAGTTAACCAGTCAGTGAAGGAGAATTGTTGAGGAATACCCTCTTAGCAGGTCTCCAGTTTGGGGCGCCTTCTTTTCCCTAGTGTGGGACACCTGGCTTTGAGCTTGCGTTTTCCCACCTACCCACTGCAAAACAGTGAAGGCAAAGAGCCAGAAGGGCCATAGAAAAAAAGAAAAGAAAACCCTGGCAGGAGAAAAAAATAGAAAATCAAACATCAGGGAGTTGGGCAGTACCACAACGGCTTAAGCATATGCATGGCGCAAAGCGCGAGGACCTGCATAAGGACTCCGGGTTTGAGGCCCCGACTCCCAACAAGTGGTGAAGCAGTTCTGCAGGTGTCTGTCTTTCTCTCCCCCTCTCTGTCTTCCCCTCCTCTCTCCATTTCTCTCTGTCCTATCTAACAACGACGACATCAATAACAACAATAAAAACTACTACAACAATAAAAAAGACAACCAGGGCAACAAAAGGAAAAATAAATAAATAAATAAATAAATAAATAAAAATAGAGAATCAAACATCAGATTCAAGTTTGCCCCTTATTCAGATAAGTATTACATATTAAGAAAATGGCACCAATAGTATTTAATCCATCTTGTAAGCAGCTAGATGGAGCTGAGCTTTCTGTTCTACAGAAAGAGTGCCAGTCACAAATATAATTTCAAATTTCCTGGATGCCATATTACAAAATAAAAAAAAAAAAACATGTGAAGTGAACTTTAGTATTAATCAATGTAGCCCCAAAGTTGTAAGCTAAGTATTTATTCAATATGAAAATTGAGCAGTTTAAATTTTGTAGTATTTTTTTAAGTAGTCATATTTGACCACAGCCTTCACATGTGACTAATGGCTACTACAAAGGGATGTTGCTTTGGTGTATTGCATCAAAGTAAAAGACTCTGGGCAGTCGGGCTGTAGCGCAGTGGATTAAGCGCAGGTGGCACAAAGCTCAAGGACCTGTGTGAGGCTCTCGGTTCCAGGTTCCAGCTCCCCACAGGCTCCCCACCGGCTCCCCACCTACAGGGGGTCGCTTCACGAGCTGTGAAGTAGGTCTGCAGGTGCCAATCTTTCTCTCCCCCTCTCTGTCTTCCCCTCCTCTCTCCTCTCTCCATTTCTCTCTGTCCTATCCAACAACGACGACATCAATAACAATAATAACTACAACAACAAAACAAGGGCAACAAAAGGGAATAAGTAAATTAAAATAAATAAAAGTCTTTTAAAAAAGTAAAAGACTCTGGGATGAGGGTGGGGGGCGAGGGTGGGGATGGCGATGGGTGAGGGAGGGGGGTTCAGATGCTAGAACATTATGGCAAAGGACCTAGTGGGGCTTGTATCGTTATGTGGAAAACTGGGAAATAGGGAGTTGGGCGGTAGCGCAGCAAGTTAAACGCATGTGGTACAAAGCACAAGGACCAGCATAAGGATCCCAGTTCAAGCCCCTGGCTCCCCCCTATAGGGAAGTCACTTCACAAGCAGTGAAGCAGGTCTTTAGGTGTCTTTCTCTCCCCTCTCTGTCTTCCCCTCCTCTCTCCATTTCTGTCCTATTCAACAAAGATGACATCAATAATAACAACAATAATAACTACAATTAAAAAAAAGGGCAACAAAAGGGAATAAATAAATATTAAAAAAGAAAACTGGGAACTGTTACACATGTACAAACTATTGAATTTTACTGTCAACTGTAAGCCATTAATCCCCCAATAAAGAAATTAAAAGAAAAAGTGAGGTTGCAGGGACTATAAACACCATGTAGAAGGAAATAGAGAAACAAGGAGGGGTGGAGGACAGCATAATGGTTATGCAGAGACTCTCATGCCTGAGGTTCCAAGGCTTCAGATTCAGTCCTCCAGAAGGCCATAAGCCAGAGCTGAGCAGTGCTCTGATAATATGAAATTAAAAAAAAAAAAAAATGTAGAGAAGCAGAATGCAGTACTGCAGAGGCAGGCTTAATACCATCAGCACCCAGAAATCTTACAGAGCAGTGGTAGAGACAGTACATTAGAAATGAAGCTTCAGAAAGTCAGGCGGTAGCACAGCGGGTTGAACACAGGTGGCACAGAACACAAGGACCAGCTAAGGACCACGGTTCAAGCCCCCGGCTCCCCACCTGCAGGTGGGTGGCTTCACAAGCAGTGAAGCAGGTCTGCAGGTGTCTTTCTCTTCCCCTTTCTGTCTTCCCCTCTCTCCATTTCAATCTGTCCTATCCAACAACAATGACAACAATAATAACTATAACAATAAAACAACAAGGGCAACAAAAGGGAATAAATATGTAAAAAAAAAAAAAATTGGGTGGGGGTATAGCTAAATGGTTATGCAAAGAGTCTTTCATGCCTGAGACTCTCAAGTCCCAGGTTTAATCCCCCACACCTCCATAAGCCAGAGCTGAGCAATGCTCTGGTAAAAAAAAAAAAAAAAAAGGGGGGGGGGTCGGGCAGTAGCGCAGTGGGTTATAAGCACAGGTGACTCAAAGCACAAGGACTGGCGTGAGAATCCAATTCGAAGCTCCCCACATGCAGGGCTGTTGCTTCATGGGCAGTGAAGCAGTTCTGCAGGTGTCTTTCTCTCCCCCTCTGTCTTCCCCTCCTCTCTCATTTTTCTCTGTCCTGTCCAACAATGACAACATCAATAACTACAACAATAAAACAAGTGCAACAAAAGGAAATAAATATAAATATATATATATTTTAATGTTTATTTATTCTCTTTTGTTGCCCTTGCTGTTTTATTGTTGTATTTATGATTTTTGTTGTCGCTGTTGGATAGGACAGAGAGAAATGGAGAGAGGAGGGGAAGACAGAGAGGGGGAGAGAGAGACACCCGCAGACCTGCTTCACCGCCTGTGAAGCGACTCCTCTGCAGGTGGGGAGCCGGGGGCTCGAACCGGGATCCTTACGCTGGTCCTTGCTTTGCGCCACATATGCTTAACCCACTGCGCTACCGACCGACTCCCATAAAAATATTTTTTAATTTTTTAAATATTAAAAAAAAGGTGGGGGCAGATAGCATAGTGCTTATGCAAAGGGACCGTCATGCCTGAAGCTCTGAAGTCCCAGGTTCTATCCCACGCACCACCATAAGCCATTGCTGAGCAGTGCTCTGGTGTTTCTGTGTCTTTCTCTCTGCATCTCTCTCAAAAATAAAATAAATAAAATACTTTATAAAAGAAAGAAAGAAAAGAAAGAAAGAAAGAAAGAAAGAAAGAAAGAAAGAAAGAAAGAAAGAAAGAAAGAAAGAAAGAAAGTCGGGCGGTAGCGCAGTGGGTTAAGCGCACATGGCGCAAAGCCAAGGACCAGCGTAAGGATCCCAGTTCAAGCCCCCGGCTCCCCACCTGGAGGGGAGTCGCTTCACAGGCTGAGAAGCAGGTCTGCAGGTGTCTTTCTCTCCCCCTCTGTCTTCCCCTCCTCTCTCCATTTCTCTCTGTCCTATCCAACAATGATGACAACAAGAATAACTACAACAATAAAACAACAAGGGCAACAAAGGGGAGTAAATAAATAAATATAAAAAAATAAAAAAGAAAGAAATGAAGATTCAGGGGCTGGGTGGTGGCTGATCTAGTTCAGTGCACGTTGCAATGCGCAAGGACCTGGGTTCAAGCCTCCAGTCCCCACCTGTAGGGGGAAAGCCTCATGAGCAGTGAAGCAGGTCTATAGGTGTCTCTCTGTCTCTCCTCCTCTCTATCTCCTCCTTCCCTCTCAATTTCTCTGTTTCTACCCAATAATAAAGACAATAAATAAAAATAAATAAATGAAGCTTCAGATGGCATTTCCTGAGGCTGAAGATTGCTTGGATTTTCAGATCCTCTTTATTTTTTTTTATATTTATTTATTCCCTTTTGTTGCCCTTGTTGTTTTATTGTTGTAGTTATTCTTGTTGTCGTCATTGTTGTAGTTATTCTTGTTGTCGTCGTTGTCTGTCTGTTAGGACAGAGAGAAATGGAGAGAGGAGGGGAAGACAGAGAGGGGGAGAGAAAGACAGACACCTGCAGACCTGCTTCACAGCCTGTGAAGCAACTCCCCTGCAGGTGGGAAGCCAGGGGCTTGAACCGGGATCCTTACGCGGGTCCTTGCACTTTGCACCAGGTGCACTTAAGCCACTGTGCTACTGCCCGACTCCCGTCAGATCCTCTTTATTCTGGAGGGGAGAGATTCTCTATAGTATTTTAGTCAATTTATCCATCTTGAATCCATGGAAGATCATCTCTAATACTTATCATAATTTAATGATGTTATTTTAGACAAAAAAAAAACAACACAATTCCTGTTGGACATTAAACCAGCTCCCCCTGCTGCACTGCTGATAGTGTGGTCTATTTACATAATCATTGTTTTGCTTAAGAACCGCCCTGCCTGCAGGGTATTAGTTAATCTCATGGTTAAAACTACCTTCCTGCTCTTTCCTTTTCTCCACCCCCTTTCTTAGCCATTTCCTATTCCGATTTGCCACTTCCAGTTTCTAAGATATAAAAGGCGTTGTCTCTGATCAATAAAGGCATTGCATTGTATTCCTGCTCCACCACGAGTTCCTGGTCTCTCTCCCCCGTCGCTGAGTAAGCAGCAGCCCAGGTTGGCTCCAGTCAGCTCTCTCCAACCCAGAGAGCACGTGCTCAGGAAGAAACACCCTCATGCTAGCCTGGCAAATTCCAACAACTCATTATAAATAGCAAACTATCAAATGTCATCAAAAAATCAAGGGTGGGGAGTCAGGCTGTAGTGCAGCGGGTTAAGCGCAGGTGGCGCTAAGCACAAGGACCCGCATAAGGATCCTGGTTCAAGCTCTGGCTCCCCACCTGCAGGGGTGTCGCTTCACAAGAGGTGAAACAGGTCTGCAGGTGTCTATCTTTCTCTCCCTCTCTCTGTCTTCCCCCTCCCCTCTCCATTTCTCTCTGTCCTATCCAACAACAATGACAACAATAATAACTACAACAATAAAACAAGGGCAACAAAAGGGAATAAATAAAAATAAATATAAAAAAATATATAAAAAAAATCAAGGGTGACAAAAATATTTATAGGTGCTCTCTGGAGTAAGACCTTTCTGGTATTATGATGCTGGCTAACTAATCACCCAGGTTCCTAATTAAAAGAATGCCAGCTATAGTAACAACTTTCAACCTCATAGTAATGAACTTGCCAAATGCTGACTACACCACAGACTTGAGACGTTGGTGAATTATGTGTAAAGAGGAGAAAAAGTTAAACTCTTAAGAGATGTTTTTCTTCTCTCATGTAGCAATTACCAACCTCCTGTGATTCCAGAATAACATACATTAGACCCCCAAACCAAAGATGATTAAAAGGTTGGGAAGAGAAAAAAAAGGGTAAGGGAGACAAAGTATACACATCAACATTTCTCCTCATAAGCTAAATAAGTAACTACAGAGGTCATTTTATGAGCTGTCATAAGAATCAGTTTTTGGGATCTCTGGGTGATCTGGCTGCAACATCTGTCACTCCATTGATCACCAGGGTTGATTTGGCTGATCTGGCTGGCAGGCAGGTGTCCCCTTCCTCCCTCACCGCTCCATGTGAATCCCTCCTGAAGCTGCCCGCTCAGTTAAAGAGGACAGCCTTCCCCGAATAGAGACTGACCGGTCTTTGGTAGAGGGTATATGAGTAGCTGCATTCCAGTTAGAAGTTCCAAATAAGCTCTCAAGAGTCACTTTTTGCCCCTAGAGTTTAGGTCCTGTGCATGCACAATTTTATTACTCCAGGTTTACTTTTTTTCATTCAGAGAGTCATTGAGGGAGAGACACTACAACAGAGCTTCCTCCAGTGCAGTAACACCTCCTATGGAAGGCTGAGGCACAAACTGGGGCCACATGCACAGCAATGCACACATAATACCTCATAAGCTACCACTTTAGCCTTAAATAAAAATTAAAAATTACTGCAACGCTGGGAGCTGGCACCATCAATAAAGCACTGGACTTAAGTATAAGGTCCAGAATTCAACCTCTGGCATTGCATGTTCCAGAGTGCTACTTTGGTGTTCTCTCTCTCTCATGAGATTAAAAAAAAAAAAAACTATCCACTACAAAGCACCCATATATTGGACCTCTGATAATCAAAATATTTTTCTTTTTTTAAATCTTTTTTCCCCCTTTGTTGCCCTTGTTGTTTTATCATTGTTGTGGCTATTATTATTCTATTGATGTCATTGTTGTTGGATAGAACAGAGAGAAATGGAGAGTGGAGGGGAAGACAGAGGGGGAAAGAAAGACTCCTGCAGACCTACTTCACTGCCTGTGAAGTGAGCCCCCTGCAGGTGGGGAGCCGGAGTTTGAACCAGGATCCTTACACTGGTCCTTGCACTTTGCTCCACCTGCGCTTAACCCACTGCACTACAGCCCGACCCCTAATCAAAATATTTCTAAATGGCACGATTTTTAGTTACTGGCAATATTGCTGATAAATTAATTTAAATTCCATATGCTACATAATTTAAAAAGTTGAAATTATATTGTTCTCTAGGCATAATTCTCATAAACTCAATCTTTCTATCTACAAAAAAGGCTAGTAGTATTGAAAGTAAAGAAGGGGGAGTTAGGCAGTAGTGCAGTAGGTTAAGCACAGGTGGCGCAAAGCACAAGGACTGGCCTAAGGATCCGGGTTCGAGCCCCCAGCTCCCCACCTGGAAGGGGGTTGCCTCATAAGCGGTGAAGCAGCTCTGCAGGTGTCTTTCTCTTCCCCTCTCTGTCTTCCCCTCCTCTCTCCATTTCTCTCTGTCCTAGCCAACAAAAACAATAAAACTACAACAATAAAACAACAAGGGCAACAAAAGGGAATAAATAAATAAATATTTTTAAAAAAGTAAAGAGGGATAAGATTTGTAGAATTTTTATGGGCTTTTGAAAGGTATCACCCTCTGTAGTATAAATATACATTTTATCAGTTACCAAATGCTGAATAATAAACATGTTATACATTGTCTTTTTTTTCCACTGTCTTTTTTGTATGTATTTTCCCTTTTGTTGCCTTTTTTATTGTTGTTATAGCTATTATTGTTGTTATTGATATTGTCGTTGTTGGATAGGACAGAGGGAAATGTAGAGAGGAGGGGAAAACAGAGAGGAGGAGAGAAAGACACTTGAAGACCTGCTTCACCGCCTGGGAGGTAACTCCCCTGCAGGAAGGGATCCGGGGGCTCAAACCAGGATCCTTACACCAGTCCTTGGGCTTTGCGCCACATGCGCTTAACCCAACTCCCCAAGTATACACTTTGTAAAGGCATGGGAGTTGGTGCAATGGATAAAGGTCTTAAGCAGGTGGCACTGAGCTTGAGGTCTGGCATTATATGGGCTAAAGTGATGCCATGGTTCTCTCTCCTCTCATTAATCAATTTATTAGTAAATCTTTTTGTTTACCAGAACACTACTCATCTTTGGCTTATGATGGTGCTAGGAATTGAATCTGGGATTTTTGGTGCCTCAAGCATGAAAGGCTTTTTGCATAACCAGTATGCTATCTTTTTACTTAAAATTTTTTAATTGAATTATTCATTGGGGGATTGGAGGTGGCACACCCTGTAAAGCTTGTGAATTACCATGTGCAAAGACCCAGGTCTAAGCCCTGGTCTTCAACTGTCAATAAGAAGCTTCACCAGTGGTCCAGGAGGTGGCACAGTGGACTCTCAAGCATGAAGTCCTGAGTTCAATCCCCGGCAGCACATGTACCAGAGTGATGTCTGGCTCTTTCTCTCTCCTCCTATGTTTCAAATAAGTAAATAAATAAATAAAATCTTAAAAAAAAAAAAAAAAAAAAGCTTCACCAGAGTGGAGCAGTGCTACATTTTTTAACTTTTCTCCATTTTTTAATTTTGTTTTTTCCTCCAGGGTTATTGCTGGGGCTTGGTGCCTACACTAGGAATCCACTGCTCCTGAATGCCATTTTTCCATTTTGTTGCCCTTGTTGTTATTTTTGTTATAGCTGTTGTTGTTGGATAGGACAGAGAGAAACTGAAAGAGGGGAAGGCAGAGAGAGAGAGAGAAAGACACTTGCAGACCTGCTTCACTGCCCCTGAAACGAGCCCCCCACCCCCCGCAGGTGCGGAGCCATTGACTCGAACCAGGATCCTTACTCTGGTCCTTGGCACTTTGCACCATGTGTGTGCTTAACCTGCTGTGCAACTGCCTGGCCTCCCACATCTCTATTTCTCTATCAAACAACGAAAGAAATACAAAACGGGGGGTGGGGTTGGCTATGGCTATGGCTATGGAACCATCCGTTCCACCCCGGTTCCATGGCTGCCAGTTCTTAGCAACATCGCCCCGCCAGATATTCATCGGGATGCGGCATCATCTAAGTTCATTTCCCACGTCTACGCTCGACCGGACCTGCCAATATATGTGGATATCTTCGCCCACCCTGTCCAACGCTTGATGTCTCGTCACCCAATCTGCTCCCCTACGCCTACACTGAACTTCTCTGTTCCAGTCTCTTGGAAACAGAGTTGGCAGTCAGCTGAGGTAAAGAACAAACACCTCATCACAGACCCCTGCAAGCGTCAACCCGGCTTTGACCTAGCACGTTATGATTGGGCCCTCCTCAATCGCTATCAAACAGGCCATGGCTGGTGCGCTGCTATGTTCCATCGCTGGGGAGCCAGAGACGACCCGAACTGCCCCTGCGGCTACAGACAGACTATGACCCACGTAGTCAACGACTGCCACCTCTCCAGATTCAAAGGAGGTCTCGAAACTTTACATCAGGCTCAACCTGACGCTGTTGACTGGCTACGGAAGGGCAAACGCTAGAAGAAGCGTCCAGAGTCATCATGCAGGGGCCAAGTCCCAGGGATAGCTCTAGTAGCATAAATACATAAATAAAGTTGAGAAAAGAATTGGCGTTGGGAAATAGTTCATTTGGCAGAATGCACATAATAGTCATGGAGCCAGGCTTGATCCCCAGCCACCATATGGGAGCACCATTCAAAAGGAACATTCATGAGTAGTGGAGCAGTACTGTGAGGACTCTCTTCCCTCTGCCTTCACCTTCTATCCGAAGAAAAGTGAGGAGGAAAGGATTCACTGGGAGTTAAGGAATTGCACTGGCACAAAGTTTCAGTTTAGTCCTAGAAAAAAAATTCAAAACTTAAAAGTTGGGAGGCAAAGATCAGAAGTCAGTTGTACCGTGGTCCGGAAGGTGGCGCAGTGGTAAAGCTTTGGACTCTCAAGCATGAGGTCCCAAGTTCGATCCCCAGCAGCACACGTGCCAGAGTGTTGTCTGGTTCTTTCTCCTCCTATCTTTCTCATAAATAAATAAAATCTTAAAAAAAAAAAAAAAAAAAAGTTAGTTGTATCACTGTACCTACTTGTGAGGAAGAGCACAAATTTTGGCCAAAAGAAGATACATATACATGAAAGAAGCCTCTGCCAGTCTCCAGGTTCATCTCAGCTTCCTCCACTTTTGCAGTGTTCCAGCCACACGGACATCCTTTGTCCACCAGATAAGCCAACTGTTCACTTCTCTCACGGTCTCTGTTCTTCCAGTTCTGCCAGGCACACTTTTCTTCAGCTCTTCACATGGCTGCTTCCACATTCAGTGCAAATACTATAACCTCAGAAAAACTGTCTTGGATTATATGTAAAAGTCATTTTTTAACACACTGTGCTGCCTTCTTTAAAGCACTGATCTCCATTCAAAAGTATTTATCTTTGAAAAAAATATTTATTCCCTTTTGTTGCTCTTTTTTATTGTTGTAGTTATTGTCGTCGTTATTGGATAGGACAGAGAGAAATGGAGAGAGGAGGGGAAGACAGAGGGGGAGAGAAAGACAGACACCTGCACACCTGCTTCACTGCCTGTGAAGTGACTCCCCTGCAGGTGGGGAGCCGGGGGCTCGAACCAGGATCCTTAAGATGATCCTTGCGCTTTGCGCCACCTGCGCTTAACCTGCTGTGCTACCGCACGACTCCCTCACTAGTATATAATTTTCACAGGCACAACAGGGACCTTTTGTCTTCACTATGCTTTTCCTATTAGCCAATACAATTCTTTTTTTACATTTTAAAAAATATTTATTTCCCCTTTTGTTGTCCTTGTTTTTTTATTGTTGTTGTAGTTATTATTGTTGTTATTGCTGTCGTTGTTGGATAGGACAGAGAGAAAATGGAGAGAGGAGGGGAAGACAGAGGGGGAGAGAAAGATAGATACCTGTAGACCTGCTTCACCGCTTGTAAAGCGACTCCCCTGCAGGTGGGGAGCTCCAACCAGGGGTCCTTACGCCAGTCCTTGCGCTTCGCACGTGTGCTTAACCCACAGAGTTACCGCTCCACTCCCTTAGCCAATACTTTCTAAGTACATCACAGGAATGCAGCATTAGTTGAATAAGCAAATGTCTACTTCCAAACACTATGTTTTTCCTGCTACCTCCTTTACCCTTAGTACATCTTAATTTAATACTTTATTCCAGAAATTACTTCTTTGGATAAAAGGCTGCTACTTTTTTTTTTTTTTTGAGTTCAGTATCTCTTTATTCATGTGGAACACAGCGCAATCTAAGCCATCTAAATTATCAGAAGTCTGTTAATTTAATTTCAAAGATTTCAAATATATACATTGCTTTTGGGGTTGCAAGGTGGTTCACAAAGTACAGCACACACCTTACCATATGTGAAGACCTCATTCTAGCCTCTAGACACTACATGGAGTGTGCCTGCAGGGAGAAATTTCACAAATGGTAAAGCAATATTGCAATGTCTTAATCTCTCTCTCTCTCCTTTCCTTCCTCCCTTCTCTTACCCTCTATCTGAAAGGAAAGAATAATAAATAAATAGAAGCTGGGAGCAGTGGAGTCGTGCAGGCACTGAGCCCCAGCAATCATACTGGTGGTAAAAATAGTGTGCCTAAAGTAAAACAAAATATTTCTTTGTTCAGTATGTAAAAAATAAATGGTTAAGTGGTCTGGGGGGTGGCACAGTGGGTAAAGCATTGGATTCTCAAGCATGAGGTCCCAAGTTCAATCCCTGGTAGCACATGTACCAGAGTGATGTCTTGTTCTTTCTCTCCTACTTTTTCATGAATAAATAAAGAAGTTCTTTAAAAAAAAAAAAAAAAAGATTCGGGGAGTCAATTGGTAGCTTATTGGGTTAAGCGCAGGTGGCACAAAACTCAAGGACCAGCGTAAGGATCCTGGTTCCAACCTCCGGCTCCCCACCTGCAGGGGAGTCGCTTCACAAGCAGTGAAGCAGGTCAGCAGGTGTCTATCTTTCTCTCCTCCTTTCTCTATTTCTCTGTCCTACCCAACAACAATGACATCAACAACAATAATAACTACAACAATAAAACAACAAGGGCAACAAAAGGGAATAAATATAAAAATAGTAATAATAAATAGGTGGGGGAGCAGGGGTAGATAGCATGATTATGCAAAGACACTCTCGTGCTTGAGGCTCCAAAGTCCCAGGTTCAATCCCCTGCACCACCATAAGCCAGAGCTGAGAAGTGCTCTGTTAATAAATAAATAAATATTTAAAATAAGTGGTTAAGATATAAGATCTTGGGAGTTGGGTGGTAGTGCAGTGGGTGAAGCTCATGTGGCATGAAGCACAAGGACTGACCTAAGGATCCCGGTTCAAGTCCCCGGCTCCGCACCTGCAGGGGAATCGCTTCACAAGCGGTGAAGCAGGTCTGCAGGTGTTTTTCTCTCCCCCTCTCTGTCTTCCCCTCCTCTCTCCATTTCTCTCTGTCCTATCCAACTACGACATTAATAACAACAATAATAACTACAACAATAATAAAAAACAAGGGCAACAAAAGGGAAAATAAGTAAACATAAAAAATAATAAAAAAATATATATATAGAATCTTCCAGGTAGTGGCACACCTGGTTAAGTGCTCACATTACAGTGCACAAGGAGCCAGGTTCAAACCCTAGTCCCCACCTGCAGGGGGAAGGCTTCAGGAGTGGTGAAGCAGGGCTGCAGGTGTCTCTCTGTCTCTTTCACTCTATTTCCTTCTCCCTCTCAATTTCTCTCAGTCTCTATCCAATAATAACATTAAAATTTAAAAAAAGATATAGGATCTTATGCAAGTCTCTTAAGTTGCTTCATCTCTCAGTTTTTCATCTGCAAAATGTAAGACTTGCTTAAAATTCACTCATGAATCTATAGAGATTTACCCAGTGCCGTACTAAAGCAAAATTAGGGACATGAAAGTTAAACAAGGGGGTTGAACGGTAGTGCAGATGGTTAATATGTACCAGAGTTATGTCTGGTTCTTTCTCTCCTTTTTATTTTTTTTATGTTTTTTTATTTGTTATTGCATAGAGACAGAGAGAAATGGAGAGAGAAGGGGGAGATAGAGAGGAAGAGAGACAGAGAGACACCTGCAGACCTGCTTCACTGTCTGTGAAGCGACTCCCTTGCAGGTGGGGAGCCGGGGCCTCAAACTGGGATCCTTACATCGGTCCTTGCGCTTTGTGCCACCTGCGCTTAACCTGCTGCACTACCGCCTGACTCCCTTACTTTTTCATGAATAAATAAAGAAGTTCTTTAAAAAAAAAAAGACTCGGGGCGTCAATTGGTAGCTTATCGGGTTAAGCACAGGTGGCACAAAACTCAAGGACCAGCGTAAGGATCCTTGTTCCAGCCCCAGCTCCCCACCTGCAGGGGGTTTGCCTCACAAGCAGTGAAGCAGATCTGCAGGTGTCTATCCTTCTTTCCCCGTCGTTCCCTCCTCTTTTGATTTTTGTCCTATCCAACAACATCAATAACAATAATAATAACCACCACAATGATAAAACAATAAAGACAACACAAAGGAAAATAAATAAATATTAAATAAAAAGAAAAAAGAAAGTTAAACAAGAGAATTTTTTTTCCCCTCCAGGGTTACTGCTGGGACTCAGTGCCTGCACTATGTAGAATCCACTGCTCCTGAAGGCTATTTTTTCCCCTTTTGTTGCCCTTGTTTATCGTTGTTGTTATTGCTATCATTGCTGAATAAGAAAGAGAGAAATCAAGAGAGGAGGGGAAAAAAGAGGGGGGAGAGAAAGACACCTGCAGACCTGCTTCACTGCTTGTGAAGCGACTCCCCTGCAGGTGGGGAGCCCGGGCTCCAACCAGGATCCTTACATTGGTCCTTGCGCTTTGCACCATGTACACTTAACCGGGTGTGCTACTGCCCAGCCGCCAAACGAGATTTTTTTCCCTCAAGAGGTTCACAATGGCACTGGACTGTCAAGCATGGGGTCCTGAGTTTAATCCCTGACATCACATATGCCAGAGTGATGATCTGTTCTGGTTCTCTCATTAATAAATAAATAAAATCTTTTTTTGGGGGGGCAGGGGACTCTCACAGGTATCATTCAACTCTACAGTTTAAGTGACTCTATGTAATTGTTGGTCTTTAATCTTTATGCTAGAGAAAATACTTACTGCTTCCTATTACAAAGATATTAATTAAAGCACCTGTCATCAAGACATTGACAAACATACTTTATGTCAAAAGTGAATATTTAACTTATTGCAATAAGAATTGAACAGCATTAAAAACATAAGCAACGGTTTTGAAATTTTATGTCAGTCTTTATTTACCTCTGAATATTTTTTCCCCCAGAGTTGGGGCCTCACACAGTATGATTTCACTACTTTGGACCACTGAATGATCAGACAGAGAAAGGGGGGGGGGGAGAATAGCATTAGAGCTTCTTTTAGTACCATGGCTCTCCCATATGGTACTGAGGTTTGAACCTCTGCACATGGCAAGGCACTACCCCCTTCCCAGCAAGCTATCTCTCTGGCCCTCCTCTGAAGAGATTAGTTGTTAGTTCTCTACAACAAAACAGTAAGAAAATGTCTTTAGGGGCTAGAAGTTATCTCACCACATGAAGCTTCACAAGTAGTGAGCAGTGTTGCCATGTCTATCTTTCTTTGATTCTCTATATCTCTCACTTTCTATTGAGAGAGAGAGAGAGAGAGAGAAAACTCAAAAGTGTAATGCCCCAGCAAAGATGTTGGGAGAAAAAAAAAAGTCTTTAGAAGGCAGAAATTGCCTCTTTAAAAAAAGTTTAAAGTGCTTAAAAGAGATTAAATGCATTAAAGACCCAAATCAGAAATATCAAATATTAGAGACAGCATACTTGAATCCCAAACACTTGACATAATAAACACATATATTTTAGGAAGACAGTCAACATTTTCTAAAAGACTGGCACCTTTGACGATCACAATATTATCTAAGTGTCTGGCTATGTTTCATCTACTACCACTGTCATTGCTCTGATTATTCTTGTGGTGTCCATCTGGGCAATTCCAAAACCACTGGGAGGAAAACAAAGAAGAGCGATAGATGCCATTCTCCTCTAGTACTTCTTAGCATAGCAATGAGGCATAGAACCAGTGAGAAAAAGGGATACGATGCAAAATTCATAATCCACACAAGGCCTCACTCAATTTGAAAAATTGCCAGTTCCGTCAAATATGTCAAAACTCCAATAAGGTATTTATGACACAAAATCTGAAAGAAAAAAAATAAGGCTATTAAAATTAAAATAAATTAGAATTATTATAATAAAGCAGCCTGATATATTAGTATTTGAGGCTTATTTAAAACTGTAAAATTTATAAGCTAAGATATGCATATAAGACCAAAACTCTGCTGATTTAAGTCAATCAGATTTTACTTTTTTTTTTTTTTAATTTATTTCTTTCTTGGGGAATTAATGTTTTACATTCAACAGTAAATACAATAGTTTGTACATGCATAACATTCAATCAGATTTTACTTAATGAAGACTAGTGCCTTTAATAAATTTACAACTATTAGTCAGTGGTGTTTAGAACTGAACTAGGGCTTCATTTAACCCGGTTTACAATGAGCTATCTAAGGTGTGAAGAAGGGAAGGAGTTATCTAGGAACACCTTGGGACTTTATGCAAAATCAAGCATCTACATTTTCTAGGAAGAGGTTCCATAGGCCTTTTCTTCTCAAAGAGATGATTCCAAAAGCACCTTATAAAAAGTAAGTAGATGACAAAAACCAGGCTACTACATTAATTTTAAACATCTTGGACAGTACAGTGTTGCAGTTAAAAACATAGGCTTTTAGATCTGGTAGATTTCATAGAAGTGGCATGCCAGACTTGCTTACCTGAGACCCCAGAGGTCCCAGGCTCAATTGTAAGCAAAAAAATAAATAAATAAAATATATATACACATATTCCTCACTAGGTCTTCATTGTTCCAGACCAACATTTTTAGACAAAGACAGAGGAAGATACCACAGCACTAAAGCTTCTTCCAGTGTGATAGGGGTTGGACTGGAATCTGGGTTATGAGACTGTCAAAGCAGGCATATCCTCCAGGTGAATTATCTTGCTGGCCCAATAAGTCTTACCAAAAAAAAAAAAAGTATTGTACCAAAGTAAAAGACTCTGGGGTTGGGGGGAGACTTCAGGTCCTGGAAAATGATGGCAGAGGAGGACCTAGTGAGGTTTGAATTGTTATATGGAAAACAAGGAAATGTTACACATGTACAAACTACTATATTTTACTGTTGGCTGTAAACCATTAATCCCCCAATAAAGAAACAAAAAATAAAAATAAACTTTAAAAGAAGGGTATAGGAGATAGCATAATGGTTATGCAAACAGACTCTCAGGCCTGAGGCTTCAAAGTCCCAAACTCAATCCCCTGCACCACCATAAACCAGAATGAAGCTATGCTCATGTAAATAAATCAATATAAGTAAGTAAAATAAAAAAACAAAGCTTTTGAGTCAGATGACTGAGATTAAGTTCTGACTCCACTTATTAGCTATGTAATCTCACAGCAAGTTGTCTTAGGTATGCTACAGTTGAAGACCTGCAATCAATATAAAACTGATTATTGTGAGACAATATATGCATAGTGTTTAATCATGCCTGGTATAAGAGGTCACGGAAATAGTTCAACTGATAGCCTAGGACCTGCATGCCTGAGGTTCCCAGTTTCAGCCAGAAGTGGAGTTCTGACTACCCACCTGCCTGCCTGCCTATCTTTGGGGCCAGCAAAAAAGCCCACTTGGATAGAGTGCTGCTTTGCCATGTGCAAAACCCTAGCTTGAGCCTGACAAAAGCTCTTTCACTCTCATTCTTACTCTATTTAAAAATAATCATTTTTTAATAAACATCTGGAAGAAATAAAAAAAAAAGTAGGGGACCAGGTGGTGGTATACCTGGTTGAGTATACATGTACAATGCTCAGGGAGGGGCCTGGGTTCAAGCCCCTGGTCCCCACCTGCTAGGGGAAAGCTTTGACAGTGGTGAAGCAGTGTGAAGGTGTTTCTCTGTCTATCTCTCTCTTTTTAATATTTATTTTATTTATTTATTTATTTATTTATGAGAAAGATAGGAAAGAACAGCTATCACTATGGTACATGTGTTGCTGGGGATTGAACTTGGAACCTCATGGTTGAGAGTCCAATGCTTTATCCATTGTGCCACTCTTGGAGCAATTTCTCTCCCTCTCTATCATGCCCTTCACTCTCAATTTCTGGCTGTCACTGGTAAATAAATAAAAATTTTTGTTTTTCTTTTTTTAAAGATTTCATTTATTTACTAAAGAAAAAGATGGAGGAGAGACAGAAAGAATCAGACATCACTCTGGTACATGTGCTGCCAGGGACTGAACTTGGGACCTTACGCTTGAGAGTCCAGTGCTTCATCCATTGCGCCACCTCCAGGACAACATAAAAAAAATTTTCTGGGGGACCAGGCGGTAGCGCAGGGGTTAAACACAGGTGGCACTTTCGTAGTAAGGATCCTGGTTCCCAGCCCCCAGCTCCCCACCTAAAGGGGAGTTGCTTCACAAATGGTGAAACAGGTCTGCAGGTATCTATCTATCTTTCTCTCCCCCTTTCTGTCTTCCCCATCTCTTTAGATTTCTCTGTCCTATCCCACAACAATGACAGCAATGACAACAATGATAAACAACAGGGCAAAAAACGGGAAAAAAAGAAGAAAAAATTTTCTAAAAAAAAAAAAGTGGGAGCTACCTAGGAGGTGGCATGATGGATAATACACTGAATTCTCTCTCTTTTTTAGTGTTGAGGGGGATTGAACCTCAGACATTGGAGCCTCAGGCATGAGTCTCTTTGCATAACCATTATGCTATCTATCCCTGCCCTCAATTCCTATTTCTACTTTAGAAAGAAAGGAAGGAAGGAAGGAAGGAAGGAAGGAAGGAAGGAAGGAAGGAAGGAAGGAATTGGGGAAGGGCAGATAGCATAATGGTTACACAAAAAGCGCTCACATTACAGTGCACAAGGACACAGGTTCAAGCCTCTGGTCCCCCCTTGTAAAGGAAAAGCTTCACCAGTGATGAAGTAAGGCTACAGGTGTCTCTGCCTCTTTCCCTTTCTACTGCCCCCCTCAATTTCTTTCCATCTCTATCGAATAACAAATTTAAAAATTAAATAATAAAGACACTAAAAAAAAAAAAACAAAAACAACTTCACTGTAAAGCATGAACCCCCTAAAAAAAAAAAAAAAAAAAAAAAAAGAAAGAAAAGGCCAAAGGCCAGTGGGAATGGTGTATCAGTAGTACATGCACTGAGACCCAGCAATAACTCTAGTGGCAATTAAAAAAATAATAAATGGAATGGGAGTCGGGTGGTGGTGCAGCGGGTTAAGCACATGTCTCAAAGTTCAAGGACCGGCATAAGCCAGTTCAAGCCCCCAGCTCCCCACTTGGAGGGGAGTCTCTTTACAAATGGTGAAGCAGGTGTGCAGGTGTCTGTCTTTCTCTCCCCCTCTGTCTTCCCCTCCTCTCTCCATTTCTCTCTGTCCTATCCAACAACAACGACATCAATAACCACAACAATGTTAAACAACAAGGGCAACAAAAGGGAAAATAAATATTAAAAAAAAAAATTTTTAAGTTTAAAAAATAATAATAAATGGAATAAGATACATATTATAGTGAGGATGTGGGCTTCACTAAGATTGAGAAAAACCTGTACATAAGCAATCCAGGAGTTGGCATAATAGCTAGAGAGCTAGATTTGAAAGCATAAAGTGCACATTTCATTGACCTGCTTTCTTCTGTATGCGTGAGCAGCATTATTTCATATGTGCTATAAAATAAATGAAGGTTAATTAGCAGTATAGCAAAACAGTCATGCTGACAGTCTCCTTCAGAAAAGAAAACATTTTAAAGATTTTATTTATTTATTACTAAGAAAGACAGGAGAGAGAGAGAAAGAACCAGACATCCCTCTGGTACATGTGCTGCCAGGGAATGAACTCAAGACCTCATGCTTGAGAGTCCAACGCTTTATCCACTACGCCACCTCCTGGACCACCTTCAGAAAAATTTATACAGAAAAAAGAAAAAGGAAGAAAGAGAAAAAAAGTAAGAAAGAAAGTCAGTTAGGGAGTTGGACGGAAGTGCAGTAGGTTAAGCGCATGTGGCGCAAAGTGCAAGGACCCGCGTAAGGATCCTGGTTCAAACCCCGGCTCCCCACCTGAAGGGGAGTCACTTCACAGGCGGTAAAGCAGATCTGCAGGTGTCTATCTTTCTCTCCTCTCTGTCTTCCCTTCCTCTCTCCATTTCTCTCTGTCCTATCCAACAACAGCAATAGCAATAACTACAACAATAATGAAAAACAACCAAGGAAACAAAAGGAAAAATAAATAAATATAAAAAAAATTTAAAAAAAAAGAAAGTCGTCTCAAGTTAAATTGTCAACATTACATGTGCCAGAGTGATGCTCTGGTTCTCATTAATAAATAGAAAAATAAATAATAATAATAATAATAAACCCATAGCCTGCACATATAAAGAAAAGAATAGGTGGTCTGGGAGGTGGTGCAGTGGATAAAGTGTTGGACTCTCAAGCATGAGGTTCTAAGTTCAGTCCCCGGCAGCACATGTGCCAGAGTGATGTCTGGTTCTTTCTCCTCCTATCCCTCTCATTAATAAATAAATAAAATATTAAAAAAAAAAAAAAAAAAAAGAACAGAAAGTGGCCCTGATGGGAGTCCGATGGTGGTGCACTAGATTAAGCGCACATAGTATGAAACACAGGGACCAGTGCAAGGATCCCGGTTTGAGCCCACAGGTACCCACAAGTGGTGAAGCAAGTCTGCAGGTGTCTTTCTCTCCCCTTCTCTATCTTCCCTTCCTCTTTCAATTCTTCTCTGTCCTATTGAATAAAAATAAATTTAAAACAAAAAAACTAGCCTCCAGGAGCATTGGATTCATAGTGTAGGCACTAAGCCCCATCGATAACCCTGGAGGCAAAATAAATAAATAAACAAATAAAATAAAATACTAAATTAAAAAAAAGTGGGCCTGCCAAACAAAATAGTTATATATATATATATATATATATATATATATATATATATATATATTTAAAAAGATTAAAGGAATGTCAAACCTCTAGCAGTCCCAAGACCCTAGGAAACATTTACTGAGTGTCTAACACACTGATGTTTATTTTAATTATATATGTATATATAGTCTGCTTATTTATGAGAGAAGGAGAAAGAGAGACAAACAGAGCATCACTCTGGTATGATTTGCCAGGGATCAAACTCAGGACCTCATGTTTGACGGTCTAACATTTTATCCACTATACCACCTCCCAGAATCACATGTGCTAGAGTGATGCTTTGGTGCTCTCCCCACTCTTTCTCATAAATAAATATGTAAAATATTTTAAGACTTAATGATGATGATGATAATAATAATAAAGATCTAAAGAAAAAAAGTGGTCCTGGAGGAAATGAAATGGACAGAGTTGAACTCTCAAGTATGAGGCTCCTACTTCAGTTCTGGGCACCACATGTGTCAGAGTTACTGATATGGTTATTATTATCAAAGTCAGTAGTCCACATTAGGGAGTTGGGTGGTAGCGCAGCAGGTTAACCGCAGGTGGTACAAAGTGCAAGGACCGGCTGAAGGATCCCGGCTCCCTACCTGCAGGGGAGTGAGTCACTTCACAAGCAGTGAAGCAGGTCAGGTCTGCAAGTGTCTTTCTCTTCCCCTCTCTGTCTTCCCCTCCTCTCTCCATTTCTCTCTGTCCTATACAATAACAATAACTACAACAATAAAACAACAAGGGCAACAAAAGGGAATATTTAAAAAAAACAAAAGTAATGGACATTATATGGTATGTTTCCATTATAAATCTGCATCTAAAAGGCTGGAGACTTTAGTAAAACATTTACAAAGCATAAAGTAAAATCTCTGTCTCAAATCAATACATATTTAAAGTTTTATTCACTGTGAAAGATACAATCATTATACTCGCTGAAAATTCTGCAATATGGAAAAAACTAGATTTGTTCAAACTAACCTTTACTTTTCCATCAGTATGTGCTGAAGCTACAGATGTTGAAACACGAATCAATCTTGTGGCTGATAAGTGAATTTTGAAATGCCTATGGAAATGTGAATAAAGGCAATCCATGAATAAGTCAACTTCTTCCTGGGTAACTTCCCCAGGTGTTTTGTGGACACTGTCCCACAAAGCTTTTGCATCCTCTGGATGTATAGCATAAGAGATGTCCAGACTTTGAGGGCTACATGGTACAGACCACAGAAATTCCACAGAAGCCACGTAATGATCCATTTTGCATGCTGTCCACATTGCAGCCATCCAGGAAAGATTGAATGCACTGATTGCTAAGGGACTGAAAGAACAATCAAAAGTTTTCTGAAACCAGGTTCCAATTATGGCCGTATTAGACTCTGCTCCATTTGCAAGGAATAGGGGTAAACAGGTAAAATCTTCTGAAACAGACTCCAAAAGACTGTCTCCAAATACACAGCAGAACCAACCAGTCCACAGCACTTTATCGTCTCTGTTCTCAGATGGCAATTGTGATTTTGACAGAATCTACAAAGGATAGTCAAACAGGGTCATTTAATTCAAAAGTACATTTATCCCTAAACTGCATCTTCTCAAAATTAATCAACACATTTAAAACTAAGAAACTCTCTAGCACCATCTTTCTAGACTTATTCTTTTTTTTTAAGTTTTTATTTATAAAAAGGACACACTGGGGAATGGGGCAGTAGCGCAGCGGGTTAAGCGCAGGTGGTGCAAAGTGTAAGGACCAGTGTAAGGATCCCGGTTTGAGCCCTCGGCTCCCCACCTGCAGGGAAGTCGCTTCATAAGCAGTGAAGCAGGCCTGCAGGTGTCTATCTTTCTCTCCCCCTCTCTGTCTTCCCCTCCTATCTCCATTTCTCTATGTCATATCCAACAATGATGACATCAATAACAATAATAACTATAACAATTAAAAAAAAAGAGCAACAAAAGGTAAAAAAAAAAAAAAAGACACACTGACAAAAACCATAGGACAAGATGGGTACAACTCCACACCATTCCCACCACCAGAACTCCGTTGTAGGTGTTATTATGATTTCACCCTGAACTCCATGGGCAGACGAATTCACCAATGTGTTCTGGAATCTCACCTCTCCAGAGCCATACCCCACTAGGGAAAGGTAGAGACAGGTTAGGGGTATGGATGGCCTGCCAACACTCATGTCCAGTGGAGAAGCAATTACAGAAGCCACAACTTCCACCTTACTGCACTCCATAAAGAATTTTGGTCGGAGCCGGGTGGTGGCGCACCTAGTTGAGCGCACATATTACAATGTGCAAGGACTTGGGTTCGAGCTCCCAGCCCCCACCTGCAGAAGTAAAGCTTTGTGAGTGGTGAAGCAGAGCTGCAGGTATCTCTCTCCCTCTCTATCACCCACTTCCCTCTTGATTTCTGGCTGTCTCTATCTAATAAATAAAGATAGAAAAGAAAAAGAAACTGCCAGAAACACCCAAGAAACACCCAAGGCACCAACTGCCAGCCAGGTTCAATCCCCAACACCTCCATAAGCCAGAGCTGTGTTGTGTTCCTATAAAATAATAATAACAAAACTTACTTATTTTAATGAATTATTATTTTTTCTTTACAATTTTATATTTATTTTCCCTTTTGTTGCCCTTGTTTTATTGTTGTAGTTATAGTTGTTATTGATATCGTCTTTGTTATATAGGATAGAGGGAAACGGAGAGAGGAGGGGAAGACAGAGAGGGGGAGAAAAAGATAGATGCCTACAGACCTGCTTCACTGCTTGTGAAGCAACTATCCTGCAGGTGGAGTTGGGGGCTCAAACCGGGATCCTTAAGCCTGTCCTTGTGCTTCGCTTAACCCTATAACTACAACAATAAACAGCAAGGGCAACAAAAGGGAAAATAAATAAATATTATAAAATTGTAAAGAAAAAATAATAATTAAAATAAGTTTTGTTATTATTATTTTATAGGAACACAACACAGCTCTGGCTTATGGAAGTGTTGAGGATTGAACCTGGCTGGCAGTTGGTGCCTTGGGTGTGCAGGATTTCTTATAAAACCATAAATGTTACCTTCTTAGCCCAATAAACTGTCTTCTATAGGAAAAAACTGAGTTTTTCTGGGGTCTGTAGCAAATCTGCTGTCAAGTTCAACATCTCCAGTTTCTTTAATCATTCCTCCTATAATACACAGTCACTTTTGTGGCTTGGGAAATGGTGAAATGGATAAGACGACTCTCAAACAGGAAGTACCAAGTTCCATTCCCAACACTGCTTCTATCAGGTTGATGCTCTAGTTCTCTCTTCTCCCTCACTAATAAATAAATAAAAAAAAATTACAGGTGGGAGTATAGCATAATGGTTATGCAAAGAGACTTTCATGCCTGAGGCTGTCAAGTCCAAGGTTCAATCCCCCACACTGCCATAAGCCAGAGCTGAGCAGTGCTCTGGTAATAAATAAATAAATAAATAAATAAATAAATAAATGAATGAAAATTACATCAATTTTAATTTTTTCCCACCAGGGTTATACCTGGGGCCTTGTGCCTGTCTGACTCCACTGCTTCCATTAGACTCCTGTTTTTTGGGGTTTTTTTCCTCCAGGGTAATTGCTGGGCTCAGTGCCTGCACCATGAATCCACCGCTCCTGGAGGCCATATTTTCCCCTTTTTGTTGCCCTTGTTGTAGCCTCCTTGTGGTTATTATTATTGCCATTGTTGATGTTGTTCGTTGTTGGGACAGGACAGAGAGAAATGGAGAGAGAAGGGGAAGACAGAGAGGGGGAGAGAAAGATAGACAACTGCAGACCTGCTTCACCGCCTGTGAAGTGACTCCCCTGCAGGTGGGGAGTGGGGGGCTTGAATTGGGATCCTTACGCGGGTCCTTGCACTTTGCACCACATGTGCTTAACCCACTGCACCACCGCCTGACCCCAAATTTGTTTGTTTTTTAAATGCATTAAATATAGGAGGGAATATAAAATATTACATTTTCTTTTTTTCCATTGAAATTAAGCAATCTAGGGGCTTGGTGGTGACGCATGTGGTTAAGTACACACATTACAGTGTACAAGGACCCCAGTTGAAGTCCCCATCCCTCACCTGCAGGGGAAAGCTTCCCAAGTGGTGAAGCAGTGCTGCAGGTATCTCACTGTCTCACTTCCTCTCTAGCTCTCTTCCTTCTCAATGTCTTTGCCTCTATCCAAAAAAAAAAAATTTTTTTTAAAAAGGGAATTAAGAAATCTAATTGGGCAATTAAGTATTTTTTGACGCTATACAGTCATATTTACTTATGGCTAAATCAAATTTCTCCACTTCAATCTGAGCATGTGATTTGGAAGTATCAAGATGTGTGTTCTAGTACAGATCTCTTCATTCACTGTAAGGTCCTATACACAGCATTTTAGATCTCTATCTTCACTCCCATCCAACAGAGAAAGTAATTTGGTATGATATATCACGACCCACAGAATATCTTACATAATTTTATTTGCTAAAATTCTGTTTCTAGAAATTTAGTAGTCCTGTGGTCCAGGAAGTGGCAAAGTGGATAAAGCACTGGACTCCAAGCATGAGGTCCTGAGTTCAATCCCTGGCAGCACATGTACCAGAGTGCTGGTTCTTCTCTCTCCTATCATTTCTCATGAATAAATAAAATCTTTTTAAAAAAGGGGGGGGGGGGAGTCGGGCGGTAGCACAGCAGGTTAAGTAAGCACAAGTGGTGCAAAGCGCAAGGACCGGCTGAAAGATCCCAGTTCGAGCCCCCGGCTCCCCACCTGCAGGGGAGTTACTTTACAAGTGGTGAAGCAGGTCTGCAGGTGTCTATCTTTCTCTCCCCCTCTCTGTCTTTCCCTCCTTTCTCTATTTCTCTGTCCTATCCAACAACAACAACAATAAACAACAAGGGCAACAAAAGGAAATAAAGAAATAAAAATATAAAAAATTAGTCCTAGTGAAAAGCATAGAATCATATAGCTATAACTACAAAAACTTAAACTCCTAATAACATAAGCAACAATAATACTGATTAGGACCGGCCTAAGGATCCGGGTTCGAGCCCCTGGCCCCCACCTGCAGAGGAGTCACTTCACAGGTAGTAAAGCAAGTCTGCAGGTATCTTTCTCTCCCTCTGCCTCCCCCCCACCCCACATTTCTCTCGGCCCTATCTAACAACGATGGTGACATCAATAACTACAACAACAATATAAAACAAGGGCAACAAAAGAGGAAATAAATTTTTAAAAAGGTTTATTCAGATCCTCTATTGTCAAATAGATGTATGCAAAGCTGTTAGAACCTATAATTTCTAACTTTACATCTTCTTTTATGTGTTTTCTATAGTAATATGATAATATTATAATGGGAAGGCCAGCACTATCTAATGAGTATAATTTGGTCAACAAGACAATCACAAACTAAAATAAGTTTAAATTGTTACAGTAAAGGATGGGATGGGGGCCAAGTGGTGGCAAGGACCCAGGTTCGAGCCTATGGTACCCATCTGCAGGGGGAAAGCTTTACAAGTGGTGAAGCAGTGCTGCAGGTGTCTCTTTTTCTCTCTCCCTCTCTATCTTCTCTACCTTCTCGGTTTCTGGTTGTCTCTAACCAATAAAGATAATAAAAACATATATTTAAAAAAAGGATGGGATAGACTGTAATACAATATACACAGATGTTTATAATGATGCACACCTGAAACTTATATAATGCTATACATCAAGTTTACTTCAAAAGAGAATTTAAAAACATTTTTAAAAAGCAAGGAAATGGGGGCTGGGCAGTAGAGCAGTGGGTTAAGCACACATGACACAAAGTGCAAGGACCAGCGTAAGGGTTCTGGTTCGAGTCCCCAGCTCCGCATCTGCAGGAGAGTCGCTTCACAAGCAATGAAGCAGGTCTGCAGGTGTCTATCTTTCTCTCCTCCTCTCTGTCTTTCCCTCCTCTCTTGAGTTTTCTCTGTACTATCAAATAACAACAGCAACTATAACAACAATAATAATAACAAACACAGCAAGGGCAACAAAATGGGAAAAATAGCCTCTAGGAACAGTGGATTCATAGTGCTGGCACCGAGCCCCACTGATAACCCAGGAGGCAAAAAAAAAAAAAAAAAAAAATTAATAAAGTAAGAAAATACAATTCCAAAGGCAGTAAAATACATACAATTTTCTTCCCTAGAAAGCAAGTATTGCTTATATATTCTACCTGGACCAGAAATGCCACAGGATCCCTTTGTGTTCCTTTTATTCCTAGGAGAGTAGAGAAAATCACTTTGAAGTTGAAGTCTTCTCCTACTTCTACAGCAAGTCCTTTTTGCTTTTCAGCAGCAATAAATGCACTCAAAAGTCTGGAATACTCTTTAAGATTAGTGTAGGAAAATTTATATAAGGGAGTCACACTGTATAAAGTCCACTGTTTATGCAGAAGGAATGCAGCCTCTTCAGGATCAATATTTTCCTAAAAAAGAAAAAAATTAAAAATGTAAAAATTAGAAAACATTACTAAATACAATTTTAACCATTTAATTTTTTTTATAAATATATATATATTTTAATATTTATTTTATTTATTCCCTTTTGTTGCCTTTGTTGTTTTATTGTTGTAGTTATTATTGTTGTTGTCGTTGTTGGATAGGACAGAGAGAAATGGAGAGAGGAGGGAAGACAGAGAGGAGGAGAGAAAGATAGACACCTGCAGACCTGCTTCACCGCCTGTGAAGCGACTCCCCTGCAGGTGGGGAGCCAGGGTTCGAACCGGGATCCTTATGCCGGTCCATGTGCTTTGCGCCACCTGCGCTTAACCCGCTGCACTACAGCCCGACTCCCCCATTTAATTTTTTTAAAGAATTATTTTTTCAGGGAGTCAGGCAGTAGCACAGCGGGTAAAGTGCACATGGCACAAAGCTCAAGGACCGGTGTAAGGATCCAGATTTGGGCTGCACTTCCTCACCTACAGAAGAGTAGCTTAAAAGCTGTGAGGCAGGTCTGCAGGTGTCTATCTCTCCCCTTCTCTGTCATTCTCTGTCAACGCCCATGTTCAGAGGGGAAGCAATTACAGAAGCCAGACCTTCTACCTTCTGCAACCCACCATGACCCTGGGTCCATGCTCCCAGAGGGATAAGAGAATGGGAAAGCTATCAGGGGAGGGGGTGGGATATGGAGAATGGGTGGTGGGAATTGTGTGGAATTGTACCCCTCCTACCCTATGGTTTTGTTAATTAATACTTTCTTAAATAAAAAATAATAATAAAAAAAAAAAACAGAGCAATGCTCAGTGATAGCTTACGGTGGTGCAGGGGGTAGAACCTAGGATTTCAAAGCCTCAGGCATGAAAATCTCTTTGCACAACCATTATGCTATCTCTCCCATCCCTGGGATGCATTCCAGTTAAACTGAATTTACAGAATCCTGAAAATCCTTGAACAAGTTTTGAATTTGATGTTCTTCCTTTTTTTTTTTTTTTTTAACCCAGCCTCCACACCACTATCCACCACCACAACTATCCATCCTTCTGGAATATTTTTCCCATGGGTGTTCACAAAGTGTATTACTTTCCTTTACTGAGATCTCTTCCCAAATGTCATTCAAGAGGACACTCTATCTCAGGCAGTACTGGTGTCAGCTCCTCCAACCTGGCACTCTGTATCTTCTTACCCTGCTTTATTTTTCTTCACAGCATTTATTTATTACTATCTGACACTACATACTTGCATTCCTGAAGCTCTGAGGTCCCATACTCAATCCCCAGCACCACCATAAGCCAGAGCTAACCAGCGCTCTGGTAATAAATACACAAATAGTGGTCCGGGAGGAGGCACAGTGGATAAAGCGTTGAGCTCTGAAGCGTGAGGCCCTGAGTTCAATTCCCGGCAGCACATGTACCAGAGTGATATCTGTTTTTTTCTCTTTCTCCTCCTACTTTCTCATTAACAAATAAAATCTTTTTAAAATTTTTTTATATTTATTTATTTTCCCTTTTGTTGCCCTTGTTGTTTCTTATTGTTGTTGTAGTTATTGTTGTTGTTGTTGACATTGTTATATAGGATAGAGAGAAATGGAAAGTGAAGGGGAAGACAGATAAGGGAAGAGAAAGACAGACGCCTGCAGACCTGCTTCACTACTGTGAAATGACTCCCCTGCAGATGGGGAGCCAGGGGCTCGAACCGGGATCCTTACCAGTCCTTGCACATTGGACCATGTGCACTTAACCCGCTGTGCTACTGCCCAACTCCCAATAAATAAAATCTTTTAAAAAATAAAAATAAAAGTGGTATGGGAGGTGGTGCAGTGGATAAAGCACTAGACTCTCAAGCATGAGGTCCCAAGTTCAATCCCCGGCAGTACATGTACCAGAGTGATGTCTGGTTCTTTCTCTCTCCTCCTCCTCTTTCTCATGAATAAATAAACCTTAAAAAAAAATTAATTAGTGTGGTCCAGGAAATGGAGTAGTGGATAAAGTATTGGACTCTCAAGCATAAGGTCCTGAGTTCAATCCCTGGCAGCACATGTACCAGAGTGATGCCTGGTTCTTTCTCTCTCCTACTATCTTTCTCATTAATAAATAAATAAAATCTTAAAAAAATAAAATAAGATAAAAAGACATAAATAAGTTCAGGGCGACAGACTTTTAAAAAAAAATTTATTTCTTTATTGGGGAATTAATGTTTTACATTCAACAGTAAATACAATAGTTTGTACATGCATAACATTCCCCAGTTTCCCATTTAACAATACAACCCCCACTATGTCATTTATCATCCTTCATGGACCTGTATTCTCCCCACCCACCCACCCACCCCAGAGTCTTTTACTTGAGGGCAATATGCCAATTCCATTTCAGGTTCTACTTGTGTTTTCTTTTCTGATCTTGTTTTTCAACTTCGGCCTGAGAGTGAGATCATCCCATATTCATCCTTCTGTTTCTGACTTATTTCACTCAACATGATTTTTTCAAGGTCCATCAAAGATCGGCTGAAAACGGTGAAGTCATCATTTTTTACAGTTGAGTAGTATTCCATTGTGTATACATACCACAACTTGCTCAGTCACTCATCTGTTGTTGGACACCTGGGTTGCTTCCAGGTTTTGGCTATTACAAATGGCGACAGACATTCTATCCTGCAGCCATGGCTCAGTTTGTCCGTAACCTTGCTGAGAAGGCCCTGACACTGATAAACACTGCTGTGACATACTCCAAGCCTCAATTGGCCACATTTTGGCAGTATGCCAAAGTTGAGCTTATTCCTCCAACCCCTGCTGAGATCCCTACAGCTATTCAGAGCTTGAAAAAAAATAGTCAATAGTGCTAAAACTGTTAGCTTCAAATATCTGACGGCTAAGGAAGCTGTGCTGAATGGTTTGGTGGCCACAGAGGTGTGGATGTGGTTTTATGTCATAGGCAAGCGTGGCCGCATCAGCTATAATGTTTGAAGACCAATCTTTAACATCTGGTTATATCTGATTTCTTATTTGAGTGTTCCTTGGCTATGTGTGATCAGACTGGTATCCAAATAAAATAAGACAATATAAAAAAATACATAAATAAATAAGAAAGAAATGGGGGGGGGAACCAGAGTATTACCCTGGTTTAAGCTGTAAGCTGTGCTGGGGATTGAACAAAAAAAATCTCAGGCATACAAGCCCAATGTTCTAGCAATTGAGCCATCTTCCCAGTCACAAGAGCCATCACTTTCTTTTTTTTTTAGTATTTATTTATTCCCTTTTGTAGCCCTTGTTGTTTTATTGTTGTAATTATTATTGCTCTAATTGTTGTAGCTATTATTGTTATAATTGACGTCACTATTGTTGCACAGGACAGAGAGAAATGGAGAAAAGAGGGAGAGACAGAGAGGGGAAGAGAAAGACAGACACCTGCAGACCTGCTTCACCGCCTGTAAAGCAAACCCCCTGCAGGTGGGGAGCCGGGGGCTTGAACCAGGATCCTTACACCAATCTTTGTGCTTTGTCACCTGCGCTTAACCCACTGCACTAAGGCCTGACTCCCCGAGCCATCGCTTTCACTGCCAGCACTGTTATTATTTCTTGAAGAAAGTATTCACAGGGCCTGGAAGGACCTTCAGTGTGTAGACTGCAGGACTTGCATTCATGAGGCTCTGGATTCTATTCTATGAACAAGCAGTACTCAAGTCACCCTCTTCACCTGCCTTAGGAAAAAAAGAAAGCAAGGGTGGAAGGGTAGATAGCATAATGGTTATGCAAAGAGACTCTTGTGCATGAGGCTCCAAAGTCCCATGTTCAATCCCCCGCACCACCATAAGCCAGAACTGAGCAGTGCTCTGGTTAAAAATAAAGAAAAAGAAAAAGGGGGAGTCAGGTGGTAGTGCACCAGGTTAAGCGAATGTGGCGCAAAGCGCAAGGACTGCCCCAAGGACCCCAGTTCGAGCTCTGGCTCCCCACCTGCTGGGGAGTCGCTTCAGAGGCGGCGAAGCAGGTCTACAGGTGTCTATCTTTCTCTCTCCCTCTCGGTCTTTCCCTCCTCTCTCCATTTCTCTCTGTCCTATCCAATAACTACATCAATATCAACTATAACAATAAACAACAAGGGCAACAAGGGAATGAATAAATAAATAAAATGAAAAAAAGAAAAAGAAAGAAAGCAAAAAAGAAGGGAAAAAAAGGAAATAAAGAGGGAAGGAAGAAAGAAGGGGAACAAGGAGATAAACAAATATGTCAATGTCATAAAAGACAAAGAAACACTATCGAAATACCCCAAATTCAAAAGAACTTTTTCAGGGGCCTGGTGGCGGCACAGCCAATTGAGTGCACAGCTTACCATGTGTTAGGGCCCAGGTTCAAGTACCCAGTTCCCACCTGCAGAAAGAAAGCTTCAGGATTCGACTTCTGGAGGCAGAGCTACGAGCGGCAGATCGCTTTCTCTCCTCTCCTCTCCTCTCCTCTCCTCTCCTCTCCTCTCCTCTCCTCTCCTCTCCTCTCCTCTCCTTTCCCCTCCCCTCCCCTCTCCTCTCCCGGATCAACTAGGAATACCAAAGGAGACCACCCGGACCGAAACAAGACAGGACTAGAATGACCACAGGAACCCAGTAAATCACCCGTGAGTACAAACACATGTGGCTGGTGACAGAGAGGAGAGAGGGGCCTAAGGAGAGATTAAGTGACTGCTAACAGTTCAGCAGTTAATCAGTTGAGACACCACCTCCAGTCTGCTCCACCAACAAGGGGACAGCTGAAGGGAGGAGAGGACTCCCCAGAGACTCACCAAGTGCAACTCTGAGTCTCCATTGCTACTACCCTCAGAACCTGGAGCAGTGGCAGGGAGGGACACCAGGGGACAGAGATCTAACCGGGAAACTCAGGAGAAGACCTATACCTCGGTGGCATAGCTGAGGGGCTGTGAAAGTCTCTTTGCATAATCACTGGATTATCTCTGCCACACCCTGCTTTATCTCTTGGTCAGGAGTCAGTGATTAAGCTAAAAGCCTATTGATAGTTTAAAAGCCCTCAGGCTCCCATAGCCTACAGGGAAGAAAAAAAAAAAGAGGCTTTTAAACCACTGAGCTCCAACTCAGGGATTGAAAAAACTGTTAACTTCCACCACGGTAAACCCTTTAATTAAATTACTTAGACACAAGTCAATCCAGGCAATAGTAATCAATAATTTGAAAAGTACTGATAAAGGGAACTCATAACATAATATATAAAATGGTTAAAACAACAAGAAAAAATATTGGAGACTCGAACCAGGACAAGAGTCCAGCTAAAAGTCCTCCAGAGGGTGAAGCACAAAACGAGTTCAACATCCAAACATTAGCTAAGGAAATAATAACAGGAGTGAGTAAAGAATTTGAAAAAATTGTAATCAGAAATGCAGGAACAACAAATGAAAATATGGAAGAAAATTCTAACTATCTCATGGTTATTAGAGAGCTGAAAGCTGAAATCACTGAGCTAAGAATGCAACTAGCTGAACAAGCTAAAACAGTATCAGAGCAGGGCAACAAAATAGATGAACTCCAGAAAGCAGTAGAGGGCAGAGAGAATAGAATCTATGAGGCTGAAGACAGAATTAGCAAGATTGAGGATGAATTAGAGACAACTAAAAAAGAAGTAAGAGATCTCAAAAAGAGATGAAGAGATGCTGAAAACAACAACAGAGTCCTATGGGATGACTTCAAAAGAAACAATATACGCAATATTGGCTTACCAGAGGAACAAAGAGAAGGAGAGGAAGAAAGCATTCTCCAGGCCATAATACCTGAAAATTTCTCTAGTCTAGACAACACCAAAGACATAAAGATTCAAGAAGCCCAGAGGGTCCCAAACAGAATTAACCCAGACCTAAAGACACCAAGACATGTCATACTTAGAATGGAAAGGAATAAGGATAAAGAAAGGATCCTCAAGGCTGCAAGAGAAAAACAAAGAGTCACCTACAAAGGAAAACCCATAAGATTAGCAGCAGACTTCTCCATACAAACACTACAGGCCAGAAGAGAATGGCAAGATATCTATCGAGTGCTCAATGAGAAAGGCTTTCAGCCAAGAATACTATATCCTGCTAGACTGTCATTCAGACTAGATGGAAGCATCAAAACCTTCTCAGACAAGCAATAGTTGAAGGAAGCAACCATCACCAAGACTGCCCTGAAAGAAGTTCTGAAAGGTCTCCTATAAACAACCAGACCACCACAAATAGGACATATATCAAAACACTCTAAAACTCTACAAGAACGGCATTAAAATATCTTCAGTCTATGATATCAATAAATGTCAATGGCCTGAATTCACCTATTAAAAGACACAGAGTAGGAAGATGGATCAGAAAACACAACCCAACAATATGTTGTCTACAGGAAACTCACCTAACTCAACAAGACAAACACAGACTTAAAGTGAAAGGATGGAAAACTATCATTCAAGCCAATGGCCCACAAAAAAGGGCAGGAACAGGTATTCTCATATCTGACATGATAGACTTTAAAATAGATAAGATTAAAAAAGATAGGAATGGACACTACTTAATGCTCAGAGGATCAGTCAATCAAGAGGACTTAACAATTATTAACATCTATGCACCCAATGAGAAGCCATCTAAATACATCAAACTTCTACTGAAAGAGCTACAGCAATATATTAACAGTAACATAATCATAGTAGGGGACTTCAACACCTCACTCTCTCAACTTGACAGATCATCCAGGAAGAAAATCAGTAAAGACATAAGGGAGCTAAATGAAGACACAGATAAACTAGAACTATTGGACATTTTCAGAGTCATTCATCCCAAGAAACTGGAATACACATTTTACTCAAATCCACATGGGTCATTCTCAAGGATAGACCATATGTTAGGCCACAAAGACAGCATCAGCCAATTCAAGAGCATTGAAATCATCCCAAGCATCTTCTCAGACCACAGTGGAATGAAACTAACACTTAACAATCAACAAAAGATTAGTAACAGTCTCAAAATGTGGAAGCTCAATAGTACACTTCTTAACAACTTCTGGGTCAAAGAGGAAATCAAGGAAGAAATCAAAATGTTTCGAGAGTTCAATGAAAATGAAGACACAAGCTCAAATTATTTGGGACACAGCTAAAGCAGTCCTAAGAGGGAAGTTCATAGCTATACAAGCACACATTAGGAAACAAGAAAAAGCACAAATAAACAGCCTGATTGCACATCTTAAAGACCTAGAAGAAGAACAACAAAGGAACCCTAAAGCAACCAGAAGGACAGAAATCACTAAAGTTAGGGCAGAAATAAATAACATTGAGAATAGGAAAACCATACAAAAGATCAATGAAAGTAAATGTTGGTTCTTCGAAAGAGTAAACAAAATCGACAAACCTTGAGCCAGACTCACAAAAAAAAAAGGGAGAAGACCGGAATAAATCGGATAGTGAATGAAAGAGGAGATATCACAACAGACACTGCAGAAATTCAACATATCATGTGAGGCTTCTATGAACAACTATATGCCACCAAGCTAGAGAACCTGGAAGAAATGGATGATTTCCTAGATACCTACAAACTTCCAAAACTAAGTAAAGAGGAAGTGGATAACATGAACAGGCCCATCACAGCTAATGAAATTGAAACAGTTATCAAAAATCTTCCCAAAAATAAAAGTCCTGGACCAGATGGTTTTACAAATGAATTCTACAAAACTTTCAAAGAAGAACTAATACCTCTACTTTTAAAAGTCTTCCAGAAGATTGAAGACACTGGAATACTCCCTGCCAGCTTCTATGAAGCCAACATCACCCTGATACCAAAAGCAGACAGGGACACAACCAAAAAAGAAAACTACAGACCAATATCTCTGATGAACATAGATGCGAAAATATTGAACAAAATTCTAGCCAACCGGATACAGCAGTATATCAAAAAGATTGTTCATCATGACCAAGTGGGGTTTATCCCAGGCATGCAAGGTTGGTTTAATATACGTAAATCAATCAATGTGATCCACCACATCAACAAAAGCAAGACCAAAAACCACATGGTCATATCAATAGATGCAGAGAAAGCCTTTGACAAAATACAACATCCCTTTATGATCAAAGCACTACAAAAATTGGGAATAGATGGGAAATTCCTGAAGATAGTGGAGTCTATATATAGCAAACCTACAGCCAACATCATACTCAATGGTGAAAAACTGGAAGCATTTCCCCTCAGATCAGGTACTAGACAGGGCTGCCCACTAACCATTACTATTCGACATAGTGTTGGAAGTTCTTGCCATAGCAATCAGGCAGGAGCAAGGAATTAAAGGCTTACAGATTGGAAGAGAAGAAGTCAAACTCTCCTTATTTGCAGATGACATGATAGTATACATGGAAAAACCTAAGGAATCCAGCAAGAAGCTTTTGGAAATCATCAGGCAATACAGTAAGGTGTCAGGCTATAAAATTAACATTCAAAAGTCAGTGGCATTCCTCTATGCAAACACTAAGTTAGAAGAAACTGAAATCCAGAAATCAGTTCCTTTTTCTATAGTAACAAAAACAATAAAATATCTAGGAGTAAACCTAACCAGAGAAGTGAAAGACTTGTATACTGAAAATTATGAGTCATTATTCAAAGAAATTGAAAAAGACACAAAGAAATGGAAAGATATTCCATGTTCATGGGTTGGAAGAATTAACATCATCAAAATGAATATATTACCCAGAGCCATCTACAAATTTAATGCTATCCCCATCAAGATCCCAAGCACATTTTTTTAGGAGAATAGAACAAATGCTACAAATGTTTATCTGGAACCAGAAAAGACCTAGAATTGCCAAAAACAATCTTGAGAAAAAAGAACAGAACCGGAGGCATCACACTCCCAGATCTCAAACTGTATTATAGGGCCATTGTCATGGCCATTGTCATGTCAAACTGCTTGGTACTGGAACATGAACAGACACACTGACCAGTGGCATAGAACTGAGAGCCCAGAAATGAGCCCCCACACCTATGGACATCTAATCTTTGACAAAGGGGCCCAGACTATTACATGGGGAAAGCAGAGTCTCTTCAACAAATGGTGTTGGAAACAATGGGTTGAAACATGCAGAAGAATGAAACTGAATCACTCTATTTCACCAAATACAAAAGTAAATTCCAAGTAGATCAAGGACTTGGATGTTAGACCACAAACTATCAAATACTTAGAGGAAAATATTGGCAGAACTTTTTTCCGCATAAATTTTAAAGACATTTTCAATGAAACGAATCCAATTACAAAGAAGACTAAGGCAAGCATAAACCTATGGGATTACATCAAATTAAAAAGCTTCTTCACAGCAAAAGAAACCACTACCCAAATCAAGAGACCCCTCACAGAATGGGAGAAGATCTTTACATGCCATACATCAGATAAGAGTCTAATAACCAACATATATAAAGAGCTTGCCAGACTCAACAACAAGACAACAAATAACCCCATCCAAAAAAGGGGGGAGGACTTGGACAGAATATTCACCACAGAAGAGATCCAAAAGGCCGAGAAACACATGAAAAAATGCTCCAAGTCTCTGATTGTCAGAGAAATGCAAATCAAGACAACAATGAGATATCACTTCACTCCTGTGAGAATGTCATACATTAGAAAAGGTAACAGCAGCAAATGCTGGAGAGGGTGTGGGGTCAAAGGAACCCTCCTGCACTGCTGGTGGGAATGTCAATTGGTCCAACCTCTGTGGAGAACAGTCTGGAGAACTCTCAGAAGACTAGAAATGGACCTACCATATGACGCTGTAATTCCTCTCCTGGGGATATATCCTAAGGAACCCAACACATCCATCCAAAAAGATCTGTGTGTACATATGTTCTTGGCAGCACAATTTATAATAGCCAAAACCTGGAAGCAACCCAGGTGTCCAACAACAGATGAGTGGCTGAGCAAGTTGTGGTATGTATACACAATGGAATACTACTCAGCTGTAAAAAATGGTGACTTCACCGTTTTCAGCTGATCTTGGATGGACCTTGAAGAAATCATGTTGTGTGAAATAAGTCAGAAACAGAAGGATGAATATGGAATGATCTCACTCTCAGGCCAAAGTTGAAAAACAAGATTAGAAAAGAAAACACAAATAGAACCTGAAATGGAATTGGCGTATTGCACCAAAGTAAAAGACTCTGGGTTGGGTGGGTGGGTGGTTAGAATACAGGTCCATGAAAGATGATGAATGACATAGTGGGGGTTGTATTGTTAAATGGAAATCTGGGGAATGTTATGCATGTACAAACTATTGTATTTACTGTTGAATGTAAAACATTAATTTCCCAATAAAGAAATAAATTATAAAAAAAAAAAAAAGAAAGCTTCAGTATCCATGAAGCAGGTGTCTCTCTTGCTGTTTTTTTTTTTTTATTTTTTGCCTCCAGGGTTATCACTGGGGCTCGGTGGCTCGGTGCCTGCACTACAAATCCACTGCTCCTGAAAGCCATTTCTCCCATTTTGTTGCCATTGTTGTTATTGCTGCTGTTGTTCGATGGGACATAGAGAAATTGAGAGATGGGAAGATAGAGAAGGGGAGAGAGAGACAGACACCTGCAGACCGCTTGTGAAGCAAGTCGGGGGACTGAACCAGGATCATTGCGCTGATCCTTGTGCTTCGTGCCATGTGCACTTAACCAGTTGCACTACTACTCGGCCCTCTCTCTCTCACTCTTTATCTCCCACTTTCCTTTCGGTTTCTGTCCCTATCCAAAATAAACAAATAGATAAAGTACAAACGAACCATATAAGGAGGAGTCAGGCGGTAGCCCAGCGGGTTAAGCGCACATGGCTCAAAGCGCAAGGACCAGCAGAAGGATCCCAGTTCAAGGCCCCGGCTCCCCACCTGGAGGGGTGTCGCTTCACAGGCAGTGAAGCAGGTTTCCAAGTGTCTCTCTTTCTCTCCCCCTCTCTGTCTTCCTCTCCTCTCTCCATTTCCCTCTGTCCTATCGAACGTCATCATCAACAACAACAGCAATAATAACTACAACAAGGGCAATAAAAGGGAAAATAAATACAAAAAAATGTATCTCATTTATTAAAAAAAAAAGAGAATGATATAAGGAGAAATAACAAAGTCAGGTGATACTGGATATGTGTATAATAACTTTTTGTTGTCTCTTATTTATTTTATTACCTGAAGTGTTAAGATACGAAACATGCTATAAATATGAACAAAAACTGCCATGTTTTCTTTACTGACTTTTTTTTTTTTTAAGAATTTTCATGGGAAAGATAGGCAGATAGAGAAAGAACCAGACATCACTCTGGTACATGTGCTGCCAGGGATTGAACTTGGGACCTGATGGTTGAGAATCCAATGCTTTATTCATTGTACCACCTCCTGGACCACTGTTTACAGACTTTTAAAGTTTTATTTTATTAAATGTTAGAAAGTCTCACGTGATACAGAAAGCAAGAGAGGGATGGCAAGATAAATCACCTCGCTACATAGTGTGCCTGTGTTATATACATGACCCAGGTACAAACCTGGCCCCCAGTACACTGGAGGAAGCTTCAGTGCTGTGCTATCTTTTCTGTCTCTGTCTCCATCTCCTCCTCTTAGAGCCAGAGAGAGTGAAGAAGACCATAAAGGGAATATTTCTTTCAACCTGGTGGAAACCAAACTCAAACCTGGGTTGCACACAAGATAAAGCAGCACATTATCCAAGTGAACTATAACTGAAAAGGTTACCAGGAGCAGTAAAACTGTTGACAAGAGATGGGAAAATGGGCACATGCACAAGAGCCTCAGAACACGATTCTGGTCTATGTGATTGCCAGGAATTGATCTAGGAGTCTCGGGCATTTAAGTCTGGTGCTATACCAATTAAGGTATTTCCCTAGCTAACACATGTAATTACTAATTCTCTAGTAAAATAAGAAACATGAAAAAGCATACCTGGGGAATTTTCCTTCGATGTGGAGTCAGGACAGGCAAAGTATGTTTCCTGGCTGATTCTAATTGTTTCTGCAGAGGGGTTGCAGTTGCAGTATAATATTTAAGCTTTAAAGATGTACTTTGTCCAGGAGTCGATGCTGAGGTATCATAAGAATCCATGGTCTATATAAAAAAGAAATGAAAAAATAAAAAAGAAATGAAACAAGAATTCTAAATACTGAGAAATTAATTCATACACACAGTTTCGATAATTCCTCTCTGGACTTCAGAAAAACTCTTTTGTTATCTGTCCCAAGTTTTTATTTTTTGACTGTACTTCTGTTTAATAAGTTATTTTTATGAATATCTTACAGATAGATTCCTCACAGTATGTTCAAAACTAAATTCAACTCCTTCCTAATATCTAGTTTCCAAAGCTAGTCCATTTTCAAGTTTTCCTCCATTTTCTAAGTTAAATTCATTGTCTGCTAATTTTTTTAATTTTATTTATTTATTTACTTATTCCCTTTTGTTGCCCTTGTTGTTTTATTGTTGTAGTTATTGTTATTGATGTCATCCTTGTTGGATAGGACAGAGAGAAATGGAGAGAGGAGGGGAAGACAGAGAGGGGAGAGAAAGACAGACACCTGCAGACCTGCTTCACCGCCTGTGAAGCGACTCCCCTGCAGGTGGGGAGCCGGGGGCTTGAACCGGGATCCTTATGCTGGTCTTTGCACTTTGTGCCACCTGCGCTTAACCCGCTGCGCCCGACTCCCTGTCTGCTAATTTTTTTAAATATTTATTTATTCCCTTTTGTTGCCCTTGTTGTTTTATTGTAGTTACTGTTGTTGTTGTCGTTGTTGGATAGGACAGAGAGAAATCGGGAGAGGAGGGGAAGACAGAGATGGGGAGAAAAAGAGAGACACCTGCAAACCTGCTTCACTGCTTGTGAAGTGACTCCCCTGGCAGGTGGGGAGCTAGGGGCTCAAACCAGGATCCTTATGCTGGTGCATGCACTTTGCGCCATTTGCGCTTAACCCGCTGCGCTACCACCAGACTCCCAATTTTTAAAAAATTATCTATATTTATTTATTGGATAGAGACAGCCAGAAATCCAGAGTGAAGGGGGAAATAGTGAGGGAGAGTGACAGACACCTGCAACACTCCTTCACCATTTGCAAAGCTTTCCCCCTGCAGGTGGGAAGTAGGGGCTAGATTCTGGGTCCTAGTGCATGGTAACAAGTACACTCAACCAGACCCCTAGTCTGATATACATATATTTTTTAATTGTCACCAGGATTATTGCTAGGGCTTAGAGCCAACAATATGAATCCACTACTCCCAGAGCCCTTTTTTTTTTTCTTCCTTTCTTTCTTTTTTATTATCTTTGTTAATTGGAGAGATACAGCCTGAAACTGAGAGTAGTGGGAGACAAGAAAGGGAGAGACATCTGCAGCCCTTCTCCACCACCTGTAAAACTTTTCCTCTGCAGGCAGCAGATCGCTTCCTCTCCTCTCCTCTCCTCTCCTCTCCTCTCCTCTCCTCTCCTCTCCTCTCCTCTCCTCTCCTCTCCTCTCCTCTCCTCTCCCGGATCAACTAGGAATACCAAAGGAGACCACCCGGACCGAAACAAGACAGGACTAGAATGACCACAGGAACCCAGTAAATCACCCGTGAATACAAACACGCGTGGCTGGTGACAGAGAGGAGAGAGGGGCCAAAGGAGAGATTAAGTGACTGCTAACAGTTCAACAGTTTATCAGTGGAGACACCACCTCCAGTCTGCTCCACCAACAAGGGGACAGCTGAAGGGAGGAAAGGACTCCCCAGAGACTCACCAAGTGCAACTCTGAGTCTCCATTGCTACTACCCTCAGAATCTGGAGCAGCAACAGGGAGGGACACCAGGGGACAGAGATCTAACCGGGAAACTCAGGAGAAGACCTATACCTCAGTGGCATAGCTGAGGGGCTGTGAAAGTCTCTTTGCATAACGACTGGATTATCTCTGCCACACCCTGCTTTATCTCTTGGTCAGGAGTCAGTGATTAAGCTAAAAGCCTATTGATAGTTTAAAAGCCCTCAGGCTCCCATAGCCTACAGGGAAGAAAAAAAAAAAGAGGCTTTTAAACCACTGAGCTCCAACTCAGGGATTGAAAAAACTGTTAACTCCCACCACGGTAAAACCTTTAATTAAATTACTTAGACACAAGTCAATCCAGGCAATAGTGATCAATAATTTGAAAAGTACTGATAAAGGGAACTCATAACATAATATATAATATGGTTAAAACAACAAGAAAAAATATTGGAGACTCGAACCAGGACAAGAGTCCAGCTAAAAGTCCTCCAGAGGGTGAAGCACAAAACGAGTTCAACATCCAAACATTAGCTAAGGAAATAATAACAGCAGTGAGTGAAGAATTTGAAAAAATTGTAATCAGAAATGCAGGAACAACAAATGAGAATATGGAAGACAATTCTAATTATCTCATGGTTATTAGAGAGCTGAAAGCTGAAACCGCTGAGCTAAGAAGGCAACTATCTGAACAAGCTAAAAGAGTATCAGAGCAGGGCAACAAAATAGATGAACTCCAGAAAGCAGTAAAGGGCAGAGAGAATAGAATCTATGAGGCTGAAGACAGAATTAGCAAGATTGAGGATGAATTAGAGACAACTAAAAAAGAAGTAAGAGATCTCAAAAAGAGATGAAGAGATGCTGAAAACAACAACAGAGTCCTATGGGATGACTTCAAAAGAAACAATATACACATTATTGGCTTACCAGAGGAACAAAGAGAAGGAGAGGAAGAAAGCATTCTCCAGGCCATAATACCTGAAAATTTCTCTAGTCTAGACAACACCAAAGACATAAAGATTCAAGAAGCCCAGAGGGTCCCAAACAGAATTAACCCAGACCTAAAGACACCAAGACATGTCATACTTAGAATGGAAAGGAATAAGGATAAAGAAAGGATCCTCAAGGCTGCAAGAGAAAAACAAAGAGTCACCTACAAAGGAAAACCCATAAGATTAGCAGCAGACTTCTCCATACAAACACTACAGGCCAGAAGAGAATGGCAAGATATCTATCAAGTGCTCAATGAGAAAGGCTTTGAGCCAAGAATACTATATCCTGCTAGACTGTCATTCAGACTAGATGGAAGCATCAAAACCTTCTCAGACAAGCAACAGTTGAAGGAAGCAACCATCACCAAGACTGCCCTGAAAGAAGTTCTGAAAGGTCTCCTATAAACAACCAGACCACCACAAATAGGACATATATCAAAACACTCTAAAACTCTACAAGAATGGCATTAAAATATCTTCAATCTTTGATATCAATAAATGTCAATGGCCTGAATTCACCTATTAAAAGACACAGAGTAGGAAGATGGATCAGAAAACACAACGCAACAATATGTTGTCTACAGGAAACTCACCTAACTCAACAAGACAAACACAGACTTAAAGTGAAAGGATGGAAAACTATCATACAAGCCAATGGCCCACAAAAAAGGGCAGGAACAGGTATTTTCATATCTGACATGATAGACTTTAAAATAGATAAGATTAAAAAAGATAGGAATGGACACTACTTAATGCTCAGAGGATCAGTCAATCAAGAGGACTTAACAATTATTAACATCTATGCACCCAATGAGAAACCATCTAAATACATCAAAGTTCTACTGAAAGAGCTACAGCAATATATTAACAGTAACACAATCATAGTAGGGGACTTCAACACCTCACTATCTCAACCTGACAGATCATCCAGGAAGAAAATCAGTAAAGACATAAGGGAGCTAAATGAAGAGATAGATAAACTAGAACTATTGGACATTTTCAGAGTCATTCATCCCAAGAAACTGGAATACACATTTTACTCAAATCCACATGGATCATTCTCAAGGATAGACCATATGTTAGGCCACAAAGACAGCATCAGCCAATTCAAGAGCATTGAAATCATCCCAAGCATCTTCTCAGACCACAGTGGAATTAAACTAACACTTAACAATCAACAAAAGATTAGTAACAGTCCCAAAATGTGGAAACTCAACAGTACACTTCTTAACAACTTCTGGGTCAAAGAGGAAATCAAGGAAGAAATCAAAATGTTTCGAGAGTTCAATGAAAATGAACACACAAGCTATCAAAATATTTGGGACACAGCTAAAGCAGTCCTAAGAGGGAAGTTCATAGCTATACAAGCATACATTAGGAAACAAGAAAAGGCACAAATAAACAGCCTGATTGCACATCTTAAAGACCTAGAAGAAGAACAACAAAGGAACCCTAAAGCAACCAGAAGGACAGAAATCACTAAAGTTAGGGCAGAAATAAATAACATTGAGAATAGGAAAACCATACAAAAGATCAATGAAAGTAAATGTTGGTTCTTCGAAAGAGTAAACAAAATCGACAAACCTTGAGCCAGACTCACAAAAAAAAAAAAGGGAGAAGACCGGAATAAATCGGATAGTGAATGAAAGAGGAGATATCACAACAGACACTGCAGAAATTCAACATATCATGCGAGGCTTCTATGAACAACTATATGCCACCAAGCTAGAGAACCTGGAAGAAATGGATGATTTCCTAGATACCTACAAACTTCCAAAACTAAGTAAAGAGGAAGTGGATAACATGAACATGCCCATCACAGCTAATGAAATTGAAACAGTTATCAAAAATCTTCCCAAAAATAAAAGTCCTGGACCAGATGGTTTTACAAATGATTTCTACAAAACTTTCAAAGAAGAACTAATACCTCTACTTTTAAAAGTCTTCCAGAAGATTGAAGACACTGGAATACTCCCTGCCAGCTTCTATGAAGCCAACATCACCCTGATACCAAAAGCAGACAGGGACACAACCAAAAAAGAAAACTACAGACCAATATCTCTGATGAACATAGATGCGAAAATATTGAACAAAATTCTAGCCAACCGGATACAGCAGTATATCAAAAAGATTGTTCATCATGACCAAGTGGGGTTTATCCCAGGCATGCAAGGTTGGTTTAATATAGGTAAATCAATCAATGTGATCCACCACATCAACAAAAGCAAGACCAAAAACCACATGGTCATATCAATAGATGCAGAGAAAGCCTTTGACAAAATACAACATCCCTTTATGATCAAAGCACTACAAAAAATGGGAATAGATGGGAAATTCCTGAAGATAGTGGAGTCTATATATAGCAAACCTACAGCCAACATCATACTCAATGGTGAAAAACTGGAAGCATTTCCCCTCAGATCAGGTACTAGACAGGGCTGCCCACTAACCATTACTATTCAACATAGTGTTGGAAGTTCTTGCCATAGCAATCAGGCAGGAGCAAGGAATTAAAGGCTTACAGATTGGAAGAGAAGAAGTCAAACTCTCCTTATTTGCAGATGACATGATAGTATACATGGAAAAACCTAAGGAATCCAGCAAGAAGCTTTTGGAAATCATCAGGCAATACAGTAAGGTGTCAGGCTATAAAATTAACATTCAAAAGTCAGTGGCATTCCTCTATGCAAACACTAAGTTAGAAGAAATTGAAATCCACAAATCAGTTCCTTTTTCTATAGTAACAAAAACAATAAAATATCTAGGAGTAAACCTAACCAGAGAAGTGAAAGACTTGTATACTGAAAATTATGAGTCATTACTCAAAGAAATTGAAAAAGACACAAAGAAATGGAAAGATATTCCATGTTCATGGGTTGGAAGAATTAACATCATCAAAATGAATATATTACCCAGAGCCATCTACAAATTTAATGCTATCCCCATCAAGATCACAAGCATATTTTTTAGGAGAATAGAAAAAATGCTGCAAATGTTTATCTAGAACCAGAAAAGACCTAGAATTGCCAAAACAATCTTGAGAAAAAAGAACAGAACCGGAGGCATCACACTCCCAGATCTCAAACTGTATTATAGGGCCATTGTCATCAAAACTGCTTGGTACTGGAACATGAACAGACACACTGACCAGTGGAATAGAATTGAGAGCCCAGAAATGAAGCCCCATACCTATGGACATCTAATCTTTGACAAAGGGGCCCAGACTATTACATGGGGAAAGCAGAGTCTCTTCAACAAATGGTGTTGGAAACAATGGGTTGAAACATGCAGAAGAATGAAACTGAATCACTCTATTTCATCAAATACAAAAGTAAATTCCAAGTAGATCAAGGACTTGGATGTTAGACCAGAAACTATCAGATACTTAGAGGAAAATATTGGCAGAACTTTTTTCCGCATAAATTTTAAAGATATTTTCAATGAAACGAATCCAATTACAAAGAAGACTAAGGCAAGTATAAACCTATGGGACTACATCAAATTAAAAAGCTTCTTCACAGCAAAAGAAACCACTACCCAAACCAAGAGACCCCTCACAGAATGGGAGAAGATCTTTACATGCCATACATCAGATAAGAGTCTAATAACCAACATATATAAAGAGCTTGCCAAACTCAACAACAAGACAACAAATAACCCCATCCAAAAATGGGGGGAGGACTTGGACAGAATATTCACCACAGAAGAGATCCAAAAGGCCGAGAAACACATGAAAAAATGCTTCAAGTCTCTGATTGTCAGAGAAATGCAAATCAAGACAACAATGAGATATCAGTTCACTCCTGTGAGAATGTCATACATCAGAAAAGGGAACAGTAGCAAATGCTGGAGAGGGTGTGGGGTCAAAGGAACCCTCCTGCACTGCTGGTGGGAATGTCAATTGGTCCAACCTCTGTGGAGAACAGTCTGGAGAACTCTCAGAAGGCCAGAAATGGACCTACCCTATGACCCTGGAATTCCCCTCCTGGGGATATATCCTAAGGAACCCAACACATCCATCCAAAAAGATCTGTGTGTACATATGTTCTTGGCAGCACAATTTGTAATAGCCAAAACCTGGAAGCCACCCAGGTGTCCAACAACAGATGAGTGGCTGAGCAAGTTTTGGTATGTATACACAATGGAATACTACTCAGCTGTAAAAAATGGTGACTTCACCGTTTTCAGCCGATCTTGGATGGACCTTGAAAAAATAATGTTGAGTGAAATAAGTCAGACACTGAAGGATGAATATGGGATGATCTCACTCTCAGGCCAAAGTTGAAAAACAAGATTAGAAAAGAAAACACAAGTCGAACCTGAAATGGAATTGGAGTATTACACCAAAGTAAAAGACTCTGGGGTGGGTGGGTCGGTGGGGAGAATACAGGTCCATGAAAGATGATGAATGACATAGTGGGGGTTGTATTGTTAAATGGGAAACTGGGGAATGTTATGCATGTACAAACTATTGTATTTACTGTTGAATGTAAAACATTAATTCCCCAATAAAGAAATAAATTATTAAAAAAAAAAAAAAAACTTTTCCTCTTTAGGTGGGGACTGGGGGCTTGAACCCAAGTCCTCATACACCTTACTGTGTGTGCTCAACCAGGTGTGCCACCACCTGGCCCTTCCTTTCTTTCTATTATACTTGATAGGACAGAGAGAAGTTGAGAGGAGAGTGAAGAGACATCTGCAGATCTGTTTCATCACTTGTGAAGTGTGTCACATCCCCTCCCACACACACACACACACATGTGGGGAGTGGGGCCTAGAACCTGGGTCCTTGCACATAGTAACCAGGTGCATCACTGCCAAACCCCCTTAGTCTGCTACTTTCAATCCTTAATATGTAGTCTGTAGTGGTCCAGGATGTGGCACAGTAGAAAAAGCATTGGACTCTCAAGCATAAGGTCCTGAGTTCAATTCCTGGCAGCACATGTACTAGAGTGATGTCTGGTTCTTTCTTTCTTTCTTTCTTTCCCTCTCTCTCTCTCTCTCTCTCTCTCACCCTTTCTCATAAATAAATAAATTCTTTTTTAAAAATATTTATTTATTTACTCCCTTTTGTTGCTTTGACATTATTATTGTTATAGTTATAATTGTTGTTGTTGATGTCTTTGTTGTTGGATAGGACAGAGAGAAATGAAGAGAGGAGGGGAAGAGAGAGGGAGAGAAACACAGACACCTGCAGACCTGCTTCACTGCTTGTGAAGCTACTCCCCTGCAAGTAGGGAGCCAGGGGCTCACACTGGGATCCTTATGCTGGTCCTTGCGCTTCGAGCCATGTGCAGTTTAACCCACCGTGCTACCACCCAACTCCCAAATAAATAAATTCTTTTAAAAATATATATATATGAAGTCTGTAAGTATATACTTTTTGAAACACTTTTTGAATGTTTCCATCATTGTTTCACAGAATTATTTCCCTACATATGTCTTTATATGTTGCAACAAAATATTCCTCTTATCTAAGGGTGATCCATTCTAGAAAATGGTATTTTGTTAGTTACCTGTGCAAAAATAATTTTATAATGGTCAGATAAATTTAAAGTTTTGCTATGACGTGTAGGTCTTTCAAAATTCAGCATATCCTTATCTTCTCCTTCTTAAAAAAATCTTCCATATATATTATTTTTATTTTTGTATTATTGGATAGAGAGAGAAATTGAGAAGGGCAAGGGAGATAATGAGGGAAAGACACAGAGAGACACCAGCATCCCTGCTTCACCACTCATGAAGCTTTCCCCCTGCAGGTGGTGAAGCAACACTGTAGATGTCTCTTTCTCCCTATATTCCTCTTCCATTTCAGCTTCTCTGTGTTTTTATCCTGTAAGTAAAGAGAGCAGGGGAGATAGTATAGTATAAAGATTATGCAAACAGACTCTCAAGTCTGAGCCTCCCAGGTCCCAGGTTCAATCCCCACAGCTCCATAAGCTAGAGCTGAGCAGTGTTCTGGTAATAAAAATAATGACGATGTCAATGATTGATGATGATGATGTAAATGAATAAAGATGACCAGTTACTGCCAGCCCACACAAGCCCCCAGCCTCCATCACTCCTTCCTTGCTCCTGCACCCCAAAACTTTGTGCCTGGACGTTCTCCTTTGTCGAGGCTGAGGGTGCTTGTTTAGTGACCTTAGTGTGGCCCCTCTGAGAAGAAGGGATGGTCTTGCACCTGTAGGCAACATTGAAACCTCACACCCTAGGACTGAAATTCTCCCGGAGCATCTTGTCCTGGAAAGCTACCGCCCATCTATCTTCCTTTGGTAGGAGGACGAAGACAGAAAACATCAAAAGAGTGAAGACATTTAGGTCCCCAAACTTCCAGCCCCTATTCCCACTTTAATAGGTAGGAAGAGATTTTGCAGGATTCCTTAAAAAAAAAAAAAAAAAAAAAAAAAGGTAGGAAGAGGCAGAACGTTTTGTGCAAAGTCCACCATCCTCAAGCTGGGAACCAACCCAAGAGTCTCCAAGGCTTCTTGCAGCAAACTCGGGACCCCGCCAAGGGACACAACAGGCTCACGACAGACAAGAGCATACAAAGTTCACACGAAAGGACATGGCCTACATGTACACAACTGCCTACACAGACAACAACACACAGCTGGCCATAGGACAGTGACCACAAGACAGGACAAAAACAGCGACACAGGACAGGGGAACACGGGTCCACGAGACAACCGGGCGTTTCACCTGCTCCGCCGTCACGTCACTTCCATTCGGAGCTGGAGGCAGCGGCGCCTGGGGCTCGGAGGTCCGCAGGCCCAGCCGCCCCCTCAGGAGGCTCTCCGGACGCCAGCACCCGGCCCGGGGCACCTCGCCATGAACAATCGTCCCGCGGATGCCCGCCGCGGCCCCACCCAAGGCTCTCGCACAGAAGCCGTAGGAAACCACACCTCCCGCCTGCCGCCGCCACAGTTCAAAATCGACTCCCGACGTACCCCGCGGCACCCCCCGGAAGTCGTCCGGGCACTGGTTCCCCGTCAGTGAAACAAGAGACGCCATCTTGACTGCGGGCAGGCTCTCGCCAGCGTCGTCGGCCAGTCGCTTCCCACGGTGTTCTCCAAACACGACGCGTCTCCTCCCATTTCCGACCGAAGTAATTATGGCGACGGCGCACCTGCTCTGATTGGTTGCGTGTTCTCGCACCACCTGGGTGCTGAGAATGTGCGAGATCTGATGAGCGCACACCGAAGTGCAGAGGTTGGCGGGGGTTTAGGGGCCTTTGCAGACTGAGCTCTCCCTCTGGCCAATTGCTCCTGGTTGTTCCCGCCGAATTTCTCGGCAAGCGGGAAAGGAGGGAGGACACCGAGGGGGTGCGCATAGTGCCCACCTGCCCCGTGGTTCCCTCCTGCTTCACCACTGAGTGCCACCCCGTGGTCTTGTGTCAGGCGGTCCCCCTTCCTGGATCCCCTCCTCCGAGTTCTCCTCTGGCTTCAGTGGACGTGGATGCTCTGAGGGGCACTGTCTTCCCCATTCTTGGCAGACTTCTCTAGGTTCCGGAAGGGTGCTGGGCTCCGGGAAGGCGGGAGCGCCCTAGTTTAAGGGACTTGACGCTAGCTGCTCGACATGCACGCGGCTTGGTGGCTGGGCCGGCTCTTCTTGCGCCTGTCCCGAAGCGCTGGCTCCGCTCGGCTGACCCAGGGTCCTGGTCACAGAGGCCTGAGCTCCCATCGGAGAGATCCAGGTGAAGATTTCCTTCTCCCCTTGACGCATTCTTCTCAGTGTGAGCAGAGGTCCTGCTGTCCAAGAGTCCATCATTTCTTAGGATGTCATTATATCCTGGAGACTTGAAAAGGAAAAAGGAAAAAAAAAAAAAAAAAAAAAGGACACTGGGCACCGGCTAGAGCGCACATACTACTGTGCAAGAGAGCCCGACTTCAACCCCCCATTGTCCATCTGCAGGTGGAAGCCTCAGGAATGGTGAAACACTGAGCAGTGCTGCAGGTGTCTCTCCTCTCTGTCTCTCTCTGTCCAAAACAAAACAAATTTAAAAAAAAAGAAAAACGGGGAGGGGAAAAGATAGATCATAGTCCCCCCCAGAAACAGTGGAGTGGTCCAGGCATGAGTTCCAAGGATAATTTTGTTGGCAAATGATAACTGCTTGTTTTTGATATTACTAGTAAGAACTTTGAAAAATCCCTTCATACTTGAGATCCATACAAAAGTTGACCAAGGATTGTACCATCAAATTTATGTAATTTTCAGGATCATATTTCATTTGTGGGGAGGAATGTGTTGCCTTAAGACTAGATTAATTGTAGTTCAATGCAAATGTTACAGGGCCAAAAAGAAAAAATAAGTTTCTTTACAGACAAGATTTTACATTAAAATGGTTATTATTCACTTGCCTTTGACATATTTTGAGCTGCAACAGTGATTGAGTTAATTGCATCCTTTGTCAATTGTAAATTTCCTCCTTTGACATGAAATGGCTAATGTTGAGTATTTCTGAGCAACTAGAACTTGATGTACTTTTAAATCTCGTTTTTTCTTTTCTTTTTTATAAAGAACTCAGTAGCTTTGTTGCCCGGACTAACACATGTGGAGAGTTGCGTTCTTCTCACTTAGGTCAAGAAGTCACTTTGTGTGGATGGATTCAGTACCGAAGGTAAGTTGAGGTAGATAGCTTAAGGATTTGAGGAGATGCTTTTCCCAGGGAATTCTGAACTTGTATCAATTTTCAGACAGGCAGAATAAAAACTTTTTAATTCCTTTTTTGAATTCAAAAATCATTTAATATTTTTGGGTTACTGCTAGGGCTCACTACTAATCCACCATTCATGTTGACCACTTCTTCCTTTCTTAGTTCTATTTTATTTATTTTTTAAAAGATTTTATTTATTATTTTATTAATGAGAAGGATAGGAGAGAGAGAGATAGAGAAAAAGAAAAAGAATCACATATCCCTCTGGTACATGTGCTGCCAGGGATTGAACTCAGGACCTCATGCTTGAGAGTCTAGTGCCTTAGCCACTGCGCCACCTCCCGGACCACAATTCTATTTTATTTGATTTGATAGTACAGAGAGAAATTGAGAGGAACAGGGAGAGAGAAAGATAGACACCTGTAAATAAATGTGTCTGTCCCCACCCCACAAGCCCCTACAGATGGAGACTCATCTCAGTAGTTTTAGTGAGCTGTAATATACAACTAATAAAAATTGAAAGTGAAGTCTTTTTTCAATAAGGTAGATGACAATTACATACATATAGCTAATGAAAGCATATAAATATATTTTTATAAATAGGAATATGAAAAATTAACTTTTATGGGGGGGCTCCTCCTCTATCTACCCCTGCCTGAAATATGGAAAATTATATGGGGTTATTTGTTGCTTGGATTTGTCAGCTCAAATCTTCGATTAGACATTTTGTTCTAACATGTTCATTTTCTTCATCAATCAGGCAAAACATGTTCCTGGTCCTAAGAGATTTCCACGGACTTGTTCAAGTTGTCATCCCCCAGGATGAGGTGATAGAAGGTTTCCACTGTTTTCTGAAAATTTCTTTGACGGTTGGGTAGAATAAACAAAATAGATTTGTATGTTTAAGGTTTTAAATTCAGAAGCTTTTTGTTACTGAAAACTCATAAGCAACATTAAAACAAATGACAAGTTGGGGAGAAAACATATGCAAGGTTATTCCTTGCAGAAGTTTGTTTGCTTTTTGCAAAAAGGGATGTCTGCATGGAGACTGAGCAGTCATACACTGGGCTGGGTGTACATGCTACCACCATGGGCAAGGATCCAGGTTTAAGCCACCAAACCCCACCTACAGGGAGGAAACTTCCCAGGTGGTGAAACAGTGCTGTAGGTATCGGTGTATCTCCCTGTCTCTCTGCCCTTTCCTCTTCAATTTCTGTCTCTATCCAAGAAACAAATAAATAAAATGAAATATTAAAAAAATTTTTTTATTATCTATTTATTGGATAAAAACAGCCAGAAATTGAGAGGGAAGGAGGAGATAGACACCTGCAGCCCTGCTTCACCACTCGCAAAGCTTTCCCCCTGCAGGTGGGGGTCAGGGGCTCGAACCCGGGTCCTTTTGCACTGTAATATGTCGCTCTACCAGGTGTGCCACCACCTGGCCCCAAATGAAGTATTTTTAAGGGAATCTATTGTTTGTTGATTTGTTGTTTTTACCAGAGCACTACTCAGCTCTGGCTTTAGTGATGCCAGGTATTAAACCCTGTGCCTTGGAGCCTCAGGCAGGAAAGTCTTTTGCATAACTATTATGTTGTCTCCTAGTCTAGGCTTAAGAGTATTGTTGGGAATGGGGTGGTGGAAAAAAAGCCCAAGGACTGGCTCAAGGAACCCAGTTCAAGCCCCCGGCTCCCCACCTACAGGGAGTCGCTTCACAAGCGGTGAAGCAGGGCTGCAAGTGTCTATCTTTCTCTTCCCCTCTTTGTCTTCCCCTCCTCTCTCCATTTCTCTCTGTCCTATCCAACAACAGTATCAATAACTAACAGTGATAACTACAACAATAAAACAAGGGCAACAAAAGGGAATAAATAAATATTTTTTTAAAAAGTACTGTTAAAGGTGGGGTGGGGGTGTAGGGATGTAAAAGGGAAAAAAAATAGTTATTTTCCAATATCTGGTATAAGAAATAATGCACACCCTTACAACAAGAGAAAAATTATCAAAGAACTTCTCTGTGAATATGGAAAAGCATCCAAAGTGTAATGCACCCATCTCATAACATTACATTCTTGTCATGTCTCTCCATATTTTCCTTTAAGGAAGAAATTTTTTATTATCTTTATTTTATTTACTGGATAGAGATAGTCAGAAATTAAGAGGGAAGGGGGCAATAGGTAGAGACAGAGAGACACCTGCAACACTGCTTCACCAAGTGCAAAGCACTCCCCCTGCAGGTGGGGGCTGGGGACTCGAACCTGGGTCCTTGTGTACTGTAACATATGCACTCAACCAGGTGTGCCACCACCTATTGTACCCCATGGAATCAAAATGGCATGTAATTGACCAGATTCTGTAATAAGAGTCTTTAAGGACAGTACCAATATTTAAGGCAATTAAGGTGTGGGTATTAGCATTTACCTAAGCCATAGACTAGTTACCACAAACTCCTTTAAATTTGTTTGTTTGTTTGTTTTTTGGAACTATTTTCTCCTATTTTATAGTCTGCTGAAGCTGTAAAGAAGATTTTATGTGACGCCCCAGTGGAATCTGTGGTGCAAGTGTGTGGGACTGTTATTTCCCGACCTCCAGGACAAGAGAATCCAGTTAGTAATTTAGAACTATATAAACTACCTGTATGCATTTGCTTTCTGTCTGTGCATTCAAACAACAGACTGAGCATCTCTTAGACATCAGACTCTAAAACTACATAAATAAACCTACAGATTTCAGTATCTTCACTCCAAACACATCTATGTAAATATATATGTTAGGGCGTGAGTTAACAAGTACATCAGCCACTGTATTAACAGGAATGTGAAATCATAGACAGACATTTAAGCTTTAGACTGTGCCCTATAATTAAGTCATCATTTTACATATGTGTTTTACAAATGTGTATCCTGTCCTGATGGGTGATTTTTTTTTTTCCTAATCTGTCTTTTCTTTTTTTTAGAAAATGCCAACAGGGGAGATTGAAATCAAAGTGAAAAAAGCTGAGATTCTGAATTCCTGTAAAAGGCTGCCCTTTGAAATTAAGGACTTTGTAAAGGTGCCATTCTCTGTGATTAATAAAATAGAGTACATAGAATATGTTGCTAATCAGTAAGAGGTTTGCGGTTTTTCTTTGAAGAAAAACTTTAGCTTCTGCAAAAATTAGCAGTAATTTATAGACAGGTCATGAATTGTTCAAGCTCTAAAATTTCCTGGGAAACTTGGAAAATAATGTTAGTTCATTAAGCTGTTATAGTTTCCAAATACCTTGATTATTTTTTCCACATAACTTGAACAACTGGCCTTAAAACTGGAGTATTACACTGTTACAAATATGCCTTTGGGGGCCAGGCAGTGTTGCACCTGGCTAAGCACACACACTAAAGTGCACAAGGATCCAGGTTCAAGCCCCTGGTCCCCACCTGTAGGGGGAAGGCTTTTCGAGTGGTGAAGCAGGGCTGCAGGTGTCTTTCCATCTCTCCCTCTCTCTCCCCCTTCCCCTCTCAATTTCTGTCTCTGTCCAATAATAAATAAATAAAAGATTAAATTTTAAAAATGTGCCATTGTTCTCCAGTTTCAAAGAAAGCTAAAAAGTTTAAAAGATCTTTTTTCTCTTCCTTTCTTTTATCTTAATCATTTTTTTAAATTTTAAATTATTTTATAATTAAATTTGTGAGACTATACATTAATAGGAATGTATATGAACACCATTCCTGCCACCAAAGGTCTGTGCCCCCCCCCCCCCCATAGTGAAGCTGAACATGAACTTTCATCCTCCACCTCCACCCAGAGATTTTTACTTTGGTGCAATATTCCAAACTCAGATTCAGCTTTGAGTTTTATTTTATTTTATTTTATTTTATTTTATTTATTATTGGATAGAGACAAGAAATTGAGAGGGGAGGGGAAGATAGGAAAAGAAACGGGCCAGGTGGTAGCACACATGTTACAATGCACAAGAACCCAGGTTCCAGCCCCCAGACTCCACCTACAGGGGGAAAGCTTCACAGATGGTGAAGCGGTGCTGCAGGTCTCTGTCTCTGTCTCTCTCCCTCTCCCTCTCTATCTCCCCCTTCCCTTTCAATTTTTGATTGTCTCTAACCAATAACAAATAAAGATGATAAAAAAAGTCTTTTTTAAGAGAGGGAAAGAAACAAACACCAGCAGCCCTGCTTCATCACTTGTGAAGCTTTTCCCCTGCAGTTGGGGACCAGGGGCATGAACCCAGGTCCTTGTATACTTTACTGTGTGAGGTTAACCAGTTGTGCCACTGCCTCCCCCCTCCCCACATGATTTTTTTTTTTTTTGCCTCCAGGGTTACTGCTGGGGCTCAGTGCCTGTACCACGAATCCACTGTTCCTGGAGGCTAATTTTTTCCCTTTTGTTGCCCTTGTTTTATCTTTGTTGTAGTTATTATTATTGTTACTGATGTCATTGTTTTTGGATAGAGAGAAATGGAGAGAGGAGGAGAGAAAGATAGACACCTGCAGACCTGCTTCACGACTTGTGAAGCAACCACCCTGCAGGTGGGGAGCTGGGGGCTAGAACCAGGATCCTTGTGCCAGTCCTTTGTGCCATGTGCACTTAACCTGCTGCGCTGCCATCCAGCCCCCATGATTTTTTTTTCTGCATTTGGGGGGATTAATGGTTTATATTTGATAGTAAAATACAGTTGTTTCTACATGTGTAACACTTAACCTGCTGTGCTACTGCCTGGCCCCAGATGTTTTCTTTTTTTTTTTTTAATTTTATTTATTTATTTTCCCTTTTGTTGCCCTTGTTGCCTTTTTATTGTTGTTGTAGTTATTTTTTTAATATTTTTTAAAAAATGTTTATAATAGCTTTATTTATTGGCTACAGACAGCCAGAAATTGAGAGGGGAGGGTAAGATAGGGAGAGAGACAGAGAGACACCTGCAGCCCTGCTTCACCACTCATGAAGCTTTCCCCCTGTAGGTGGGGACCAGGGGCTCGAACCTGGGTCCTTTTGCACTGTAACTTGTGTTCAACCAGGTGCGCCACCACCTGGCCCTTTTGTAGTTATTATTGCTGTTATTGATGTCGTTGTTAGATAGGACAGAGAGAAATGGAGAGAGGAGGGGAAGACAGAGGGGGAGAGAAAGAGAGACACCTGTAGACCTGTCTCACCACTTGTGAAGTGACTTCTCTGCAGGTGAGGAGCCGAGGGCTCAAACCGGGATCTTTACACCCATCTTTGCGCTTTTGCACCACATGCGCTTAGTCCACTGAGCTACCGCCGGACTCCCCTTTTTTCTTAAAATAGCTTCCTTATTTTAATTTTTTTTTTAATTTTATATTATTACTGGATAAGAAACAGAGAAATTGAGAGGGGATGGGGAGATAGGGAAGGAGAGAGACATCTGTAGCCTTGCTTCACCATTTATGAAGCTTTCCCCCTGCAGTGGGAACCAGGGGCTTGAACCAGGGTCCTTGCATGCTGTAATGTGTGCATTTTAACCAGGTGCCCCACCAGTGGCCTGACCTCCATTTCAGGTGCTTTCTGTTAACAATTGTTAACAATTACCTGGGTACCTGGGTATTGATTCTCATTTTCTCCCCTTTCCATTCATCTTTTTCTCTTTAATAAGTAAATAAAGTTTGGGTTTTGTTTGTTTTTTCAGTGCACTGCTCAGCTCTGGTTTATGATGGTATGGGGGATTGAACCTGGGAGCTGGAAGCCTCTGGCCTGAGAGTCTTTGCATGATCATTATGCTGTCTTCCATGCTCTGTTTCTTTGTTTTTAAGCTATTCTAAAGGAAAGGACTGTTTAAAAAGCTGTCAGCACTGAGGGTTACATAGATTTACAGCCTTAAAAATAAGTAAGACATTTCACAATGCTTTTTTTTTCCCTTTAGCTAGAGGTAGAGAGAGAATGAAAAGGCTACAGCACCAAAGCTTCCTTCCCTGTGATTTGTGTTGGGCTCACATACGGCAAAGCAGTGAATAGACCTAAGTGAGCTATTTTGCCACCCCACACCATATTTTTCTTTCTTTTCTTTCTTTCTTTCTTTCTTTTTTTTTTTTTTTACCAGAACACTGCTCATCTCTGGCTTATGGTGGTATGGGGATTAAACCTGGGACTTTGGAGCCTCAGGAATGAGAGTCTCTTTGCATAACCATTATGCTATCTACCCCCCATACCCCCCACCATATTTTTCTGGTAAAGCCATTGAGATTTCCTTTCTCCCCTACATTTTTTTCACTACAATCCCATTCCAATGATCAAGTTGAAGCTGGTTTTATTCTGGTGTCTTTTTTTTTTTTAAAGACTCAGCTATTTAAATGAATGAATAATTGCTTACTTACTATCTCTTGGTCCTCAATGGATTCTTGTGTACTGAACTATTCTGATTTCCTAAAGTAGGCAAGTGTAACAGAAACAACATCAATATAGGGAAGAAAAAAAAAAAAACAGGACTAATTAAAATAGTAAATAGCAATGCAGACAAATTTCACTCGGGGAAGAGTAATAATGGGCAGTAAAAACTAAAATTTGTGCTAATAAACTTTGAAGTTGTAGGAATTAAGAATGTGGTGAGTATGCATTGTAGAAGCTAAGGATAGCACCAAAGTTTTTGAAAAGTCAGACTAAAGGAAGTGTTTTGTTGTTGTTGTTATTTGAAAAAAATGTTAAACATAAAAATCTTCAAATTTGTTTAGAAAACAGAGGCTATTCGTTTGCAGTATCGCTACTTAGACTTGCGTAGTTTCCAAATGCAGCATAACCTGCGAGTGAGGTCTCAGATGGTCATGAAGATGCGAGAATATCTCTGCAATCTGCATGGTAAGTGAAATGGCTAAGGGTTGTCCTCTTGCACCTCTTTTTTGTTGCCCTTTTATTATCGTTGTGGTTATTATTATTGTTGTTAACAGTGTTGTTGTTGCCTGATAGAGAGGAGAGAGGAGGGGAAGACAGATGGGGAGAGAAAGATAGACACCTGCAGACCTGCTTTACCACCTGTGAAGCGACCCCCCTGCGGGTGGGGAGCTGAGGGCTCGAACTAGGGCAGTCCATGAGTTTCTCGCCACCTGCGCTTAACTCACTGCGCTACAGCCTGACCCCCTATTTATTTATTTCTTATTCATGAGAAAGATAGGAGAGAGAGAGAACCAGACATCACTCTGGTACATGTGCTGTCAGGAATTGAACTCAGGGCCTCATACTTGAAAGTCTAGTGGTTTGTCTACTACACTACCTCCTGGACCACTTTTTTCTTTTCTGTTCATTAGGATCATAGTATCCTCTTCTTTTTTTTTAAACCAGAGCACTGTTCAGCTCTGGCTTATGGTGGTATGGGGGATTGAACCTGGGACTCTGGAGTCTCAGGCATGAGAGTCTGTTTGCATAAACATTATGCTATCTACCCTCCGCCCAGTATCCTTTTTTTAAAATATCTTTATTTTTTGGATAGAGACAGCCAGAAATTGAGAGGGAAGGGGGTGGTAGATATGGGAGAGAGACAGAGACACCTGCAACACTGTTTCACCACTTAGAAAGCTTTTCCCCTGCAGGTGGGGACTGAGGGACTTGAACAGAGGTCCTTGCGCATTGCGATATGTGCGCTCAACCAGGTGCGCTACCACCCAGGCCCTAGGACCTCTTCTTAGCATCACTGTCAGATGGTATGGGATTCACTTTATTTATAAAGAATTTTTTAAATTTATTCCTTTTTTTTTGTTGCCCCCCTTTTTTATTGTAGTTATTGATGTCGTCATTGTTGGGTAGGACAGAGAGAAATGGAGGAGGGGAGACAGAGGGAGAGAAAGAGAGACACCTGCTGACCTGCTTCACCGCTTATGAAGCGACTCCCCTGCAGGTAGGGAGCCGCGGGTTCGAACCAGGATCCTTGAGCTTTGCGCCAAGTGCACTAAACCCACTGCGCTACCACCCGACTTCCTATAAAGTTTTTTTTTTAATTTTTTTTTAAATTTTTTTCCTTTTTGTTGCCCTTGTTGTTTCCATTGTTGTTGTAGTTATTATTGTTGTTGATGTCGTTGGATAGGACAGAGAGAAATGGAGAGAGGAGGGGAAGACAGAGAAGGGGAGAGAAAGACAGACACCTGCAGACCCGCTTTACCACCTGTGAATCAACTTCCTTACAGGTAGGGAGCCGGGGGCTCGAACCGGAATCCTTACTCCGGTCCTTGCACTTTGCGCCACCTGTGCTTAACCCGCTGTGCTACCGCCCGACTCCCTATAAAGTATTTTTTAAGGAAAATTTCAGTTCTAGTTGTTCATTCTTAGAGGATAATGTAATAACCAGCTCCCTGCCAGCTACAAAAACAGCCTTTGAAGGTTGATGGTGCCTAGTAAGTTAAGTGTTTCCATCACTACTGAAGGTAGGACAGCCCTTGAGTTTTTTCTTCTCTTTTTTTTTTTTTTTTTGCCTCCAGGGTTATCGCTGGGGCTTGGTGCCTGCACTATGACTCCACTACTCCTGGAGGCCATTTTTTCCCTTTTGTTGCCATTGCTGTTCATCAGTGTTGTTGCAACTATTATTGTTGTCGTTATTATTGGATAGGAGATAGGAGGGGAAGACAGAGGAGGAGAGAAAGATAGACACTTGCAGATCTGCTTCACTGCCTGTGAAGGGACTCCCCTGCAGGTGGGGAGCCGGGGGCTCGAACTGGGATCCTTCCGCCAGTAATAACCCTGGAGGCAAGAGAAATAAAAAAATCCATTGAGGGCCAGAAGATAGCTCGCCCAGTAGACCACATACTTTATCATGGGCAAGGACTCAATTTTGAGCCACCAGAGGCAACATATAGGAGTACCATGCATGGTACTGAGGAAACCTCCATTTATGATGATGCTGTGGTGTCTCTCCTCTCCCTATATCTCTTTCTCCCTATCTGAAATTAAAAGTTTGCCACAAACAGTGTATATACAAAGAGGGAAAACAAAAAACCATAAAACGATTATTTTAGGGGTGGGGTGGGGCAAATAGCCAAAATTTGGTGGTGGGTACAATGTGGAACAAAATACACCTGCAATCTTACAGTCTTGTAAACCACTATAAAATCACTAAAAAATTATTTTGAGTTTTAAAGAAAAGTGTTTCTTGAGAGACATCAACCTTATGAAAATGGGATTTTATAAAAATCTTCAGTTTCTTTCTTGGATTTGTAAGACCCAGCATCACTAGGCCTTATAACACATTAATACATTTCAAATCTCAAATTAAAAAGGTAGCCTCAGGGCTGACAAGATAAACTCACCTGGGATGGTCTGCTTTGCCATCTACAAGGCCTAAATTCTTTGGCCCCTAACACACCAGGGGAAGCTTTTCTTTTTTTTTTTTCTTTTTAAGATTTATTAATGAGAAAGATAAGAGGAGAGAGAAAGAACCAGACATCACTCTGGCACATGTGCTGCCAGGGATCAAACTCAGGACCTCATGCTTGAGAGTCCAAAGCCTTATCACTGGACCACCAGGGGAAGCTTTTTTGTGCTGTGTTTTCTTTTCTTTCTTTCTTTTTTTTAATAAAAATATGTTTTTAAATGTTATTTATTTTATTTTTGAGAGAGGTGCAGAGAGAGAGACACTCACACACAGAAACACCAGAGCACTGCTCAGCTCTTGTTTATGGTGGTGCGGGGGACTGAACCTGGGATTTAGGAGCTTCAGGCATGAGAGTCTGTTTACATAACCATTATGCTATCTCCCCTGCCCATATATATATATTTTTTCCCTTTTGTTGCCCTTGTTTTTTTATTGTTGTTATTGATGTCATTGTTAGATAGGACAGAGAGATGGAGAGAGGAAAGGAAGACAGAAAGGGGGAGAGAAAGACAGACACTTGCAGACCTGCTTCACCGCCTGTGAAGCGACCCCCCTGCAGATGGGATACCAAGGCCTCAAACTGGGATCCCTGCACTGTTCCTTGCGCTTTGTGCCATGTGTGGTTAACCCACTGCACTACCGCCCAACCCCGCCTCTCTTTCTATCTGAAAAAGTCTCAGTGTAGATAGCAACGAGACTCTCATCATGCCTGAGGATCTGAAGTCCCAGCTTCAGTTTCCAACACCGCCATAAACCAGAGCAGATAAGTGCTCTGGGGGGAAAAAAAGAATTGTACATGACCCAGGTTCAAATCTGGCTCTCACAACCTTAACAGAAGCTTTTGTACTTTGGTTTATTTTTCTCTCTCTCTCTACCTCTTTGTCTCATTGTTTCTGTCTGAGAAAGTCAGCTTGGAGTAGTGAACCCCATAGAAAACAGGACAGACAAAAAAGGCTTCCTGGAGTAGTAAAGCACTGAAAATAAAAATAGATAAATAAAATTGAAAAATATAAAGAAGATTTGTTCAAGTATACTATAGATGGTATATTTGATAAATGCCTATCTATTAAATTGAGGGGTGGCGGTAAATAATGCACCTGGTTGAGCACACATGTTTCAGTGCTCAGGGACCTGGGTTCAAGCCCACAGTACCCACCTGCAGGGGGAAAGCTTTACAAGTGATGAAACAGGTATGCAGGACTCTCTCTCTCTCTCTCTCTTCTTCTCTCTCCCTTCCCTTTTGTTATCTGTTTCTATCAAATAATAATGACAATAAAATTTTTAATCAATAAAAAAATTAATTGGGGTATTTCTCTTTTCAGGGTTTGTGGATATAGAAACACCGACATTATTTAAGAGAACTCCAGGGGTATGTGTATTTTTTTTCCTGGTATGTGTTTTTTTTGTTTAATCACCCTATAAAGACCAGCAAAACAGTTAGTTTGGACAACGTATTGCTTTGTCCTGTCTATCCCCAGGTTCGAGTCAGGCCCCATGGCATTGAAGGAAGTTTTGGTATTATGCTGTCTTTCACTGTCTCTTTACCACTCAGTCTTAAATGAAAAGAAAAGAAATCATGCTACAAATATTATCTTAAAGAATCTGGACTGCTATATTTTTGTTTTAACTTGGTCAGTCTTTATTGTTGGTCATACTAGGTGTTCCTAAAAGTTGAGAAAACTATGAGTCACTCTTTGGTTCAGACAACTTTTATTCTATGTGAGTTGTATTTTCTTTGTGTTTCATAATACAAATCAATAGTGGATTGGTTTCTTAAAATTAAACCCTTGGAGTAGGACAACAAAGTAAAAATCTCTGGGTTGAGGGTGAGGGCAGAAGTTCTACTTCACGAGGGCGGGGGGGGGGAGGGGCCAAGGTGGGATGAGACACAGTCTTTTGATGGTGGGAATGGTGTTTATGTACACTCCTATTAATCTGTAGTCATATAAATCACTATTTAATTAATATGAAAAAAAATTTTTAAGTTAAACTCTTTGTTCATTAAGAATTGACTTTCTGGGGCCAGGTGGTGGCACACCTGGTTGAGTGCACATTACAGTGCACAGTGACCCAGGTTTGAGCCCCCAGTCCCCACCTGGAGAGGGAAAGCTTTGCAAGTGGTGAAGCAGTGCTGCAGGTGTCTCTGTCTCTCTCCCTCTCTGTCATCCCCTTGCTTCTCAATTTCTGGCTGTCTCTGTCCAATAAATAAATAAAGATAATTTTTTAAAATTGACTTTCTAATCATTGATATTTAATCTATATAATATATGGATACATACAATTACAGTATTACTTACAAAAGCAATGTGCAAGAACCCAGGTTCAAGCCCCTTGATCTTCACAAGTGATGAAGCAGCACTGGAGCTCTCTCTCCCTGTCTCCCCTCTTTTTTTTTTTCTACCTCTATTCAATAAATATATATATATATATATATTTTTTTTTAATTAAAAGAGGGACCGGGTGGTGGCACACTTGGTTGAGCGCACATGTTACAATGCACAAGGACCTAGGTTTGAGACCCCAGTCCCCACCTGCAGGAGGAAAGCTTAACGAGTGGTGAAGCAGTGTTGCAGGTGTCTCTCTGTCTCTCTCCCTTCTATCCTTGTATCTATCCCTTCTCTAGATTTCTGGCTGTCTATTCCAATAAATAAATAAAGATAATTTAAAAATTTAAAAAATTAAAAAAGGGAAGGGGCAGGTGAAGGCACATTTGTTGAGTACACATTACTATGTGCAAGGACCCAGTGGGGGAGAAGTCCCACAAGAGGTGAAGCAGTGCTGCAGTTGTTTCTTTCCCCCTCACCCCCCTTTCTCCCCCCTTCTATCTTGGTTTCTCTCTGTCTCTATTCAATTAAGTTTTGGGTTATTTTTTTTAAACTTTTTTTCTTTTTTTTTTTTTAATGTTTATTCCCTTTTATGCCCTTGTTTTATTGTTGTAGTTATTATTGCTGTTATCATTGTTGGATAGGACAGAGAGGTGGGGAAGACAGAGGGGGAGAGAAAGATAGACACCTGCAGACCTGCTTCACCACTTGTGAAGCGACTCCCCTGCAGGTGGGGAGGCGGGGGCTCGAACTGGGATCATTACGCTGGTCTTGAGCTTTGCGCCACGTGCGCTTAACCTGCTGCACTACCGCCGACTCCCTAAGTTTTTATAAAAGGCCACTATGTTTAAACATTATTCTAACCCTACTGGGTTTTTTTGTTGTTGTTCTGTTGTTTGTTTGTTTTTTGTTTTGTTTTTGCCTCCAGGGTTCAGTGCCTGCACTATGAATCCACTGCTCCTGGAGGCCATTTTTCCCCTTTTGTTGCCCTTGTTGTTTATCATTGTTGTTACTGTTATTGTTGTTTTGGATAGGACAGAGAGAAATGTAGAGAGGAGGGGAAGACAGAGAAAGATAGACACCTGCAGTCCTGCTTCACTGCTCGTGAAGCTTTCCCCCTGCAGGTGGGTCCAGGGGCTTAAACTTTGGTCCTTGTGCACTGTAAAGTGTGTGTTCACCACATGTGCCACCACTTGGCCCCCAGACATCATAGTTTCTTTGCATAACCATATGCTATCACCCCAGCCCTAATCCTATTGTTTTCAAACCCCATGTTGTTTTGTGGGAACTTTGTCCTTAGTTCATTTCATTGACTAGCTGAAGTATTAGCTCCTTTCAGTCCTTACGTTTTGTTTGTTTGTTTTTTAATTATGTTCTTCTCTCCCTCTCTCTCATCAAAAGGGTGCAAAAGAATTTGTAGTGCCATCCAGGGAACCTGGCAAGTTTTATTCTCTCCCTCAGAGTCCTCAGCAGTTTAAGCAGCTTCTGATGGTTGGTGGTTTGGACAGGTGAGCTCTATATATATGCTAGTAGCTATCACAGAAGGAAAACTGATGACAAAAGGGAAAGAGGCACAAGGACTGGCATAAGGATCCTGGTTCGAGCCCCCAGCTCCCCAGCAGGGGAGTCGCTTCACAGGCGGTGAAGCAGGTCTGCAGATGTCTATCTTTCTCTCCCATTCTCTGTCTTCCCCTCCTCTCTCCATTTCTCTCTGGTCTATCTAACAACGATGACATCAATAACAACAATAATAACTATAACAACAGTGAAAAACAAGGGCAACAAAAGGGAAAATAAATAAATATAAAAAAGAGAGAAAAAGGAAACACAAAAGCCTGATTTCTTAAAAAAAAATTTTTTTTAATGTATGAGTTTGAAAATACTTTCAAAATTACCTAAAACTTTACAGCCAGCATTTACTGAAGATCTGTGGGGTAGTAAATGTGGCATATTCAAAGCAAAAAAATAATAGATTTTTCTGTCAAGGAGTTAATAAAATTAGGCAACATAGGATCAGAATATAAAATAAGTTGCCTGGGAGATGTAGAGCTCAGGACTCATATACCTGAATTTCGTTTGTTTTTTTTTTTTTTTTTTGCCTCCAGGGTTATCACTGGGGCTCAGTGCCTGCACTACGAATCCACTGCTCCTGGAGGCCATTTTTCCCATCTTATTGTTATTGTTGCCATTGCTGTTGTTGGATAGGACAGAGAGAAGTTGAGAGACGGGGAGAGAAAGACACCTGCAGACCTGCTTTACCACTTGTGAAGTGACTCTCCCCCACCCCCGCCTGGCTCTAATAGGGATCCTTACACCAGTCTTCGCACTTCATGCCATGTGCGCTTAACCTGCTGTGTTACCGCCCAGTTCCCTGAAGTCCCGTATTTGAACCTCAGTGTTACATGTACCAGAGTGGTACTCTGGCTTCTCATTCTCCTCTGAAACTCATTTCTTTTTAGCTAATGTGAAATAAATCAGTCAATCTTTAAATAGACACACACACATGCAAAATACAAGTAAGTTGCAAACTAAGTACTAATATATTTGAAATTATAGATTTTGGGGAACTATTACTGAAAACTTTGTGAGCTGGGACAGAGTTGCACATTAGCAGATGGAGAATTGGAATGGTATAGCACAAGATTTCTGGTTCAGTGTACAGATATCCAAATTTACCAGTGCACATTTTTTAAATAACTACATAGAAAGGTCATATTCTCATGTTTCAGTTTTATTACTAGAACATCATAGAAAAATTTAAGAATGGCTTTTATTCATTAGGTATCATTATTAATTTCATAGCCTGCATTACCATGAACTCTTGGGAGAAAGTGTATGCATCTTCCCAGAATTATGACCCAATTAATGCTATTTTCAATTGTAGGTATTTCCAGGTTGCCCGATGTTATCGAGATGAAGGTTCAAGACCAGACAGACAGCCCGAATTTACTCAGGTACTGTTATATTCACTTGACTTTATAAAACTCAAGCTTGCTTTACCCATGTACTTCCAGACCAGGACAGTAATTATAAATGAAGAGAGAAAGAACTGGAGCATCACTCTGGCACGTTTGCTATCAGAAATTGAATTTAGAACCTCACACATGCAAGTTTTGTGCTTTACTGCCATGTCACCTCCCCAGTTGCTCCATTAGATACTCAATTAAACTAACATACAGTTGAGACACTAAATTATTTCATTTCAGCTCCATTTTATAGGAAATGTGCAATCGTGTGGATTCCTACATTATTCTAATGTTCATGGCATTATAAAATTCTCAAAACAAATCATGAGGGAGTCAGGTGGTAGCACAGCTTGTTAAGGGCATGTGGTGCAAAGCGCAAGAACCGGTGTAAGGATCCCAGTTCAAGCCCCCGGCTCCCCACCTACAGGGGAGTCGCTTCACAGGCGGTGAAGCAGGTCTGCAGGTGTCTGTCTTTCTCTCCTCCTCTCTGTCTTCCCCTCCTCTCTCCATTCCTCTCTGTCCTATCCAACAATGATGACATCAATAACAATAATAAAGCTACACAACAATAAAAGAAACAACAAGGGCAACAAAAGGGAAAATAAATATTTTTAAAAATTTATTTTAAAAAAATCATAAGCTTTGGTGCAGGACAGATCTGGAGTCAAATGTAGGTTTACTACTTCTGAACTGTACATGCACAAACTAGCAGCTCTGGACCTTAGCCATGAGATAGTAGTAAGAAGTCTACATGTCCTCCAGCTCACATACATTAGGTGTTTAATATACAGAATCCTATTTTAACTAGAATGCTGAAAATCATATAGTATTGTGACCATTCAAGTTAGTTTCCATTTCCATGTTATTTTAATTTCAGATTGACATAGAGATGTCTTTTGTAGACCAGATTGGGATCCAGAGTCTAATTGAGGGCTTGCTCCAGTATTCCTGGCCCACTGACAAAGATCCTGTGGTGGTTCCTTTTCCTTCTATGACTTTTGCTGAGGCCATTGCCAGCTATGGAACTGATAAACCCGACACACGATTTGGAATGAAGGTATTTCTCTTCACATTTCTAGCACTCTGCCTCCAAGTAATGTTGCAGTGATGGGAACTATTTCACAATTTATAATTCATTTACACTTAGCTACATTCTTTTTTGTTGTTACCAAGCAATAGCAAGAGAGAATAAAAATGTGTTAGTATATGGCTTCTCGGCCTTTTGGCTAAGTTCAAGTGTAGTATCTGTTCTTACCAGTTTAATATCTGATACGCCCTCTATCCGAGGACACTATAGTAAATGGATTTTTGGAGCAGGGAGTTGGAATGGGGCCTTGCTCCGTCCGCTTCACGTGTCAACCTGGTATTGTAGTACTTCCAGGAATGGTGCACCCCCACTGGGGAGAAAACTCAACTCTAAGAAAAGGCTGTCAGGGGCCGGTGGTGGCACAGCTGGTTGAGCACATGTATTACAATGTGCAAGGACCTAGGTTCGAGTCCCTGGTCCCCACCTGCAGGGGGAAAGCTTTGCAAGCGGTGAAGCAGTGCTGCAAGTGTCTCTCTGTCTATCCCCCCCCTCCTCTTGATTTCTGGCTATCTCTATCCAATAAATAAAGATTAAAATAATAATAATAATAAATAAAAATAAATGTGTTAGTATTATAATACATTTCCTATCTACCGTGTTCCAAAAGCAGTTCCTACTTTTCCCCCAGAATGTTGACTTTATATATTTATTTGGATAGAGACAGAAATTGAGAGGGAAGGGGATAAAAGAGCCGGGGAGAAAGAGAGACACCTATAGAACTGTTTCATTGTTTGTGAAGCTTCTTCCTGCAGGTGGGGACTAGAGGCTTAATTGAGTCATTGAGCATGCTAATAGGTACACTCAACTGCCCAGTGACATTCTCTTTTTAAGAGAGCGAGAGAGAGATGTTAGAGCACTTCCAGCATATGCAGTGACACGGATCAAATTGGGACCCTTAGGATTAAGTTTGGTGCTCTGTACACTGATCTGTTGCACAGACTGCTAATAACTGTTTCTAAGAGCAAGATTTTTGCTTTAACATTTTCATTACAGGGCTGGTGAAATAGCTCACATAGGATAAGAGGGGTACAATTCTTACCACCAGGACTCCATACCCCATTCCCTCCCCCTGATAGCTTTCCTATTCTTTAACCCTCTGGGAGGTCACTATGGGGTGCAGAAGGTGGAAGGTCTGGCTTCTGTAATTGCTTCCCCACTGAACAAGGGCGTTGACATGTTGATCCATACTCCGAGGTAGTATATTGTTTTGTCGTATGCATGACCCATATTCAAGCCAGCCCTTACCACATTGAAGGAAATATTGATGCTGTGATCTCTTTCACTCTGTCCCTATCTAAGAAAGAGAGAGAGAAAGTGTTTTTATTATGGATGTTATTGATTATATGGGTTGAACGGTAACTTGAAATTGTTAAAAATGGTAAAAACAAGCAAACAAACAAAAACTACCCTTTCCTCTTTAATTATTCTTACACCAAAAAGTTACTTGGACAGAAAAAAAAACTATTTTTTCCCCTTGTCTGTAAAGAGCTAAAACATCCTGGTTCAAGCCACCTGCAGGGGGTCGCTTCACAAGCAATGAAGCAGGTCTGCAGTTATCTGTCTTTCTCTCTTCCTCTTTATCCCCCCCTTCCCTCTTGATTTTTGCATATCTCTATCCAATAAATAAACAAAGATAATAAAGTTTTAACAACAAAAAAAAGTACATATATACTTTTTGATTTTTAACCAGAGCTCAGGTTTATAGGGGTGCAGAGAATTGAACCTGGGACTTCAGAGCCTCAGGCTGTTCAAACATTTAAAAAAGAACTATATATTTAAGTAAAAGGGTTGGCTAGATAGCTTACCTGGCAGGATGCCTTCTTGCCTTGTCCATAATCCAGGTTTGAGCTGGGCCTCCAACATACAGTTGCTGAGGTGTCTTTCCTCCCTCCCGCTGTCTGTCTGTTTCTGTTTATCTGACAAACTAGGCCTGGAGCACTGGTGAAGTTCCACAACAAGAACAAACTTAAGTATGGGTAAGGATAGAATTTTATTTATTTATTTATTTATTTATTTATTTTTATTTATTTATTTATTTCCTTTTGATAGGGACAGAGAAATTGAGAGGGTTAGGGAAGAGAGAAAGACACCTGCAGCACTGCTTCACTGTTCTTAAAATTTCCTCTGGTGGATGGGTTCCAGGGTCTCAGAGCTGGGTCCTTCCTTGTACGTGGTAATGTGTACACTCTGCCCAAGGCACTACCTCCCAACCCCAAGGATACAATTTACAGTAACAGTATTCTCACTACTAAGCCTTATTACTTCCTCCTTGAGAACAACATCCCTTCCTCTGTAATTCTGCTGACATTTCTGTGTCTAAGTTTGCAATGCAAATTTATCAATCCCTATTTAAAGCTGCTTTATTAACAATAAACATTTATTAACATTTTTTAACAATATGCTTTGTAGTTTTTCTCTTTTCAAATCTTTTTTAAAATTTTTTTTATATTTATTTATTTTCCCTTTTGTTGCCCTTGTTTTTCATTGTTGTTGTAGTTATTATTATTATTGATGTTGTCATTGTTAGATAGGACAGAGAGAGATGGGGAAGACAGAGGGGGAGAGAAACTGCTTCACCTCCTGTGAAGCAACCCCCTTGCAGGTGAGGAGCTGGGGGCTCAAACCGGGATCCTTACGCTTATCCTTGTGCTTTGCGCCACATGTGCCCTGACTCCCCCTTGAATCTTTTTTACCAAAGCACTGCTCAACTCTAGTTTAACCTGGAACTTGAACCCTCAAGCATAAGAGTCTCTGAATTGAACCTGGGACTTTGGAGCCTGGGGATTGAACCTAGGACTTGGAGCCTCAAGCCTAAGAGTCTCTTTGAGGGAGTCAGGCGGTAGCACAGGGGGTTAAGCACAGGTGGTGCAAAGCACAAGAACCGGTGTAAAGATCCCAGTTTGAGCCCCCGGCTCCCCACCTGCAGGGGAGTCGCTTCACAGGTGGTGAAGCAGGTCTGCAGGTATCTATCTTTCTCTCCCCCTCTCTGTCTTCCCCTCCTCTCTCCATTTCTCTCTGTCCTATCCAACAATAACTACAACAGTGAAACAAGGACAACAAAAGGAAATAAATAAATAAATAAATAAATATTTTTAAAAAGAGTCTTTTTGAATAATCATTATGCAATCTTCCCCACCTCTCTTTTTTCCCCTTTCTCTCTTCCTCCCTCCCTTTCTCCTTTCTTTACTGCCTTCTGGTCTGCCTTCCTTTTTTTTCCTTCTTTCTATCTAAATCGGAGCACTGCTTAAGTCTGGCTTACAGTGGTATCAAGGATTAAAACTGGACTTGGGAGCCTCAAGCAGGAAAATCTTTGCTTAACCACTGTGCTATCTTCCTGGCCCTGAATGGTGTTTCCTAAACCAGGCAGCTCATGATACATATGGCTCTGCCATTCATCAACTGGCATTCTAATTTTTTTTATTTGTTACAATATTCCTCCACCCACCCACACACTTCTTAGTGCTTTGAATGTTGCCCAGAAGGTGGCACAATGGATGAAACATTAGACCCCCAAACATGAGGTCCTGAGTTCAGTCTCCAGCACCACTTGTGCCAGAGTGATATTCTGGTTCTTGTTCTCTCTCTCCACTCATAGATAAATAACTATATGTATTACTTATTAGATAGAGACAGAGAAATCAAGAGGAAATTGGAGCTAGAAGAGAGACACCTTCAGTACTGCCT